>NC_073698.1:15475000-16100000 GCF_023634085.1 Falco cherrug | reverse complement strand
ACTACCAATCTGACATGTGACAAGATGCTGCACTGAATTCCAGTTATGAAATTTAAACCTTTACTGGAAAATTCTGCAAGGCACAAATGCAAAAAGAAGACCCTAGCCTTTGGGGAAAAAAATGTTTTGCTATTTCAATTTGTAGTAATTTATTACGGTAAAGTCAGATTTTACTCCTTCTGAAGTATCTCTTCTGAAAATATAAGTTGTTTTGACCTTTTTTTTCACATTAAATAAACTTCTAAATTGTCACATGGCATCTTGCTTCCCAGGATGTCTGGCACATCTGTCTTGCATACAGAATGTCTGCCACCACAATCATTCCCGGGCACTGTAGGTTTGTCAGAACTTTCATGTGTTTTGCATTTCAAGCTCATACTGCACTCAACTACTAGGCAAAAGTATGAAAAAAACTAACTGAAAGAGTATACTTTGGTTTATGACAAACAAAAAAGTGAAGGATAAGGTCTTCCTTCCCACGTTATTAAAAAGGTATACAACAAAGTTACTGTTGAAAGTGTAAGAAACACATAGTATTTAGACATTTTATGTTTTGTATTTTGTCTTTGCATGTATCCTGAAATCACAGTACCAGTTTCACTTTAGTATTTCTGGACTATAGTTTGTGGAGTATATATAAAATATAATGTAAAACTAGCATAAGCTAGTTGATAATTTCTTATTGGAGTGTTTAATTACACAAAAAATAAAGAACAAAGACATTGCAAAGTGCGGGCTTTGCTCAGTTTGTCACATACACAGTCTTAATTAATGAAAAACTTCTGAAAGAGAAGGCCTCCAAGTTCCTCAATACTGTCCTTTACATAACAGTCTTGTAAGAATTGCATATTCATTTCATCACTCTTTCTAATGCTTTCTCCTGAGAATTTGTTAAAACAACCCATCTGTCATTCTTATAGGAAAATTAAACATGAATACCAGTATCAGCTTATACATTTAAAGTTCTATTACATTCCCTTAAAATCCATTATGCATATAATTCACATCAGCTTTAAAAATATCCTCGTGACCTGCTTGGGAATTCAGATGAAGAACTGCTGAAGTACTGAGTGTTTTTCCAAATTGTAAGAAACTGAAGCTAGGTTATAATCTTTAATATTGAACACTATATTATGCTACCAATATTAAATTAGGTGTATTTTGAGACTTTGATAATTTTCCCTCTATCGCTTCTATACTTTTTATTATCTCAGTACAATACAAGACTTCATGTAGTCTCGCCTAAGATGCTCCAGATATTTCCTTTATTACCTTCCTAAACTCAAATGTGTTCCTAAACTTCAATATGTTGTGAAAATTGCCCCATCAGAAATGCAACAAATATAATGAAAACAAACTCATATGCCTCCACTAGTTATGCATTTTATTAAAAAATCAGGTTTGGTGGTGGTGGTGGGTTTTGGAAACCTCCATTGCCCTTTTGATGTACCTATTCTGCCTTGCCCTTCGAGTCTCTCTGCCTTTTCTTTTAGATATTAGCCTCTCTGTTTATTACACACATTATTTACTGCTGAAAATATAAGAAAGAATGACCTTATATTTCTGTTTCACTGATTTTACTTGGTGAAAAAAACACTGTTCTTTCATTAAAACTGAGGTTCCTAATGTTTTAGATAAAAAAGCAGCAACCTGTTAATTTTCAAAACTAATTTTGCAATTGTCTTGCAGCATCATGCAACTTTATGAAAATAGTTAGCCTTCAGTTTACAAACACAGCAAAAGATAAGGTAGAAGGCATCATGACAGCATATGATCATATACTCAGGAAACATAATTTTGAAGCAGTTGCTTCCGAATTTTCATTATGGGTCGGCTTTCTAACTTTCATAGAGGTACTAAAGGGTGTCTTTGAAACAAGGCAGAAAACGCATCCTACTTACAAGAAAAATACAGCACTGATTCCTGTCTCTTTCTGCTCATGACAGATAGCCATTTGGACATGATGAAACAGTTATGCAGCCCCACTGCATCCTGCCATTTTTGTGCTTCTCTGAAAACTGTCATATGATGAGCAATGGCTGAGTTCTGTTGGACAGTAATTTCCAACTGATCTAGTTATGTGACAATTAAGTGCTTATATAGGTCTTGTTCTACATTCTGTCAAGGCAGAAGGCTATGTGGGAAGAGAACGGACATCAGGACAGAGGCTGGTTCAATTATGCTGATGACCCAGCCCTGGCCATCCTTTTTTAATTTCCACATTAAGAAATATCTTTTTTTTAAATTTGTATAACCCTTGTTTGACAAGTTATTCAGTGATGGCTTCACTTTTTCAGTAAACAGTCTTTCACGAAAACTTATACTGGGCATCTGAGTATTTGGGTTTTTTTATAACTTAATGGCAGGTTCATGAGAGTTTAATTAATTTGATTAGTGTTAAGTTGTTATTAAATCATGCTGAAAGACACTGCAGAAGCAGTCTTAGGACAGTATTCATTACAAGAGTGTTTTCAAATGTCAAGAATTAAAATGTATTTTTTCAAATGAAGTTAGATAGATGAAAATGTCAAGACATTCTGTACTAGTCCAGAAGAGCTAAATAAAGAGGAAGTTTGCTTGTGTAACTTTCAACACAGGAGTGCACTGATTTGAACCAGACTTTAAGTATCTATTTCATTTAAATTAAAATTCAATTAAAAATTCTGGAGCCTGCATTCTGGCTAGACCAGGGGTCCTCAAACTTTTTAAACAGGGGGCCGGCGCGCAGATGAAGTGGCAGGCAGTCATCTGCGGCTGCTTGGTTTCCCCCCCCAACCCCCGGCGGGGGGTGGTGGGGGGGTTCTGTAAATACCACGGGCCGGATTGAGGACCCTGGGGGGCCGTATCCGGCCCGTGGGCCGTAGTTTGAGGACCCCTGAGTTAGACTAATAAACCGTGGATGAAGGAGAGGCAGTTTCCATGATTCTATTGTTATGGATAGACAAAGAATAATAAACTCTCCAGCTCAACAATTTCAAAACGTCTGAATAATTGGTAGCAACATTTAACAGAGCTTTGCAAAATGTATGCCACTGAGAAGAAAAATAAGTTCTACACATTTCCAGAAATATTTCTTAAAAAGTAATAACATGTAAGTCCTCAGTACTGTATTAATGTATAAGAAATATTTCCCATTTCAAAATGTCAAAAATGAAAAAGCTAAAATTTCCAATATATATCTGCCGTTCGGCCACAAAGACTGTGATAGCTCTAAAAACTGAGCACAAAGGACTACTATTCACAGAGCCACCAAACAGTTGAGGTTGGAAGGAACCTCTGGAGACTGTCCAGTCCAACTCTGGTCAAAGCTACAGCAGGTTCCCACAACTGTATCCAGTCAGGTTTTCAGTATCTCCAAGGATGGAGACTCTACAGCCTCTCTGGGCAACCTGTTTCAGTGTTTGATCATCCTCACAGTAAAAATAAAAAAGTTTTGTCCTGTGTTTAAATTGCATTTTCAGTATTTCAGTTTGTGCCCATGGCCTCTTGTCTTGTCACAGGACACCACTGAGAAGAGCCTGGCTCTGTCTCCTTCACTCCTTCCCATCAGCTGACACACAATGATAAGATACCCCTAAGCCTTCTCCTCCCCTGGACGAACAGTGCCTGTTCTCTCATCCTCCCCTTGTATGACAGATGCTCTTGTCCCCTAATTATCTTAATGACCTTTGGAAATCCTTGGAAATAATTTCCAGGATGATTTGCTCAATTACCTTTCCAGGTGAAGCTAACTGATCCATCATTCTCTGGATCCTCCTTTTTGCCCTTCTAAAAGAGTGACATTTGCTTTCTTTGATCCTCAGGAATCTCCCCCAACCACATGTACCTTTTAAAGATAACTGAGAGTGGTGTCACTACGGCAGCAGCTAGCTCCCTCAGCATTTAAGGGTGCATCCTGTAAGGTCCTGTGGATTTGTCTATATTGTTTAAACACTCCTTAACCTGATCCTCTTCCAAGAGTAGTCTTCCTTGCTCTGTACTTTCCTACCACTTTTGGGACCTGGGACTGGTGAAGGCCAGACTTACCAGTATGGAGAGGCAAAGAAAGCATCTAGTACTTCAGCCTGCTCCTCATCCTTTGTGGACAAGTCCTCATGTCCATTCAGTAGTGGGCCTACACTCTTCCTGGTCTTCATTTCATTGCTGATGTACCTTTAAGTTCCCGCCAAAATACCAGGTTTTGAAAAAGTGAGGCTTCTTCCAGTTGTGTCAAGAAGGTCTCATCTACTTCACAATGTTGGCCAATATTAGGTAAAATTTTTGTTTTATCACTGATTTCTGAAATTCACTGACTACATAAATTCTATAGACATTCTGACAATTTAGCTTCTTTATATACTCTAAATTATTTAGACTGATTTTTGTAGGATGAAACACTGATGTTCAATCCAGAGAAATACCCTGTCAAATGCGTCTATTATTTTATCTAAACTTGGACACTAGATTACAGAATACAAAAGTGATCATCATACAGTATTGAAAGTGTACAAATAAAAATATGTCCACACTTAAATATTATGATCAATTATTCCAGTGTAAATTCTACAGCACAAACCTATGTCGAGTGGCAAATTTTGTTATGCTTCAGAAGCATCTGCGTATTTTTTTAAACATTTTTATTCCAATGCTGAGTATGTGAATCAAGGATTAATTCAAAAAGAACTATTTTACAAATATCTTGAAAATAGTTATTGTACATCTTGTTTAGCTGCAGACTGTTTATTATAGAATCATAGAATGGTTTGGGTTGGAAGGGACCTTAAAGACCATCTAGTTCCAACCCCCCTGCCACGGGCAGGGACACCTCCCACTAGACCAGGTTGCCCAAAGCCCCATCCAGCCTGGCCTTGAGCACTGACAGGGATGGGGCAGCCACAGCTGCTCTGGGCAACCTGTGCCAGTGCCTCACCGCCCTCACGGTAAAGAATTTCTCCCTCATATCTAATCTAAACCCACCCTCTTTCAGTTTCAGTTATTTTGTATCAAAAGATTATTTTGACAAACCCACAATGTGTCATACATCTATTTATATGGATTAAATGAGAATTTAATGAGGGATTTCAAATTCCAGCATGCACCTCATGTCTCTTCTTTGTATGTAGTTATTTGAGTTAGGGAAACATTTTTCTCATTCCAGTGCTGTTGTGTACAAGATGTGTTTTTAGGACATGCTGTCTGTTATCTGTTACTTATCGCTAAGGGGAAATAATAATGCTAAATTATCTAAGTAGGCTCCTAGTGTGAGGTGAGAGGGGTCCTTCCCAAGTATGTGTAGCATCTGCTTTCAGAGAGAATTTGCACACATTACAACTGAACAGACAGTCACAAGAAGAATTCAATGGTTGGAAATCAAGCTCTACAATATATGTAAAAAAACCCCCAAAAACGTGAAACTGAACCAACCCAGAACAAGAAAGAAACAAAAAGTAAGTGAAATTGGATATTGCAAGCATTGTAGCAAGGATTTTAATAAACCTCAATTTAAAGCTAGCACCGTATTTCATTACAGGAAAAACTTAATTTAACTTTTATTATCACTCAATATTGCCTTGTGAATATTAGAGAAATTAAGAGACTAAATTCAAATCTAAAATAATTAGTGGTGTTCTTGGAAACACACACAAGATGTTAGTCTCATGTCTTGTGAGTGTGGTATCATCTCCATATGAAAAAAAAAAAGTGACAGCCTGTTATCGTACATACAGACTTCATAGCTAATCACACACATGTAAAATTGTGCATACCACCTCAAATGCATTTAATTTACTTTTTTACTTCTTATGTATCAATATGCAAGATAATTCATTAGACCTTACATTTAATAAAGTTACCTGGGAAAAAGTTATCTTTTCAAATTAGCTACTTTCCTACCTGATTAAGTTTCTTCCATAGGTTGAGAACAGGAGAAAGTTCAGTAGACCATATTTCTCTGTCAAATTTGCAGCCAGCAGTTACTGACCTGCTCAGGATCCGAAGCTGTGAAATGACCTGAGTGATGAGAATACAAATGCAGTCTTGAAGAAGGATAAACAAACTTCTTCTAGCACAAAAATGCAATACAATAGCAAATACTCTCAGATATAGATATATCTATGGACTTAACTTTTCGGCATACTTAATTACTAATCATGATCTATCCAAAACATAAAAAAATAACCATATCCAAATACAGAATATTTGAGCTTCATTCATATTAAGCCCCAAAAACCCAAACAAATACATATTTTCTTATCAGAGTAAAAGTCTTTGTTCCACTATAATTGAAAAACTAATGAGGTGTATAATTAATTAAAAAGCCTCTTTTCCACAAAATTTAAAGACAAAATTCAAGTTCTGCCTTTAACTAGGCCCCACCTGTAATTAAAAAACAAACACAAACAAATAAATAAAAAAACCCCAAAAAACAAAACCCCTGGAATATGCTACTAAATACACAGTACATATCAGGCATCAAAACTCCAAGACAACTATAATATATTCATTCTGATCTTCCACAGATCTCTTACGTGCTTAGATATACGTGCCACCACAAATTTATTAGTTTAAAGAAAGACAGAAAGCAATTAAAAGAATAATTGTAAAATTTTTAGAAAAAAAAAATGGAACTACCTGTTCATTAGATCCAACTGCCTTTGATTGTTAGTAACCCTGGTAACTCCACACATAAACCGATCAAATATATTTATACATTTACAAAGAAAGAATACCAAATTTCAAATTCTTCAGTGATATTGCAGTCTGTCCCTTAAATTGCGTATAAAACCCCTAGTATTTTTAGGTATTTTAGCTAAATTTTAGTTACTTTTCACAGTGCATTTTTTGCAAGACTTGTTAGACAACAATTTACTAATTCTCTCCTCTTTTACTTGACTATAAAGAATTAAACTTGATAATAAAAAAATTATTAATTGTTCAGAAGGACTTTATATTATTGTTAGATGGAATGAGGCAGGAAGTCAAGTTGTTTCCGCTGGGTTTTGACTTATTTTCTATTCTTGAAAGATTTGCAATAATGTAGTGTTTTCTGTTTTGTTTCTCATTTTCTTTTGCTGAAGCAAACAGCAGCTTCTTATTTATCAGCTTTGATCAGGTCTATGAAGCACTACAAGGTGACTGTATGCTGAACCATTTTAACTTCTATAACATTTACTATATTTTTATTCTTATATTTTTACAAGATATAAACCAATAAAGTATAAATATATAAAATATCTCTGTATATAATAAAATCATAGAATCATCTAGGTTGGAAAAGACCCTTAAGATCATTAAGTCCAACTGTTAACCCAGCTTTGCCAACTCCATCACTAAACCATGTCCCTAAGTGTCACATCCACACATCTTTAAATGCCTCCAGGGATGGTGACTCAATGCCCTCCCTGGGCAACCCTTTCAGTGAAGAATTTTTTCCAAATACCCAATCTAAACCTCTCTTGGCACAACTTAAGGCCATTTATTCTTGTCCTGTGGCTTGTTATTTAGGAGAAGATATCAACATGCACCTCGCTACAACCTCCTTTTGAGTAGCTGTAGAAAGCAGTAAGCTCTCCCCTGAGCCTCCTTTTCTTAAGGTTAAACAACCCCAGTTCCCTCAGGTGCTCCCCATAAGACCTGTGCTCCAGACCAGCTGCACTGCCTGTCTCTGGACACACTCCAGTGTGACACACTTTGGTGCCACATGGATCTCCATCCCCTACCTCCACTGAGACAGATGACCGAAGGACCTCACTAGTAAACCATCCCTCAAACACTGGTGTGTTGCCTCCAGGCTTATCTCTAATGAGCCTCATTTTATCCCCTTCCCCCTTCAAATCAAGTTTAAAGCTCTTTCAATGAGACCTGCTAACTTCTACATCAAGATCCTTTTCCCCATTCGAGACGGGTGTCTCCTGTCCTGTCTGTTGCCAGCAGGCCTTGTGTCCTGTAGACTGACCCATGATCAAAAACCCAAAAATTCTGCTGGCAACACCATGCTTGGAGCCAGGTATTCATCTGCTGGCTCTTCCTCTTTCTTTATCAACATCCCCTGCAGCTGGAAGGCTGGAGGAGAACACTACTTGTGCTCCTGATCCCTTAACCTGTTGTCCCAAGGCCCTGAAGTCTCTCTTGATTGGCCTTGATCTTCTTGTTGCAACTTCATTGCTGTCTACCTGAGAAATCAATAATGGATAATAATCTGAGGGCTAATAATGGATAATAACCTGGGGGCTGTACCAGGGTAGGAAGCTTTCTCTTCATATCTTTAATCTGGGCCACAGGGAGGCAACAGACTTCCCTAAGGAGCGGGTCCGATCTGCACATCGCGCCTTCTGTTCTGGTCAGAAGGAAGCCTCCTATGACAATGACCCGTCTTTTTGCCTCCATAGAAGCAGTTCTGATGCGAGGCTGACAACCTCTGCGACACCTCCGAGCCAGATGAACCATCGCCCTCGATATCGTTCAGTTCTGCTTGCACGGCCTCACACCTATCATGCACGGGCACCTGGGCAGGTGGGGTGCTCAAGAGGAGACGCGCCTGCTGTGCCAGGCAGGAACTTGTCACCATTGCCCCCGATCCCTCAAGTCACTGTGCTCAGCCAGGCAGAGGGAGGATAGAGAATCCGCCGTCCCACGTGTCCTGTTTGCCTGTTGGGCCTGTCTCAGGGAAGGCACAGTGCGATTGCAGCGGTCTGCCTCTCTCTTGCACTCCCCGATACTGCTCAGCCTACCCACCCCTCCCAGAGCCCTGTCACGCAGCGGACGAGCCCCCCTACCCGGGTGCACCTCCCACAGGTGTGCTCACCGCCGCCGCCCAGGACTGGCATGAGAGCAGGGCACGGCCGGCAGCCCGGCACCGGGGTGGCAGCACGTTCCCACCAGAGCTCTGCCTGGGCAGCTGCCTCAGGCCTGGTGGGTGCAGAGCTTGGAGGCCACGGCTTTCTGCTGGGTGGGGACCACTGCCCCCTGGTCGAGCTGGCAGAGCTTCAGTGCCCTTTCTGCACGACTTTCCATGCAAACTGCCACGCAACACCCCTGCCGATGCCCCATGCCCTGTTCGCCCGCCCTGCTGGCAGCGCTCCTGGTTGCTAGCGCTCCCTCAGAGCTTCTCTTATAGGTGTGGGGGCTTGGCTGCCATTGCTCCTGGCCCCGCACAGGTCCCATCAGCCACTGTCATGCAGCTGACCTATAAACCTATATTTAGGGAAAAAAGTATAAAGGTACTTTTAATTAAGCTAAAATAGTATTCTTTTTCATTAAAAGCTGACTTCTTAATATAATCTTAATTCTGAAAAAAAATCTTTTTTAGTTCCCTCAGAAATGACGCTATTATAATCTGTTGTCCTAGAGAATTATGCATAGTCTGTGATTCCAGATCTCAAATACGATGAAAATAGAGATTTGTATTTCTCTGTTATATTTAGGGAATTAAAGGTAAATTAATTCCAAGTCCTAAAAAACAGTATTAGTTGCCCACAGTCATAGCCTATTATAATAAAGTACTTTAGCCATGACCCTGCAACTTGGTTTGCCAAGAGGAACTACATGCATACCTAATTAATATCTGGAAGAAGCATCTTACTGTATTAAACCTTTACTTTTGTCTAGTCTGAAGTAAACTGCCAGAAAGGAAAGCAAAGAGAAGTTGCAGTTCAAGGCAAAGGGGTAGCTGGAGTGAACAGAGCTTTGCCTAGGACCAGGTTATGAGCCAGCTAAGAGCTTACAGGCATAGATCAGACGACAGACCAACACATGTTGTGCTTCAGTAGGTGTGCGCTACCAACTCCTTGATCAAGAAAGCAAAGGAAGTTAGCTGTCTTCTGACAGCTTGAAGGAGCCCAAAAATCTCAGGCCTTCCTACTCATGAGAGACTTCAACCAACCCAGTATCTACTATGAGGACAATATGACAGTGCAAGGAATGCAGATTTCTAGAATTTTTTGAAGACAATTTCTTCATAGAGGCAATCGATTAGCCATCCAGTGGAAACACTCTACTGAATCTGTTGCTAATGAGCAATGAAGAACTGGTGGAAGACGTGAAGGTTGAGGGCAGCCTTGGCTGCACAAACCATGAAATTGTGGTGTTTAAACGTTGATAAGAGCAAGGCAGGCAGTAGAACAATAACCCTGGACCTCAGGAGAGCACAGATTTTAGCTTAGTCAGGGATCTTCTTGGCAGGACCCAATGGGCAACTGCCCTGAAGGGCAAAGGCGGCCAGGAGGGTTGTTTAACTTGAAGAAAAAACTCAAAGCACAAGAACAGCCCTTTCTGATGTGTAGGAAGCAAGCATGATAAGGAAGCCAAAAAACAAGCATGGCAGAAGATCAGTATGGATGAAGAGGAAGCTAGTGATCTCAAATGTAAAAAGGTAATCCACAGAATACGGGAGAAGGGATGGACAGATTTAAAGACATTGCTCAATTGTGTTAGGATGGAGTGAGGAAAGCCAAACCTCAGCTGGGTTTGAAACTAGCAATAGATGCAAAGGCCTACAAGAAGGGCTTCTGCAAGCATTCTGGTAGCTAAAGGGAGGAAAAGAAAATACGAGCCATTTCTCAGTATAGCTTCTGTTACGGAAAATACCATTTAATCCTCTCATTCTCAAAACTTAGTTGTAAACCTTAATAATTCTTTGTGTGCTTTAGCTATTGTGTATAGCAGAAAAGATTCTTGTTTAATCTAGCAAAAATTTATTTTCTCTGATTAATGTTTTGATCATAGTATCTTTATCATTCCTGTTATTCTTCCTCCTTTTTACTCTGCACACATGCAAATGTTCTGACAAACAATACAGATGACAAACACACATTTGTGCCTTCCAGATATCATTCTTTTAGCTATAGTTCTGGCTCTTACAATTTGTTTTTTGATAGTTGCTTATCATCATTTGCAAAGAAAGAAAACATTTATAGCAAATACACTTTAACTGGTAATTCAGTAAGCAGTACTTTATATATACTTGCATATTTACACTATAAAGCTGCAAAAAGTTTCTATGATTGCTTTGTGGATATGGGGGATTGAAAATATTAAGTATTGTATTCTTTTTTAAACTGCCTTCATAGGTATATATGCTTAGCTCCATAAAGCCGAAATGAGTTTGAGAAGTAGTGACTGCAAGATTAAGTAATTAAAGCATTTTATAACTCTAGTATAGGTTTAGCTGTCTATTTCTAATTATCTAATTATAGAATTTGTGAATATAATTTAAATAGAAATGCACTATCTATCCATTTTTTCAATCTCTTTTTCTTCAGTGCTCCTATATCTGTTTCTGCTTTGTGTATTTTACCAAAGTAGGTCAAAAATACTGGGATGTTTTTTATCAAAGTTAAGCATTAAAATTAAAAGTATTGAATAAAAAAAAAAAATCAAGTTTTAACTCTCAGTGTTCTAGAGTACTGTTACATACTTTATCAAATATTCATGGAAATTATTTACCTCTTTCCAGTTCATCCCATTTCCTCTCTAAAGTATAACAGGTATGATGGTAGCATAACTTACTACTAAAGTTTTTATGGCAGCACACTGTTTCCAATTGACTGTAATTTTTTTAAAATAATGGGTTGGGCTGAAACTGTGTAATGGGTGGCTGTTTCGGCCTGGATACTTTTTGAAAATTTTAGCCTAGAAGAGTCATCCACCTACAATAAACACAGGAAAATACATTTAAGTCATGTTAAAATACTCAGGTTAACCTCATTTTTTAACTGCTTCAGCATTCTAAACTTTTGCTGAGGGACTGCAAATTTGGTAGACATTTTTTTGTGTGCCATTTTTTTACACCCATTAAATCTGTCCATATTTAGGAAAGAATTAGAGTGTAAACCAGTAACTTATATTACTGCTTAAGTATGATGACAAGTTTGATTTTAGAATTTAAATGGCATAAACATTTTATTCTCACAAATCACAGAGAAGTTTCTTACAGTGCTGACCAGTCTATGCTACTCCAAATCAGCTAAAGCCTAAGAAAAGGTTTACTCAGTACTCTCAAACCAGTCTCTTTCTGAATGTTATTCAAATGAAAAGGGAAACTGTTCTTTTTTAATAGGATCATAGAACAATTCAGGTTACAAAGGACCTCAGGAAGTCTCTCGTCTAACCTCCTGGTTGAAGCATGGTGAGCTCTGAGATCAGACCAGGTTGCTCAGGACTTTATCCAGCCTGGTCTTGAAAAATCCCAAGTATAGAGACTGCACAACTTCTCTGGATGACCTGTTCCACTACCTTACCATCCTAACGATGAAAAACTTTCCCCTAATATCTAGTCTGGGCCTTTCTCATTTCAGTTTACGTCCTGTAAAAACAAGAGAGTCAAATGCACAGACTGGAACAAAGAATGTGTTAAGATTGGGAATTACCTGAATAAAACCATGAATGGGATATATTTCTCTATTAGAATTACCAGGTGTATCATAAATGCCTCCCAGGTTATGTGATATGTTTGCAGTCACTCCGTGGAAGTGTTTTCACCTCCAGGCAGGAGAAACAAGTTTGAAGTTGGAAGGGAAATTGGATTTAAAAGAATGAGGAGTATCAGGAATACATTCCCAGGGGCCATATGAAAGACAAAAATGGCCCCGTAAAGGCAGTAGGGCAAGAACAAGCACACAGATGGAATGAGTACCTAGGAGACCTTGACTCAGCTGAGAAAGAGAATATGGTTCGGGATCTGTATCTAAGGAGACAAAATAACTCTTGGGTTGAGAGGGGGAACTGTACATAGTCACTTAAATCAAACTTAATACAGACAAGCACAAATTCACTCTATCTACACTTCGGCACTTACTTAAAGCTTACTTAAAACTTACCTAAATAACCAAGATTACAACCTTAGCCTCCCTACATAATCAATAGACAGATCTTGAGCGGGCTCATTTGTCACGTGGAAGGCTCTCCTATCGAGTACATAGGAAAAATAAGTTTCTTACATTAAGTACCCCAGATAGATGCGTTTCTGTTGTGGAAATTAGTATAAGGATTTTCATTTCCTGCAAATTTAACTTCAAAACACAAGAAAAATTCAGCTTCTCTCACTGCATTATATGTATATGCTACCATCATGTCAACGTACAATTGACTTCACATATTTACTCTAGAATGAGATTAATTTTGTCTTAAACATGATAGTTCTATGACCACAAAGAGAGATTAGAAGTGCCTAGCACAGATGTAGACATCTAGGTCTGTTGAACCATATTCTTTGAACTCCACTTTGGAAAGGTACCAAGTAATGTACTTATAATACTAAGGAGACTGAAAATCTAATCATAGCTGTGTAACACAGGGTACTCAAAATAAGACTACTTTTATAATACCTAACCTTTGAATGTTCACCTTTGCTATTGCAACATATTCTTTTAACATTATACACTAACGCTCTTATATGTTGTCCTTGCCCAGTCCAAATACAAGTGTAAATATTTTGAATAATGATGAGTGAAAAAAATCTACTATATAGCAGGAAAACAGTACCATCACTGAAAATATGAGAGGGAAGGAAAGAAAGGCAATCAAAATATAAAAGCAATCAATCACTAATAATGGTATGTTTAAAACAGGGTGAGAAGATTATTCAGAACCGTAAGTCTTTGTAGAAGCTGACTGTTTTAAGTAAGGTCAACTAATTATAACAGCATTTGTATTTAAAATTCAACAGATTAATTTATTTGTGAACAGTGCATCTAATAAAAGCATACAGGAACTGCTACTGAATATTTTTTCCATTCTTAGTGGAAAATTTGTACACTATGTTTCTTTTGCATGGCAGCACAGAAAAGTATAAATTGCATATATTAATAAAGGTGAGGTAGTTAAACTGTCAATACTTATTTACCTAATTATTTATTTAATTGTGCATCTCAGCTTTTTAATCTATTGTTAACTTTATGAGTTTCTGTGGATATATGGTGCTATGATATTGACCAACACATTATAGTAAAATCCCAAGCATTTAAAGAAGTTAAGAGATAATGAGCAGAATGGAAAGCAATAAAGACAATGAATGATCCCATGTGGCTTCATCTGGAACTACTAGAAATTCATGTTTGACCTGAAAAATCAAAATAAAAATTAATGGGGAAGAAAAAAATAAGGAAATCTTAATATTTTAATTTTTCCTTCTCTGGAACTTACATAAAACCAGATTTCTAGGAACATAAAATCTATTTCTATTCTTTACTCATGAACAAGATGAGGAAAAAGTCATTCCTTTCAGTCATTCACAGCTACTTCAAAAACTGCTACTTCACAAATACAATATATAATAAACACAGGCTTATATCCAAGTACTGTATTTACTTCAGAAGCAATCTAGCCTACAAGTCATACAACAAAATAAAATTTTACACACAGTTTTACAATTTGAAAAAGAGAAAAGCAATGAAGTCAAAAATATATTGTGAAATTTAAAAAAAAATAAAAATCTAAGATCAATCATTTCTGAACTAAGTAAGATTACTGTTCAAAGAATATAAACCAGAAAAGATATGCTAGTCACAAAACTGCTATTTTTTTTCCAAGCTTATGGAACAGATAAAAGGAATTTTATTTTTGTACAAGCAGGTAACACGCTCCTCTTAGTAAATCTACAGACAATGCTAAAGCAGATACTCTATTGCCATCTACCGGTTTTAAAAAGGATGTGGTCTTAGCACAGAAACCACTTCTATGCTTCATTTCTCTGAATAAAACAATACATCCGTTTCACACAGCTGTTCAAGAAGATATTTCTGGTTTTATAAGAATTTACAGCTCAAGCTAAAAGATGAAGTTATAAAATAGTCACTTTAGTAAATATTGGGAAAGTAGTTACTCAGTGTAATGCAACTATGTGTTCATTGTGTCAAGAGAGGGCACAGGTTTAAGTTTGATATGCCTTCTGACAGAAATACATGCTTCCATACTGTTCCTCATAGTTCGGTTTCACATGCTGTGAAAGTAGTCTAAGACTGAGCTGTCCATCAGACTTCCCTGACTTTCAATCACTCCGTGTCCCTCACCTTCTCTGCAAGAATAGGGTCCCATGGAGGTTGTTAGAACGAAGGTACTTTTAATGGCATTCATAACAAAATCATGCAGACTGCATGTGGATGAGTACCAAACAATTTAAGTCTATGCTTGCTCTTTTGTTGTTCCCTCAAGCCCACATAAAGCGGCGCTCTCACCTGATAAGGATGTGAAGTAGGACTGGACTCAATACAGAGATATATGCCTTCTGTCAAAGTGCAAAGCAAATGAGGGAAAGGCGTTGACACCACCTCTATCTTCCTCTATACAGAAGAGGATCATATACCTTTGACACCAGTGAGATCCTTTGTAGAGCACATGTTCAGTGGATTAGGAAAGAAAAACTGCAGGATGCTGCAGATAGCTCAAGACCACTACTGACCCAGCCAGTATTCTAGTTGCATCTTCTCCCAAAGAATAATGAAAGGTTTTACTTCCTGGAGATCTCCAGGATACATATTACCTAGAGAACATAATGCTAAAAGGAAGGCCAGAAGAGGTGGCTGACCTTAGCTAATTATACAATACAACAAAATTTAAGAAAACCAGAAAATTGCAGCCTGTTTTTAGAAGAAAACAAACTTCTCGTAGGTAGAGCACCAACTTATTCTCATACACATAGCACCAATCCTATGGGAATTAATAAGGCTCCCTGAAGCACTGCACTGATTCACTGCAATGGTAAAGAGCTGTGTTTTCTGTTTGAGCACAGTACTGTGGCTTCCACTCCACTGTGCCGCACAACACATTTCCTTCATGCAACACCACCAGTATATACAAAACACTCCCCACATTTTAGAAGTTCTTGTTAAGCACTCAGATCGCTCAGCTGCAGGGTAATATTAAATACAGTTTGGCATAACTCATCAGTTTCTGCTAAAGCCTATTAGTCATGTATTTGTGATGTCGGATGCATTTAATGTCAGTAATTATATGCTCTGCATAGCTGATACAAGGGTTATATAGACGCTAAATTATTTTAAGAAAATAGATTTATGTTCATCTTGATATATATAGCAATAACATAACAAGTTAAAGAATAATTTCAATTGCATGCTTTTCAATAATTATACCCTTATTACTTTATGTTGCATGATTAGAATCATGGAGGAGCAGTAGATATAAAATTAGGTACAGTGCTCAGAGTCCTGTTGAGCTAGATTTTGAAAAAATAAAAAATAAAAATTAGTCTGTTGACAAACATGTAAGAAGCTACAGCTGTCATTATATTACAATCGCACCTTGAAATTTAACCACAAACTGAAGTCCCACTATTCTATATACAGCAGAAACACTGCAGGCAGATGTATGACTGTAAGTAATATCAGGTATACTTACTCACCCTAATTTTTCTTTATCTGAATTGAGTGATAACAGCAGTGGAGACTTGGTGTATAATCTCAAGCATGATCTAGCAATCAAGTTCCAGGTGTCTTTGTACACCCTCCCCTACACATGCTCTCTCTGTCATTCAAGGTAAAAACCACCAACTGGAACTGTACTACAATCATACATCTGACTACAGATACGGGAAGACAGAGCAGTTTTAACCTAAGTAAACAAGATATGCAAGGAATGGTGGGAGGAATCAGCCAGTGAGTTGCTGAAAATAAGAGCAGCTCAGCAACTAAGTTTAAAAAAAACGCTGAAGGATAAAATACTGTTTACTGAAGTCAATGATATTATTGCCATTACATTTGATGAGGCAAAACTCACTTCATGTTTCCTGATGTATGTTCGTGCTGTGTTTGCCTTATTAGATTGTCCTGCACTGTTTTCTGGTATTAGTTTACTGTTAATTTTGACTCAACAAGTATTCATCACAAAATAAAAAACAGCTATAAAAAAAAAGATAATTGCGTTTTTCTACAACATTTCTAAGTTTCAAGCACAGACAGAAGAGCAACAGTAATTATTTTAAGTGCTATATTTAGCAGCTACACTAAGGTATGATGAGCTACTCCTGTTTGACTTCTAATAGATTTCATTAAAGAAATTATTGTTTCTCTTTAAGCAACCACATCTATAAAAAGCATGCATTCAGTGTGACATTTCTGTGCTAGTATCATTTCTGTATTGTTAGATAACATGCTTTTTGCCTGATTTTGTAGACCTGACTTTGTTCAGATATTATAATTTACTTAAGTCATCCTGATATAATGTGTAAATATTATTTCTGCATGTTGAGTTCCTGCTAGAACAAACTCTTAAGTTTTAAAATTACTCAGCTGCCATTCATGACGAGTATGAAATGTTACAGTATGAATACATGAAAATAAGTATAACAGACACAGGACATTTCTATACACACTTAAAAATTCTCTATAACAATGTGCATTCTAGTCCTCTACACATCAAAATTGATATTTATAGCAGCGATCTGCAAGACTAGATTTTTACTCAGTATGACAAAAAAAACAGATAAGCGTTATACTATGTCAAAGAACTGCATCAACAAATTTTTCATGGGAATTATATCTTAAAAGCTTGAACAAAATTCATGAGACCTGCAAGCTTATAAATTTTTAAGAGTTACCTTTCAGTCACAGAAGCCCTTTTAATACCATTACTTGTAGCTGTATATCTTTATATTTCAAAATGTATATGAAAAAGCTGTATTATTAACGTAAACATTACTGAAGGAAATTTCTAAAGTGCTGGGTTAACAGCCAACATTGCAAATGCAGGCAGGAATTATAATTTATGTTTATATATACGTTGAGGATAAGCATGAGGTAAACTGCAGAGTTAAAATTTTGGACTTTAGGAACACAGACGGTGTCTATTTAGGGAACCATCAGCAGAATCCCATGAGAAGTAGGCATAATGGAGAGGGAAAGTTTGAGACAGTGTAGTGGACAGCACATTATTTTCAGCTAATTAAAAAGAACAGGGAAATAAAGGAGTATTTTTGAGTGATCTTCAGAACAAATCACCTCATTGTGCAGAAAGACCAGGATTTTCAGCAGAATGGCTGTGTAAGCAGGGAGTGCCTCAATGGGTTGAAAAGACAAAAAAAGGAACATACAAGAAGCAAAATCAAGGACAGAGAAAGAAAAAAAGATAAAAGCACTGCTTAGGCATTTCAGGCTGAAACTGGAAAAGTCACAGCCCAAATGGAGATAAGACTAGCAGGGAACATAAAGGCTGAGATGGGTTTCAACACATGCAAAAGGTCAAAGAAAACATGGGACATTTGACAAAAGCACGAGAATAGAAGTGAGGGATGGTGCATAAAATCCTGAAGTACTCAGTGGCCTCTGTGCATGGTTTAGGAAGGAAAGGAGCAGCTAATAATGGAGAAGAAACAGTCTGCTTAGACAGCACGAACATACTCATCCATGAACATGGAGTTAAACCCAGCTGGCAACCAGTCACAAGTGGTGTTCCCCAGGGCTCTCAGTACTGGGACCAGTTCTGTTTATCTCTTTGTCAATGATCTGGACGAGGTGATTGAGCGCACCCTCAGTAAGTTTGCAGATGCACCAAGTTTGGCAGGAGTGTTGATCTGCTTAGGATAGGAAGGCTCTGCAGAGGGATCTGAACAGGCTGGACTGATGGGCTGAGGCCAGTTGTATGAGGTTCACAAGAAGAAGTTCTGGGTCCTGCACTTGGGCCACAACAACCCCATGCAACACCACAGACTTGGGGCAGAGTGCCTGGAAAGCTGCCTGGTGGAAAAGGACCTTGGCGTCTGGCTGACAGCCAGCTGAACGTGAGCCAGCCGTGTGCCCAGGTGGACAAGAAGGCCAACAGCACCCTGGCTTGTATCAGAAACAGAGTGGCCAGCAGTACAAGGACAGGGATTGTCCCCCTGTACTCAGCACTGGTGAGGCTGCACCTCAAATCCTGGGGTCAGTTTTGGGCCCCTCACTGCAAGAAAGACATTGAGGTGCTGGAGCGTGTCCAGGGAAGGGCAACGGGGCTGGTGAAGGGTCTGGAGCACAAGTCTGATGGGGAGCAGCTGAGGGAGCTGGGGGTGTTTAGCCTAAAGAAAAGGAGGCTCAGGGGAGACCTTATCGCTCTCTACAACTACACAAAAGGAGGTGGTAATGAGGTGGTTGTTGAGCTCTTCTCCCAAGTAACAAGCAATAGGACAAGAGGAAACAGCCTCAAGTTGTACTAAGAGAGATTTAGATTGGATATTCGGAAAAATTTCTTCACTGAAAGGACGGTGAAGCATTGGAGCTGGCTGCTTAAGGAAGTGGTTGAGTCATCATCCCTGGAGGTATTTAAAAGACATGTAGATGTGGCATTTAGGTACATGGTGTAGTGGTAGGCTTGGCAGTGTTAGGTTTACAGTTGGACTCTGTGATCTTAAGGGTCTTTTCCAACATAAATGATTCTTTGATTCTATGATTCCATTCAAATCAATGAAATCCAGAGAAGTTCACCTGTGGCTACTAGTCAATATGATGGCAAGGCCGCTCTGTACTGCATATGAAAATTCATGGCAACAGAGAAAATCCTTACTGCTGGTAAGGGTGACACTTATACCTGCCTTAAGAAATGGAGGGAGGATTCATGGAATGATAGACTTCCCACTGAATCTCTGTCACTGGAGACATCATGGAACACATAGACATGGAATCCACTTTCAAACATCAGAAGGAAAAAGAAGGCAATTGTAAACATCCAAAATGGCTTTATCAAATGCAAAAAATGCTTGACCAATCTGATTGCCTTCTGTGACTGAACAACTAGTGGAAAGAGAGAAGAAGAGGGGATACTGCTAATAGGGGTTTTGAACACCATGTTTGATTGCTTTCCTATTTTGAAAGCTTAGGAAGTAAGGACTTGAAGCATGATCTTGAAGAATCGGCTGGTGTCCTGGTTTCAGCTGGGATGGAGTAAATTTTCTTCTTAGTAACTGGTGCAGTGCTGTGTTTTGGCTCTTGTGAGAACAATATTGATCAAGTACTGATGTTTTTAGTTGTTGCTGGGTGAGGTGATGTTTATACTAAATCAAGGATTTTCCAGTTCCTTGGGCCCTGCCAGCCAGAGGGCTGGAGGGGCACAGGAAACTGGGAGGGGACACGGCCAGGACAGGTGACCCAAGCTGGCCAAAGAGGTATTCCATACCATATGACATCATGTTGAGTATATAAACTGGGGGAAGAAGACGGAAGAGGGGACATCTGGCATTATGGCATTTGTCTTCCTGAGTAACTGTTACCCGTGCTGGAGCCCTGCTCTCCTGGGGATGGCTGAGCACCTGCCTGCCTGTGGGAGGTGGGGAATGAATTCCTTGTTTTGCTTTCCTTGTGTGCACGGCTTTTGCTTTACCTATTAAATTGTTCTTATTTCAAACCTCGCGTTTTACATCCCTTTTCGATTCTCCTCTGGGTGAGGGGGAGTGATCGAGCGGCTGCCTGGTGCTTGGTTGCCAGCTGGGGTTAAACCACGACAGCTGGTAGAAAAACTGCCTGCATTCCTGGGCTCAACTGGTAGTGAACCAGGTCTGGACATATGGCTGGCAGCTACTGAGAAGAGAAAGAAATCGGGGTTTGATACTGGGGCCCACATAGTTCCAAGAATAAGTTGGATGATGGCACACTGCACACAGACAAAGCCACAAACAGTGTTGGCAACAGTTCCACTTAGAGAAGAAGGCTGGACTACATAAACCATTGAGTTCCCTTCTAGCCAACATTTCCATAACTATGTGATCTAAGAAAACTTTCTAACCAGGATTCTAGTCTTCATGCTACCTCATATTGGTGTGCATGGCTTTCCTTCTGTTTCTCATGTGTTAAAATTAACTTAAGATGGCATTTACATTTTTAATTTGTTTTAAATTTTTTTTCTTAATCTCAAGCTGCAATCTTGAAAAGTTCCAGTCAGTGAACAAGAAACAGGTCAATCTCACAAGACATCATTAATGTGAACGATGGCCTTGCCTAAAGATGCACAATTAGTTGTAGAAACCATTCACTTGCTTTAGCAGTTGTAACATAAAACTGTAACAAACAAATTAAATTTGAAATGTGTTGGTCTTTCACTGCCCTGGAAAACAAACAAACAAATATGTTTACTAATTAATAAAATCCCTTTTTCACTTCTTGGCATTTCTAAGAAAATTATGAACATTTTTGAGAGAAAGCAATGCTTTAAGATGCTTGAATTTTCACTTTGTATCGTTACAACGCTCAATGCAGAAATGGGAGAAACAACTATGTTTCAATTCCTGTCCCAATGAATACCTCATTTTTCAAATACTCCAGCTTCCAGTAGAAAAGATACCCTCCTATTCCTGCGTGACCAACCACCTGGTAGTTATGGCAATTTTCTTTCATCTCTTAAATAGTCATTAAAATGTTCAATATACAATTTTTAGAAATACCGTTGATATTATTTCAGAGCTTGACCCAAAGTTCAATGGGAAGAAATAGGTACTTCCAATTGATGATTCACCCCCCCCTTTATTTCAGATGCCTAGCTAAGAATGGCACAAATTGTTCCCTGTAGCTGCTTGCCTTTCTTTAGTAACAAAAAAATGGATAATTAGTTGAGGTGGCTAATATTCCTATCTTTCAAGTTAGATAAGAGGAATTACACTGGGGCTTTTTTTTTAAAATCCAATTGGCTTTGAATTGGCCTTATATTTTTCTTTCCCAGTACCTAGACATTTAAAAGAAATACAAATTCACATGAGATTATTCTAATATTGATCAGGGGAATTTGAAGTGGTTTCAATCATTAAATACATCACAAGTCTTTTCTAGTAGTATTTAAACAAAATATCCTTTAAGAGTTGAACTACAAATCTGACAGAACCCCTCTGTGTATTACAAAGATACACTTTCATTTCACAAAATACAATTTTTGAAATACCATTGCCTCATGGAAAATGTATTAAAGAATAACATGTAAATAAAGTATTTGGTATTAACACAGGAGATATTTTAAGAAATACTAAAATATTAACTGCAGATAGTATTAATGAAGAAAACAGGATTTCACAGGTCTATATAATTCACTCTGTGGCCGGTATGAATGTGTTATTCTTTGGAGATGGACTGTAACATACAGGAAGCCTAGATAACCATAAGATTAGGCACCTAATTCTGAGAAAAATAAAGCTTTCTTAGATTAATAGCATCCTTAGTATAGAAAATGTTTTTTTGTGTTATGTTAGTTTATCTGCCATCCTGTATTGAGCACCTGAAAGATTATGTCCATACTGGTAAATAAAAGAAGGTTGTGACTTCCAGCAAGAAGGAAAAGGCTCTTTCTCCACCTGCAGATGTGCAATTGCAGAATGAGTAGAAACAGGTGAAGAAGAAAAATTCTGCCAGGGAGGCATGTGGGCTACCTGAGTCTGACTCATGGATCAGAACCAGTGCCATTCAGAGGAAGTGGTAGATGACCCTGGCCATGGGGACTCAGGTGGTGTTCTCCCCAGTTCTGCTTGTGAAGGGAATGGGACACAAATGGATGCATATGACCATGGAACCAGGTCACAACACTTAGTTGCAGAGCTGGGCTGCTGCAGACATGACTTTGGCTGTCATGGCTGTTACACCTTGTCTGAGAGAGACTGACAAGCCAGGGGCAGACAACATCATCCATTTGACAAAATGTAAAAAGAGTATCTGCCGACAGGCTTGCTACTGGCAAGCAGAGCTTTAAACTAGGTTTGTTCAGGTCATGATGACCAAAGTCCAAAGAGAAATGGAGGGACAGAAGGTCAGAAGAGAGCACCTAGAGTATACCATGATGGGAAAGGCATTCATTTAAATATGTCAAAGAGCAAGCCAGTTCTCTTGTTAACAATAATAATAAAAAAAGCATGTTAATGTTACAGGAATTGTTTCACTCTTCATAGTTTTATGGTGCCTTCATGAATACCAGCTAGATTCAATGAAGATATTTTGAGAGTAGTTAAATGGGACAGAAAAGCAGAATCAATTACTATCAAAGAAGCTGAGATAAATATCTAGGATTAAAAGAAAAAGGAGTATTGCAAGGAACCATCCTTCTGCAATTCCTTTCAGATAATAAAAATAACGGACTTGCTAACTGGGAGAAGTGAGAGGGATTCCCATCACTCTGAGACAAAACAGGTGGAGACAAGCATGCAACTGTGTTTGAGAGAAATGTATCTGGGAAAATTAAATTGCCCTATATCCTCTACTCTGCCACAGAAAATACTAGTCTGATTTAGATTATATTCGAGACTACAAAATTTGTCTGAAACAGGTTATTAAAGCAAGTAATGCTGCTGCAAAATCTGAACCATCAGAAGTGCGGAGTATCACTGGTTCGGTTCAAAATCAAATAAAATTACAAAGGACAAAATATAGGAGAAATACTCCCAGCAACTTCAGTTGGAATGAATTGGAATCCACTTATTTGAAGTTATGAGTATTCACAGTTCAACATTTTAATTGGTATATAAAATCGATAATTAAATAATTTTATATTATTTCATTTAAAAATTGGTAAGTATAGTCTGTGGGCTCTTCAATCTGAAGCCCAAAGGATTATTTTACATCTGTGATGCTTTTAAGCACTTTGAAGATGCGGTGGGTTGACCTTGCCTGGCTGTCAGGTGCTCACCAAAGCCACTGTTTCATTCCTCCTCAGCAGGATGGTGGTGGGAGAAAATATAGCAAAAGGCTTGTAGGTCGAGTTAAGGACATGGAGATGACTCAGCAATTACTGTCACAGGAAAAACAAACTTGGCCTGGGAAATTAATTTAATTTAGTACCAATCAAATCAGAGCAGGATAATGAGAAATAAAACTAAATCTTAAAACACTGTGCCCCCATCCCTCCTTTCTTCCTGGGCTCATTTGCATTCCCAACTTTTCTGTCTCTTCCACCTGAGTGGTACAAGGGGATGGGGAATGAGGGTTGCGGTCAGTTCGTGACATGTTGTCTCTGCCACTCCTTCCTCCTCATTCTCTTCTCCTGCTCCAGTGTGGGGTCCCAGTCATAGGAGACAGTCCTCCACACAAAGTTTAAAATGCGGGTTTCAATTAGGTATGCACAATCACCCACAAGAGGTCCTAAAACGTGAACTGTAAGTCTACAGGCTTGCCTTCCACTTGCCATTACTGGCATGGTGGACACAGAAGAATCAAGATGCTGTACTAGTATGCAGAGAGACTGTAACTATCCTTTATCCTTGCGTGATATGTGTGAGAAAGCGTATTCATTTGACCATGAAAATACCAAAAAACCACATTCTCTAACCTTACTGAGACTTACCTGTGTCATACAATAGTCTCTGTGAGGCTTTATGAATCTGTATGTGTAAAAGAACACCGAGTTCCTGATGCAAGATATTATTAATTATAGACAGTATTCTATATAGAAATTAGCATTAAGCAAACTCACTGCTAGCCATACTGATTATCATCGGCAGTCATATTGAAAGAGTCTTGGATAACTTGGCAGTTACTGAATGGCTTTTTTCACAAAATGTTTACTATATTATTGGAGAATGTTTCATTTAACCAGTCAACTGATCATACATAGCTACTAGTTACAGGCTGTAGTCATTTGCAGGCATAGCCATTTGACAGGGTTTGATGGGATCACACAGCGCTAACAGAAGGCTTCAAATGTTACACTCTCTAAGGAGTGCCTGTAATGACTAAGTCTGCTGTGCAAAGAAAGGAGGGAGACAAAGCAATGGCCCTGAGTTCTCATTTCACCTTCCTAGGGTGGTTACTGGCAGTAAGACATATTAGTTGCAAGTATAATCCTGCACAGAACAAGATAGCTCTTACTGCTTATCTAAGTGTAAAAATACATACGCAGGCCTGTCTGTTTCAGTCTGTAAAAAAATCTATTTATCACATATGATAAATGTTATTTTGACTAAGACACTTTATGTATGGTTCTATTAAAAATTATAATAAAGGATGAAATTGGTTCATAGGAATTCATGAAAGAACAGAAATATGGTCCCAAGAATAAGAGACAAGTACATCAAAGCCAAAAGCCTGCTTTGCAAGAAGGTGACTGGGGAGAGATCTAAATTACAGACCCTTCTCATCCATCTGCAACCTAAAGCAAACCTCCACATATTCTGACTGCTCTTCTCATTGGTTATAGGTTAGACTGGGAGATTAAACCACCTGAACACAGGCCAGTATGCAGGCAAAAATACAGTGTTTATCAGACCAGAAGAAAGGAGCATGACTGCAACCAAATGGTGAGACCTCTTGCTGAGTGTGAGTAAACTTGGGTTGCAGCTGTACAGAAAATCTCTACCTGGTGTAAAATAGACAGGACGAGCTATGTCGACTCCGGCAGCTGCACTGTCAGCTGAGTTCTTTTCTATTTTAACTGCACTGTTCGGCAGAGAGAACAAAGCAAGAGACGGAAGGCTATTCATGACTATATTCAACCTAAGGGATGATGTATCAAAGGCTCGTTGTGAGAGTAGGTAAGGCAGAACCAAAGAGCCACAGTGAAATCTAGAAATACGACCTCTAAAAATTTACCTAGCTCTACTTACATAAAGCAACTTAGGACAAAATATAGAAAAAAACGTTGTCATGTTTCTGAAAAGATCACATTTATTCAAGTCTAATATTTCCTTAAAAACAAAACGGCTTTTACCCATATGCACGCAGCATTAATCCTCTCTGAATTACACTACAGAATATCGTAAGATGAAATTTCTATTAATTGAATTCTAGTAATTGCCAATATTAAAATAATACAGCTAGTGATATTCAGCTTTTAAATTAGAATTTAAGTTCTCTGCTGGAAAACAGAAAAGCTGTGAATATAATCAATATTTACAAGGTTACTGAAAAAAAGTCCATTTCTTTTTAGTGCTGTTTTAGGTTTAGCCAGACATCAGCAATGCAGTAGGTTACAGAAGAAATCTCTGCATGACTGCAAATTGCTGCAGTGTGCTGCAGCAAATTTCTGCTACAGCAAAGTGTTGCTGCATCAATACAAACTACCATTTCTATACATCAAATGTAAATAAAATTAATAGCAAGTCTATATAAAAATCTACATTTCTATTATCCAATTCTATCTTGTGTAGTGAAACAATGTAATAAAATATTACCAGATTTCTTTTAACAGAATTACATTAGTTTAACTCTGTGGTTAAT
Source organism: Falco cherrug (assembly GCF_023634085.1). Taxonomy (NCBI): domain Eukaryota; kingdom Metazoa; phylum Chordata; class Aves; order Falconiformes; family Falconidae; genus Falco; species Falco cherrug. The sequence continues at coordinate 16,073,922 of NC_073698.1, read as the reverse complement.
AGAATAGATCATAGTGCTACCTGTTTCAATATTTAGGTAAAAAAATTTTGAACTGATAAAAAGATTGTTAATTAGAATTTATTTAAAGTCAATGTATATCCGAATGATTATTTTAAATCTCTGAGCCCAAACATATGACTAAAGTCAAAATTGCTATCAGTTGGTTTAGACAAGTAACTTCCAAGTATGTAAGTTTCAGAGAAAAACTACTTCCCCTAATTCTGTGTTCAGTGGTGAGGAAGATACAGTTCTGTGTATATCTGCACAAGGAAAAAGATGCTAGTAAAAATACAGACAGAGGAATGACAACAGCTAGTAGATGAGAAACTACATGGGACAGTAGACATGAATTGTAAGAGAATATACCACATACTTAGCACAGAATCAGTGAAGTAGAAGACACCGTATTAAATTTCACCTTTCTGGTGTTAGTGACACGGCGACTGAGCTGGTAGCAATTTATTTCTCACTACCTTATTCATTCAGCTTTTCTCTGCTTTAGCTTGACAATGGATTTATGAGAAACACTTCTGTTAGAAGGCAATCATTCCATTTCAGATTGTGAACCATGGCATGGGATCACCTATGGATCTAAGACAGCTGCCAAACTGTTACGAAATGGGATTCATAGCTCAGAAATAAGAAAGTAGGATTCATGGTTGGTAGAAAGACAATTTAAGAAAAATCTCCCATTTCAGTTACCTAAATTGCCTAAAGCTTAAAGAAGTACCAAAACTATTACTGGAAGGATAAGGAAATCTCTCATATGACAAAGAAGCATCTCACAAACCTGTAACTACAACAGTCTCATATTTTCAAGTTTATAATCCGTAGTTCATAGGTTATAATCAACGCTATGATGAACCAGTTCAGTAGAGTGTGAGTCTGCATGTAACTGCATTGATTACCTATTTCCTTTCACAAAGGAACTATGAATCTATTCTGATTGCATGGAGGTTAACTAAGGACTTATTTTCAAATACTAACATTTTTAACAACTGCAGCTCTTAACAAGTTATGTGAGCGTACCTGAAATAAATAAAATAATCAGCAGTCTACAGTGCATCTGACAGAAACAAAAGTGTTTAAAGTTAATGTTTACATAAAAGATATTAAGATAAAATCAGAGAGGTACATTGAGTCCTGCTGCAATTTTTGTCTTTGGAATAGAGGAGTTCTCAAGCTCAGTGTATTACCCATGCACCCTCATCCTACTGATTTGTCTTTATATAGCTTTACAGTTTTGTGTGCTACTAATAAAACAAATAAATCCATAGCTGTATTGTCAAGTTAAGTGAACAGATGTATTTAAACAGATTTACCAGTACTATATTTGATATTCAACAAAGCCAATTTTTTTTTTTTTAACAGAGCAAAGGTCTATACCAACAAATTTCTGCATGAAGCCCTTGTTAGGCGAATGTGAGCAAACAAATAGATACCTTTTTTAAAACTGTAATTCTAAGTCTTGAAATTATAGGGAATTCCAATTATAGGGAACTTCCATTTGATTTTGCCAAGAAAGGTTGGACCAGACAGTCCTTGAAGTTCCTTCCAATCTGGTATTCTATGCTTCGATTTTTTTGTTGGTTTTTTTTTTTTTCCCCCACGTAATTTGTACTTATATAAGACACTATGCTAGGGCTGTGCAGAAAATTAAAGAAAGCCTTAATATAAAGACCAGTTCACTTCACAGCTCTGATATAAAGTTCTTAATTTCATGTTATCTGATGCAATTTACCAATCCAATAAACTATGCTGATCACTAATTAAAGATTTATGTTTAATTGCATTTATACAGTTATCGTGTGCTCTCACCCAGACTTAACTAAAAAGCAATGGGAAAAAAATGAAATACAGAATTTAAGCTTTGCCTCAAAGTCCTGAACTTGCTCCATATTTGAGCTAAAAGGTATTAGAATGCCCAGCAAACCTGAATAAACAAAAGGTGGACTTTAACTTGCCTGTGAGCATTACCAAATTTTAACTCAAGCTGAGATACAGCCACTTCTCAGTCAAACTCCTCCCTGGACTCTAGGCCTTAATGGTTCAATTCAGTTGTTACACATAATGCCATTTGAGAGTCTGTATGTTATCCAAGAAAATGTTAAGGATAGGCAGATATTACACAGGACCTACAGATCCATGCTTTTCCTGGATCAGGGTACACAAGCTGTGGGAACCAGTTATTTAAACACTGGCTTCTAGTGCCATTTTGCCCCTGCCTTCCAGTTGCTAGCCCGACAAGAAAAATTATTCACTTGGGTCCTGTATCATATGTGGCAACTGCTAGTAGGTATATTAAATACACTAGGGCATTTCCATATGATGCAAGATACCAATTTTTAGGCAACTGAATTGACACCTAAGGGAAGTGGTAAAGTATTGACTATGAAAAGCTTTGTCCAACAAACCAAACACCATATTGATGATGAAGCCATTCAGAGTTCAAATCACTTCATCTTTTCCCTTCTTAAATTGACAAAATAGAAATTATGAGGAGAATAATAGAGACACTCAGTATTTTCTGGCTACACAAATGGTGAGAAGAATAGCTTCCCAGCTGTGCCTTTAATAGTACCCGTCATAATGGGCGACCCACGTCACTTACCCAAGTCTGAGGTTTATACATACAACTCTAAAACAAGGAGGTGAATTTTTTTTTATTATTGCCTATTACTCCAGCACTAAAAGAATTGCATTCTCACATATTAAACATATATTCAAATCTGGCACTAGACTGCAATTAAATGAGAGTTGAGAATTTTTGACTATAATATAGCCATCTGCCGTATCTTACGGCTAAAGCAATAATGAAAATATTTAAATTTTTAAACTAAGATCTACATAACCCCTGGAACATACTTTTCATTATGTTGAGAATTTCATTATGACATGCCTAAGTAGTTATATGCTATTCTCCAGTAAGAAGACTTTTTTTTCTTTTTTTTTTTCCCCAGAAGAAAATTTCACATTTTAATAGTAAAGATAGAATTCTGATTACTGGGGAATTTCTTCAGAATTTCTCCTTCAGAAAAAGCATAAAATGTTACTCATATTCTAGCTGTCAAACTACTGTATTAGAATTTGATGACCAAAACTAAAACCATAACTTGCAGTGAACAGCAGCTGTAAGAACTATACCATTAATGGGAGTTAGATCAACAGTATAAATAGAACTAGTGATACTACTTATATACATAGATACTATTCAATATGAACTGAATTATATTGCTGTAAACTTTCTGAATAATTCTTTGTTTATTTAAATCCTAAACAAATATACTTGTAACTAAATACAACTGTTATTATATTAATATATTCTACAGATAAAAGCAACATATTCCAAAACCCCCTCCATTTACTCTGACTTTCTTAAGGAAATTCATATCTATGAACAGGTGGTTGGGTTCTCTAGCTTATATTGGATGCAGAAAAGATTCAGAGGTCAATGAAAAATGAAACTTTACCTGGGAACTGATTATACGTTGTGATGAACGAGCAATATTAGCAGGCAGGCCAAAAAAGTCAGGTTTATCATCCTCTGGAAGGCTTTCAATAATATTACGATAATCCTGCATTAAAAGCAAAGAATAAATGTAATCGAGGGAACTTTTTTTTCAGCTCAAGAAATTAACAGTGTATGCTGAAAAGAATTTCATTAAGTGCACTGCATAACACAAAGATTAAAGCAAGTATATAACACATGACATATCTTGGTAATCTTATTTATAAATTTCTCAATTTTATTTAATAAAAAACTATCTTCTTTTATACAGAGTTTCCACTCTAAAAAAGCAAAAAGTAATTCTCATTACAGTGATGCTATCAACTGAAAAGAAAAATATGCTGACTGACTCTGAAAAGTATTTACAATACTTCTGTTGAAAACTTAAAAGTAAGATCAATATAACAATATAAAAAAAGATTCTGACATTTGGAATTCAAATAATAGAGTATAATACATATTTATAAAATGAAGAGCATTCACTTCTATTTAAATCTATGAATATATTACCACTCAAAGAAAGGGAAATAATTCAGGTAAAAATAGGTTTGTGTGATCACGGGAGATGCAGAATAGCATCAATAGTTGTTATAGTGTAATAGTCACTAGTGATGTCACTCTTGTACAAAACAGAAAGAGGCCTTGCAGACTAAGGTAGACTAATGGTGCTGAATGTCTCTTTTATGTGGCTTTGAAGGCAAAAATATTTATTTGAAAGTATGGCTCTTCCCTATTGCATTGTATCATGTGCCTTTTGTCCTTGGCTTGCAGGAGCATGTCCTAGGTGTGCACAATTTACTTTGACAGGGAATCTCACTTCAGAGATAACAATAGTAGCAGACTTCTACACCAAACACCAAGGGAACGCTATTTAGTAAGAGATATTATTCCAATTAACTTTGGTAATAAAAACTTAGCTTTATTATTAGTGTTCTACTAATCAAAACTAGTTGCAGAAAATTATTTAAGACATAAAAGTACGAACTCTCACATAAATAATCATATAACTAAAGGAAATATATTAAATGCATTGCAGGCAAGAAGAAAGGTTCATCTATTTGACCGTATTATCTACAAGAATAGAGACCAACTTGATTCGTTTATTCCTTCTCTCTTTATGGTATTAACTCAGCACAACTATAGAAAACAATTGTCATATTTAAAGTAAAAAAATAAAGCACCCCCAAACCTAAACACTCAGAATCCAGGTAGAGAATGCCAAACAACAGCAATTTATTTTAACTGGTATAATTCCATTTACATCAACTCGTATTGAAGATCTAGCATGGAGGCCTACATTAAAATGCAAATGAATCGTAATAGTAACAACTGTATGTGAAAGGATAGGGAGAAATCAGTTCTTTAGACTGTCGAATTCTCTCTTGTTTACACTAGAGGAATACTAAAGGAGAATCAGAATGCATATTCATCTCGAAATAAAATGTCATCCACCCTTCAGGGCAAGTTAGCAGATTCTGTCAGAATGTTGATATATTTTGCAAATAAGGAGATATATTTAGATTTTCCCATATAATCTGGAAGTTATAAGAATGCTTAGTAGTCTGTACAAAAGTGCTATTATGTTAACATATTAAGTTATATATAAATGTAATGATATCTGTCTTTGCCATAAATTGACCCTATTTCTTTTACTCAGCTCTTCATAACTATGCTGCTCTGCACCGTAGTCCAATCAGGTATCATAAAATAGGAGACTGATTGAACAGACTAGCAGAACAGTTCTGGCAACTTAAAAATTAGTGCTCCACACAAAAGAAGTCTTAAATAAATGGAGGCATCCTTTGGATTGTAACGCTGGTTTTCTTTGTGGGAATACTTTCAAGAATAATCCCTGTAAATACCTTATTTTGGTTTTTCTATATTAGGTGATAGAAGATGTATACCTACCAAAATACTGCAGGAATTCGGTAAGGAGATTGCATACGGGAAACTAGTCATCTTCTTGCCTCTAGCATTTAAACTGCCAATGACTCGTGAATTGAAAAGCTGCTCCAAGTAGGACCGAAGAACCCTCATATCGAAGTAATTATCTACACGGCCTCCATAAATTGCATTTTCAAACAAACCATGCACAAATTCCCACTGAAAATCTTTGGAACCTATAAATTATTTAATTAATATTAGTTTTGCATCAATGGATAGCATTGCATCATAAGCATTTCTTCTTGTCATTGCAGTTCTTCAATGAAAAATATAAAGACATTAAATAATTAAATTCAAATTGTTTTTCTTCTATAGTACCAAATAGTAAGAGTTGAAGAAACTTCAACAGGTTTGTAAATACATGTCATTGATAAAACAAATGCTTACTGTATTTCAAAATGAGTTATTAGAAATATTAATTAGGTCTTGAAGTGCTTTTTATTGGAGATAAACCAATTGGTTATATGCATTTCAGAACTGATGCTATTAGCATTTTGTGTTCCTCTGTCATAAATAAAAACAATTTCCCTTGTTCAAAATTTTGTACACTATTTTGTGTCAAAGTACCATCTGATCTCATAAAAAACTGATTGACTGAAGCAAAATGAGGTCATGCTCAAAATAGATAACATTACTGGAAATGTCATATCTTTCACACACAAAGAGGTCCAGGACAGGTACTCTGTAAATCATTATAAATCACACAACATAGCACATAAAACTAAGACGTTACTATTAGTTTCCTGGCCAGACTGATGTTGCAATTACATTACTCTGGCTTAGTTATATCCCACAAGTTCAAATTAACTTATTTTCCCTCCCTTCTATCACAGTTTTCCAAAATAACAACATGGGACAATGATCTACTTATACTCCATAGCTTTCACACGCAGGTAAAACTTGAGCAAAAAGGTATTTCTTAAAGTCCCTTGAAAAAACGAAGCAGTAATTACTTTTTTTTTGGGGGAGGGGGGGGGGGCATTTATTGGTGGTAACTATTGTTTCCAAACACCTCAATCATTGCTTTCAAAGAAGAGTTATCTTCACAGCAACAGTTAATGATTAGATTAATGATTATCATTGATGGTTAATGCTCGAACTTCTTTACATGACTGCGTTTCAAGTCTGTATAACTAAGGTGCAATTCCAGAAGTATTAATCATCCATAAATCTAATTTAAGTCAATGATCATACACCATCTCTAAACATCAGTTCCTAACTTTACTTTGAAATTATATAAAATGCAAAGATTTTTTTTAATTATCTATTTCATATTAACTAGCATTAACAGACTACACTACTTAACAGAACAATGAAGTAGGCTCTATCTAACAGTGAGTTTCGTTATGAAGATTTCATTGATATTCAATTAATTTTCAATTCATTTATTCAAAATATGGGGGACAGAAGACTTCATCTTCCAGGCACTTCTGTTCATCTTCCAGGCACTTCTGCATTTCCTGTTTATTACTCTGGACTCAAGCTCAGCAGAACAGTTCTTGGCACAAAGAAACTATTAGTTTATCCAACCTCCCAAAAATGGAATTATGATTCACCCTGTGTTTCTAACTTTGCTTACTGGTGATGAGCCTTGCAGCATCTTCACTGTTACCCAAGTGTTGTAGAAAGATCAAGCTCTTCCTGCAAGTTCTCTACTAATGGTAAAATGGACAGGTCCTATTTGCAAGGTCAGATGGCACAAGGTGGCTTGCATCCATACATCTAAACTCTCTTTTGCCCTGAAATAAGGTAACATCCTACCTGCTGCCTATTGGAGAGTCCCCAGGCTCTGCTATCTGACAAACCATGCCTTGTTGCTGCCTACAAAAATACCAGTCTGTATAAGCAAATATAGGAAAAAAATAACCTGATCATGGAATAGTTTTTGAGTCTGTGTTCAGCCCTTACTCATTTACTAAAACAGCCATATCCCTCAGAGTCTGGATCTACATCCAGAAAAGTCTAATAAGCCTAAATGCAGCTGTTTGAGGGTCAGACTATTTCCCATACTGAAGTAATTACCTACCTACCTCGTCATATGTTTATATTTGTGAAAATGTTCCAATGAAGATTCAAATGCAAAATGTTCAAAGCAGCCTTTAAACAGAATGGCCCCACAGTCCAAACTCAAAACAAAACAATCAGGCAAGGAAACCAGTTTATAAAAATTACTGTGAATTTTTTTAATATTCTAAGAATTTTAAAGGAGAGACATTCAGAGGGGTAACATTACAGAGGTGAGAAATCTTTCCTTAAGAAGTGGCTTACCCTCAAAGAGTCTATCAATAATGTCAAAACCAGCACGGAGATCAGACAAAGAAAATTCATAAAACTTGGTCCAACCCTACCATTAAAAGAAATCCAAAGAATTTAATTAGTCACATGATGATGATGATGAAGTAAAATACAAATATTATGTAATTACTGAATACTGTAAAATACTTAATAATGAAAGAAGAGACAACCTATGTCCTCTAAAGTGCATCTTTGAAAACATTCAATCGAGGCAGTATAAAAAAAAAAATTCAGCTCATTCAGTACGTATAAATTTACATGATTACACAAACTAGAATCCATTCAGTATGAGGAATGTAAACTTAAGATTATATTATTTCCTAACAGTATTCACTTCAACTAAAACTGGCTGACATCTGTGATTAGGTCATGCATTAAATTAAGATTTTATTACTGAGGGCTTTTTTGTATTTCAGTTTCCTTTGGATTTTCATAAATAGGTACGATTCTTCAAGCACAGTCTACATTATACTTTCATTATCTTATTCCTTAATTCATGTCACTTCTCTACTGACTTAAAAAATTATAATAAGAAAAGCAATGACTGCTACTATTACAGCACAAATGCTGACCACCACTTACATATTTTAATCACTCTCAATTTGTACCTCCCTTCTGTTCTTGGTGGCATTATTCTTTATATAGCATTCATGTGTAATGTGTGCGTAATTCTAGCAAAAAACTTTACATGTAAATGGATAAGTATAAATAAATATTGATATTGATATATGACACAGAACTCAGGAAATTCAGATCTCAAAGGTACCTCCTGTTGCTGTATCTTCTTACAGCTGTACCTTGGCATATGCACCATATTATAGGAACAGGTGTATATGATTCATGATGAAAACCGTGTAAATGTTCCAGATAATAGGCACATATCCAGTGAGATGGATACAGTCTCAGGTCAAGACTGCAGCTGCTTCAAAGATCACAATCAAACTATCACCAGTCACCCTGAAGGTCACAAATTGGAAAGATGCCGCAGTCTCCCAACAGTGTATGTTTTTTAGACAGGTTTGTACATGGACTCCAGACAACCTGAAATTCATTATAAAATACAAGAGCTTCTAGTTCAGATTAAACTGCAGTCCAGCAATGCTGGAAACTGGTAATCTTAAGTAAAATATAAAACCATCACTAAGCATGCACAGGAGACAAACAGTCACACTGGAATTATGGAGAAAGCAGTAATCCTAGTTTGCGTCACTTGGAAAGCTGGTGGTAAATGAAATTGAATTTGAAGAAAGCCAAATGAGAGTTCATGTGACAAAGAAGTACTTTCAATATTTTCACCTAGTTTACTTCTTGAACACCATATTCAAAGTCTGTTACTGGAAGAGGCAAACAACCTTATAAACCACAAAGTCAAAACTAGCAAAACACTCTCAAACATTCCAGGCTCTATGAGATCAAGTCTTTCAGATGACAGGTTAATTTCACCCCTAGTCTGAATAAAATAAACAAGACATAGAATAGTTTGTTGGCTGGGGTTTTCTTCTGTTTAATTTAAGCATCTGCAGCCAGAAAGAAATGTTTGCTTTAAAGAAAAATTTATCTAAGAAAAAAACACATTCTCTGAAACCCATTATAATCCTCACAAGAAATGAGTTCCCTCGTTCTTCTCTCCTTGAACAGGGTTTGTGTGCAGAAAGAGTAGACAAAGTCATCTCCTTCCCACCAAAATGTCTCTTTTCTCATATCTTCCATTCAATCATGTACGTTTCCAGACTATTCTTTCCTGTTCTAAACAAACTGGATTCACAGAATCTTTTCCATGGGACCTCACTCTTGCATCAGTATCAGTTAGGACACAAATCACAACATAATCCCATGTAGGCAGTAGCAGTTTTCAGAGGGACAGAATTTAGGGCACCAAGATCTTATTTTGCAATTAATTCAGAGACAATAATGAAAGCAGGCGCTAGAAGTATACAAATTTTCTCACCTCTGAACATGACCCAACACATACCTGACGAAAAATACTTCCAAATATAAAACCTAAGAAATGGGGTAAATTTTAAAAAAAGGTAGCAAAAAATTTATTACCTGAGGAATATAATTTCTTCTTTCTTGGCATATAGCGTGAAACCATGCTAAACAAAAGAGAGAATGTGCTCGAGACAAGTTTCCCTTTTTATTAATTTGCTCTGGTGTCCAGGATTCATAGGTTCGCAAGAGATTCTTTTTGAGGCCTGGAGGTGCCTGCATTGGAAAGAAAAAACACTGTTCTAAACAGAAAACTCAATACTTTTACGTACAGCTTTCTTAAATTCTAACTTACAATTTTTAAGTTAATGATATGACAAACAGTACTTCATAGAATTTAAGGAGAAAAAAAATCTGCTTGTAATAAATGGCCTAACAACAGAATGATATTATACTGAAAATAACTTAAACATACTGAAGGAAATTGTAACCAGGACTAACTGACAGGACTGACTACAGAAGAAGAACTTAGTAAAAGAACATATCAAAATATGTAAGCATAAAAGTAAATTCAATGTATTCAAGAACAAGAACCTTTCTTCTGATTTTACAAGCTCAACTACCAATTATCATTTCTTTGATCAGAGCCAACTGACCTTATGTCATCACTGCACTCTATTAGCTAGCATATAAATATGGTATATATGTACAATAATATGCCAGTTCCCTGATCTAGTGGTAGAAATGTGACAATCCTACACAGTGTTGCAGTTTCTGTACCATTGAAAACCTCAGTATAAGCAAGAAGGTACCTCAGAAGTTTAAAAACAGCTGCAGTCAATATAGAAGTGTAACAATTTTAGCTTCTTGAAAGTCAGAAGTCAGCAACGTTTGACTATAAAAGGTCAAAGCTTCTTGGTTTAGCTGTAGGCAAAATCTTCATGCTCCATAACCAATGGAAGAGTTAGTAGCACTCCTGTTCATGATTTCCATAATGAATATTAATGCATATGGATATTAATGGTTAGAGCACTTTTCAACAAGTTGGAAGAGCATGGTCGCACCTATTCCTTAGGCTGAGCCATTTTGAAAGCAAGGCTCTCAATTTCTAGTAAAGGCCTTTAACAGTATGTTCTGATGTATGGGAGAAGAGACATTTTTGTTGAAAGGGCCCAGTGAATATAAAGGTAGGGGAGTAGGCAGGGGGGTGGTGTGTGTGTGTGTAAAAGGAAAGAAAGTGTGATTCCGTGATATTCAGATGAAGATATTCATCAAGAAAGAGAAAATCCTTGTTTTTCATCCACGTTCCAGTACCTGTGTAGGTTTTTTCTTTTAAGAAAAGCTGAGTAAAGGCATAAAAGAATTTGGAGCACAAAACAGAAGAAACACTTCCCCCAGGTAAATTTATTTTCAGTTCAGACTTGTAACTGGAAAAAAATCTGCAAATAAGTTTTACAAATCTTCCCTTTAAATCACGGCTTCTGTAGATATCCACATAAAAATTAAAAATGGTCATCAAAAAATCTTCCAAGATAAATAGCAATTTTTGTATTACTTCTAATTGAAATATAAGGCAAAACCAGTTATGTAAACAATCCATCATTACCCAAATATTCTATCTAAATATATAGTTTACTATACATACAAGTTCATTCATTGTAAACATATAATAAAAGCTATCCAAACAAATCTTACCTCATAAGTGATTTTCAGACTTGATTGAAGCAAAATCGGAGTAAATTTGGGATGAACTTCAGTAGTAAGCCAAAGGCGAAAGTTTGGTTGAGGCTGTAATGCATTCAGTTCCTATTAAAGACATGTCATATAGTGAAGTAGTTTTGGGTTGTTTGTTTTTTTAAATACAGAACAGTATTTACAAAATTATAATATCCTAAATTAGAAAGTTAGGATTGTCAAAAATTTCTTCAGTAGTTTTTTTACAAGTAAGGTTATTCAAAAGGCTATATAGTTCAAGACATGTTGTCTCCACGCATTCTATATGGTCACTGTGCTCAAGTTCAAAGTTCACCCTAGCCGTGTCAAAATATTTGCACCTCAGCCCCAGATCCTAAATTCAAAACATAAAAATATATAGCAGTTCTTTACTTTACATTAAGTAAAAAAAAAACCCAACAACAAAAAAAAACCCTGAAAAGGCTACATCTCAAAAAAATGAAAGCTTGGAATGTGGGCTGCATATCAACATCAGATCTCAATGACTTTCAACTGTATACCTATATTAATTTCTTCAAGTGTTTGTTGTATGCACATTTCATGTACCATGATTCCTTAAAAAAAATGAAGATAGGAAAAAGGAGTTCTAAGAAAATAAATACTGTCAAATGCTGTATAAATTATAAAGGCTTCACAAAAAATATGTAATTACTGAATGTAAGAAAACATATTGCTGGTTCTTTATGTGCATCTGAAACAGACGTATTTTCCACTGAAAATACAAAAGTTCTTTGAACATTGACTTGAAAACGATGTCAGCAGTTTTGTGTATGTGTCTTGGAAGAAACATAGAGCTCAAAAATCTCTTAACAGATTTTCTCACAATCCTTTCATTTTGATAATCTCTAAAACATAGTAATTTTGTTTTCAGTGGTTTTAGAGAAGAAGAAAATTCTGTCAACCCATTAATTGTTCTGCTCTTTAGGCAAAATGACAGCTGTATCTGGTACCTAGGATCACAGAACACAGAGGCTGGAAGGAACCTCTGTCCAGTCCAACTCTGGTCAAAGCTACAGCAGGTTGCCCACAACTGTATCCAGTCAGGTTTTCAGTATCTCCAAAGATGGAGACTCTACAGCCTCTCTGGACAACCTGTTCCAGCGTTTGATCATCCTCACAGTAAAAAAAGTTTTGTCTTATGTTTAAATGGCATTTTCTGTATTTGAAATTCTGCCCATGGCCTCTTGTCCTGTCACAGGACACCACCGAGAAGAGCCTGGCTCTGTCTCCCTTACACCTTTCTATCTGCTGACACATGTTGATAAGATACCCCCTAAGCCTCCTCTTTCCCTGGCTGAACAGTGCCTGTTCTCTCATGCTCTTATGTCAGATGCTCCAGTCCCCTCATCACCTCTGTGGCCCTTTACTGGACTGGCTCCAGCATGCCCCTGTCTCTCTTGTACTGGGTAGCCCAGCAGACACAGCACTCTAGATGTGTCTTACCAGGGCTGACCAGAGAAGGATCACCTCCCTTGACCTGCTGGCAATGTTCTGCCTAAAGCAGCCCAGGAGGCTGGTAGCCACCTTTGCTGCAAGGGCACAGCTGTCTCATACTCAGCTTCTTACCCACCAGGACTCCCATTTTTTTTCCTGCCAAGCTGTTTTTCAGTTATTTAGCTCCCAGACTGTCTGGTTGCCTGGAGTTATGTCTTTCCATGGGAAGCACTTGGTATTCCCTTAGCTGAACTTCATGAGGATCTTGTCAGCCTACTTCTCCAGCCTATCAAAGCCCTTCTGAATGAAAGCACACCAATCTGTTGTATCAATCATTTCTCCCAGGTTTGTATCATCTGTACTTGCTGAGGATGCACGCTGTCCCATTATTCACATAATTAATTAAGATGCTAAACAATGTTGGCCACAGTATCAATGCTTAGAGCACACCACTGATGATGGTCCTCCAGCTGGATTTTTTGCCACTGACAAAACCCCTTTGAGACACAGTTACACCAGTTTTCAATCTACTTCACTGTGGTACAATCATGTCTGTTATTTCATCATTTTGTCTATGAGGATGTTACGGGAGACAAACTAAGACATAAAAATGATCCATAGCCTTGGAGATTTAACTAAAAATAACAAAAGAATTTACACGCTGGTTCAAGCACAATCACCTACAGCATGCATGCTCTGATACATTGTGTTTGGCTAGAATACAGCTAAGGGCAGTCAGCTGAAAGATGATACCTTCACATCTTACTATTGGTAAAGTTCACATTGACCAGAAGGCATATTTCATCTTCTCAAATGGAAAGACTGTGAGAACTAAATGTATATACCTGGATGGAATTGAGTTGTAACTATGCAGGTCTCTCTTAAGAGGATGTTCAAACATATGAACTGTATAGCCTCACACTGGCTAATGGTATGCTAAACAGACAAGGGGATGTGCTGAGTCAAACATCAGCAAATTTCAGTCTCTATTAAGCTCAGCAGAAGTTTAGCACATTCAGTATTATGTTCTTGTGGAAACAATAAGAAACTTCTGATACATATCCACATTTTAATATTTGCAAGATCTGGAAATTTATAATTGCTATGAGGCTTACAAACACTCCTTTACAGTTCATTACGACATTCAGAGTAGATGACACATGTCAATGTTATCTCCTTTTGCCTCTCCATTTTTTCAAAATGGTTTAGAAGAATGTTAAAGGTACTTAAATGCCACATAGCCATTACCAGACAGAAGACAGACTGCAAGCTTATGTGCATGGAGTATAGTTTATGAACAATCCCTCAATCATTAGAAACTGGAAAATTAAGACTGTAGTAACTGTTTATAGGAATTCCCCACCTTTTTTATTTTTTAGTTTGTTTGTTTTATGGATTTCAGAGTGATATACCTGTAAAGGCACTTTGATTTAGTTAGCAAGTTAACGATTTTACATGCTCTAAGTGCATTTCTATAAAACATCAGACATTTCATTTCAAATTAGCAAAAACCTCTTAGTGACTCAGACACAAGTTACACTTATCAAAAAAGAACTACTAAAAATAAAGTCCTAGAACTGAAACAAAAAAAGAACAAATTTAAGCATATATAGATGCAGAGTTCAGCAAACATGGGCACTATCCCATAAAGTATCAGAAATCCTAATGGGAACATTTGTTCACTCATTTTTCAGAAATACTCTACACTTCATGAAAATTAAAGTGCTCACACAAAGGAAGGAGCTGCTTAGGTATGAAGCATTTCACCTTATTCATGACTGAGAAACCCGCAGAAGTTTATTTTTAAATTACTGGAATTTTAAACATCACCATGGAAAAGCCTGAAATGCTTCAGAAATGGTGCATGCTAATTTTGTCAGGTTTCCAATACATTCTTCTCTAGTCACCCTCACCTTTTCCAATACAGGAAGCCAAGATGTAACAAGATGCAGGTTCTTTAAACACAGCCATTCTCCATTGTGTGCACATTCTTTTAAAGTTTGAATAGCCAGGTCAGCTTGGCCTTGGCCCATTGCAATCTGAAATGACAGACACAGTTGTATCACAAACTTATCATACCTCATTTAACAGTATAATACAAAATTGTTATTTCCAAGTTAGAGCACATATGTAAAAAAGAAGGTGTGCTAAAAGTAACCAGAATTTTCTCTAATGCGATAGGCTACTAAAGTAGGGGGGAAATTAAGGAAAACTTAGTTTTTTCTTTGCAACCTAACCAGTCTGTTAAGAAACAATATTACCTAGTCTTTTTTATGGAAAAAACATGCATCACATGGTGACAGTGATGGCACTCCCTTAGAACTCAAAAAGTAATTTCAGTATCAGTCACTAAACTGTATTACTGCAGAACTGCTGATACAACAAAAACAAGAGATAAATGAGAACAAAGTTTATTTTGACTGCAAGTTAGGAGTACTTCCTTTGAACAGAAACACTCAATTTCATACTAAGATGAGTGAAAAACTAAGGCTGCTCTTTTTCCAACTGGGAAATACGAATAGCTTAACCAACAGACTTTTCTTCATTTTTTTTATAGTACCATATTGCTGCTAAAATAAACTTGGATCTTCAAATGGATCCAAACCCACAAAGATCCAAAACTGGATTTTCAGACAAATTAGTGAAAACTGAAAATAAAGGACTTGTTCTGTGACACAATTACTGCAATACAGACTACCTGTAGAGTACATTCACCTTAGTTCTCCCTTAGAAACTCATTGGAAGCTGTATGTAACAAAAAACCCTGAACCAAACAAGTTGAAAAGAAAGTGGTTTGAGTCCATCAGAAAAGTCTTGTCTTGGCATTACTGCTACAGCAAAATAAAATATTGTGATTATTATGACTTCATCAACTATCCCCCAAGAGGAAATCCATCCTGGTTTTTTTATCCTAAAACTGTACTGAATCAAAGAAACTTGGGCCCTTAGCTTTATATGATGATACAAAGATATCATCTGCCTAAATAAAATTGAGCATATCATCTTGAAATTACTTAAAACAGCAAAAATAAGATAACTGAAAGTCACCAGACAATATGGTAGTACACTGCACAAATTCAGTGGTCAGTACTTTATCCCATATGAGAAATAATTCAACAATGAAGCAAAATTTGACCTATGTTCTCTTCAAATTACATGAGAAAGTGCAGGGAAAAAATAACAGCCAAGTATTCTCATTAGTAGCACAATTTTCAGATGATTCAGCTTTGAGTAGCACTCCTTAATCAAATACCATGTCATGTTACATTTTAAAAGTCCAACTTTTAAAGGATATTTTAGATAAACACAAAAAGCCATGTGGCAGAGTAGGAAATATGCGTTCTGAAACGTTCCCTGCTAGATAAGCTGGCAGTAGGATTTAAATCTTCACAATTTGATAGGAAAAATATACTACATCAGTGCACATTCCAGGAAAGGAACAATTTCAAGGACTATTTAAAAGCAACATTAAACTTGACATTTTCCATTTCTATGCTAACCAGTGATCACCTAGGCAGTAATTCCCCTCCCCTGAATGTTTGAAATGACAAAGGAAATAATGTTTTACAGAGAGATATAAAGTGTACTGGTACTGTGTATTAGGAATATTAGGAAATCACTTGTTTCATAGAACAATTTGAGTTGGAATGGATCTTGGAAGGTCTCTAGTCCCATCTCCTGCTCAAAGTAGGGTCAGCTGTGAAAGATCAGACTACGAGCTGAGGGCTTTGTCCAGTGGACTCTTGAGAACCACCAAGGATGGAGACTGCACTGGGAAATCTGACTGTTCTCATGGTGAAAAAGTTCCTCCTTACATCCAGTCATAACTTATCCTGTTACCATTTATACCCATTGCTTCTTTCCACCATGCCTGACTGCAAAGAGTCTGGGTCCATTTTCTCAATCACCTTCTTGTAGGTCTTGTATTGACCTGTTATTAGGTCATCACCTATAATAATTATTATATTGGCTGTTATTAGGTCATCACAAAGACTTCTCTGCTGACAGGGCACAAGGTTGACTCATGCCGTTTGTCATCTACAGAAACCCTCCAGTCCTTTTCAGCAGAGGTTCTCCCCAGACAGTCTATCTATGGCCTGCATCATTGCAAGGGTTTCTCCTTTCACAGGGAGAGGACTTCACATTTCTTGAATTATATAAGGTTCCTGTCAGCCAAGGAAAGCCAAGGACAGTTGCAAGCCCACTGCTTGGTGGGGCATGGCATATAATGACAAAACACATGGAAAAGGCTGAGGTACTCAATGCCCTTTCAGTCTGAGGTTTCACTGCTAAGGCTTATTCTCAGGCCTCCCAGGTCTCATACACCTACAAGCAGGAGTGAAGCAATACCCACAGTAGAGACAGAGATTTAGGAATCACTCAACACACTTAGAAATAAAAAAGTCCACAGGACAAGATGGGATGCATCCAAGAATGCTGAGGGATCAGCTAACGTCACTCCCTGCTCTCATCTTCAAAAGGTTATGTTGATGTGGGGTGTTTACTCATAGAAAAGGAAAATGTCACATTTATCTTCAAGAAGGACAAGGAGAAAGATCTCGTTGATTACAGGCTAGCCAGCCTCCACTCAGTCCCTGCAAAAGTTATGGAGCAAGCACTCTTAGAAGCCATTTTTAAACACATGAAGAACACAGAGGTGGTAAAGAGTAGCCAATACAGATTTGCCAAAGGCAACTCATGCCTGATTGACTTCATTGCTTTCTATGATAAGGTGACTGCCACTGTGGACAAGGACATGCCAGTGAATACTGTATTCCTTGACTTTAGTAAAGCTTTTGACAGTCTCCCATATCCTCTTTATCACCGAATCAGAGACATATGGGCCGGAGAAGTGTAAAATAAGTTATGCAGAAAAATGGCGGGACTGCTGGGCTCACAGGATGGTCATTGGTGCAAAGTCCAGCTGGCAGCCAGTAACTAGCAGTATCCCTCAGAGATCAGTACCAGGACAAATACTGTTTAATATCTTCATCAGTGACATGGGTAATGTGACTGAGTGCACTCATGGATAACACCAAAGAGGTGTAAGAAGGGTGAGCAATCCATACGCTGGAAGTCAGGGTTACTACTCAGACCTGAACAACCTGGAGAAACAGGCTGGCAGCTCATGAAGTTCAACAAGGTAAATGCAAAGTCCTGCAGCTGGAATGGAATTATCCCATGCAATAGTAGAAGCTAGGGTCTGCCTAGAAGCAGCTTTGGGGAAAAGGAAACCTTAGTGGACTAGTTGGATATGAGTCAACAACGAGGCCTTGCAACAAAGGCCAATCCCATAACAGACTGTATTAGTAAAAACATTCAGCAAGTCCAGGGAAGTGATCCTTTCCCTCTCTTTGGAACTTGCGAGACCACATCTGCAGTACTGTGTCCAGTTTTGGGCTCCCCAGTACAAGACAGATGTGGTCATATTGAAGTAACTAACTCCAGAGCAGACCACCGACATGATCAGGGCACGCTTAGCAGGTTTTGTTTAGCCAAGCAATCAGGAGACCTTCTTGCTGTCTACAACTAACTTACTGAAGACTGCACAGAAGATAGAGCCAGACTCTTTCAGAGGCACGTGGTAATAGGACATGAGTCAATGCAAACAAGCTGGAACATGGGAAATACTGATGTGATATTAGGAAAAACATTCTCCTGTGAGAGCTGTCAAATACTGGAACAAGTTGCCCAGAGATATTGTGGGATGATCCCCACCCTTGGAGGAAGGATCTCCCTGCTCTGAGCACAGAATTGAGACAGATGATATCCAGAAGTCCCTTCCAACCTAGGTTATTCTATGAATTTAACAGCTACAGTAAATTCCTTCTTAGAAAAAGAAAAGTTGTTTTCAACACCTCTGCATAGATCTAATTTTGAAACAGACATAGAAAATATAAAGTGATCTCTTAGCACTACAGCTCTTGATTAAAGTGACTTATTTTCACCCAGTTCAGTTTTGTGTCAAATGCAAAACTGGGAACAAGCTGTATACCATGACAAAAAGCAATTGTTATATTGGCTGGGCAAATATTTTTAATGTTGCATGCCTATTCCTGAAATCTGAGAGCCTTCCTGCATGGTTGATCTTAAACACTTTTTTAAAAAGACTTGAAATATAACAGTTCTGTTCAAGGACTCCCATCAGCAATTAATTGGTTAACACTTACTTGTAAAACTTCTTAAACTATCTTACAGAATTTCACAAAATACCGAAGTGTTCACAAACACTGAACATCTGATTTTATGTTTTCTGTTGAATAAAGAAATATGCAAGTCCTACAAGCAGAGAAAATTATGCAGTCTAGTTGTTGGTGGGTTTTGTTCATATTTCAATTACTCCACACTAAAACTGATAATGTTTCAGCATGTATGACAATTCTTAGTCTCTTTTGTTCTCCTCCATCTACTCATTTTTCCTTTCTCCAAGTTGGAGGAATACCTCTCGTGCTGATTCTACTTCTGTGAGGATCGTTGTGTCTCTCCAACCCATTTTGCCAATGATATCAGAAGTTCATGGCAAGATAGGTGGGAACAACAAACACATAGACACCCATGCTTTCACATACTAACTTCATTAAAAACCAAGGTACAACAGATATTACTACTGTAAAATTTTACACATTGTGGTTTTTAATCATTATGCTTATCTAAGACTGACCTGATGGTAGCACTCAGTATTTCTTTCAACACTGGCAAGTTCTTGCAACTCTTGAGAAGGATCGGCACCAGGAGAAATAATTATTAAGATGGGCTCAATTGCCAGAGTCTCTTTATACAGACGTTTCAAATGCAGAGGCGATGGAGATAATTCTTTTATTCCTAGAATTAGAATTATCATGGAAATAAAAGTGATTACACAGGATCGAGTGCATCATTAAGCACTTTAGAAATCATCTGGCTGTCAAAGTTATGTTTAATGGAGATCATAAAACTGGTCCTATACAGTATGCAGGTAGAAGGTACCCTATATTGTTAAGAAAAAGACACAAGCATCAAAATGGCGCCTGGCCTTCCAGCTTGATGAATATAAACTGCAGTCTTTACAGTAAAGTCTTCAAGAAAACATACAAAAAGAGAAGAGCTGGAATATAAGAATATGAGAGAAGCTATATGCAGCCAGGACTATGTTTAGAGAACTGAAAAAAAGGAGTCCAGTGTTTTCAGGGTAAATAAATAAGCACTCATATTCCAGATAATAACTATGCAATCAGAGTGGGAATTCCTGACATACTTTTCTGCCTCCATGTTATATTCTGACAGAATTTCTTAAATCTTAACTATCTAAACTGACATCTGGACATGAGAAGAAAAAGCATATGTGAGAGCAAGTAACTTTTCAGAAAATGTCTGAAGTGGGAAAGGGAAAACAAAGGGGAAGACAGACAGACCTGACATATAAATACAAAGTTTGGCAGAGGGTGCAAACTTCACATTTTTCATAAACAGATGAAGCTTCCAGCAACTCAATGAACAACTTTTCACAGAACTTGTCTACTAAAGACAATGCAATTAAACCAATTTACAGCAGCTGGAACTTGAACTCAAAATGCTTGTTAAAATTCCTTTAGTTGGTGATCTGTGCATAGAAAAACAATGTGCAAAAATAACCGTAGATGTATTATTACCATTAACAATGCCAATAGAGAAAGCAGGAAATATTTTTATCATTATTATTTTGCAAGCAATTTTATTTTGGCTTAGATGCAATGTGACCATGAGAACTCTGATCTACTTTATAGAAAATGGTGTGTGAGAATAAAACACTTGCTTAGCCTGCACTGATATTCTTTCTGTGTATCTTTATTGCTTTTTTTAAGAATATGAACATGTAGGTAATTAAAATTAAGCTTCCTTAAATACTACTTCTGATGTAGCCAGACTCAAAAACTAGGTTAAAGCAGATATGAAAAAAACCCAAAACAACTCAATGATCAATATGGAATGATTTGGAAGTATATTGTCAATATGATTTTTGCTAACATAGTGCATTTCAGTATAGCATGCAAAATAAAAAAACAAGCATGCTTCAGGTGCCCACAAAACACGCTTATAGAAAATTCTTATGAACTTTATCTTCAAAAGAAATTATTTTAATTTCCCTTCACCCATAAATTTAAAAATATATGTAAAAGATGAAAAAAGGAAAAAGCCATATCTGGATGGAACAGAAGCGGAAGGTTTTCTCATAGGCGATTACAACTCTTTCGGAACTCTTTTTTTCTCACAGGAAAACAGCCAAAGGAGATTGGAAACTTAATAGTTCCCTTTTGAACTAAGTGAAACAGTTTGTTTAAGAAGTTTCAGAGCAAGGACCCTGAAAAAGACATGGCAGAAAAAAATATGAAAAAAAATATTCGTACAGGCATGAACCCTTTTATTAGTTGGAAAGTGTTAGTCATGATTTATGACATGATCTCAAAATAAGATCTCACTGGTATGCACGAAAAAAATCTGTGGATGAAACTTTGCCTACAAATGGTGTGTGCCTTCCTCAGTGAGGCTGTAGTTTCATTTACCAAAAAAACATTCCCTTGTAGAATGCTTCCAAGGAACTGGTATCAAGATAGACCTAGCCAATTACATAATACAGTGCGGTCTGGAAGACAGTAAGTAGTTAATCTTCTTTTTTAATCTCACTTCTGTCCCAACACTGTACCACATTAAAACCAAAAATTTCTGCCTTGTCCCTACGTAATGCAGGGGTGACTCTTAAAACTATAGTGTCCACCCCAGTAAGGCACTCATCATTCACTATTCATCTTCCATACGCATATTGTCATTAACTGTTAAAAGCTTAAAGAAGGCTTTGGTGTGGTATATTGCAATATTAAGATTATTTGGAATTTTAAGTCCCAAACTTTGAATACAATAGACCTCAGAGAGAAAACAGACAGGCTAGAACAGGCAGACAATCACAGTATTGAAACACTCTAAATTATGTGTATTTCTAAACAGACAGTAAGAATTGTATTACAGTCCAAGAGACTGACAAAAAATTACTGCAAATATGAAACAATCTTTTGAGATTCAATTTACAAAATCTCACACCTAATGTTTTTTAAATGGTAAATTACATTAGATGAAAGTATCTTTTTGGAAAATTTTTGTCTTGAGGAAAATGATGCAGTGTAAAACTTCTAGAAAAATAGCTATCCTCCTTTCTTAATCACTTCAGTGTTCAACAATTCATTAAAATAAAGTAATAGATCTTTTATTATATTTCAAATCACTATGCAGCATAAACCAAACCATTTTAAAAGCACTTCCATGCACAGCATAAGATCAAACCCTAAAACTTAGGGATTTCATAGGAAGTATAAAATAAAAGAGAAAACATAAAACCAAAAAACAAAACATTATTGTGTAGAAACACCTGGTAAAAAATTAACTTACCTAGGGTTTTACATGCAAAAAGAGCCAAGGCACTCTGTAGCCTGTCTGGTCGGACAGCCTGGACCACAAGTACCTTAAAATAAAACATATTCAGGGGAGATGAGTTTACAAAAGTATATTGTGACAATTTAAAAAGCAACGCTCTTCTAAGAAGGCTGAATTCTTTAAACTTCTTCTCAAAACAAAGTTATTTTCTCTAAAAATATAAAGCTATCTCATCATTCTCTTCCAAAATAATCTAATGTAATTGTTCTTTTGTAAGTAGCTCATCCTACTAATAGAATCAGAAGATAGATCTACATCTAATATCTATTTGTAAGCTGGAACATTTTCTACAATGTTTTCGAAAAAAGGTAGCTACATGGGTAGCAAGAATGACAGAAAGCAAACAGTTTTATACAGGCAATCTAAATTCTATACCTGTATTTAGGCAGTAATGTCCTAACTGGAATACTGATGTTTCTGATTTCAGTGCAGTACTACAGCAAAATAATCAGTTATGAAAGAATTTCCTTTGTTTAAGCACATTTTAGAGTTTTACATCTAACTTCTTTTTCTGAGGCATTCTGACTTTCAAAAATCCTATTTCTACAGATGCTTTTACTGTTCTTCAAAAGACTACAGAACATGAAGAGCTAATCAATTCAGATACAAATTAAATTAGCAGTTCCCCGACCAGCTACCTCTTTGTCAGTTAACTTCTTGCAAGTGTTCACTGCAGGCAACTGCAGGCAACTAATTCAATTTCAGTAGAAAGGATTTGTTAAAATTGCCACCCTTTCTTCTACTCCCTTACTTGCTGACCTGCAAACCACAATACTGAACCTATCGCCACATTCTGGTTTCCAAGTCTGGAATATCTGGTTTTAGTTTTGGAGGAAAAATTGAACTTCATTAAATTTTTAAGAAAGCACTACTTTTTAAGCTTGGGATTACACTAAGTGCTACTGCACTATTTTTAAGTTTAACATACAGTTTGAAAGAAATGAAATTATGAGTGACATAAATGTAACCATGTAGTTTCAGTATATTCCATCAACAGAAACATTCTTAATACTTTCTACACAAGGAACTAGATAATATGCTGATCATTCCAGATTTACTTTCCTAGAAAAGCAGAATTTTTGACAACCCATTGCACACTTAAGAATTGCTCTTCTGCATTTCATCAAATCAAATATGACTCAGACAAATTTCTTTCCAAAATAGTTTGTTCCTAATTCCATGCATGCTATTTTAGAAATTCTCCTCCTCCACAAAAACTCCAAATAGAGAGCCCTTAAGTGCTAAATGGCATGGAATTACATTGTCTTATACCCCTTCCCTTCTTTGGACAGGCCTTCATTTTATCTGAAGTGACTTCAATGGAAAATCACTGCATCATCTGAACATAAGTGAAGTTCCATAATCACAAAAGGAATAACTTTTTTCTCTTCCAGAGGAGAAGGTTCCCTCCGTGGAGGAAGGAACTTCCCTCTCCAATAGTTCTGGCGAGTTCTTTAATCATCAGGCTTTCAGGAAGAGCAGTATTTCCTGACTATTATCCTAAAAAACAGTGGCTGCTACCGCATTTTGTGGCTTTCAGTCAGATGTGTGAGTCTGCACATTTAACAATGAACTAAACTGATGATGCTCAACAAGCTGACAAATTCTGCAGTAACAAAGCAACCAAGAAAGAATTTTAATACTTATTCATAAAATTAAATCTGTGAATATTAATAAAAAGCTTGTTTCCTTACAGGGTATACTCAGTTGCAGCCAATACACCAATACAGAAAAGACAGATAAGAGAGAACTAAATAAGCATTATAGAAAAAATATAAAATAAATAAATATAAAAAAAAATATAAATCCTTAAACTAAATAGTTAAGCTGTAAGACAATGTAGATACTGTCACTGCTTATAAATCAACCAGGCCTGAAACCTATATTCTTCAGATATAAAACTTGTTTTCAATGCTGAACTCATAATTATTTAAAAGAATTTAATATGAAAAGATTACCTGCTGAAACAATGAAATTCTTTTCACAATAGTAGATGGAAAGTCTTGTTCACACACAGAGCTCTGAGAAAAAGTGCGCCACAGACCTTCATCTTCAAAGCAAAGTGTCTGATACAGACCTGGGAGAGAAATCTACGAAACAAATAATGCATATTTAAAAATAAAGAATAGCCATTTGGACATTGTGTAATTTATTTAGTTTCCAAATATCACTGTGACCCTAAACCTGTAAATATTTGTGCATATCACATAATTCAATTTTACCCTCAGAGTTAAAGAAGAAAGGGGTAGGTATTAAAAGTAACCATTTGTTTACCTATTCCCTGCAAATGCTAAGTCTGTATTTGCTCTATTTTTTTTTTTTTAAACTTCTAGGTTCTTCACTTTTATTTTTTTTCCTTTAATCATAACCAGGCTCTTTTTCTATCAGTACATGCTACTGATTCACCCAGTTACTCTCTGTTTGTTTGTTTAATCTCCTAACAATCATGCTTGCCACACCATTATTGCAATTGTTCGTGATTCTTGGTGAAGAGAAATGAAAAATAATGAACTCTGGATTCAGCAGCAAAAGTCCTTGCCAAAAGCTGGTCAAGGTCTTCCTTCTTGCCGCTGAGCTACATGCAGAAGAAGAGCCTAGGACAGAATTTCAAGGACTAGTATTTTCATTTTGTTCCCTTCAGGATCAGAGGGCTTCAACATTGATTCTTGCAAGGTAAACCAAACAAAGTCATTTTTGTTTTAGTTTGAAATTACTTGATCTGAGCAGTAACAAACTGTGAAACACCTTTAAAGATCTGCATGGAAATCTGGTAAGTAGAAAACTAGTTCCCCAGTTAACAGTTTATGGTTTTTAATACAATACGAAGCAGTTTGCAAAAGTCATTACATAGGAGATACTTGCAACTATTTAAATATTCTTTGCAATTTTTCCTCTATATATTTTTCTTTCTATAGAAATGGCACTACCTTGGGCAAGCTTACAGTATTTTCTAATCTCAGTAAGATGACATGTTCATTCACGTGCACAGAAATTCACGTTAGATGGAGTAGAGAAGAAGAAATGAAAAGGCTCAGAAAAAAAAGATTAAGAAAAAAAAAGTGGTTTTTTTTTAAGTGTGTATATATTAAGGCATGGTTTCTGAAAGATAGAATAAACAATTTAAAATAACAAAATATTTCCATCTGACAAATACATATTTGAATATTCAAGTCCAAATTAGTATTTGCTAAAACGAAAGGCCTTTTAAGTTAAATTCAACCCGCCACATGACGCATACCTTCAAAGATGCTACTGCCCAGACTTGGTCCTGTTCTATCCAAGAGGGAATCTGGTCACGAACACTTCTTTGTGAATCCTTATTGAAGCAAGTTACGTTAAACACATAAGTTATGCAAACTTTTTTTTGCAAACACTATAGTCGCTTATAAGACTGTGAAACCCATGTTCTTAACAAAAATAGCATTCACAACAGCAATCTTTCTGTGGTCTCTTGATAAGTTCATAAATGGCATAACAAAAGCTACCAATGATTTAAATCTGAGATATACTGTTCACATTAACATTTGCTTAACAACCTGAGCCTGAGAATACTTTATCTTTTAGAGTATCTGTACAAGATACTCAACTCTTAAGTAGTTTCCTTTTTTATTAAAAACAAATGACCCAAATGACTGGCTATCTGCATATGCACTTTGAGCAACTGA
Source organism: Falco cherrug (assembly GCF_023634085.1). Classification (NCBI taxonomy): domain Eukaryota; kingdom Metazoa; phylum Chordata; class Aves; order Falconiformes; family Falconidae; genus Falco; species Falco cherrug. The sequence continues at coordinate 16,047,972 of NC_073698.1, read as the reverse complement.
CTTCAAAAAGTAACTCCACTGCACATATTTGTAGTCATGAAGACGACAGTTCTTCACACCAAAGTCAAATCTGTGGTAATTCATAGGCAAAGCATTGCTTCTGGACGTCTCTGTACTGGTAAAGTTTGACCACAGTTCTATTTTTCTGCTCCTTCAATGCTGGAGATGGAGGAAATTCTAAGGATGAACAACATAGCTTAAGCTCCAGTAGAATCTCTGTATTCACTGTATCATTTCTATAAAAAAATCTTACAGTACCCATTAACCACTCTGATAATCTTTGTATGGAAATGTACTTGGATCTCTCAACCACTGAACAACTTCAAGAGTAATCTTAAATGTTCAGTAGAAAAAAGGAAAGCTTTCTTGTGAAAGGATGTCTCAGCCATGAGTTATGAAGTTTGAGAAAGAACAAAAGTAGGAAACCTGGAAGCAATTCCAAAAAATAGGAATAAACTTGAGATGGGTCTGCAATATACATTCCAGTTAGAAATGGGGTTGAATCACGTATGTCCACAATATTTCCAAAATTTATGGTTGTGTGTTAGGTGAGGTAGAGGTAGGACTGGCGTTAAATTCCATTCTACAATCAGATCTCACATAGCTTGAAATGGCCTACAGCAAGAAAATACTTAACGATCACCAAGTTCACTAACATTTAATTGAATTACAAAGACTCCACAAAGGTGAAGAGGGGACTTCTATATTCACACTGAATTGCAAAACACCATAGAGTCAGCTAAGGGCTACAGAAAGGGAGAATTTAAGGATCTTTTAAGCAAACGACTGCCTAAGTAAGAAAATTATTGTGTTTTTTTAAGTGACTTGCCACTTCCAGCAGCATGCATGTGAACATGGTGTCATGGATATTCTAAAAACAAGGTACTCACACTGTTCCTTGTCTTGTACCAGGGGTGTACGAGATACCTTGATAGATATCTAAACAAGGCTAAAGGTTTAAAGTAATTCTGAATGATGAAAACTGCAGCTAAGCCTGATGGAAATGAGCTAGCCTGACACTGAATGAAGGAGGAGATTAGCAAAAGAATAGGCAAAGACTGAGCTCATGATTCCTGATCAGGCTCGTGTTTCCTAAAAGCACCTTTCAAACCCTTTGTCAAAATATTTGGTTCAAAGAGGAGCTATAATGGGTAAGACTACAGAAATCTTAGCTTTCTCTAACTTTTTTTACCAGAAGTTTATTTTCAAAGCATACAGATTCAACAGAATGGAGGGACACTTGGTAAACTACAGCATGATTGGTCAAAAATACAACTGAAGCTTTTTAAGCTAGCTCTGTCACCTAGGAAAATATAACAATACATCTCCAGATGTAGAGCTCTGAGGCTGGGGAAAAAAGCATGTCAAAGTTAGCAAAGTGTGTGGACAATCCCATCAATCCATACAAAAAGCACAACTCATATATGATACCAGGAGAGAAAGATACTCAGAAACACTGATTTTAGTTGCAGAAGAGGGCTTAAAACCTCCTCAAACATACCACCGAAAACACAAATTGTAATCCTGGTAACAGAAACAGGAAGAAAAAAAAGCAAGAAAGGCAAAAAGCTATGCAAATTAGAAAATGAGTGGGTACATTCAAAAAGCTCAAAAAATTTTAATGTTTTTATATTACTACAAGAGAAGGTTTTTTGTTCCTTTAAGGTATGTATACAATTAATTAAACAATATAGTAAGAATAAAACTTTCACTTTCCAGGATTTATCTAAATGTTCCTTATTTCAAAATACACACATAAACGTAACTTACTGATTTTCTTATGGTATCTCCAATCATCACCCCTGTAAAAGTCTCCCATTCCTAAGGGGAATAAATGAACAACTTGCTAAGTCACAAGACATCTTTAAGAATGAAGACTAATATGTAGTAGCATGTGGGCAAAGCAGGAACAAATTAAAGCCTAGATTCTGAAAGAGTTATAAGACATTTTTAAAACTCTAGGTAACACTACCAGTATACAATTCCTTTTGTTGAATCCAATCTAAATGACTGCAGTGCTTTATAAGAAGACGAAACAAAAGCAGAAGCCCTATCCTTTCTTAGCACCCACAGCTCCCACCCAGATTGCCCAACTATAAGCCAGCAAGAAGTAATGTGCGTGGCTGGCAAGGACACACGTACTGCCCGATAGGGCACCAGCAGCCCACATAGAACAGGTAACTACAGAATCCATGTGTTGATAGTGTTTCATGTTATAGTATCCAACAGGTGCAATTATTAGAACAGGAGGAATGCTTGATATAATAGATTGCTATTAGGAATACTTTGGTTGCATTAAGAAAGGGAAATTTAAGTTGCATTTATGTATGATTAAATCTTTTAGACTTGGTATTTATATCCAGGAAGACATCTTTTAATCATTTTAAGACAAATTAGGTAAGTATTTAAAAACATACTAGAAACGGCATAATCCTGTATTTGAATGTGGTAAAAAATACACTAAAAAGTCTTCATAAGTGTTTAAATTTAACATAATCGGTATCTGTAGTTCTAATATAAACATTTTTATTATTATTAAAGAGCACAGTAACATTCCAAATGAAAAAGTCAATCAATTAGTACTACTCTGATATAGACCACAGCATAGCTTTTTGCTCCCATCTAGCTAAGTCCTGAAACCACTGTCTCCTTCAATTACAAACTGATGCTCCTCTCCCAATTGCAAAGAAAATGCTCATGCACAGAATAATATACATGAAGGCTTCTCAGTTTTTAAACTAGAAATCATGTAATATTGTTGTGAAGAAAAGCAGAAGTACCATATGTGGAGACATGTAAAATTACCTCAGTAAAATCTATATGTATTGATTCAGAAAGAGAATGTCTCTACTAAGAGCCAAGGTATTTGATAGTGTAATGTTGAAGTTCTACTATAAATTTCTCATCACTACACAAAAAATTTCCAAGTGCAGAAGGTTGAACTCTTGGGACAGGGACTGAGAATACTAAATTCTCTAGCAGCATAATAAGTAACTTCTAGCCTCATCAGATTAAAAGCTTTAAAAGAAATAACTTTAAAAGAAAAAAACACTTCAGCTTCATTTTCCCCAATAAATATTTTGTACAAGCACTCTTTTCTTAACAATTTAATTAAAATAACTTCTACCTTTCAGAGAAGTAAGAAAATTATTGATATTGTTTGCCTGTTTTAATTCTAGAGTACACAGATACCGCAGGAAAGTGCATTATATTTAACCTAGATTAAGCTGGTTAAGAGCTCCAATAGCTGACAGAAATGCATGCTAAACAATAGGAACCAACACATAAAGCGGTACTTAAAAAAAACTTTAGAAGCCTAGGCAGACAGGCTTTAATTTAGTCAGAAAACTATTTGCAAGTTGCTGCCTTCACCACTTTATAAACACAAAGACTAGAAATATGTTTTCAGAAGCTGAAAAGAAATAATAAAGATGAATTAGGGAGGTTCTCATAATGAAGAGTAGCCAGGGTATGCCTCTACCAACATGATTAATTTCAGTTATTTTTATTAGGCAGCTTCATTGCTGAAAGACTGTGGGGTTTCACTTGGTCAGTTCCATATGTCTGCAATAAAACTGCACTGCATTCATGATATCAAGAAGTTTCAACCAACCTTTCTCAAACCTTGTACCTTAAACCCACATCTTTCATATAATCAAGTTACATTATTTCCTTCAAATGTATTATCTGATTTTTACCTTTTACCCTATAACGGACTCTCCTCTAGTGAACTGACATCTACTATCACTTGATACTCCTTCTGGTCTCCAGCTTCTAGTACAGAAAGCCATTATCTTAGTCTCCTCATTCCATGTAGGTATTTTAGATAATTAAATGCGTCTTGATTCCTGCTAATCAGCCATGTTGAAGCAATATTTAGTCAATAGTGCATATTGTTCTACTGCAGGCAGACATTAATTTCACTACAATATAGACAAGTACAACTTCAGCGTCTACATCTCAGCCAGCTAGTCTAGTCTACCTGTAAGGGCAATGGAGAGCAGTAATCAATTTTAGTGGTGAACTATATAACCTATTTTATAAAATTCATTTATGATCAAACTAATTACTACTTTGACAGATCTGGTTTTTTCCCGTTTCCTACAAGGACAGCCTAGGATAACCTGCTCAGATTAATTTCAACAGGTGTTTAAATTTTAGTTACCAATTCAATCACTACTGAAATTAGCATTTTACCAGAAAAGTGTAAATGAACTATGAAACTCCACATTGGGCAAAAACCTAACACCCAGAGAGGAACATGCTAAAACCGAGACATGTGCTGCCCTATGGAAATAAGGATTAGCAGTACTAAAGCTCTGCTGCATTTTTGTTAGGAATAGGTTAGCATCTAAACAAGAGGTAAATTCCCCATAAATTAGACATTTGCAGATTAGGCCTCGTTCAGACCACTGTCAAAAATAACACGACACCTCTCAATTTTTTGTGAATATACCAAAAATGCAGTGCTTGCCCGAAAACGGAATGGACAGCCATTTTTATTACGTTTGAACCTGTATCAGCTGCATGCCACTACGCTATAAAAAATATAAACCATTTCAGGCTGAGTTCATCATTCCTCTCAAAGACAGGCCATTATGGTGCAAAGAATCCAATACTTATGCGGCTGGAGAAAAATATACAAGGACACTCTTTATACAGTGCACTCTTGAAGACAGTGCTGCAAATAAGGACATTAATGATCAATGGTCCAGGGATTTCTTAAGACACTGAAGAACCAATGGCTGATATGCACAAAAGGTATATTCATTATTTCACCTTTCAGAAAGATACTTTGCTTTAAGTGTCTTCAACTGCAGGTTGCAGAACCAGACTTTTATTTAATTTCTCCCTAGGTCTTGCACTCTTTTTCTGCATTTCAATATAAAGACATGATCTGCAAGAAACCCTTGGTCAGTGTGAAACAGGTCTGTATCCATCACTTTACTTATAAAGGAATATCTGTATTTAACTGAAAGGATGGATAAATGTCTAGAAACATGGTGGCAGGAAACACTGATACAGTGCCTTCAAGAAACTGGAAGAACTCTCTATAAACTTTTTCAGATCCTAGAAAATTTAAAAGGCAACTATTTACCTACCTTTCTCATGGTAATCTTCACTTTGAATCTAATAAACATAATGTTGACATCCAAAAGTAACTATCACAGAAAAATAGTAGCATATAAATCTAAAATTCTGAGTCCCACGCTTACCGGCAAAACCTTTTTATCTACTTATTTACTCTTCATATTAAGTTTAAGCAAATCACTTGGGGATTTTCTCCTTTAGCACTTACATTCTCTTGAAAAAGTTCAGGGTGCATTCCTCGTACAAAATGCAGAGCAAACATTAGCTGATCTGCCTGAAATAAAATCAGTGAAAATGTATTTATACATTCATCAAAAGTCACCTTTCTGCTTTTTTTTTATAAGTAACAACATTTCATTAATAAAATACCTCTAATTCCATAGCAATGACTTCATGACATATATCCTAAATCACCCCAATAATGTTCAAAATTGCTACATACCTCTGCAACACAAACACTAACCCCAGCCCTGTATCTAAGTGCATCTAAATTCAAGTGAAAAAGAAAAAACAGGTTTTTGCAATAAAGCAAACATACTAAATAGAATCCATTATTTTTTAAACTGTGCATAGGAAATGCTTGAAATCTTCTTACAGCCAATTTTTGAAACAGAATTTGGGGGGGGGGGGCGGAAGACAACTGTAACCTCCTTGCTTTTTCCTAGGTCTGTTGCATCACCTGAATTTCAAACAGTCTCTAAGCACTGGAGCAATAAACCAGGAATAAGGATTTAATGGAGCCATGTACTAAGGCATGCAAACATTCAAGACAATATTTTTTTAAAAGAATATTAGCTTGTTAAAACTGGGATTTGCATATTATAGATGCATTTTACCAAAGCTGTGCTGGAAAGCACAGATTACTAATGAAGTCAATGTCAAAAACTGGAAGCTGGTACTCTAGAAAACCAGGATCACTCAGAAACCTAGACTGAGGCCTCCAATTTTCAAAGTCTGGCTGGAATCTGGAAGATTCATTTTACTGTACAATAGAAGATAAGCACATATTTTCTCTCATATAAAATTTTAAGTAAGCATAAGGAAGGTAGTACCTCTTCTTTTGCTTTCAAAAAAGTGAAACAACTAAATAGCATAAAGCAGAGGTGAAAAGGAAGACTAAGAAAAATCAGTGATGTACGGGATTGGATTAAATCTGCAAAGCACAGGCATCTCAGCTACCTGATAAACACAACACACCTGCACTTCTGTAAATATCAATTCTATTCTTGACAATGTTGTTTGAATTTCCCATGGTGTATTTCCCACATACATCCTTATGTATACCTCAAAATGACAGCCTGATTGTCCTTAGCGTCAGAGAATTACCAGATCTGAGGAATATTAAATTACCAAGAATATTACTGAAAAATTAATTGCATGGGACTTCTCAGAGGAGACAGGACCAAATATGAGGAAGCATACTCTAGGAAATACTATGCACACATTATAAGTTATAAGATGAACAGTTTGACTAATAATTGGCTTTCTTATCTGAATATATATTATATTTTTAAGGTCAAATTCCATGAGGGCCAAATTACTTTTTTTTATTATTACTGCTTTCTCAAACAGATGCCTTTTTACAAGCCTGACACATCAGCCAAGAAACAGATACAAGAACAAAAACATGGAGTATGGGTGTTCAAGACGTTCATCATCTTTGGGAAGTTTGCTCATGTGCAGTAAAAATAACAATTGCATCTGCATGTGTATTTTGATTAATACAGATGTATTATTTAATAGTTTACCTCGTTGATTAGGTTCCAGAATTATGACTGACTGACTAAAGGGACATATGTGACTTAGAGATCATACCCTTATTAGTTGTAATCGCCCTTGGAATGACCAACCTTGGAAACTACCAAGTTAAATATAACTTGATTCATATGAGCCACAGCTGCTTTACACTGGATTTGGGTAACTGCAGAAATGCATGATGACAGCCACAACAAACTCTTGGCATAATTTGTATCTCTATGGATACCAATATATAAAGTTGTTGCTTGCTGCTTTAAACAGTTCTGTTTTATTAATACTTTCAATTACAAAACCGTATGGTACAAAGTATCCCCAAGGATACAATTAAAAAAAATAAAAGGACATCATATTTTATTTTTGCATGCATTTACTATTGATTTTGTTACAGGGGTAGGACTCGAGGGCAACAGGCCCCAACCAGGAATCAGGGTCAAACCATGCAAAGCACTAAAGTCCTCTTTGTATCGATAAATAAAATACATCCATGAACATCATATGACACTGAGAACAATTCCACAACATTCAATTCTTCCATCCTCTCAGACAAGGTCTGCAAGCAAATCCAAATGCAAACTGCTCCCTGGATGATTTGGTATCCAAAACTCAAAAGGGAATTGTTTGGAAGAATGCTAATTGGCCCAAGCCAAATCTATGACAGCAACGATCTTGACAAATTAAGAGTACAGGTGGGCCATTTCCAGTGCTTAGGAAATTTATTGGCACCACTCCACTTACTAGCATACATGAAGTCTATGTACACACAAACATAAATATAAACCACAGATAGACAAAACCATCCTTCCTAATTCTAACATGTTTAAAAAGGCATAAATTTGTATCAGCTATACCACTTATGAAGGCACTAATAAAGCCTCAATGTCACAGCAATCTTTAAAATTTACCAGATGGACCATTAGTCTGAAGCTGCACAGTAACACCTTTCAGTATATTCCAAACTCCAATCTGATAATTCACAGTGAAAATCTTTCCTACTAGAAATTTCTCCTCTGTGCCTTGCTTTTGAAATTTTTAATCTTTTCTGATACATAAAAATAGCTGCCTTCCAATATTCAAAAGATGCGAAGACTTATTAGAAGGCTTCACATACTCATGACTTCAAACACAGACATTAAATTATTATAAGAATATTTCATGAAAATCCACTTGGAATTCAATAAACCAAAATCCTTAGAAATATCTGCTACCTCTGCATCCTCAATATAGTGTTGCTAGACTGGGGGGAGAGGGGAGGAAGTGTTGTAAAATATTCCAAGATCTCTCCATTCCGACTGATCAAACTCCAGACATGCATGATTTGTACTACTGCTCAAATCATCTATGCCAACCTACTATGCATTCTTCAGCTGGGTACTGTGAGACAAACACCTCCTGTTATGACAGTTTCATGTGAAAGTAAAAACTAAAATTGAATGTGAAAGGCATATCTGTTCTAGGTTTCCACCAAGAAAGCAAGAAGAGAAAAGCCACCTGATTCAAATACAAAGCAAACAAAAAATACATTAAGAACATTATATGGAGGAACAGGGGAACAGATAGAAACAAAGAAGCTAGCAGGTAGAGATTTGGGGCAGGATGTGAAAAGAGAAAAAAGAATATTACAATGGGTGTGTGTGTGTGTTTGCTTTTAAAAACAAAACCAAATAATACAAACCACCATATAAAACCTTATCATGACAGCTAGGTCAAACACTCATACCTAGGAATGCTAGAAATAAGAGTGAACAGAATAAGAGTGCTCAGAAGACTGCAAAGCCTGGGACTGGCCATGAGGCCAGAAAGAGGCAGAGATGAGGAGCCAGAGTTAAAGCAGAAGCAGGACTAGACTGAGAATAACTTTGTCCATCAGAAAAATGATCCGTGGAGAAATGTGCATAATCAATCTTAATTCTGTCATATCCTAATTTTCAGTCCTCCTCATTTTGCAAGTTAAATATTGCAAGTATAAATTTTTGCATGTATTATATATGTACTGCCACAATACCACTTACTTGAAGTAGATCAAGTGTTGGTTGCTGAAAGAATACTTTCAAACCCAGTGGATCAAGTGTTGGTTGCTGAAAGAATACTTTCAAACCCAGTGAACATAAAAGCCAGAATAAATACAATCTTACCTTAAACAAACAACGACAAACATATTCATACACTGTATGTTTCAATGAGCAAATAAACGACTTGATTCTTTCTTCAGTATTACTTGAATCCTATAAAGAAAATTTGGATTTCAAAAATTCATGTGGAAGTAAAAATCTTTTTATGTACCTTGTGAATTTCAGCAGAATGACAGAAATAATCTGGACTCTATGTGTCACATACTAGTTCTAAAAACACATAAAACTTGGCTGCAGCTATCAATGGGTAGATGATAAAATGAGAAGTTCATGCTGAAACATTAAGACATGAATATTTTGGCCTTGAATATTTTGACAGTGAACATTATAAAACATTATATATCAGGTAAATATGTTAAGAATGACAGAACAGTTTCTTTTAACATTAATATCCTTGAAATCTCATAGGAAGGAAGAAAGCAAAGAAGGCAAAACCAGAAGCTGAGCATGAAATAGGTAACATAATAGGCAGGAAGAAAAGAAATTATGAAAGAGTGTGAACGTAAGAACAAGAAGTTAGAAGCTCATGTTATGGAAAAGAAGTAATATGTACAGAACTTTAAAAGAGGGCAAGTTCGCATACTCAAAACCATTTCTGGTAATGATTGGAGCTGAAGAGAAGTTGTAAGGACAGATGCCAGAATAAAGAGGAATCCAAAAGCAACATGATGAAAGGCTGGTGAATGCCTTTTTAAGGTGGAAACAAAAGAGAAATAAGATAAATTTTGGAGATGCTGAATAAAAAGAAAATGCATCGTTACTCAGTGTGGGCTTTTAGATCTGAAGAGCCAGGTGACAAGGGATAAATCCATAATTCTATGCTTCAGTAACAAAATTATATCACCATTAGAATACAGAAAAGTAAAAATTACATTTTCAACAAGACAGTCTGCATGTATGCTTACAAACTGTATAAAAGTAGACAACGTGTTGATCTTCCTTTAGGAAACTGAACCATGTAGAAATATAGGTCTTTTCTTATTCTATCCCTTGTTGATACAATTAAGAGTTATTTGCAGATCAAATCATTAATGTATTTAAATAAAGCCTTCAGTAAAGTTATAATCAACCCTGGTTTTCATAATTCACCTTAGACAAAGAGCAAGCCTGAAATTACAAATAAGAGGGTTGTGTTTTTTTCAGATGGCACGGCAATTTTACAATTCATATGTAACGTAAGATCATTAAAAATTCCCTGTGTCTGTATTCTGAATATCTAAAGTACAACAGCTCAGCATCACTACTTGTTATACATTTTATCATCACTGATTGTACATTATTTTCTAAAAATCTCCAGAGCAACTAAAAAATTCTAAGGATGAAAGCAGATTGATTCTTCCTCAGCATTAACAGCTTCAGGAAAAGAGAAAATACCTGTTCGCTTTGCAGAGCCCTTTGGAAAAGCCGCAGGAAAGATGCCAAACTAAAACGGTACATATTATTAATTTTGGACAAGTCAGAGATAATAAAGTACATCTTGCTAGCACTCTTAGCTAAGGGGAGGTAAGCATCCCTCTCCTGTGGATAAAAAAAAATATATATTAAAAAAACAGTACATTACTGCCATCTACTGATTATTGCACAAACATTTATTCAACCCTTTTAAAAAACATTTGGATGAGCTCCCACTGCTTTAGAAAACTGAATCCTTCCCCAGTCTTCAAATTGAGGGGCATGCACTCAAGACTTCAACACTATTTTTAGTTTTCAAAATTGGAAGAAACCATTTTTAGTAATTTTTTTCTTAAAATTTATGAAGAACATTTTGGGAATTAAACCCTAGGGCACTGAGGTCTCTTCGCACCGCAGAACACATCCCAAAATTCAGTAGAACATTTTAAATTAAACAAATAAGAACACAGAGATAAAGCTCTGTAACGTGTTACAAAAACAGTATGCCAGATGAATAGCATCACCAACGACCTAAATTTTTGCAAACACAAGGGATATATTAAGTAAGAACATCATACAAGCCATACTGTTTGCAACCAGAGATAGCAAAAATAAAGGCAAAACCCATTACTTGCCAATAAGTCCTTGGGGAAAATTGCACTAATTCAAACTGGTAGAATTAGAACTGTGTAGCTATAAAGCATGTGTAAAACAAATTAATTTTATTACTGAAAATACCTTCTGTACTTGCATATCCCAAATATCTTTTACTCAAAAAAAATTATTTAGTGTGTTACCAATCTTATACTCCTTTGGATGTATATAACCTCTCTATATAGAGAAATTGCCTTTTAGTAGGGAAAAAACCAGCAATAAAAGATTAAGATATTATCCTACCTTATCAAGGAAACTCTGAAGTTTGTGAGATTCAGCAAGCGATTCTTGGATCAGTGCACTACTTGCTTTAGTCTGATTCAAAGATTCAATCAGATCCTTATTTTCTAGAATATTGCCTTGTGATGTTGCAAGCGTCTGTTAAAAAAAAGTAATCTATGTTAGATTGAAAAAACCCAAACATGTAAATAACCATTTGGAAGTTTTGGAAGTTGTCCTTCTTTCTGACCTGTATGTATTTCTGAAACACTGAATGCATCAAGAGTACTAGAAAGCAGGTGGTTACTCCGAAAACTGGGATGTTCCTTTAAAGAAGCATACAAACCCAAGCACAAACTCCAAAAATGCAGACTGCCAGGTTCTGAAACTTATTGTCAGAAAGCTTTTGACAATGATTTCTATGACCAGAGTCTTACGCACTAACATCCCTGTGATAAATATAAATTAGGTTAATTTTTTCTTCTGTTTAACTACCAATTTAAAATGAAATTGGTCACTTGTAATGAATTCCTGTACCCAGTAATTCATAAATTCATTTTCCTTCAAAAACATCCCAATATTCCCTACAGAATTCAGTTCTTATTTAAAAGTGAGATGAATATTCACAATTGCAACAATTTCAGTTTTGTAATTAGAGATCCCTTTAAAATCTCTGAGATCACCCCACATTTTCCCTGAGTTCTACTATGCAAACAATGTCACTTCTAATAAGAAGTGAGAAAAGCTTGAATGATTATTTAAGGGGGTTTACTAACCTTCAATAAATACACTTCAATACAATTTTTTAGCCAAACACCACAAAATTGGCTTCTTATCAGTTAAGTCAGTTCCGAACAAATACCTGTAGGACAGCGTTTCAGGATATTTGGAGGCAAAGGTTCACCAGTTGGAATAGTAGAATATACTTAGATCTCTAGTTGAAAAGAGTTTAGGACAAGGACAAGATCACCTGTTTTTTCAAGGAGTCCAGTTTTGCTATGAGGAATCATAGTGTGAGCTATGAGATAGCCACAGCATGTATGTCTTTACTCCAAGGCTTTCGGAAGAAAATGAGTACATACTTCAGATGGAATGCTAACGTTGCTTTAGGATCGACTTGAATTTAGCTAGACCACCTCCAGCAGTGACAACTTTGTTGACAAAGTCCATGTAGCACCTGTCAGTTTCCACTGAGCTTTAGGTTTCTTCAGGTCAAAGTAGATTCTGATTTCAGTGCTAACAAGACCAAAGTTTAAACCAACCTTGGTGTTAATACTTGGCCACTTTGTTGCAGGTATCTTCGTCATCAATTATTTGAAATTTTTTACTTGACAATTCAGATTGGACAGATGTGTAAGATTTTGGAGTTCCAAGATCACACAAAAAGTCTGTTCTAAATAGTGGATATTTTTGTGTTGCATTTCTGAAGTCTGAGCTTTTGGTAGACATTAAGATGCTAAACAATGATCAACTTTGAATATTTTTGCAATTTTTTTAGAAAACAAGTTTCCCTCTGTCTGTCAGAGAAATCTGCACCATCACAGTTTTATAAAAGGTTTGAGCTTAGCATTCAAGATTTAATAGGGACAGTAAACATGGAAATGCAAATCACAATAGATAATTATGTGCAAAATTCTAAAATTCAGCTATTAATGGCCAGATAATAAAGTTCAGTTTATTACTTTTTGAGGAATCTGTAAAAACTATTAATTTCTGCTCAAGTCCATTGTGCTGGATACTGCAAAGTTCTATGTCTCAGCTATGAACTGAGGGTTTTGAGGCAGCAGGTCAGTCCTCTTCCTTGGAAGCTACCTTTACTTACAGGTGTACAACTGTTTCTGAGCATGATTACTTTCATTAAAAGGTGAACTGAAAATTGAGTATATCAATTTTAAGTATGAGAAAGGAAAATTTTAATTATGAAGACTATTACAGTTCATTCTTAATAAGAAACAACTGAGGAAGTATAAAGTTTTAAATGTCTCTCAACAAATCTTTCCATTTTCTACTGAGAATTTTTCTCTCTTTTTTTTTCCTTTCACAACACAGAATCATTTCTCAACTTGAGAAAGTATCATTTGACATGAGTCACAAGCTTAGAACTGTGGCTTTCTTTAAAACTCTATTTGAAAAAGAAATAGTATAATTTTAAACAAAGTTTTCTCTTTTTTTAATGGATTAAAATTAATGAAATTTCTAATCAATCTAAACCAGTCTATATCTAGCCAACAATTCATACACTTAACTTTGATAATGCTTAATCTATTGAAATACTACCATTTCATGACAGATGTACATTATTTATCTACTTTACTCTCCCAACAGCCCCCAGGCAAAAAATGCTTTTATTCTCAAATCAAAAATTCTGAGGGCTCATTCCAACACTTTCACCATCTTCGTTCAAATACCTAACAATATGAATGTTATCTTATTGATAAATATAAAACAGTTAAGTTTATTTCACCTCCAAAAGAGACTCCTCAAGCTTAGCTAACTGTATCTTCTTCTCTTCTTCTTGTTGTAACAGTTTTGTCTTCTGCTCTTCCAAATCAGGCTTTTCATGCTGAATTGTTAAAGCCAAAAGCTAAAAAGAAAGAAGATTATTCAACAGGATAAAAAAATACTCTAATATTTCATAATATATATCCATTATTTATATAGCATAATATATATTCATTAATAATACTTTTTTTTAAGTAGATTTCTGAGGGTTTACTCAATTGCACCACACATCCAAGAGCTTTAAATCTATGTAGACATCCAGGATATCCTGCAGTGGCAAGTATAACTCAGGAACCACTGTGAACCATGCCCTTGTGTATAACAACAGATGCAAGCCAGGGGAGACATTTAAGGACATCCCAAAAGGCACTGGATCACTTTATTAAGGACAGTGATTCATACCCTTTTTATGCTGAGACCTAAACCTTTGCACCTCAATCTGAATCACATCTGTATTTAAATGATTGGCAGTCTGCATTAGTGTATATATTGTTATCAGATATTAAAAAAAGTAGGTGATAAAAAGCACAAACTGGCAAGAATGGCAGCAAATTTCTTTCCAGCAAACCTACAAAAAGTCAAACCCCCCTCCCATCAACAAAGAGAGGAAACAAAAAAACAAAACTATTTTTTCTGTATTTCCACTTAAAGAAGGAGTAATTCACTTGGTTACATTGTATGATGTATGATGTCAATTCCCTATCTCCAGTGGAGAGAGGAAATCCATATAGTTATTGTGCATTTTGCATTATATCTTACTTATCAACAACTTATTTACATCCCATTCTAAGCCTCTTATTTGTTTGGAAAAACTTCTTTCATACCAAATAAAGAGGGTTTTTTCTTCCCTTAATTTATCTCTTTTTTTTTTTTTCCTCTCTTCCATCTGCACCCTATATTTTGATCATAGAAAAAAACTCAAAAGCTGCTAGCATTTTGGGGGAAGTAAAATATACAGCTTTTTGGTTTCCTTATTTTTTTCCTGTACACAAAGTATCTCGATGCTAGGATTACTCTCTAACTAGAACAATAACAAAAATGTTTCCACTATACCATAAAGGCATCTTGAACATAAAACAGAAGCTTATCAATTAATCTGATGCAAATGAATTCAGTAAGACAGTTTCCATTTTCTCTATTGGACTCACTACTTGGTTTCAAACTGCATAAACCCAAGATTTTAAAATTTAAATTTAGTTTCAGCATCAATTTTACCATTTATATTTGTGTGCTAGAAAATATCTCTGTGACCATTAATGCAAACTGGGCTTCTTCCAGAAGCTGAATGTAGTTATGAATGTCTGTTATACATACATTGGTTTTATTCTAAATGCCTACCTGTCCTCTTAACCCACTTGCTGTTGTGGTAAAGTTTACTTCTGTAACAATAGAAGAAGCATCAGGTGGAATGAAGGGATCCGGGTTCCTTGTTGATAGAAAAAGACGGAACTCTTCATTATAATCTATCATTTTTTCACCTATTTGTATAGCATAACGGGGTCCTGTAAATAATAAATAGACATTATATTTACTCTGATTAGAACATTGTAGAATTATCTGAAAATAATGGTATTTGCATAATACTTTATGACCAACAGATTCAAATATATTTTATAAAATTTATTTACAATTTTTTAGAAGGAAAAATAAATTTTAACAAATTTAAGGAAGATAACCTATCCTGCATTGTTAGACCAAAAAAAAGCAATAGCATAGCACCAGCATAAGAAAGTTACATAGTGAGAATATTTATTATAACAGGGTAGTTTAATTATCCTTACCCAGTACAAAAAGCATAAATGGGAAAAGAATACACTTGAAGTAAAAGTAAATACTAATGAAACTTTGAAATCTTCAATCAATAAATAGGAGAGCAAACACCACAGAAGATGCACTGGAGAATTTCCCTTTTTGTGTAAGAATCCCATCATAATTTAAACATACTAATTCACATTTCCACATAGGTATACCATTCTACTGAAACACACTAGTAATTAGTGGCTTACTAAGATGGCTCAACGTTTTCTGAATGTGATCCAAAACCATTAGATTTCATCTCTGGATCTCTTACATTTATTTGCAAACAGTTGATGTTGCTGTATAATCATTGCTACTTTCTATGATAATTGTTACAGAGAAAGTCTATGAAATGAAAGATGCTGGAATATCTAGTCATTAGATTGAAAGTAAAAAATCCATTAAGAAATACCCCATCAATTTGTCTTATTATAAATACATTTAATTTAATAACAGTATGAAAGAAACAATAATTAAAGTTCTGCTGTCATGTTTTCAATCTCTGTTTATATTCCAATTAATCTGACATTTCTCAATGTGCCTTTCACAGAATGAAACTGAATGTATTGGCCTATCACCACTATCCTTCCGACACAGGTTTCCATTCTAGGAGGGTCAGAAAATAGACTCAGTCAATCACATGACTAGAGCAAGATTTTGCCTCCTGATGCTAAAAAAAAAAGGAAGAACAGAATTGTATGATGAAGAGTTTCAAAGTGAAAATACCCTTTCCACAGAAATTTCTGAGGTGACATAGTTAGATGCTTCTCTATTTTTAGCACTAGAAGCAGATCAGAAATGCTCGAAGTATAAATCTCTTGCTAAAACACTGGTAGAGATGAAAATCACATAACAATTTTGCTTCTGTGCCAAGGATCAGAATAAATTTTAGGCTTATGCTGTAAAAACATCAAACAGAAAATGGAAGCTGTACAAAGACAAATTTATTGCAGTATATATATTCACATTTTTCTTAACGTTTCATTCCAAGTAATGAAAAGACGTACAGCCATTGCAAGCAAAGTAATGCAGACAGGCCCCAACCTTAATGTTTTGACAAAGAGGTGTGCGTGCTTGCTTATGAAGTGACTGAAAGGACTCAAATAGTGGTTCTCCCTTTTCAAAAAGCAGCTCCCTAGTTTGGACTTGCACAAACCTAGCATTAACATAGCTCATTAACATGCAAAAGAGAATTCCTGAGTGTTATGAGCAGTTTCCCTGAACAAACTGGTATATTTTAATTTGTCTACTTTCTCCACAGTTATGCAGACATATTCATGTCTTAATCTGATTCCTTGAGTAAAATCAGTTAAGATGCCTGAATACCATATCTCTGCTTTCCAAAGTTCAGCAGAAGCTAGTGAAAACAAAAAAGTTGTTAAGAGGTTCTACCTAGACTTCGGCAGACCCCTGAAGTCACCACTTTGGTGGTGCTCTCAACTTTTACTGAAGATAAAAAAGCAAGTGCATCTGTAATGGAAGAATGATTTAAGCTAACATTTTCTTTTCACTAAACAGACCTTTACGATATAGGAGATAAATGTATAGAAGAACTCTACAACATTTGCATTTATTTTCACCATGTATTTACATTTAAAGAATTACTGCTACCTCACCGACTACTAGATCTCAATATTAGATCAAATGACAACAAAAGGAGTCTTGAGCTGTTTTCAGTGCCCAAAGTTCATACTGCGAATTACATGAACAGGCTGTGGTACATGCTGAGAGATTAAAACTTGAGGCAGAAATATAATTACTAAGGATAATGTAAATATACTTTAATAACTTAGAAAGTATTTACAACATACATTGTTATATTTTTTTTAATCCACTCGGTTCTTTTGATATAATTTCAAAATACGCAACACAATTCAACATAATATGTGCTGAGATACTCATATAATTACTATTTACCCTTGGCAAACTTTCAACATATCACTCTTTTTAAAGCAACTAAATCCAAAGCAGTTACAAATAGTTATACAGAGTATATTATCTCTCCAAAGCAGAGATAGTGTAAAATGTTTCTTTTTTTTCTCTCCTTTCATTGCATCAGTTAGGGAGACTCACTGAATTCCACCATTTTGCTGATGTCTATGCCCCCTCCATCCAAAGTCACACCAGGGACAGACCTGTGTGCCTTCTGTAGTTTCAGACAAATAAAAGAGAAACAGCAACACCACCGTTCTAAAAGTGATTTCTAACTGCACAACTAGTTGTATAATTTCTGGTCTGTTTAAGGTCCAAGTTCCTAAGTAAAACTATGCGTTTAATATTACCACTAGAAATTAATTTAACATTTAAATTGTGAAGAGTTGATAAAAACACTTTATTCTAATTCCATATTTTTTAAAAATTAAATACTTTTCAATATTTTCCCACTTACTAAACAGGAACGTATCTCCAATGTATTGCATGCACTGAAGTGTTAGCAGCAGGTTAAAGAGGAAAAATATACACAATAGCCATGTATTCAGAAAAATCAAGTTTTATGTGATTTATATATAAATCTAACCTACAAAAGTTTTGAGCAAGTGTTTGTAAGGATCTTGGTCATTTACCTTGAGCAACAAGATCTTTTCTCAGCAAAGGGTAAAGTACAGGCTCCACTCCATCCATTTCCTGTATAATAAGTGTTTTCCCAAATCTCACTGCCAGCTCAAGAGCTGTTAAGAAGTTGGTGTCCTGGGCAAATAAAACCAAAATCCTTTGATTCGTGTTTTTTTGACGTATTAACACTTTGTAATGAACATGAAGGCACTATCCCAGAAGTCTAAATCTAAAAATCGGTAGTATGGCTGAAAAATTCCATTACAAGCATCATATGATATTTCAGAGTTTAGCCACAAGTGTTTAAGTTTGATCTATTCAGCTACTGACAAACAGGCAACTTATTTAATACACCTAGTCCCCCAAGTGCTGCACCAGAAGAAAGCAGATCTACCATAGGTTTTGTGTCATGTCTGTCAGGTGTACTTGGAAGTCTTGGCATCAGGAAATCTCAACATAACACATATCAAATGTTAGTAGGTAGCTATGTCTCAAAACTGAATGAAGATCTAAGGTCAGAATTCACATTCATATTAAGATAACCAAATACAGTCTTTCACGTGTAGATGTCTAAACATGCACACCGTGTTTAAGATTCCGTTACAGTCAACGGAGATACTAGACAATGCAAACAGAGCCTAAAAGTTAATCAAGGCAATCCGCTAGCAGGGAAAGCATTCAATCACCCAAAGATATGTATCTAGTGGCACAGAGAGTATCTAAAAGGCCTGCGCAGAGCTAGCAGGGATCTGTGAAAGACCTACATTCTGTTGAAGCCATATCTTGAAGCCAGGTGGGGTTCCATAAAGGACTTCTGAATGGCACTAGATGCCTGCCTGTGTGTGTCTGCCACTGAGCCACACCTCACCACCCATGTAAACAGTGACGCGTAGCAGTTAATCTTAGATACCTTAATCTCAAACTGAAATCCAACTTCCAATGTAGATAATACAACACAAAAATCACAGGGAAGAAGTGTATAGATACCCCCTGAAATCCAGTGAACTGCAACCAAAAATACAAAAGACCTCTCTGTTTACAAATCTTTTACTACTTCCCTCTCAGCAGGAAATACTGATATTCTTGGAGAGGGCAGCATGAAGAGGCAAAATGTACAAGTAACACCAGATGTTGACTCTCCACCTTTAAATACTCTGATCTCCTCCCTGAGTAAACAAACTTTCAGTACCATTTAAGAAGCATTGTAACCTAGAACTATGTAAGAAATTATATATATCATGTAATATCACCCAATTTTGGTGAGTGCTATTATACCCCTTTAAAAATTGCTCTCTGAATTCTAGAACACAGTGAGCTCAGGCAGAGCAGATTTGTAAGACCAAGAGTAAATACTGCACCTGTTGGTTAATAACTTCCAAACGTGAGTCCTTCAAATGTGTCTTCAACCACTCAGTAGCCCGGAAAGAAGGGTCTATCAAAAATGGGCAAACTTTACTCTAGGGGAAAAAGATAATTTTTAATATTATTTACTGAAATCTGTCTTGTTAAAGAGTAAAGTCCTTTTTTATCTCCCCAAACTAATGGTATAGTAATTTTAAAATATTTTTCATTAACAAACTCTTTAAGGAAAAAATAAGAGCCTAAGAACAAAATGACAAAAAACCCAAACAACCAGTAGAAAGAATTTTCTTCAGTTTTTTTAAATAAAAGAAGAAAAAACCCAAACAACTAAACCTAAGATTCTCAGATGTTTATCCTGCTAAAGTTAGGCAGTTCTTCACCTTCTCTTAAAAACAGGACTCTCTATTCAGTAACACACAGCTTTTTGTTATTCATAACTGCTTTGAAACTTAGAAGAGGTATTATTTTTCCTTTTTCTTCCTGTAGTGGGCAAAGGTACAGCACTTCTGGTTTTTGACCTCAGTGCATTTTAGAAAGAGTAGTGAATGTAAGTATTTTGCCAGCATAAAGATACAAGTATTGTTTTACTTATAATGGCAAACAAATGTAGATCTCAAACTTGCAAACACTACAATGTAGAATATTTTGGTGATACTGCCTAGTAACATGTATACTGACGAGACAGCAGGTTTTCATTTTAATAAAACCTTTATTAATGTGTGGTTCCCATATTGGTACTATGCAAAGCTTTACTATTTTATTATATAAGATACGTTATGCTATACATATTGCTTTCCAAACGCTGAGATTTTAACCATCAATATACTAATTATGTCAGTGCTCAGAACTTACGCAATGGTCACAACAAAGAGTGACCACAGAGATAACAGTAAGTGAGGCAAGTGAAAAGAGACCTATTCACAGTTGACATGTGCATTTAAGATTTCACAGAATCACAGAATGGTTGAGATTCGAAGGGAACTCTGGAGGTCATCTTGCCAACACCCCCACTTGAGCAGGGCCACTATAGCCAATGGCCCAGGACCATGTCCAGATGGCTTTTGAGTATCTCCAGGGATCGAGACTGCACCACTTCCATGGGCAAACTATGCCAGCGTTCAGTCATACTTGCTGCAAACAAGTGCTTCCCGATGTTCAGACGGAGCCTCCTGTGTGTCAGTTTGTGCCTCTTGCCTCTGGCTCTGTCACTAGGTACACCAGTGAAAACAGCCTGGCTCCGCTGCCTTTGCACCCTCCATTCAGGTACAGAAATTGAGAAGCTCCCCCTGAGCCTTCTCTTCTCCAAGCTGCACAATCCCAGCTCTTCCAGCCCTTCCTCACAGGAGAGATGCTCCACTGCCTTCATCGTATTTGTGTCCCTTCATTGGACTGTCTCCAGTACATCTATGTCTCCCTTGGGCTGAGGAGCCCAGAGCTGGACACAATTCTCCAGGTGTGGCCTTACCAGTGTTGAGTAGAGGGAGGGGAAGAGTCAGCTCCCTTCACCTGCTACCAATACTTTGCCTAATGCAGCCCAGGATACCATTGGCCTTCTACTCAGCAAGGGCCCATCACCAGCTCAGGTACAATCTGCTGTCCACTAGGACTCCCAGGTCCTCTTCTGCAAAGCTGCTTTGCAGCTGGGTGGCCCCCAGCATACATTGGTACATGGGGTTATTCTTCCCCAGGAGCAGAACTTTGCAATCCCCCTTGTTGAACTTCATGAGATTACTGTCATCCCATTTCTCCAGCCTGTCAAGAACCCTCTGGGAGACAGCTTGACCCCCTGGTGTTATCAGCCACTCTTCCCAATTTTGTGTCATCAGCAAACTTGCTGTGAGTTTAAATGTGTATTTTCAGCAATCCTCCGGTTCAGTCTGATAGAATCTAAAAAAACCCAAACCCTGAAACTGTTCTGAGTCCTACTATTCAAGACTGACTGACTACACAGATCTCAAACTGAACAACAGGGAAACACAGACAATATCCAAGAATCAAAAGCTGATGAGCACAAAAGCTTGAGAACTGTACTGTAGATGACATTGGTAAAATACCATGTCCAATTCCAGTTTTAAAAGGATGTGGGGAAAAAAACCTGTGTACAAAGAAAATCATTTGAGCAGAGGGAGGGCTTGAAAAAGCTCTTCATACACAGTAAGATTGTTAAGAGCTCAATCTATTCAACTAAGGAAAGAGATGAAAATAAGATTTGATTATAGCATGTAAGTAGCTTTAAGTGTACAAGTTCATATTTATTGGAGAGCTTTCCAATCAAACTGAGAAAGGAATAACTAGATCTAGTATAAAGATGATAAATTTTAATTGGAGAAATGGCTGTAAATCATTTGACAGAAACATCAATCATCAAAGCAAACTACCTGTGGCAAAAGCAAATTCTCCTCATGGCATTACATCTTTACTTTCTAGCAGATCTAGTAACTACCTACATTATAACTACAATATTATGTACATAACTGTGCAGTTGTGTATGTATATTTATTATATGTTATATATCTTTATATAATTATATGATAGAACTGAATCATGATTATAAGCATAGTATTATCATTCTTTTCCCAAATATTAGTAGCTACTGGCCTTAAGTGAATGGCATTTTGTATCCTATATGACAGAGCTAACCTGATGAAATTCGAACGTTTAAAATCTAGATGTTTTGAAAGGTATCTGTATATAGACTTTTCTTTTTACTGACAAAAAAAGTATTAGAAATGATAAGTCAAAATGAACATAGATGGGACATCATCTTCCACTGATTATACTGGTGTTAATGATGATTCACACTTCTAGCCTCAATAGACTGACATCAGGTTTTGTCTGTTTGACGTCTGGAAGAAAACTTTAAAGCAAAAAAAGAAAACATGTATTTTGTTTAACTGCTTTTTTCCTTTTGCTACAGAATACCCAGAGTTACATAAGTATTTTTTTCTCTGTGTGTGTTCTGTGCTGCTAATAAAATAACACAAATGAAATAGTTCAAAATTCCAGAAAGATGCTATATTACTGAAATCTGTAGAAGTTTAAATACTTCCAAGACAAGACAAAACCCCCAAAATTTACCTGCAAGATGACAAGAGCATTTTCGATTGAAAGATCATCTGAAGGTAAACCTTCACTTTTCCAGACTAACTCCTCACTTTCTGTACACAGGAACCGATGCAAATCGAACTCTGATAAACGAAAGGGAGTAAGTTCGTGCTAGTATTTATAGTCTTCATAATTTTTATGGACTTACCACCCTATACACAGTGCAAATCTATAGATTTCCCTGAAATTTATTATTTTATTGCTTAAACTTATTACTATTAACTAGCTGATGTTATAAAAATATTTAACGGCGTTATTAGCATACTTAAATAAAAATCATTACTGAAAAAGCAGACCAATTCAGAATGCATTGGCAAATTTACAACAGTTAATGTGAATACATTCATTCATGTAAACTGTTCTTTTTTAAACAAGGACTATGGAGCTAAATCATAAAAATTTAGAAGTATTTATAATCTTAATAATTAATAGAATAATCCCAAGAAATAGTCTGTCTGTACATGCAAATATTTCTTGAGTATGAAAATGTTGCTACTTTTCATTTGGGAACACCAAGACAATTGAGACTGTTCACTGGAATTCACTGGCATTTTTCATTTCCTCAATCAAGCTGAATTACTTACACACAAACACACACACACAAAATTACTTTCAAGGCCTGCTGATTTGGTCCATTCATCCAAGCTGGTTTTCCTCTGATCCTCAGGAGCAGCAGAAAGATAGGTAATAAATGCAGCTGCTAACTGAGCCCTTTTAGGTAACGTAGCCAGTTCATCTGTTATCTCCGACACCTTCAAAAAAAAAAAAAAGTGTATTGCACAGAAAAACTATGTTAATATTTTGCATCAGTTACTAAAAAGTCAGAATTAAATTTGCCTGTTGTTAAAACTACAGTTGGGACAGTCTCTCTTTTGCATTTTGGGTATCTATACCTAGCTAACCCACAGCAACACACATGAAAATATAGGAGAAGTTCTTTCTATCTCTGGGCTAGAGCATGGACAGATGTTTCTGAGAATTTAGCCACTAAAATCTATGAATTTGACTAACAGTTCACCTTGTTACTTATAAGTAGCTGGATATATAGTATTTATAGTAAGAAAAATAAGAAATACATGACCCTAGTCACATTCAGCTAGTGAGCAACACTTACAATATGCATACATATACCAAATACTACATGTACCTATTACACTTAAAAATGTGATTCACTACACACATGATAAAATACATAGATCATACATCTTCAAATAATTTATCTGAACTACATCATCTCTGCTTTGAAATGTTCTGGTGTTTTGGAGAAAATATCTCTGTTTAAAAGTATTGTCAGTTTTTTACTTTAATCAAACTGACATTACCAAAAAACCCCCAACTTTTTATTACTTCCTCCTTAATTTAAAGAGAGAGGAATACTTCTTTTTCACTGTTTTCAATATGGGATGACTTCCTGACTAATGTATCTACATTATTCCAGACTAATGTGTCTACAGCATACCATTAACAGATAGTTCGAACTTTCTAAAGACGAGGATAATGTACCAGAGTGAAAAACTGTCAAGAATCACTTTTAGAAGCGTTTAAACTCTGAGGTTAAAATATACCAAATCCTTATTACAGCAGATAGAATAGCTGTAAAGCTACTTTCAGAGGAAAATCTTCCTTGTTTTTTCATTATGCTGGTCAACCTACAGAAGGATTCATCTAACGCTAACTTTGGTTCTTCAAAATGCAGGCAATTAGTCTAATTATTTAGTCTTTTTTCAGTGTCAATGGAGAGACAGGACTATGTCTCTAACCAAGAGGAGTTTTTCCATTTTAAGATACCCAAGAAAGTTTGGTATTGCTTTCTGGAGGTGACAGCTATTTTCAGCTTGTCTATATCTTGAAATTTTCCTTTCTTTTTCAGACTGAAGAAGGGCCTGCATGTCCAAAGGCTTGCCAGCTTCTTCCAAATGTACCACTTGAGCAAGTAAGATATGTTCACTTCCCTACTTTAGAATCAAAAAAATTTCAAACACGTAAGTGAAGACTTCAATAGCAACCCAACATTTTGGGTAGGTCGACATTTGCATTTCCAGTATTGATCCCACAAAGGAGATATGGTTTAAGACTGTGATTGCGTAATGCTTTCCCAAAATCTGTCCCTTTTGATTGTATCTCAACTTGGAGGGTCCAACTGCTGACATGTTCAGCCATCACAGCAATTACATTATTATTGTGATTGAAAAACATCCATCAAAGAACACTGTATGTTCTGTATTAAATGGGGGGCAGAGCAGGAGCTTACACATTCTGTAGCTATGTGATATAGGTAAGGTAACTTGTACAGTGAAGTAAATGTAAGTTTCAGAAGGAAGAAAAGCTTTTATTTCTAATGAGAAATCAGATAAATGTACACTTAGTAGACATGCAGAATGGCAATAACTCACATTCTCCTAACAGTGCAAAACCTGTATTTTCAAATTATCAGCTAGAAAAGGTATTAATGAAAATTTTCACTAACCTGCGTGCTCCATCTTTTGTGTTCCCTATCGAGTTGATTTATCAGTACCTCTGCAGCTTTCAATGTTTTCTGAGCTTTACTTAGTTCTGCTTCAAGTTTTGCTGCTTCTGTCGTTCTGCTCTGGAATCTGTAAAATAACTACTGTTTGTAATTGCTATCATGAACTACTAAACTTATGGACAGTTATTTTCAAGGCAGCTTAACTGCCTGAATTTATAATTAATTCCTTCCTTATGGTTTGTTCATGAAGAACACAACTGCGTATTTTTTTTTATACCTTCTGGTTCTAACTGACAGATGAGCTTATTAGACTTTTAACTAACAAAATTTAGATAGATGCACACATGAGATTTAAAAATACATTTGCAATATAGACTATAATGTCTGAAAATCATTCCTTCTTCTACTTAAACAGTATGACTTGATCTTAGTGATTGTGTTGAGTCTTGTTCCACACCTAGTCAGGACAATAGCAGGCTCAACACCATGCTATTTGTTTGTAACTTTTTGGTAAATTTAATCTATGAAACCTTAAAAGGAGAATATTGCTAATTCACTCAGATGACACCAGTTCAATGCACGGTACTCTTATTTCCTAAACTACTTCAAAGTAACAGCATGCCCTAAATAACAGGCAAGGTTTAGGTATTATTTTGTAATGTTTAATAACTAAATAGCTTATATTTTATTAAAATAATGTATTTAATAATCCACCTTTAAAAGGTAATATATTTAACTGTAATACATAGTATATAATATAAAGTTAAGCTAAAACATCACTATATAGCTGAATGACAAGAAGAATACTCCAATTATTTTTTTTTTGCAGACTACAAAACACACCTTTTAGTAATATGCACATATGTCAGGTTGTAATGTATCTCCTATACTAACTACATAATAGAAACATCAGGCTAAAAGACTTGGATTAAACTGAATTTGGAGAAAGTTTAAAGGTTCACTACAGCAATTTTTATGCCATTGTGAGTCACATACATGATGAGATGCTAAGAAAAAAGGAGATGGCTAACTGTCAGAAAAGTAGGCCATCCTAAAAGAAACAGAACTGCTGTTATTCAAGTTGTAATCAATAGAAGTCTTGTATAGGAATGTTTCCAAAGTCTTAAGCAGACAGTAAAGTCCTCTTGGATTTAAAAAGTGAGACACATACTGCTATACTGCTTATCTTTGACATCTACAATGTCTGCACTGAAGGCTTCCAACACAGTCAGTAGTGATAAGCAGGTACTTTTAAGGAGCATTTAATCTGATCGATGAGATGAACTGTATTCTAACAGTATTTATTTACCTCCACCGAGTGTATAGACAGCCTAATTATCACTACTTCTGATGTAAATGTTTTTCAGACTAGGGAATTACATTTGGTTAGATAAATTTCATTATTCATACTATAAAACCATCAATATTTTTATTTATATCTTGAAATAAACAAACCCAACTTACTTATCTTTCAGTTCTGATACTCTTTGACCAACAGAATTCAGAAGATCTTCTAACTTCTGTCTTCTACTTTCAGTTTTCTTGAGATTACTACAAAAATGTAATATTTATTTTAAGACTATGGATCCAAAGGGAAAAAAACAGTAAAAGTAATAAAAAAGTCATTTACATAGAGATAGTTCAGAGACAGTTCTTTATTGTGATTTATATTAATAAAAATCTGGGTTTATATGTAAAAGTCTTGACTATTTCTCATGATATAGCTTTAAAAATGGAAACCAAACACACCATTCAAATGTATTCCTAAAGATCAGAACAAATTCTTCCAATACAGAATTTTAAGACCTGGCAAAACAATTATTACAGATTCCTCAGGCTATGGAAGGTCCTGAAACTATGTCATATCTTTTTGATCCTAAGTAGAAACTGATTATGCTTGGTAGATGACCAAGAAAAGTCAAACAATTCATCTCAAAACAGCATGGGTTTCACTGACAGGATACATTTTAAGCATAACTGTGATGTTCATTCCTCCCTGATACATTTCAGCTAGGACAGGTAACTTGTGACAGGCCAAAAATTATCCAAGACACACCTTCCAGGGGAAACAACATATTGCACACTTACTTCTTCTGTCTAAGCATGAACATTTTATCACCTATGGATGAGATACAGTTCCTTGTATCTTTTGTTTTTAATAAACCTCAATTCCTCCTTGACAACTTTAGTTTCACCTATCACCATTGGAATTAAGAACATTTACTTTGTAACAGTGTGTAACTTACACTTCCAAGCCAGCCTTTTCTTTTTCCAAAGGCTGAATTCGTTCTAGGACGTGGGAATACTGGACATTGGCATTCACCCAAGCCGCTAATGGAGCAGCTGCAGCACTAGCTCGTTTAGCATTCTGAAAAAATCAGAAACGCTTACAAGAAAGTCCTTGAAGTATAATGTAGATAAGATTAATACAGGATAAATAAATAACTGCAACAGATTTATGAGTTATCAACTCAAATATGCCAGTTAGCCACCTAACTGGCACTACTAAGGACTGCTCCTCTGAATTGTTACCAAGAGACTATATTATAGGTCATCAACCCATGTTAAAAAAAAAAAAAAAAAAAAAAAAAAAAAAAAAAGGGTGTCTTTAGAACTATGAAGCTTCACTGAAGTTAAGAAGTTTTAAATTAATGCATAATTTATCAGTGCTCCTTCTCAGGGAGCTACCACCTTCCTTTTAAAAATAAGGAACTAGTATACAAGAATTCTTTTTTATAGCTACTGCAAAATCAGTTCTCAAAGATCACCCATACATTTAATCATCATTAATCCTCCTTTTTCTAATTAAGTGTGCTGTTAAGACTCTTAGTGCTACAAGGAGGCCAAAAAGGAGCCAGTTAAAATTGCTTGATCTGAGTTCTAATTTATACCAGTGACAAAAACCTCTGAGGACTCGACTCCGTAGCGACTTATCATCCCACCACTCCTCAGTCACCCACAAAATTTTCACTGCTGGAGGCAGTACGCAACAGAGTAATCTCTGCTACACAAAGATCTCTTATACTGACAAATTCATCAATTTTTCTCTAATTTAAGTTAATTCTAAAAATTATGTTGGCAAATTAGACCATCATGGAGGTTTTCTTTCTTTTTTTTCCTTTTTGTCTTTTTTTCATTTTATATAATGCAATCAGGAATTACCTTTGGATCAAAAGATGTTCTGTTTTTAGAAAGAAGTTCTTCAACACTCTCTCGTATTTCTTTTGGAATATTACGGGCATCAAAGGTTGCTATGTCCTCCCTCACACCCCTTTTTGCCAGGAAACTGTAAAAAGAATTAAATAAGAAACAAATGTTAAAGAGGTTATTTCCATATGAAACAAAAGAATCCTTCACACATGCTTTTCCTGAATATAACAGAAAGTATTTGATATTATAAATTACTGTTTAAGTTTAAAGCTTTATTAAAAAAAATCCTCACCTCTTCATGCTCACCCATGATGTATCAAAAATCCCCATCAGCCGTAACACTCCTTCTAGTATGTCTCTGATTATGTCAGGGGGCATCCGTAGTGACCGGATTTCTGACAAAGACTCTGGCTTTATATTTCCAACTGCTAATTTAGCTTCATTAACCAATGGCTTAAAACATAAAAACACATTAAAGGAGAGGTGATGATACAAGAAACTGAATATTTGCCATTTCAGTTTTAATACAATTCCTTGTTCTTTTTACATATTTTATTAACTAACCATCATTGATGCATATTCATGTGCACAAATAATTAAAAAATTGCCATGTGTTTAAGTGACAATAAATATATTTCCATATAAAACAGCGTATTATAATCCTGACATTCCCTAACTCTTCATTCAGCACATAATTATTTAGATAGTATCAATCATGTTTGTTTGCTCTTTCATTGCTTAGAAGTTCATTGTGATAAAGATATGTTCTAATAATGATGCTAATTACTATTTATAGGCATGCTTGAGGATATCTTTGTAAAGATATGTGGAAGAAGAGGTCACAAAACCTTTCTATTTTCAGTAGCTAAAAAAATCCAGACAGACTTTGCCCTTATCAACAAAGCAACAAAATTATAAGAAAACAGAAGAAAGTTAAAGATTATCATTAAAAACTGTGCACCCTTGCACATCCTTCATATTTGTCAAAGACCACAGAGAGGGATGTACCCTAATCCTGTAGTTCTATCACTTTCGATACAGTGATATAATTCCTTGGCACCTATGATATTTAAAAGGATAAAAATTAAGTTACTTGCTTCCTCCTTAGTACAATTTTAAAATGGATGAGATGAAAAATAGAGATTAAAAGCAATGTTTGAACACACATACCTCCCCAAAAAATCATGGTTAATAGCTTGAAGTTTCTTGAACAAGCAGTTTGCTATGGCACAATTAGGATATATAATTTTCAGGATATACTAATAAATGGAAATGTATCTCCTAATAAACTATTTCCATTCAGCTCATAGAACCAAGCCCTATGATATTACCAGCTTGACCAAGGCAGAGGAATGTAGTTGGTCTATATAAGATATTAGTAATTGAAAAACATTCCGTAATATCTGCAGAACTCAGCTGCAGACCATGGCAGAATAGAAATAGCAACTGGAGGTAAGATTTGGCCTGAAAATTCTTTCTGTAATTAAGGTCTAATAGAATATAAATGCCAAAATGACAATCTAAATCTGGCAAATAGAATACTGTTTTCTAACGCATAAAAGTTTTAATATCAAGATAAATCAGAGCAAAATTTAAGAAATACAGGGATAAATTTTGCACAACCATTTTGCATGGCAGGACTTAAGTCAAATAAAATCAGACTGAAATATATTACATTTCCTTATCAGCTCTTACCTGAACCTCTTTTAGTTCATCTTCAATTTTTCTTTTTCTTTCTTCTATTTCTGCAGCCTCTTCTGCTATCCGGTGTTTTATTTTTTCCATTTCTGTTTTTTGCTCACTAGCACTCTGTAAAAAAATACCTTTAGTTTTCAAATTTACACAGGTTTTATACCTTTAGTTCTCTTATTTATTTTAATCTTGATTATAACACAATTCGCACAATATCATATGATAAAATATCTGAGACTTTTTGATACTAGACAGGTTGACTAGGTAACTAAATTATATGAAATAAACATCTTTCGCTTTTACTGTGTCTCCTTCCCTTTCTTTGCCACAGACAAGACCTGTACCTCTATTTTTGAGGCACATTATGATTTCTTTTGTCCTTGCCTTTGATTTTCCATTCCTTATCAAGATGTTAGTCCCCCTCTAAAAGGGTAAGAGTGACAGCCCCTATAACATTCTTACTACATTTGAAAGTAGTATCTTCCTGTCATTGTCTTTGTAGCTGCTCACTTTTCTGTTTCTTTCATGACACCATTAAAACGCTCCTTTTCTATAACGTTCATAAAAGCGCCAGTTGTGTTGGAACTACAACCTATTAGCCTAAAAATATTAATACAATATTTACTTCTAAATTTGCTCCCATCTGTCGGTAAAGATACCTGTCCTACAGATACACTGTAAGCTGTTTGGGTTTACAGCTTTTTTTCCCCTGGATTTGTATTGTGCCTACCATATAGCAGACAGTAGCTACCAAGTACCTCCAGGACTCCTAAGCACTTCAGTACAACAAAAAATACCTAGTATATAAAATGACAATAAAAAGGACCTTACATATCCTGAAGTTAACAAAAACAATCCCAAACAAAACAGGGACTACTAATACCATTACAAAAGCAAGTAATTGAGGATAAATGCATAAAATGTATAACATAAAAGAAGACTAATTTCTAGACTCGGTTCAACTAAAAGATACAAGATAACAAAGCCCAGAGTTTCCATTTTGCCAGTACAAAACGCATTATTGCAACCAGCAGATGGAGCTGCGTTGAATTTGTAGCAGAAGATAACATGTATATAAGCAGAGAAAACTTTGAGATTAACAATCTTCCTAAGCACTTAACCCAAGCTAAAGACCAGCATGTCATTGAAGATTACATTCAAATTCATAAAACTTTAGCCACATAAAACTAGATTAGACATTTCATGCAAATGTACATGTACTGAGTGATAGCTCTGAATAAGAAAACCTTAAAATTCAGTTGTAGGTCAAAAGCCTTGCTCTGTAAGAAGATTAAAAGAGCCTGTATGTATTAGAGTCATCTCTCTTACATGAACTAGAACATTTGAAGTGACATTAAAATGTTAGAGGGCACCTATACTTTATGCTAATGGAAATAATCAAGAGTTCTACTGAAATTTTTCTGATATCAGTGGCCCCATCATGTTTCATTACTTTTGGCCTATTTGACTTTGTCCTACAGTGTAGTATGTGCTGGCCACACAATCTGTAACTCTACTGGACAACAGCAGACACACATTGAAAACAGAAATCAGGGAAAATGTCAAAATATATTCTTTGAGGCCAGCAGTGAACACACCAAGCCGATCATTACTCAAATCCATGTACAGTAGGCAGATAGCGCCTAATAAGTATAAAAAATTGCCAACAGAAGTAGACTTACAAAAATGAGAAGTAATGCTCCTTTAAAGCACTGTGAACCAAACTCTTTGAAAGAGCAGGCACCTACTTTAAGCATGCAGGAAATGTCTTTGACGTTGAGCTTCTTTACTGAAGTTTACTTCAGACTGACCAGACTACACCAGTGACAAAACAAAGAGTGTAATGACAGCAGACTCATTACAGCTTATCTACATTTATGATTCCTGGAAGTATCAATGTAGAGATGTATTTTCTGCGCAATTATTTTACTTAACTGAGAAAACACTACTAAAGAAAATGACCTCCTCAAAAAAACCCCCATCCATCCACCTCTGAGCTGAAGAATAAAAATTCAAGGAGTGATGAGCACAGAAGCACTATTTAACCTTCTTTGAGGTTAGCTTCAGAGGATCGGACCTCATGAAATACAACCTTTCAGTAGTCCACAAATTTAATTCCTGGTATCTGTTACTCAAAATAGTTCTACTTGTCAGTATTTTGTTTAAAGTTCCTCTCTGTAATAAATGTTAGAAAATGGATCAGTTTGGATTTATGAAGTTCTAGGAAAACCTTCAGACTTAACTACAACAGTAAATACTACTCAGGTGCAAAACTTGCACTGGTCTCTTCCTACTCAATCAGTTCAAATATGATTTAAATTACATAGTCCTCTGCTGGTTGCACACTTATTCAAACCTCAGGGCTCATGCATTCCTTTAAGTAAATTCTTGTAAAAGCATCAGGTTTTGTATCCCTTGAAAGGAATACAAAGCACAGACAGTGATGGAGACCAAAACTAGAAAAACATCTCTTTCCCCCCACCCCACCCCACTTTTGATGCAATTGTATACAACACCTGCATGGATACTGTAATTTCTTGAAGGGCAGCATCAGCCTCATCCTGCTTTGTTTTGAGTAAAATGCTTTGTTCTCCAGCTTTTCTGTTCAGTTCATCTACCAGGGCTTTAGCTTCATTCAGCTTTGAAACACCTGCCTATAAAAGTTTACAAGAAGCAGTTATTTAGCAATTAATTTTAAATGGATTTAAATGAAGTTTAGCTACAAAAAGTATGCACAAACTAAGAATGATGTAGACTAATACTGTTGTATATTCCACATATGCTCGATATTATTTAATTTTCTTAGTATTATTTAACATAAAAATGAGATTTGACACTTCTAGATGTGTCACTGCAAGATTTATTACTACATAAAAAACCTGAAAACAAAAATCTCAAAATAATAAACTTTTAATGGAACAGCAGCTAGTACATAGTATTTTCCTCGTTGATTCAATAGCATTTTAGTTAACTGATACCAACTCCACATATTCTCATCTAAAAGCAAGTCTACAAAAATTAAACAAATTGAAAGATTATCCTATTTCTACATATTTTTACATTCTCTAAAGAATATAGATGTACACAATACAAAGCCTCGATTATGTTTAAGATTATTTTCCTTATTCACATTTTTAAAATTATTTATTTTATAATACTCAGATTATCAGAATTATTTCAAGATATATTTGAAAAAAAATACTACCTGGAAGATATTTCGATTTAGCGTAAACATCTTTAACTTTCATGTAAATTATGACTTTTATTTAACCAGAGCATTTAACAAGTAAATGAGTGTTTGTCACAAACAAACCACAACTACTTTCTAAATAAATAAAAAGGCAATTTCTATCATTACAAACTTAAATCTTCTTAAATTGCTTACTACAGTGATAGAAAACGATTCACTGGCAGAATAAAAACAGTGTAGAATACAAGGCAAGGAAGCAATGTGGTTTTGACAGATGCTTTAAGAAGAAATACAGCTTTGCAAATGTGGTCTCAGATTAGCAGCAACAGTCACTGGGAAAAGGAACTGAAAGGGGAGATAGAAGGGTAAAGACAAAAGTTACATGTCCTAAAGGATCATACAGATCTTTCCAGAAATATTCTGGGGGTTGTGGAGAGGGGAGGAACTGGAAAGATAACAAATAGGTTTCAAAAATAAGCATGTTATGCATACGTAACAGGAGTAAAGTGAATCTGTGAGATTAATTGGATTTGGTCTAGAACCATGTAAAGGTTTGATGTGTGGAAAATGAATTCAAAATCAATTCCAAACACAAAATGAGAGAAAATCACAACAAAGGGAATCTTGGCCAAAGCTCTACAAGACTTGACACGTGTCCTGTCACTTAAAGATAACAGCTTAAACTAGAAGGACACAAGGATCACACAAAGAAGGAAGTTATTGCAGAAATACAAAGAAAAGGACAGAATACCAAGCCACATGGGGAAAATTTATACAAGCAGAGGCAGGACTTAAATTGATGGAAAGATGATGGGTTGTTCGCCATACAATTCCAATACATATGGGTGAAAAAATTTAAAGCACTTTGAAGTAACTTACTCTTCGAAGAGAACATACCCAGTCCTATATATTCTTGAGGAAAAATACTAATGAAAACAAGAAACCGCTATTCACTCTTTGAGGCATCTGAACAGAGCCTCAACGTGCATTAAGATTCACCCTATTCCTCTCCTGAAACCGCAGCATGAGCATATGTCAACAGAGGACCTCACACTGCCATGTTAGCAGCTACTGCCCATTAATGCACAAGGCATTTCCAAATGTGAGAGTATTTTGAAAAGCCGTATGTTAAAAATGTTTTAAATACATACCTGCAAGTGGTTTTGCCGTTTTATTAGCTCTCTTCTTTTACTGTTATTGATGGTACTGTACATATGAAGGAATGTCATATATCGGCTAGGTGTTGCTCCATACTTTTTACATGATTCATGGATTGCCAGAAATGACTTCAGAAAATCAGAATCACCTGTACAGTATAATTCGTTACACAGATAATAATATACTCATTCTTATCTCACATTAAAATAACTAAGGAAGACCAACAGAACACATTTTTTGAGATATGAATTAAGGACATTCAAAATATCAAAACGAATGTTTTTTCCAAAGTACTGTCAGGGAAACAACATATAATTTGAAAAACATTTGAAATACATATTCCTCAAAAAGAAATATACTGAAATTGTTCCAAAGCTGTTAAATATGTAATTGTTTCAAAAAGGAAGCAACATTAACTGCACATTACTGAGCACTAACCATAAAAGAAACTTTACTTCCACAGAAATTAAATTTGAAAATACTTGGGACTTTTTTAGAAAGGAACCCCATGTGGTTTTGTCTTCTTCCTTGTCTCGGATGACAGGTAGACTAAATGGTTTTTCTGAACAGTCCAGGTCCTTCAGTTTGTTGAACAGTTTCTCAAAAGAAACCAAATAATACTGTAAAATAAATTGCATTACCCTACAAAATGAAAAATTGCTAAAACATATCTACATATAAATGGATGCCTTTAATAGGTACTGAGGCATAGATTCCATACCATGATCTAGGATGAAGATAGATGGTAGCAAGAACACTAAATCCTAAATTTGGCCATTATTCTTATGGGCCGGAATGTCTATTTAAAAAGCAATACAAAACAAGAAACCCCAAATGAACCACGTGGCATGTTATATTCAGTTGGCTCCATGACTTCTAAGTGCTACTTAGACTAATGCTTTACACAAAGCAACTAAAAGCAGTACTATGCAAATGAGTGCTGGCACTGGTCTCCAAGATTATGTCTGACACCCTATTTTTAAAACGCTTAAATTTGAAGTTTTATTACAAAAACAAACTATTCTGAAAAAGGGGCATTACTTACAAGGAATTAGTTATTGGAGATAAAGAATTACTAAAATAAAATGAACAAGCCTAGGACAAAAATAATGAAAAAATATAGACTGAAAAATTCTCAAAATATCAGATTTTGAGGTTGTGAAATAACATCCACATAGAAGGAAGACAAAGAGCAAACCAAACCAAGATGCAGCTTTATCAGTCTATGAAACTGTATATAAGTAGTGATTGCTTGTGATAGAAGAGATGGGGTTTGATCAGCCAGGGTGTATGTTCCAGACCAATGTTCCCTTCTGCAAAATGCCTGCCAAGTGAACAACACTAAAGTCTGTGAATATGCTGGCGAAAACATACTCAAAGTATACATCTATGCTTTTATCTATGCCCAACAGAGGACTGAATAAATGTTTAATAGTAAGTAATAATAACTCGTGGTCCATCTAAGAATTACCTGAATGTTTTTTCTTAAGTTCTTTATGTGATTTTCCAGTCTTTTCCTGTTCATCTGAATCATACAGAAGCATTTCAGGTATCTAAAAAAATGAACATGAGTTTTTGTATAAAACTTACAAAAAATGAAAATTTGAGTTTAAAATGAAAGAAACCCTTCAGTCTATATTCTCATTTGAAAAGACTGAATATGATAGCTTTATTCAGAATAAAGTATTCACAAAATATGTATAGCATTAAAAAGATCAGATTTGCCTTTCCCTGTCACTGAAACTTCCTGTTCTTTCAAGCAGAGGAGCTTTTGCTGGCTGTAAGAAAGAGCAACTTATTCTCAAAGGACTCTTACAATAAAACAAAAGTCAAAGATATAAAAAGATATACAACTCAACAGGAAATCAGACAGTCTTAAGTACAACCGTTGCAGATACAACACTGGAATGAAACAATACCTAAGTAAATCTTTGACGTCTTTTTCATGGTATAAGAGTGGGCTTACCTTTATATGTTTACAACTCTACAACGTACAGTGGTAAAAATAAAGTATTTTCAAATGATAAGACTCCACTTAAAAAGAAATAATCCCTACTGAAGTGAATGTGAAAATACTGTGAAAAACATTTTTTAAGGTGTGGACAGAGCTGGTCCAAACGTTTTTGCCAATAGAAACTTCCAATACAACCTGCTGTTGAAACTGAAACACAGTGGCCAGTGGAAGAGCCCCAGTAACCCAGGCAGAAACGGATACTCTGCACCATCTGCTCCCATGGCTTTCCCAGGAGAGCGACCAAGCCCGTGGCCCAGGTGTGAAACACATCATGAGGCAACAGGACAGGACAGACCACCTTACAGACCAGACTGAGGGAGTTACTGCATAGAGGTCTTGGGACATGCTATGGGATGCAGTAGAAGAGCATTTCAAATTGCACAAGACTTACTATGGTTTGGTGAGGCACCCACAGGAGCTCACTGAAGAGGGACTAGAGGGTCTAGGCCAACTCCTGAGACACAGGGGAAGAGGACGATGCCAACGGTGCTGTTAGTGTTTGTGCAGAGGGTTTCTGTTTGTGCTGTTCTGTGTGGCCCACCACATGTACGTGTGTGCTATATATGTGTGTTTGTGTGTGTGCCTACTGGGAATACACGCTCAGCTTCACCACTGCTTCAAGTTGGGGCCATGAAGCTGTGGCAGCCTTGCATCTATCAGGGTACTGGGTTTGGCAATCTCTTAACATATAGCAGTGCAGGTGGATGGGGAATGGGGGCTGCGGTCAGTTCATCACACACTGTCTCTGCCCCTCCTTCCTCCTCAGGGGGAAGCTCCTCACACTCCTCGTGCTCCACTGTGGGGTCTCTTCCACAGGAAACAGTCCTCTGTGAACTTCCCCAATGTGGGTCCTTCCCACGGGCTGCAGTTCTTCATGAACTGTTCCAGTGTGGGTCCCTTCCATGGGGTGCAGTCCTTCAGGAACAGACTGCTCCAGCATGGGTCCCCCACAGGGTCACAAGTCTTGCCAGGAGCCTGCTCCAGCCTGGGTTACTCCCTCCACAGGGCTACAGGTTCTGCCAGGAGTCTGCTCCAGCACGGAGCAATCCACAAGGTCACAGCCTCTTTCAGGCATCCCCCTCCTCTGGCATTGGGTCCTCCATGGCCTGCAGGTGGTTGCAGGGGGACAGCCTGCCTCACCATGGTCTTCACTACAGGCTGCAATGGAATCTGTGCTCCAGAACCTGGAGCATCTCCTGCCCCTCCTTCTGCACCGACCTGGGGGTCTGCGGAGTTGTTTCTCTCACATATTCTCACTTCTCTCTTTGGCTGCACTTGCTGTCGTGTAGTAACCTTTTCTCCTCCTTAATTACGTTACCCCAGAGATGCTACCACCATTGCTGGTGGGCTTGGGCTTGGCCTGGGCCTTGGCCTTGGCCAGCAGTACGTCCGTCTTGGAGCTGGCTGGCATTGGCTCTGTTGGACACCAGGGAAGCTGCTAGCAGCTGCTCACAGAAGCCATCCCTGTAGCCCCCCCGCTACAAAAATCTTGCCACACAAACCCAATACAGTTGGCTTTAACATTCTGTTTGCAATCTATTTCTATTTTGTTCTTAAATTCTGTGTTTGTTGAGAGCCATAATAGTCAGCATTTTGTTCAAGTCAGCCCACAGAGAAAGCAAAATATAATGTTACTGGTAAAATAACAATGCTAACTGTTCTGCAGAATTTTCTGTCTTTGTACAACTACACTAATGTACTAAATAAGCACAGTGACAATAACTCCTTCACAACTTTAAATATTTTGCTCTTATTCACCAAA
Source organism: Falco cherrug (assembly GCF_023634085.1). Classification (NCBI taxonomy): domain Eukaryota; kingdom Metazoa; phylum Chordata; class Aves; order Falconiformes; family Falconidae; genus Falco; species Falco cherrug. The sequence goes on along the minus strand of NC_073698.1, from coordinate 16,009,977 downwards.
ACTCAGTTATTTTTGGAGGTACTAGTTTAAACAAATCAGTTTTTAATTAATGCAATTTACCTTTTTCATACTGTTTTCTGACCAGGTTTCCATCCACAAAACCTGACACTTCTTATACAGTGCTGGATTACTTTCACAGTTTATTGTGAAATTTAAATTGGTAGAATCCATGATCAAGACAACATGCAGATTTTGTTGGATCCCTAAGAAAATGAAACATATTAAATATTTACTAGATAACAATCTGACTACATGACAGTAGATTTATTGCAAATCCAACATAATTTACTTCAAATGTCATAAGTAATTTCTGAAAAAAAGATACTATTACACCACATCACACTATGGCAGGAATGTTTATAAACAGGACTTAAACAAATTGTGTATTTTTTTAATTTAGAAGAGCTGACAGTATTTAAATAGATATCGTGAGTTCTCATTCTAATCAATACAGAACCATAGAACCAATTAGAAGTAGTTCCAAGGCCCATAAGTATGACTGCCAACATCTGTTTTCTCTCAGTCACATTCTTCTATTTATTTGTAAACTATCTAATCTTCTTGTTGGCCCAAGGGAGAAACACAAATAATTAAGAAACCTATCTGTAAACTTGCTTATGATTACTCAGAATCCAAAGTGATTTATAGGTATAATTAAAAAATAGAAGGAAACTTCTATTACTAGATACATAAGCTAAACAAACCAGAAAACAATGGGGACAAAACCTTTCTCCATTCTAATTACTTTCAACAGCAGATTTCATAACAGCTTTGTAGAACGTTCATCAATACAAAATTTCAGCTAGAAGAAAGAATTTTAAGTTGAGGGTTCTGTGCCCTCAAATATCACACACTATAATCATTATTCCTGCCTGGTTTTAACTAATTGTTAAAAATACAGACAAAACAAGGACCATGTTAGAAATTATTTTTCCATTATTGTACCACTTTTGCAACAAATTATAATTTATAATTCTCTTCACATACGGTATGTGAAATAGTTGAAAATTGGTCCTGTAAATCCATCCTGTGAAGCTTGATCCTTCAGAGGAGATAGCAGTGGTTCTAATTCTTCTATTTTATATAGCCCAGGAACCTCTCCTATTTCAAGAATGAAATTAAAATGTTAGATCAAATATACTACAATTCTTCCAATTCCTTTGAAGTGCTCCCTTGCATCCCCTGTATAGAGAATTTGAATATGGCAGTGTTTACCTCCATACTTTCATGAGTATCATGCCATGCACTTCATAATTCTTTTCATGATATAGAAACTACAAACCAAATTATAGTGATTGAATTTACCTTAAACAGCCTACTTGGTTTTTATTACTAAAATAAACTTCAAAATCTCATTCAAATCTACCCAAATACAGAGATGCAATACTGCATACAAAATAAATCAAACCAGACTGTTATACACCAGAAAACAGAAACATCAAAGAGTAGTATCTTGGTCCTCAGACACTGAGGTTAAACACTGGATGACAAGAATCTTGAACTGTAAAGAGACTTTGCACCTAGGAGACAGGTAAATCTGGTGCTCTTATCAATCAGCTCTTAAACTACTGCAGTTCCAAAAAAAAAAAAAAAATCTAGTAAGTTAGACTCAGTCTTTCAATAATCTCTCTGATTGAGGAACAAAGCTAGATAACAAGTGAAGTCACTTTATTTTTTGTTATTATACATCACCTCATTACTTTCAGAAAACTGGGCTTTTCTGGTGTTCACTTAAGTAAAGGACTCCGTCTACACAATCTAGTAAAACATTAGGACACCTCTCAATTTTGAATTTTATTAGAAAAGGGAAGCTGTAGAGTAGAATACATTATCATTTTGTTGTTACACTGTTATAAAGAACTCCTTTGAAGTAAGTTACTTAACTTGCAACTTCGAAGAACTGAAAGCACCCATATTGTAGGGCAGGTTAAGAGATAGCTAAATGAACTTCAAGTCAATTTCTCACGTACAAGCACTTCAGCTACAACAGTGTAGAAATCTAACTCACTCTTCTGGTATGGATATAAAGTTAGAAAACATCATCCAATTCTGCCTCATTGAGTTAAGTCTGTGTGGTAAAAGTAATGCTATAATCTTTTTGGACTTGTCTCACCTGAAGACAGTAAACTGTTGATCATTTCAAGGAATGTGGAATGAACAAACTGATAGTCTTCAAGCAGCAATACCACCTGCTGTGCTTCAATGCCTGCAAGCTCCATCACCTAGAAGCAGGGAAGACACTTAAATCTCAATATATGGAATACATGTATTGTTCATAAGAGAATGACAATCTTTTCTTGATTATATTTTACCTACATTTTTTCTTCACAGCATCTACACTACTATATATTTACAAAAGATTACTAGGTGATTCAGTAATATGAGATATATAGAAATATAAAGAACATTCTACCTAGGTGTAGAGCTTGGTAATGAAAATTACCAATATTACATAATTAAATAAATTAATTAAATAAATAATTTAACCAGACTCTTTCATAAAGTATATTTATGTTCCAGATGTGACTCAACTATAGAGTTATATTGCTCTTTTTTATGGGCTCTAGGTCTAGAATTTTCTTTAGAATTTGAAGGTACTAGGAAACTCCTGATTCAAGTTTTGCATTTGTTTTTAAATAAATGTACACATCACTAAATCACTAAAATTTTACTTGATTCAGCTACTATTCTATTAACTGGCAGACCACAGAAGAGACAGAAAATAAAAATATATACAAATATGAAAATATACACATGAAAAACACCTTTCCAATATTCACAAACTCAGAATTTATGAAGTCCACAACACTCATAAAAACAGGTCTGGTATTCAAAAAAGTAGAGTTTCAGGTAATTACTATAAAGAACAGCATAACACACATCTAAACACTGAGAATTTCTAAAAGTCTACTTGTTTCATTGAGACTGTTGACATTTTGCTTTTCTTAAAATACCTCTTCACGCAACACTCTGTTGTCCTTCAAAATTCCCCATATTCTTTTTTTTAATACACATCTACAACACTGAAAAATGGAAGACACTGAGTGACTTACATATTTAAGATCATTTTTGAACTGCTTCATCTCATAGCCTCTGGAAATTTTGGGAGTAATCAGAACAGCTCCATGCATATGACTAACTAAAGAGGTAACTGTTCGACGACCTATACCACTCCGTCCTGCCAAAAGAAGTGATCCTCCAGGAAAGCTTAGTACTCTGTCCACTTTAGACATATAACTGAGGACTTCTTGGAACAGTAAAATCTCTATCTGTTTTTTGTCTCTGCCATAATGAATAATGCCCTTTAAAAAAACCAAAAAGAAATGTTTTCAGCAATAATCAATAATAAATAAAAGTAGTAAGATATGAAAACATCCAACATTTAAGTTTAGAAAAGAAGGGCTTGAAAGCTTAAGAGACCATGTTGGTATTCATTATAAATAAATTATTTATATGACAGAATTTAAATACCTTGCATACCTTTTCCCAGTAATGAACAGATCCCATTATCCCCAGCACCAGGATGCTCTAGAATTTTTGATATATTGAAATAGAAATCTACCACTGAATAAATTAAAATTAAACAATGGACTAGAACAAAGTCTGAGCTGCGTCTCTGACTACAGATAATTAATACATAACTTAGAAGAGTGGTTTAGGCAGCTAATTGCTGCATAATTGCAGATTATGGAATTTCCTAGTGAAACACACATAACAACAGATCCTAAGATCAAATTCTGGCCTTGTTGTATTTAATAAAACCTCATCTTTGAAGCCTACTGTAATTGTGTAGTCAGGAAAAAAACTGATTACTACGGCTACTGAACTTCATCATTTCCCATGTTGTCTCTTGTTCACAAATTGACAGTTAAGGAAAGGGAGTAGATTCACATCTACGACAGCAGTCCATCAAACACTACTAATAAAGGGAGATGATCTCAAAGCTCTCATCCTGAAGATCAGTCAGCCTAGCAGAGTTAACATATTTGCATTTCCTCATTAGGTTCATTTTTGTACTTTACTGTTTAAAGCATGCCAGATCTCCAAACAATCCATTTGTATTTCTTGAAATAAAAATTACATTAGACAATTACAAATTCAGAAGATAAATGTCTAATAAAACACTTTGGTACTCAAACAATACACAGACATATATGCACATCAATGTTTCTTAAAATGTTGTTCATCAAACTCTTATAAATCACCAGGAAATGTGACTGATGCCCTTTCATTAAAATAACCTTGCTGCATGATACTTCCTACTGCCTGCCACATAGCACCACAAATCTTCCCTCACTTGAGCAAATGCAAAAGATCATTCCTTGAACAAGCAGCAGATCTCACCCTAAACCTGGTGCTAGCCTGTTACTTCCTGCAAAGAATGTCTACAATAATTGCTGTGAATCCTTGCTGTGTTTATTCCTTAATCTCGTCTCACTTTTTGAATAATATCTTTCAGGTCTGTCGAGTTTAGTCTGCCAAGTGGCCGCCCATGTGGTGGTAGTGCTTGTCCTGAGGTGATGAAGGCCTCTTGACTAGCTCCCCAAGTTACGTAGAAAATATCTGTGAAAATAAAAGGAAACATTCAAAAGTTCAGGTTCTCAGTTCACATGCTATCTGACTTGATCAGACTGATTTGATTAGGCAGTTAAAAAAAATATTTCAAATTTGTGTAGTATGCCTGAAGTGGTTTACCTGCCATATTGTCCAGAACATCTGAGCCCCAATCACCTTGAAACACTTTTATCAAAACATTATCAAATACATTAAGTTCTTTGACGCCAACAATTTTGTCACGGAACAAACGATGTGCTTCATAAACAACAATTTCCAAAATATAGTCTGCAGTTTGGATCGATGATCCTACAAAATTTAAGGAGAGATGTAACTTTATATATTTATAATAAATCTTACATTTCTCAAATTTTCCATTTCAAATTATGAAATTGAAAATGAGTAAGTGAAATTACATACCAGCAGGACAGCACCAGTAAGGAAGAAATAAAAAAAAAAGTAAACATTATGAAGTGTTTTTTTAATAATATCTTTATGAATCATTACAAGATAAAATGAAACATATTATATTAAAACATTCTATTCTCCAGTTTAGTGTCAGCATTCTAATGAAAATGAAGAAGGTGTTGCACACAAAAATTAGAAGCAAAATTCCAGGCAATGAACCCAAAAAAATCCAGAAGACTGTTTTAAAGGGGAAGACTGGTAACAAATACTAAAATAACAACGAATACTCTAAACAGTCTGTATTACAAAATGCTAGAGAATACAAAGCTTCAATATTGTTCACAAAAGTAAGAAGGAAGATGAGTAAATGACATGCCATATTGTTCACCACTGAAAAAGCATATGCGTATGTCATCCTCAAATACAGCAATGGAGTACTTAAATGGGTGGATATCACCCATTCATTGATGGTCAGTGTAGCTTTTCTGACCTCATTCCAGCTGCATTTATACTATCTGATGATGCCAGAAAACAAATGGAAAGTGAGCACAACATTCTTATCTCTTTTATACTCTTTAAGCAGCCCTCTAAGTGACCCTTTAATTAATGTAAGAGCTAAAACACAATAAGGAGTAATTGCTAATGATCTAGTAATAATAGCAATTTCAGAGACAAAAACAAGAGTAAAGAGAAGTCTATGCTGTCTATTTGGAAAAGCACACAAAACTGAATACCATTACAAATTTCACCACTTCCAAATTCGGAAGAGGGAAAGTGAGAAAACTCATGGGTTGAGATAAAGAGGGTTTAAAGCCGAGCACACAAACAAAGCAGAACACGGAATTCATTCACCACTTCCCATTAGCAGGCAGGTGCTCAGCCATCCCCAGGGCAGCAGGGCTCCCTCCATCACACACAATGGTTACTTGGGAAGACAAACACCATAACTCTGAACGTATTTCCCCCCCCGCCCCCCCCCCCTTTCTTCTTCCCCCAGCTTACATACTTAGCATGATGTTCAATGGTATGGAAAACCCTTCTGGCTAGTTTGGGTAAGTACCAGCTGTGTCCCTCCCAATTTCTTGTGCCCCTGCAGCCTTCTTGCTGGCAGGGCCTGAGAAACTGAAAAGTCTTTGACTCAATATAAACATTACATAGCAACAACCAAATAGTGTGCTATCAGCCTTGTTCTCACACCAAATCCAAACCACAGCACTACACCAGCTACTATGAAAATTAACTCTGTCCCAGCTGAAAACAGGACAACTAATTATCACGCATTCCCCAATTGTGAGAATACTTAGACTGTTATATAGATATTTGTAAACTTTTACACAGATGAGATAGAAATCACCTAGAAAACTATGTGTTTAAGGGTAGTCATATTCTTCTTTTGTTAAGTAGGTCGTAGATAATGTGGATCAGTTGTAGTTCCACAATCACCTGACTGGGTTTATACAACCACGTATAAAAAGACAAGCATGAGAGGCAAGTCTCTGGGAATTGAGAAAAAAAGGCTTACGCTCAAGAAAAGCCCAACCCAAAACCTAAAAACCCAGAAAAAAAAATTGCAGAAACTATGGGGTATACTTCAAGTTCCCATAGTAGAGAATGCAGTCCCAACCTACTAACTTCTCTTAATCTATAAATAGCTCCCACACATATTTTAAAACATCATTGGAATTCTTTAAACTTGTTTACTATAAGTTATGGAATAAACTGTCAGGCATTTGTTACAGACATTTGACAGTTTAGGAAGAGTACCATAGGTGAATTAGTTGCATGTGGAGTCGACAGTAAGACTGATATCAATAATAATTCAGGACATTTTAGAACTGCTTTATCAATGAAAATCAAGTAAGTGACTTACCACCTGCTAATTCATATCTGAATAAACCAAGAACCCACTGAGTAAGAATACGTGGTGTAAAAAGATAATGACTGTGATCATCAACTGTGAATTTCATTCGTACCTAAAAATGGAAGTTGGGAGGGAAGGAAAATGATGTTTTAAAATGGAAAGCACTTGGGAATGTATCTTTAAATTTTTCTACAAGAACAGATAAATTAGTGTTCTATTTGGTCTATATATTTAGATATTTTATTAATGCACTCTTTAGTTTGTTTGCAAAGTACAGAGCTGAATTGTTTAAAACTTGTTTCTGACCCCAGAAGATTTTCTCATAATTAGAACATTTCCTTTATACATTTTTGATGCAAACAACTGCACATCACCTAGGTCTCTTAGTACGGTATTATTAGACAAAACATATATTTTAAAGCAATAACAAATTTAAAATGCAAAGGAAATACAAAAGTATCATAAAAATCTACCTAAATCAGTAACACTTAATCACTGCAAGACTCACAGAAATGCTAACTCTCTTTAATTCAAAGAATAACTGCCTTACATCAGTCACTTGGCCCTAGTGTGATGAAATTTAAACTTAGATTTCCTAGAATAAATTTATAATATCATATGAAACTCCTGCTAACCAGCACATGCTAGCCAGTGACTATACCCACATCCCAGTCATAAAGACCAGGTTTACATCATGGTTCTACCTAGATGGGGACATGCACACATTCTTGGAACATACATTGAGCACTTACATCCCCACAGTACCTGCCTCTGTAAGGCTATTTACATGATTAAGAAAAGCAAGTACTTGTTTTGCTACATAGAAGTTAGTAAAATCGTAACTGGGAGAATAAAATAAACTTTTGTGTCTAAACACCTATTTTTAATAGTGTAAAATTTTAATAGGTAGTCCTTGATGTAAAGGACTATACTCTCATATATCTCTCTTCTCTATTCATAACAGCATCCATAACATTTAAGCACATAACAATCTTTAAAGTACACTGTTTCCTCATCCATTAGGTAGGAAAACACTAGTATCCACATTTTATAAATCAGCAACTGAAAGCATAGATGGGTTAAGATACTTGTCAAAATCATAAAATAAGCCCGTGGGAAAGCAAGAGCATTTACCACTTCCTAAGTTTGCCTCTAATACGTAGGATTCTCTGCAAATAAGTAGCTCTAAAATTGATATCAACATTACGAAAAGGATATAAACCTGGTTTTTAAAACTGATAAACCCTTTTATTATCTTAATATCAAAAGCTATTTATTTAAAAAAATAAAATCTGAATTCTCCATCTCCTTCAAACAAGAAATTAAATTTCCATACCTGTTCATATACATGAACCATAGATCCTGCTAGCTGATGTATTTTTGGTAAAGAACCCCAAACAGGGTGATTCTTTAGGGTTTTTTGTAATACAGGTTCCAAGTAGGCACTATAAATAGTTTGCAGTTGGTCTCTTTCTGGATAGCTACAATAGAAAAAAGAAGTAATCGCTATGGACTATTATTGTTAGGTTTTTTATTGAAAAAAGATTCAAAGTTATATACACAACTACTGAGAAATTTCAATGAATAGTATCTACATCTAGCAGCTAACTAAAATTATAATTTTATTACAATAGGCCACCCTCAGAAATTTTCTAAATTCATCTGTAAATGTGTTCAAACTTAAAAACAAACAAACAAACTTCTTTCCAATTTATCTAATTTTGTAACCAAACAGCACCTTAATATAAAGCTACAGAATACAGTTTAATGAAAGCAAAATCATCTAACAGGAAACATATTTCCAACACTACACTATCAAGTGGTTGCTCCTTAGCTGGTTTCTCTTGCCAAGAGGCACCAAACAGTACCAAATCTTAAGATCTCAAGCTGTTACAAAACATGAAACACTAGAACAGCAACATCTTCATAAAGACTGAATTGATCAAGGGCCCTATAAACACAGGCTAAATCGGAGTTCTGACAGTCAAAACAATTTCCACATACTTACTCAATTGCACAGAGACGAACAATAGAAGTAAATCTGGAGCTAAGTTTATGTCTTCCTAATGTTCCTCCAGCAGACATGGAAGCCACAATTTGGATGTTTTCTAAACCAACCCATTCTAGATTTTCATCATAAAATCCTTGATATGTAAGAACCTTTAATAATTAAATAAAAAAATCATTAAAAGAAAGCCAACAGAATATTGTACAAAAAAAAAAAATAGTAAGAAGTATACCATTATTACTGTTATCTTAATTGCAAGAGGTATACTACTACCCCCAGTTTGGTATCAGCTGCAAACTGACTGAAGGTACACCCTGCCCCATTGTCCAGATCATTATGAAGATGTTAAACTTGTACTGCCTTCCAGCTAGGCTTTGTGCCACTGATCTGGGCCTGGCTGTTCAGCTAGTTTTCAACCCACCTCACTATCTGCTTACCCAGCCTGCACGTCAACAGCTTTTCTGTGAGGATCTTTTGCGAAACAGCATCAACAGCCTTAGAGAAGTCCAGGTAGACTATATCCACTGCTCTCCCCTCAACTACCAGCTCCTTCACTTCATCATAAAGTTTATCAAGTTGGTCAAACATGACTTGCCCTTGTTGAATCCATGCTGACTACTCCTGATGATTCGTGTAACTAATTATATTTATATAACTAATAACATTATAACTGAGGTGAACACCGTCTTTATTTACTTATGCATATACACCAAATAAAACGAGTATCTTATTTTTGGCTGACACCTACATATTCTATCAAAATACAAACAAAACTCATGTCAATACAGGTGCAGGATTTTAATTCTGAAAATAATCAATACAGGTATTTACTACTTACGCAAAATTATTTCCATTATACATAAGTCTCTCTATAGTTAACAGACATAAGTGTTCACCTGCTGCAGAAAAGCCACAAGAGTGCTTGTTCCCCATTTATCAGGTTTGGGTAGATTGATGTCCTTTAAGTACAAAACAAGCCTTTCACAGTCCTTTGGTCTGTATACTCGTCCAGTGTTTGTACTGATTACAATGCAAGTTTGACTTAATTTTTGTAGAAGATGTTGAGAAGTAGTTTGTGCACTGCAGTGAATGGTAGCAATCTGAGTGGATCGGAGTTGAGAAAACGCATAATGAAGCAGCATCCTAGAAAAGCAAATGTGTACATACATATATGCACAAGTAATACATAAATGCATTAAAATACTGTGTATCCAAAGATATTGTATAGCTTTTGAATGAAAAAGCATATACTACATCCTGTATTAATGTAATAAGTGATGCATGAGGTTTGCTGAATTATAACATCCTTATGTTTAAAATTATAACATTTTTCCGTTCAAAAAGTTCAACAGAAGTGCAGTATACAGCTACACAAAACAAACACCTGTCCTAAGTGGAGCAGCAGGAAACTGTCAGTGACCTGTTGCTCCACTTTGACATGCACAAATGGGATCCACCCAAGGGTACTGAGGCAGCTGGCAGAGGAGCTTGCCAAGCAACTCTCCATCATTTATCAATAGTCCTGGCTAACTGAGGAGGTCCCAGAAGACTGGAGGTTAGCCAGTGTGATGACCATCTACAAGCAGGGCTTAAAGCAGAATCTGGGGAATTAGAGGCCTGTCAGCCTGACCCCGGTGCCAGGGAAGGTTACAGAGCAGATCATCCTGAGTGCCATCATGTAGCGTGTACAGGACAACCAGTGGACCAGACACAGCCAGCATGGTTCTGCTTGATGAACCTGATCTCCTTCTATGACAAGATGACCTGCCTAGTGAACAAGGGAAAGGCTATGGATGATATCTATCTGCACCTTAGTAAATCCTTTGACTCTCTCTCCCACAGCATTCTCTTGGAGAAAGTAGCTGCTCATGGCTTGGACAGGTGTGCTCCATAATGGATAAAAAGCCAGTTGGATGGCAAGCCCAAAGAGTGGTGGTGAAGCAAGTTACATCCAGCTGGCAGTTGGTCACAAGTGGTGTTCCCAAACACTCAGTATTGGGACCAGTCCTGTTTAATACATTTAACGATGATCTGGACAAGGGGATTGAGTGCACCCTCAGTCAGTTTGCAGATGACACCAAGCTGGGCAGGAATGTTGATCCACTTGAGCGCAGGAAGGCTCTGCAGAGGGATCTGGACAGGCTGGACTGTTGGGCCGAGGTCAATTGTTTGAGGCTCAACAAAGCTCAGTGCCAGGTCCTGCACTTGGGTCACACCAGCTCCACACAACGCTACAGGCCTGGGGAAGGGTGGCTGGAAAGCTGCCTGGTGGAAAAGGACCTAGAAGTGTTGGTTGACAACCAGCTGAACATGAGCCAGCAGTGTGCCCAGGTGGCCAAGAAGGCCAACAGCATCCTGGCTTGCAAACAAAATAGTGTGGGCAGCAGGACAAGGGGAGTGATCACTTCCCCATACTCAGCACTGGTGAGGCCGCACCTCGAATCCTGTGTTCAGTTTTGGGCCCCTCACTGCAAGAGTGGTATTGAGGTGCTGGAGCATGTCCAGGGAAGGGCAACGGAGCTGGTGAAGGGTCTGGAGCACAAGTCTTATGAGGAGTGACTAAGGCAACTGGGGGTGTTTAGTCTGGAGGGGAGGAAACTCAGAGGGGACCTTATTGCTCTCTACAACTACCTGAAAGGAGGTTGTAAACAGGTGGCAGTCAGTCTCTTCTCCCAGATAACAAGTGGCAGAACTAGATGAAACGGCCTCAATTTGTGCCAGGGGAGGTTTACATTGGATATTGGGAAACATTTCTTCACTGAAAGGTGGTGAAAAATTGGAAGAGGCTGCCCAGGGAGGGGGTGGAATCACCATTCCAGGAGGTATTTGAAAAATGCATAGATGTGGTGCTTAGGGACATCTCTACTGACGAACTTGGCAGTGCTGGGTTAACAATGGGACCTGATGATCTTCAAGGTCTTTTTCAACCTAAATGACTCTATGAATCTAAATACCTCATACAATATGATCCAACCTTCTAAATAAGGACCCTAAGACAGGCAACAGGATGAGGTAAATTCAGTTGCCTGCACACAGGCACATAGTGCCTCTTGAGATGATATCAGATACCTCATGTGCCTTTCAGCTGTTGCTCCATGACAACACAGGTTTTCCAAAGGTCCCATTTCATATGTAAAAGACTCATTCAGATGTCTTAAATGCATAGTGGAAGCCTGAACTTTCCCTGTAGATCTTCATAAGTATTTACTTATTTACCACTACAGAAAGTTTGTTTCATTAGTAGCCTAAACAAGTGATATTCTAGCAGAAAGTTGTATGATAAAATCATTATAACAAACTTTATCAAATAGCTAGAAGTATATTTTGCTTAAAATAGGAAATACTCTTTACCCCTTTCCACATCCTTCAGGACCCACAAGAAGAAATGGCTGTTTTTTGTTAAAGTCTAGCCAGGGTCTAAAGTAATCTAAACCTCTCTGCATGTCAGGGGTTTGGATGACGGGAAGTGTTTGGAGATTATTGAAGTCCTCAGCTGTCAGATTTTCAGGTTTTTTCAGCTGATATAGCATTAGCTGTCCAGTGTTTGTGTCATAATATGTGTCCAGGGGCTTCCTCGGATCTGGTGGAGATTCTCCTGCCCAACTGAAGATCTTTAAAAAAAATAAAGCTTCAGTTAAATCCATACTCCTAATGACAAGATCTACAATTTTGAGATAATCTAAAGGATGCTCAAAGAATAATTCTTTAAATTTAAACATTCAGTTCTTTGATTTGATAGTTTTAATGCTGTCTTTGAAAATTCAATCATTATGTATACACTTTATGATTAAGTCCTTAACTAAACAATAACATATTACTCTTCTACATATTACTGTTTCATAATATAAAGTGCAAAAAATAAATTGTATTTAGCAAAGCTTTATATAAACTGTCTTTCATATTAGGCAATGTACATAAAAATTATCATGAGAACGAGATAACTCTTTCACATGCATCAATAGCTAATTCCAGAAGCTGAATCTAAACCTTTACCATCTGCTCTGTATATATGGTTTAGCTTCAGGCTGTGTTTTGGAAGGAACTATTTCCTTCTCTCCAACACAAAACTCAAGTGTGATTGTGGAGATAATTATCTCCAGGGACAGACTTTTGTAGACCCTATGGACAAGTATACCCACAGTTTTCCAACACTAACCCCTAGTCCTTATGCCCTCAAGTATCTACACAAAGATAGAACCACATCCCAGTGCATACAATACCTAACTTCAAAATAATGCTTTAAGAACACCTCCCTGATGAGGTGCAACAAAGCCCTCACATTACTATTTCAAGCATTCTGAAGAGGAAAAAACACACAAAATAAATCTGTATTACATATACAGACTCAGAAACTGCTATAGTGGGTCCTTGCATAAAAGAGTGTGGACAGAGGCCATTCCATATCTCTTGGTGCATCACCAAAGGATTGCTGTCTGGGCTGGATGCACTTAGCAGCCTATCACTGAAATAAGAAACATTCCTCCACTTCTCAGCTATTTCCCTACAGACAACACAGATTGCAAATAAATTAGAGCACAGATATTCCATTACTGTAAATCTGCATTGGTTAGAAGACAGAAAATCACTACTCCTATTACATATATTGAGAAGTTCTTAAAAAACTTGCTGAAAAAGATTATTACCTCTTTTGCAAATTCTTGTCGTGATTTCATGTTGAGATTGCCACCAAGACCACGTAACAAGTTAATAATAAACTCTCCACGATCTGTACACCCATGAAGATGAGACAGTCCATTCATCACAGTTCCAACTAAACTTGTTTCTACCACAAAGTCATTCTGTAAATTGCAAGTTGTAAGTTGTAGTAGATGTAAATATATTCCTAAAAATAAATGTGATTTATTGCTAGCAGCCTATCACTCATTGCTCTTTGACACTTCCACAAACAATTAAAGATCTCAGCACTGAAGTTGTTCTACAAAATTCACTTAACAAGCAATTATTTTTAAGCATTGATTTGGAAGTTTTAATTCCAGACCAAGTATTGATGCATTTTAGGATAAGCAATCAGAACTTTCCTTATAGATTTTCAGAATCTATAAGAAATCAGCATAACTGTACACTGAAAACCCCTCTCCTGTACAGATTCTTTATGGATTTTGCCCTTCAGCACCAACGGGGATTTGCAGCCTCAGGATCAGTGTCATGGTTTTTCCTCTGCATCTCCCTGAAGATACTTTTAAAAGTCTAAAAAATCTCCATGGGTGAAAGAACCAAGAGAGGAAATAATATTAAAAACACAACACGACCATATACGTTCCCCAAGGGGAAGTAATGCAAGTCTCCCAAACACTAGCTCACTAGCCACAGCAGTGGGGATGTCTCCTAAATAATGTTTTGTGCATCACAAGCCATTTGTTCAATGCAAATGCAACTCCAGAAGCAGAAGTGGAGGTAGGGAAACATGTAGAATCCTTAAGAAAATCTAGCACATGCAAAACAATTATCTTGATGTAGACCCCAGAATCACAGAATTCAGATAATGTATAAGGTTTTGGACTATGCTTTTTTAATATTGTAATTACACATTACCTTTTGTCTATTAAAACATCTTTCAGTTAAGGTTTTGAGTAGAAACCTAAAGAGCTAAAGTTATATATTAAATCCAGGACAGATTAGTGGAAGCCATTAATATTTAGCATTCTGAACAATCAGACTACTTTTTTAGATATGCCTTTACCAATCATTTTAGGTTTCTAGCATTACATTTCTCCCCAGCCTTTTACAAGCTTCAGTCTACATTGTGCATCTTTTCAAATTTTAGGGTTGGTTGTTTGGGGTTTTTTTGTTATAGACAATAACTTATATCTAGAAAAACAATTTCTTTACTTTTCCATTTTTTAGTTTAGACATTTGTACCTTTCAGATCTTTGAAAACATATAGAAAAATGTCTGGTATGGAACATTAGAGACAGATCTCAAGTTTCATAGAAATATATGCAGTTAATTAATTAAAACTCTATTAAATGTTTCAAAAATTTCAGTACAGCAATTAGGTTTTGGAAATTGATTAGAATAGTTCCAGTATTAATCTTATTAAGAAAACAGCTATCAAAAAAGCACTGAGGTTTGTTGTTTGGGTTTTTTTACTTAAAATTTAAAAATATTAATAATCTCTTCAGTGTTACACTAGAAAAATGGATTGCTAACAGAAGCTGAAATTTGATTAAATATTCAGTTACTAACCTTCTTCACAACCCAGTTTAAAGCCTTTTCAAAACAGTCCCCAATCCAGTTTTCAAGGTTGTATCTGCATTTTTCAGGCTGACTTCTTAGCCAAGATTTTATCAGAGAATTAAGATCTGTATCTTCATCACTAAGTCAAAACAAAACAAGATTCAGACAAATACAAGGCATCCACATCTGCACATAGACAGGTTCAAAGGAACAACAAAATTCCACGAAAAGTTCAGGAAAATACCTTAGCAAGAATTTCTAACCAATATTTGGGCTCTCTAAGGGTCAAACACAGACAAAGAATCCACCATGTCTTTTTCAAAAAATCTGATATATATTAGCCAAAAGATTATAATATGACAGAGCAGAGGGGACATGCAACCTAAAGCAAACTTCCCTAGTGATTTGTTTTCTAAGTGTAAGCAAGTAATTAAATTGCTCCATCTACTTCAGACTACCTTTCAAGAAAAGTAAGTACATTTGCTTACTTTAAAAGTACATAATACTCCTGTGACTTACCTCAGAAAGATCATTCCCATTCGAGATATTGTAGCAGGAGAGGCACAGCTAAGGTCATGGGTTTCAAATATAAAATTGACATTTGAGCCAAATTGAATTCTTTCTCCACTGGGCATAGTCAACAATCTGTTGTCATCCAAAACGGAATTCAAAGATTCAATCCATTCAGGATCAATATCACCATCACAAATTATCCATGAAGTAACATCTATTTCCAGACACAAAAATAAAATATCAAATCCTAGAAAAACACTGAGAACATCGTCTCTTGCTATTTTAACACTAGTTAATACTCTTCCTTCATTATAACTTAAACGTAAGTTCTATGAAGATATTCCTTACATGCTTTACCTGCTGCTCTTTTTGCTTTCTTATCATAAAATTTGGAATGTATATATCAGTGTTCTTGAATATGATTGTCACCAAAAGTTTTTCTTACCTTACGCTGTCCACAAACAATAACATAATATAAAAATGTATCTCAAAATCAACAATTTCAGTAATTTAAGCATAATGATGTATAACTCCCTCACAGACATACCTCGAGGCTCTCGTACCACCTGTCGAGCACTATTTGTAAGCACACCATCAGACCATTCTCTGGTATCCATGTCAATATGGCCTAGTAACTGATGTCGAGGCATAGCTTTAGGATTCATAGTATACTGTTTCACTACTTTCCCAGTTTTACCAAGTGCTGTCTTTAACATCCGCCAGAGCGTTGATTTACCTCCACCACTTGGACCTACAATAACTACACCCATTCTTTGACGTAATTGTTCATATAATTCCAAAGCCTTCTTGATCTAGATAATAAAAGAGATAATGGCTATGTGAAGTTGCAAAGCAAAAAAAATCAATCATGTTTTTTTAATGTTTTTCCAATTTACTTTACATGCAGTCATTTTGTTTCTAGAGTTTTATTTTTTTAAACACTACACTAGATATTTGCTTAAGTCATTAAAGTTATGATACTAAAGAATATCAAGAAATTTAATTTTGCATGTTAGAAGCCTTTCACTAAATTACTGATACAAAAATATTAGCCCCCTTTAAGCACATTTTTAATGAGAAATTAATGAAAATTTAGTCACAAAAGTTTATCCAGCTCTACATTAAATAAATATGAGAGACAAAATTGACTGATAAAAACAAGTTTTCACATGTTTAATTCTTTCACTGTCCAAAACATTCATTGGTGTTTGTACCTGGCTTGAACGAAACTGTGTCACATGTTCACATCTTAATTTTCCTTGCACTATTTTTCTTTCAGTTATACAACTGATCTACCATTCTTCAAACACACACATCTGTTTTTTATATACATGCAATTAGAATCTAACTATCAGTTATTCTTGCTTTTTTATAAAAGATTTGTTTCAAAAGTAAACTGAAATGAGTCAAATGAATGCAATATTAATCAGGTCTAAATCAGACTAACTCATATATCTTTTGTTGCTGTAGTTGATGTTTACCTGGGTGCTTATAATTTCCAAGTTTGCTTCTTCAAAGACTTGTTGTAAAGCTGTAGTTAACTCAGCATACTCTACATCTTTAAAGTCAATGCCAGGAAATACATCTTTAACCAGTGCATCAAAACGGGCGCAGTCCGCAAAGGTAAGCTTTGACATGGTATTAAGCCGCAAAGCTTGAACCACCATGTGACTTTCATTAACTGGAAATAAAAGCAAAGAAGTCAGATCAATTTTAAGCCGTTTGATGGGATTTTTTTTCCATGGAATGTATCAGCACTTGAGCCCATACTGCTAAGACACTGAAGGTGGAATCAGGGAGCAGACTATATTCTAGTTCATGTACTGCTCTACTTGGAAGCTAGACGAGTGCCTTACTATAAGTATCACATATGTTTACAAATGCATTCTATACAGATATGAGATGGTTATGATGCTGGCCAGATAGTGCATAATAACCTATACATTAAAGTGGGCTGAAGAGTAGCAGTGCACAATATCTTACTTGTTAAAGGCACTCATAAAAGAAATTAAGGACCCGGATTCTAGACCTTAACTGTCAGAGGCGGAGTTGAAGTCCCATCTCAAGTGCATCCTAATTAGCTAAGAATATTCCAGAAGTCAACACTCCACAACTCCTCTTGAATCTGAATTACCATGCAAATGTAAGTGTTTTGGGACCAGAATGAAAACAGCCACAAGAAAGCCTTACTCTGCCAGAAAAATAAAGATGCTCATAATGGGAAAGGCACAGGGAAATTTGGAAAAAGTTCAAGGATTTTAGTCCTGAACAATGTCTTAAATGCAAATGCTTCTACAGACAAATTTTTTAAACACCATGATAAATGATTAAGAGGAAATACATTGACATTGAGGAACCTGATTTAGAATGGTTGAACTGCTTTACTAAAAGAAGCAATATACAGTTTAAGCAACATTTAAGAACACAGCCAATACACCAAAGGATTTTGATTCAAGACAAGCAAAATAAAATCCAGGCAAACGTAAGGGAACAGGAAACCATATTTGTTGGGAATATCTTGAACTTCCCAAGCTAAGAGATTAAAAAAATAAAACCAAAAAACATCACACACACAAAGAAAAAATGGGTTTAAAACATAGGTAAATCCATCCACCATGCCTTTCACAGGGTTATTGAAAAATATATTTTAAACCAGACCACACAAATTTCAGCAAA
This sequence comes from Falco cherrug, assembly GCF_023634085.1. Lineage (NCBI taxonomy): Eukaryota > Metazoa > Chordata > Aves > Falconiformes > Falconidae > Falco > Falco cherrug. The sequence continues at coordinate 15,991,759 of NC_073698.1, read as the reverse complement.
TTTCACATATCTAAATATGAAGCTAAAATGGCATAGCAAGAAACAGTGATACTAATGTGCCCTAAAACACAGCACTGGTAATCCTTCTTTGGCAAATCCAAACTCAAGTCACTAACAAATTCTTTAAAGTTGTTATGCCAAGATTTGTAAACCAAGCCTGTCTCTAAAAACTTTCAGATATATGCTATTTAAGTGAGCAAGAAGCAGCAGTATCCTAAAGATGTAAAACGCTCATTCATCCCACACTTTTAATTCCTACTCGTTTACCATCTAAACAACAATTTCAAAAATCTTGAAAAAAATAGTGACCCAGTCTAGTCCAATACATTTCTATCATTTCTACCTGTCCTCATATTTGTCTCTGTCTACCAATCTGAATCTAATGCCATGTGACAATTTTAGCAAACCTCAAATAGAATCAAAATGATCTGATCTCTCATGAATAAAGACAGCATCAAAGGATCAACTTTCCTGCCCTAAGCCAAGTGAAAACAAAGAATCTTTGAGAACCCCTCAAACCCAACCCAAAATAAAGCCCTATATCTATATTCTTGTCATATAAAAGCTCAATCTAGAATATGACAACAGTCTTTTGTGATCTTTCACAGGTACTTTTTTCTTTTCTAAATTGCCTCCAGATACAAGCCATAGCTTCTTGAAATTCCAGCGAACAAGAAAGCTGTAATGAATGATACCTGTACGATATGCTAAACAATCAGAAGTTTAGCATGGTTAACCTTACTTTCTTGCTTTGCTTCACTTTTCTTCAGCTGATGAAGAAGACTGCCACAGCCTCTCAAAACAGTCTTCAATGCTCGTAAACCCCAATCATAGTGCTGCTGTGGTGTCAGAAGCTCCCTAAATTAAAAACAGCAATACTGTAATAAGCTTTAGGCAACAGCACCTGAAGTTTTTGTTTGGTGAATGAATACGCTCATAATATAGTTTTGGACAAAAGAGAAACTGGCGAGTAGCACCATCTGAAATTCATTTGAAAGATATAAGCAATGACACTCTGAAATTTTCAGAGGGAGTATACTCAATAGGCAATGTATTTATTATTGCCCCTAACAGCATTAATTACAACCTCTGAACTTTGTTCTTCCTAATATGCATACTTATAACCAAAAAGCCGTTTGAGTCTAAATTCAACACAATCCTTGTGAGTATTCATATACTCACATTCATATTTAGTAAGTGTGATGGGGGGCAATACTTTGCCACCTTGAGATTATAACTGCATTCCAGGTATTTTCACACCTGAACCTCCCAATATATTCCAATATTTTTATTTTATAATTTAAATTAGTATCTACAGAGATTTAAGAGCTGTATTGAATGTAAAATTTTGGATGACTGAGTACCGGCAGTTTCATGTCTAGTTTTGTTTCCAACACATAGCTTTCTGCAATACCCAAATCATAAAATATTATAGAAAAATAACAAAAAGTATGCATAAATTGTATCCCTACAGTCATGCTTTGGCATGGACTAGACGGAGAAGAAACAAGATGGCAGTGAGATAAATAAAAAGATCAATGCTGAAATAAAAGCAGGAGGGGAGAGAATTACAAAGGTAACATGACAAGGGGGACAAAAAAAAATAAGCAAGCTCACCTTGCCAGACTGAAAATAGCCACTAATTTTCTACCAAGTATTTTGGCATCCTTAAAGCCTTCTGAATACAAAATCACTTCTGCAATAAGTTCGTTGTCTGGATGAGTCATAGCAACTGGCCTGAAAAGTTGTTTGAGGTTATCAGGAAGCTTTTGTCTTCCTCCATAACCTTTTCCAGCAGGATTCAGAGTGATAAAAATTCCAGAATTATGATCCATTTCAACCTAGCATTAGAAGTGCATTGTAATAGTATATTGTCATATGAAGCAGTATTGAGAAAAGTGGGGTAGACTATGTTTAGTTACAGTAGTCAAGTTTTTAAGCTTGACGCAGTCATTTATGGAGTATTTTATAGGAAAAAAATAAGTAAGTTTTGCTGTACCTTTTTGCCAAGCATCTCACATACAGGACTATGATTCTTCAATGCATGTTGAATTGTCTGAATCTGCATGGATACTGCAGACAATACAGCTTCCTCAAGTCTATTGAATTCATCAAAACAGCCCCAGGCACCACACTTCACTAGGCCCACAAATATGCGCCCCATCGACTGCACATCAATGCCCTTAAAGTTAAAAAGAATACTATCAAAATAAGAAAATAATAAAAGACTGCCTTCCCATCTATTAAAAAACATGCCATTGGAAAGAGCCATAAATTCTAATGGAAATTGACAAATTATCAAAAGTATTTCCAGAATATAAAATTGTTTTATGATATGTGAGCATAGACATCCAATTCCTGAATTATACAGAAACATTCACCTCATCACAATTAAAGACTAATACTTGTCTTCCAAGAAGTCCACCCAAGGCCTTTACTGATTCTGTCTTTCCAGTTCCAGCTGGACCATAGGGATTTCCTCCAAGGCCCATCTTCATAGCCTGAGTAAGAGTTAGGTAACACTTATCTGTCAAAGGTGTATAAACAAGTCTAGGGGAATTACCCTGCAGAAACAAAAAAAAATTATATTGATTGGTAGACAGAAATCATTGATGATGTAATTTCATTAATTTCATTCAGAAGTCATTAACTTGAAAATATAACACAATGGTCAAGATTACTGTTTTATTAAGTCTACGCATTTGTTTACAGCTATGAAGTTTTCCTGATTTTATAATCAAGTTTCAAAGCATTGTGCAATTTTTTTTAAAATTACAGAAAAGGGGACAACATAGATGAAACTGCACTCTCATATAAAAAAGTAGAAAATATTTATGTGATGTTACTGCTTTCCATCTAACTTACATTTACCCCATCAATATCACAAGAATGAAAACAACTACCCTAACTTTTAGCATTTTCTGTGAAACAGCATTCTAAGGACACAAGAAACTTGAAAAAAATGGTAACAGTTGGGAGGCAACCAGCATCATGTATGAAATGGGAAAGTGTTTGACACATTTATGAAAGCCACCATGTAGAAATTAAAGATACCACACCTGATATTCGTATGTATACTGGAGTTCAGCATCTACCATCTGAATGTAACATTTTTGGTCTTTCATATAAAATCTCAGCTGCTTCTTCCAAGCCCAGTCTTCAGCATTGTGAACCTGAGCTTGATTCAGTTGCTTCACCACATCAATGTTATGAATGATATCAAGAATCAAAGCTTTAAGCTTGAGCTCAAGGATTCCTGATTCTGCAAATAACCACACACACCCCCCAAAAAAAAAAAAAGAAACAAAAACAAAACACAACAGTGTAGTAAGGTACATTACCCATTTTCAAGTTCATTGTGCTGCTTTCTATTTACCAGCAGACTTTATTCAGATCACATTTCAATTAAGTATAGAAATATTTACTATCTAAAGCAAGCAGCATAAAATGAGATCCTGACAGAGAATGTGAATCATATGTAAATTCAGTCCATTAGAACTGATTTTGTCTGCCTCTACAGTCAACAGAGAGATAGAGGTTTTTCTGGAAAGCATTTTATTCCAGGAGTATTTACAGCTATGTCGACTTCAGTACTTAGCGCGGGACAATCTGTTAATTGATCTGCTAAGGATCTGAAAAACATACTATGCGCTCTCTGGAAATTTTACTCAAGACTAATTAGGGCGATGTGCAATTAATGTTCATTAGCAGATTGAGTGCATTAGGTGTACTCTGAGAACATATTGTTTAATCTAGTTCAATTTGAAAGAAATCCAGTTTATGTGCTATAGTATACCATTCCACGATGGGAATTAAACCAAAGCAAGTGGGGATAATCAGGCAACTCCCTTCAAAAATTACACTTATTACCCAAATGAAAAAGTTACTGTGGAATGAACACTTTTCTATATCTGATGACATTTCTCCAATGGCTACATAAAGAGCACAGAAAGGGAGCTTTGATAAAGAACAACACTAACAGACTGCTGAAGGTAGGTGATACGAAACTTATTCCTAATTAATATATCAGATGTTAACAGTTCATAAATTCTAAAGTAGAATTTAATACAGTAAGCAGCTATATAAATGTGGTAGAAGATTGTCAACTACATGTCAAATTTAGTCTTTTTATACACATAGGGTAAGGGCCATCTCACCTAACCTACGCTACAGAATTTCACATCTTAGGTAGTCAATTCAAAGCCCCCCTTCTGGTCAAAACAGAGGAATAAGCACTCAAAGGCATAACTATTCTGACCCAGTTGGACTACGTAGGATTCAGAACAATCATGTCTTGAGAATAACTAGTTTATTGGTTTTGCTACAGAAGTACTCAAGAATTATTAGTTCAACTGCAGGTGTATACATCTAAGATAGAAAAAGAATCACATACAGAATATAGGCATGACATAATGTACCTCAACTGCTGTTTGGCCATTTCCTGTGAAACATAACACTAGTGCACAGTTCAGTAGCTCAGGACCAGTTATTAGCAAATAAATAAACCAAAAAAATATTAGAAGATATTAAAAAATAATTAAATATGTTTTAAAATATGTAAGTGCTCCAAGACAATTTTTAATTAAATAAAAATCCATTGTACAATCTGAAATAGTAAATACACTAATCTTGGCAGTAATAGGTGGGTAACACTATGTAACAACTTCATGAACTCAAATCGGGACAGATTTATATAATATCCTGTTTAAACAGGGTTCAATACTACACAACTACATAGTCATTATGAAGAATTACATATTAATTATAATTTTTATACCTGTACTCCCAGAATCTTCCATACGACTATCAATACTAGTATAATGTTCCAGTTTAGCCATGAGTTCTAATTCTAACTGTTGCAGATTATGGTCTTTAATAGCACTTTCAACATCTTCAGTGAACTTAATTTGTTCTGCTAAGGAAAGAATCTTTAGAAGAAAAAGTTCAAATTACATTTTATAAATACAGAAGACATAAAGAAAAGAAGGTTTTCAATTAATTTGTAATTTCTTATTATGTTTGATATTTAAAATATATTACTGTATCTTTTTTATACAAAGCCACATATTTGCTACGCTTTTACGAACAAATGTAGCCACCTTAAAATCTGACAAAATTTCGCAAAAACTTGCAATGTAATACAGCAAACGCTTTAGTTGTTCTACAGCATGTCATAACAAAACTTCTAAAGCACCTTTTCCCATTAAATGATATGTCAGATGAAAACTACCATACTGTAGGCATCCTGAGCCCATACTCAACAGGCTCAGGAAAACCTCTGCCTTTTTGCGTCACTGATCTGCTAATACAGTATTTTGCATTCAGGTTTCTAACAGTCCACTTATGTTCTAATTACTTTACGTTCACTAGAAAAGCCCTGTCTAAGCTATGAAGGTTTAGTCAAACTTGGAACTGCAAAGATCAGTAACAAAAAAATTCCACCAATTATGCCAGTCTGAAGATTTGTAACAGTAACTACACTCTGGTGGAAGGAAAGAGTAACCCACAGTCCTGTGCGGGAGTGACAGGATCACTGAGCAAAGGGCACGAGGTGATGCGACAGGAAGGGACCACAAAAAACAACAACATCGTGCTTAAGCAGGGTCACCTCCAGCACTTGCACAGCAGCAAGGAAGCACCTGCAAGGCACCACTATGGACAAATTCCCCAGACCCTCTCCAGAAACTCAACATGCTGGGGTGCCTCTCTGAAGTGCCTGTACACTAGTGCAAGCACTACGGGTAATAAACATAATGAATTGGAGATCTGTGTGCAGCTGGGGTGGCTCCCGTGACTGCAGTGCTGCTGTGGAGAGATACAGGCATGTTAGGAAGAACAGGCAGGGAAGATGAGGAGGGGGAGTTGCACTTTACATAGAAGAGCAGCTGGAGTGCATGGAGCTCTGCCTAGGGATGGATAAGGAGCCAGTTGAGAGCTTACAGGTTAGGATTAAAGAGAGGACAGGTCAAGGTGCCATTATAGTGGGTGCCTCTTTCGGGCCATCTGACTAAGAAGAACGAGTGGATCAGGCCCTCTTGACAGATAGGAGCAGCCTCACATTCACTGGGTCCTGGGTCCCCACAGGGGACTTCCACCACTCCAATAATATCTGGAAGGGCAACACAGCAGGACATAAGCAATCCAGGATGTTCCTGGAGTCCATGTATGACAACCTGCTCTTCCAAGTGACAGAGGAGCCAACGAGGACACGTGTTTTATTGGACACAGTCCCGCGAAGGCTCACAAAGCTGATTAAGGGACTGAAGCATCTCTCCTGTGAGAACAGGCTAAGAGAGCTGGGACTGTTCAGCCTAGAGAAGGCCCAGGAGGGCATCTTATCACTTTCTACAAAATTCTGAAGAGGTGGTGCTAGGAAGACAGAGCCAGGCTCTTTTTGGAGATGCCCAGGACAAGAGGCAAAGGGCATAAACTGAAACAAAGGAGGCTCTGTCTGAACATCAGGAAACACTTTTGTACTGTGAGAGCGACCGAGCACTGGAACAGGCTGCCCAGGGAGGCGGTTTGAATCCTGGCAAGATTCAAAAGCTGTCCAGACATGGCCCTAGGAGAACCAGCTACAGGCAGACCTGCTTGAGCAGGGGTGTTGGACTAGATGACCCCTAGAGGTCTCCTCCCACCACAACTATTCATTTTGTGATTCTGTGTGATTCTCTGTGCTACTGGTCAAAATTGCGTAAAAGAATTTCATGTTCATGACTGTTTCTGCTTATACAGCTAAACTTTACAAACTATATTTTAATCAGATTCAAAAAGGGCTTTTTTATGTTACTAAGTCTTAGCAGCCCTGCATGTAACATTCACTAAGATCAAGATTTATATAAAATTCAATAAATAGATGAATGTTAAGTCAGGTGCCATGTAAAAGACTTGAGTATTTAAAATGTTTACAAAACAATTATAAGAACACCTATTTTTAAGAATTTCTCTATACTATAAACGAATAAAATGGATTTGTTTGGGTTATTTTCTTCCAAATCCATAGGTATACTTCTTTATGAGACTTCAAATAATAACTTATTTGTTAAATCTAGGACTACACAGTGACATTACTGGATTGACTACTACCTGGGAAGGAAAGAGTGATGGATCAATTGAACCTTGTGATTTTTTTCCAGCATCAACACAGTCAATTAACATTTTTTTCAGGGTCTCCTTCATCTCCAAAGCCAAACTGTTTAGCCACACCTGACAAAGAGATGAGAAAACCTCAAAAGTTACAGTACAAAATAATTTCTCAAAGATACTTGAACATACTTGGATGTGATTTTCCTACCTCTACATCATTTGACAGAAGAACTTTATTTCTAAGTGGCACAGTTTCTCCTTCTACAGACTTCATGGCAACTATGTATTTAAATTCTTCATCAAAGTTCACGCTATTAATGCCTATTAATCAGAAAATGTCAATGAAGTTACATATTGTTAAACTCAAACATTAATTCTTTAGTGTCTAGTAGTGGAAAGAAAAAAAGTCTGCAACATATTACTTAGCTTTGAAGAACCCAATTTCTAAATAAGTACATTACACAAATGAAGATTAATAGATTACCAGCAAAAAGCTTCTTCAGATGAGACTGGATAACCATAGGATTTGTCGACTGTCCTAAAATTTCTAGTAAGTCATCATCTCCAATGAAATAAAGTCTTGGAAATGCTGAGCGTTTTTCCTATATAAAAAAAATAAATAAATCAGTTTTGTTGATTTAAATTCAAACTTACTTCCTTTCTTTTTAGAAAACTATATTAATGTCAACTGTACCTCCAAAAACTCATTCAAAGATCTCTGACATCTCTGAAGCTGGTCAAGTATAGTAGTTAAGGTACTTCTTATTCCTGTCCGGGCATTCAGTGACGTTATCCTATTGTCACTCTTGATATCCAACATAATGGATCTTGACAGAAAAAATATGGAATCATTCATAAAAAAAAACTACAATTGTAATCTGAGTATGATATACAAGTAGTTACGTAAATAAAAATTAAAGGACAGGGAAGTCATATAAATAACTGATATATAACTTTCAGTTTTCAGTATTAATGATGAAACATTTCAGAATTTGTATCAATGTCTCTCCAATGTAATTTTATAACAACTGTTTGATAAAATTTCTCTACCCAAAACCAAGACAATGCCATTCTTTACTTTTATTTCCTTTTAAGAAGTTATTTTAACTGAAATTAAGACAGATAATGGTACATATCTTTCTACAGTTCAAAAAACCCATCCTTTTTTATCTCCTTGACTTGTTTGAATCAAATAAACTATCTAATTCTCCCAAAAGTCCATCTGTGCACCTTCTTAGTGAACAAAGTGCTTGTCTTCAACAAGAAATGATTCTTGAAAACACAATTTCATCACCTCAGCTTCTGTTGACAAGATTGATCTTGTGTTTGCCTGCCTTGTGATCTTTGACATTTCATGTGATTCACATGTACTCCATAAAATACCCCTTATTCACATGTACTCCATTAAATGAAACCTACATTACCACCTTTATTCAGACATATGTCACTGCCACACATCTCTGTCTATTGAATTTCTGCTGCTGACCTTCATCATACTTAAATTGTTCCATACATTTTCACCCTGAAGAATGTTCTAGCTTATATGGCTCAAAGCTATTACAAAAAATAAGTCGCATTCCATAACACTAACCTAAAGTCTTCATCAACCCTGTTAAAACGAGCCTGTTCTTTGGGCAGAGCTCCACGACCAAATATTGGTTCCAAGTAGACCCATTTCCTCTGAATTTGGTTTAAATTCTGCAGATACTCATCCAACTCAGCTAGCTTTTTCTCCCAGATGGACACTTTATCTTCAAAACCTTTGTAATAGGGAGAGTCCTTGAGGGACTGTAGAAGACAGCGATGATCTCCAACTTGGTTGACTATGTCCTTCCAGTCTTTAATAAGCCTGTGTGTCTTGCCCTGGCTGTCTTCATAATCTGTTAATGTAAAGACAGCTCCAACTCCCCAGAGTTCAAGCTCACGTAATGCTTCTCTGATTGTGACTTCACCTTGGGCCCGACAATTCAAATCCTATTTAAAAACATAAATAGATTTAACTTGAAACTACAGAGCTTGCAATAAAATTTCCATTCAAAAATATGACATAAATTCTATTTCTATAGTGATAAAAATATAAAAATGCATTCAGAACAAAACATACTACAAAAAATACACCACAAAATAAAATATAGTACCTTTATTTTAAATGATTCATACCTTAAGTTCCATTGCTTTTTCTATAATGGCATCTGACACTTTTAGCAGATCTCCAAATAACAAACCCTCAAGTGTAGTGCCTCGGGGAAGACCCAGAAGACGAAAGAGATCCAGCCAATGGTCTGAAGAAAGATGTTCTCCTCTAATATATTTTAGGAGTGGGATTATCATCTATAGGAAAAACGCATATGTGAATCCATCTAGTCTTTATGAAAACTGTACTGTTTGAGCATAGAGCGACATGCTATTCAAACAAAACAAAAATTTACATTCTTAAACTACAGCACGTATTTTTCAATGGCTGCATTTAATATTTAGGAATATAACTCTGAGGAAAATTCTTTGCTAAATGTGTGTCTGTGTAAACTGTAATGACCCTCCTGTTCACTGTAAGGAACTAAAAGGTTCTCAGTAGTGAAATGTTCCAAACAGTATCAGAAGATATTTTGTTAAATCATAACTGATTTTATTACAAGAATTGAACAATGAGTTACAGAATGAAGTATATTACCCAGTAATACCAAAATATTTTTTGTTTTGTACCGTTCTTTGTAGCTAGCATCTTACTTTATATTTGTCCACTTCTTTTTGCAACTTTACTGTCATTACAGTATGTTCTTCCATCTTCCTTATTTTGTCATGCCAGTTAAACAAAAATTCTTCAAATAGGTATGTTTTACTCCTACATGAAAATCAAATATAAAAAGGTCACAATAACACAGTACTACAACCTCACATATACGTTGATGAAAAATAAAATAATAAAATCATACCTAAAAGTAATCCAGTCTTCTTTGGCTTTTTCCTGAAAACCTTGATGAAACTCTTCATACAATGCCCAGACTTCTGCACAACTCTTAATATCCTGACGTACAACTTCAGACAATGAGAAGTCAGGCTCTTCCAATTTAAAATGAAGGCATTCTTCACTGAATAAAAAGATCACTGTATTATACATTACATTATTATGCTTTTATGGTTTAAAAGATGTTATCACATGGAAATAATTATTTTTTTTAAGAAAAGCCATTAGTTTCATTAAAAAACATTACTGCCAAATGCTATTTCCTTATAGCATCCTTCTTGAATAGAAATAATAAAGGAATATGACAAATAACTCTCCTACACAGCAATCTTCTCCAATATTCATAACTATTTTCCATAAACTTTCATTTCTTTCTCATTTATGAGAAAAGTGCATTACTTTATGCCCCCAAAAACAAAACGTGAAAGAAAATATTTTTTAATTGATTGTTTCTTCCTGTTAGTGGAAAGAATATGCTGATTTTATTTACTATCATATTTAAGTGCCAAGCTAAGAATTTAAACAGAAAATTTTGTCCACTCAAGATTTACAATAAACTGAAAATAGGCACACAGAGCAAAAATCCTTTTCTTTTGCACAACAGTCCATCATAGGGAACACTTACTCAAGAAATGGCAGACCTCAGCTCTTGCCCTCTTAAGTTACAAGAGGATTGAAGTAATAACTCCCTCTTCTTGGACAAGTATTCTCAAACCTTCTGTTAGTGAGAATTTCAGAAGTGAGAATCAAGCCAAGCCCTTAGCGTACAGACTCCCTTTACATGAAAGTCTAAGAGATTTCTCCAGTTTTTCATTCCAAGAAATTATAGAAAAACTTCACTATAGAAATTCGTGTTACGTAAAATCAATAAAAAGGACATGAAAAACATATAATATGAATAAAATGAAATTTCTTATATTATCTGTCGTGATAAAAAATAGTTAACATTTTCTGAGACACTGTTGCTGCAAAAGATCAATACATTAATTAAAAGTGTATACAGGGAAATAAACATGCATACATGAGCTTTTCTTTCACCGTTTCAAGTTCATCAAATTCTTTCTTTTTTTCCTTTATGATCTGAGCACTTTTCTCAAGCACATCTTGATCATCTGTTTCAATGACATCATCACTTGGCTTTAGCTGATCCCAACGAGCTTTAAACTTTTCCAGGTCTTGAAGATATATATTAATACGTGAAATCACATTCCCCTTCATCATTTCAATCTGTAAAGTAAGACTTAAAATTAAATCCTTTCAACGGTTTGTAACTACAACTATGATCGAAATCAAAGTAGCAACTTAAAACTTGATCAGAACTTGGTAACTACAACTTGATCAAAATCAAACTCAAAAAACTTCTTGTGTAATACCCTAAAAACCAGTTCATCTTTATTCTGTTGTTCTTGTTTTTTTTAAAAGGGGCACTTTGGGTTTTTTAAATATGCTGGTATTTAAGACCTGTTCATTTGGCACATGCTACTCATTTAGCCTGCACCTTATGGCACATAGAAAAATTGTTATATCTATGTAGCATACTGATATCTTCAGTAGAACTGCAAATTAGTTCAGCAATTTGCCTATGGACTGGAATTACAGGACTGCACATAGTTCAATAAAGTTCTATGAAAAGAAAACAAACATCAATACTAAAAATATGATAAAGTAATAAAAATGCTACTTTTTAACTGTTACCCTGTTTTCCTCAGTTAACCACTGCATTCATTAAGCTATCTCTCACCAAGAAATTGTTTGAGACAAAAGTACAATAACGTAACATTCACTTCAGCATCAGTTCAACTGAAGTTTCACCTAGTTACCCTCTAAACAGTTCAAGTATTCTTCCTTTAAGGGACCTCCCTCAACTCAGTATCATTGGTGTTAACACTGAACTAAGAACACTTAGGAATCTATTTAATCTAAGGAAAACGTATTTCTCCAGACCTATTCAAAATAATCTCAAAATTTTTAGGTAAAGTATTAAGCTTTCATTGTTACCTGTTCTGTAATCATAAGCTGATGGCTTTCCATCATTAATTCAAATTTATCCCATGTAGCTTTTAGGTTACTGATAGTGTCCAAGCCTGCACCAGCCACAGTTCGCAAAAGCTTGTTTTTATCTTCAGCCTCTTGAAACAGGAGGAAAATCTAAATTCAAACAGATTAAAGATATGTGTATGTAAAAATTCAGCAAATCCTGTTTACCCAAACTACAAACAAATACATTAGAATCAACTCTGTATGCACAGCTTATATGCTTATATACAGCTGCTTTTTTAATACTGTTTAATATTAAAACACTAGAAAAAATAATATCTGAGGTATTTAAAGAAATTCTAAATCTTGATCCTGACAAGTGAATGTTTACTATGAAACAGATAAGTGTCTCTTTATATATTGCAGAAATCCACAATCAGAATCAAGAACAGCAGCAGAACTGAATTAAGGAAATATGTATGTATGTGTGCTGGGTCTGGCTGGGATGGACTTAATTTTCTTCATAGCAGCTCATATGGTGCTATGTTTTGGATCTGTGACAAAACCAATACTGACAACACACTAATGTTTCACCTGTTGCTGAACAGTGTTTGCACAGCATCAGTGCTTCCCCCCGCCCATCCTCAGTGAATAGATTGGGGGTGTGCATGAAGTTGAAAGGGGACACAGCCAGGTAGATATATTCCATGCCACATAATGACATGCTTAGCAATAAAATGGGGTAGAGTGGGGTTTCGGTAGATTAGACATCTTTTCTTCAGGAACAGCCAGGGTATCAGTCAATCCATGTTCTATATTTTCTTTCTCTCTTACTTCACTTATTGAACTACTTTGATATCAATCCATGAAGTTTCTCGCTTTCACGCTTCCCCTCCTCTTCTCCTGTCCCATCAGGGGTGGGGGAGGCTGTTCAAATGAGTGAGGAAGTGAGCAAACAGCTGTGCGATACTTAGCTGCCTACCAGGGTTAACCCACAAAAATACAGAATAACAAAAAGTAGGAATAGAGACACTTCAAATAAACAGAAATTTTATTCACATGAAAGAGCACTTTTTTTTTACCTGATAATGGGGAAAAAATCCAGGTTTTTTCCCACATACCAAATCAACCTATTTTTTTTTAAAAACAACTCTTTTAAACTCTGTAAGTCAGAAGAAACTGAAATAAACACATACAGTTTTACACATTTACCAAAATGTCCTGTTATGTATGTTTTCCTTTAAAAATTAAGAGGTGAAAACAGGCACTAATGCTAAGGCGAGATACTGTTCAGTAAGTTATAGAGAATTAACTCTCTTCAACATCTAACAATTCTCCAAGAGTTGCTACAAAATGTACTTATACCCAAACTAACACAGTCCTTCCTGAGTCAGCAGCCAAACAGTGAAACTGTTTGATAAATGACATGAAAGATAAAGATAAAACTAGATGTCTGTACATGGGCTTATCAAGTAGGCATCTAAAACTCCATTATCACCAAAGAGGATCGTTGAAACCAAGGTCTCAGTCATTTAATGACAGAGGCTTCCATCATTACTTGAGATCCCCTACTCTATCCCATCTGCCTTATATCCACCATCCCAAAAGAGTGGGTGTTACACGTGTCCTGTGTCATAGCAGCCAGCTCTTGTATGGAGCTCTCAGACATGCCAGGACACCCCCAAAACAGCAGACACCTATGTATAAACAACTACAGTAAGCTCTTAACTGAGCTAAGAAATCAGCTCAGGAGAATCAGCCACAAGGTATCTACTTTAGGGTGAAACGGACTGCTCTAGGCTACAGTTGATTGCATTCACTCAGAACTGGATTCAGTTTCTCACAAACCCTGTCTAGGGTCATTTGAGATGCCCTAGAGCACTTGCCTGGCCTCCAGTTGCAACTGGAAAGGTCGAGGCCTCCCAGAACTTCTCTGTTAGGTCTGCCAGTTTTCTGTGGATGTTGAATATACATCTCTGGGACTCTAGAACTGCATCTGTGAGCAACTGAACCAGACTTCTACTGAGTGTATTAACAGCACACACACTGCAGATGTGCACATATACACCCAAACTCAGATGCATTCGTTTACAACTGAATTCTTTTCTGCATAAATAGTGTCTGGTTGGGAGGAGTTAATAGGGCTTTTGTAGAATTCCACAATTCTGTAGAATCAGAGTTCTTTAAAGGCATCAGTAAGGGTATGGATGAAGGAAATTAAAATTATATATTCCAATTTGGATTCCAAAAAGCTTTTAAAACAAACCCTCACCAAAGGCTTTTAATGAAATCTAGTAACCTTGAGATAAGAACAAAGGTCCTTGCAGAAATAATTAATGAGATACAAAATAGAAAACAGAGATAGGAGGAAATTACCAGTTCCTGCAATAGGAAAAGGTCACCCATGGAGTTCTGTAGGTACCATGCTGAACTGCTCAAGGTGTTTATAAAAGAGTTGGAAATGGAGAGTAAGCTGTGAGATGACAAAGTTTACCGATGATACTGTTATTCCAGGCATTAAAACAGTTCACCTATGAAGAACTGCAGAATGAACTTAGAAGAAATAGTGACTGACAATACTGGTGACAAACAAAATTCAAGTAGATAACCATGAAGTGACATCTATGTGAAAAAATAAATTTCACACATACAAGTTGAGTTCTGAGGTAACAGCTGGAGCTCAGGACTGATAGCTTGGGGTTACAACAGCCAGTTTTACAAAAATGCCGGCTTAACGTGAGCAGTAGAAAGTAAATCAAATGTTAGAAGTCACAAGGATCAAAAAGAGAATAAAAGAGATAATACTGATATTTCATCATATAAATCAATGGTTTGTTTGTATCTTAAAAATTGTACAAAATTCCGTTCGTCCCACCGCAAAAGATTATTACAAAACTAGAAAAGACTTACTTAAGAGCAACAAGGATGATCACAGTTCTGAGTGGGCTTATGTATAAGGAAATATTAGGTGAAGTAAAACTCCTCAATTTAGAAAAGAGATGGCTGATACAGGACCCACCTAAGAAGAATAGGGGCTGATTGGTCCATATCTCTTCCAATGTAAGACTTAAATGGCGTAAAGTTAACAGATGGTGTGTAAGAGGTGAAAAAATAAAAGGAGGGAGTCCTTCATGTAACATGAAATCAATCTACACTTTACCAGAAGATATTCTGCATGTCAAATGTATTTGCTTTCAAGAGGAAACAAGGTAAGATTGTGGAAGAGAAATCCACCAAGTGTTACTATAGGCTCAGGAACGACATAAAACTCAAAAACATTCTGGTTGGAGGCTAGAAGTGTGGGAAAGCATCAGATATGCTACTCTGATTTTATATTTTCCCCTAGACACCCACTTTATTCTACTGCTGGATACAAAACACTGTGCTAACCCTATATGGCCACTGCATGTTCTAAACTAGTTATATTAAATATCAGTTTCCATACTAAAAAGGAATTACATTTTTTGATAGCTGTTTTTCTGGATATGATGAAATAGTATCTTACCCCTTCTTTTCGTTCATGTAGGTTTAAATATTTTACATTGTCTGCTGCTATTTCCTCCACAGTCTGGGGCCTAATCACTAGTGTTTCCATGGCATCAGTGAGAAATGAAGAAACATCACTTAGGTGAGCTATATAAAGATGGAAAACAAAGTTATCATCGAGAAAATATTTGAATAAATGTACAAATCACAAATGTACTGCGATACAACATTGTCATAACATATGACAATATGCACAAAGCATTTGCTTAAAAAATTGCAGACCCCAATCTTATATGCTGCTTCAAAAAAACCTGCACGTTTGTATTTACATGTAGCTTTTTTAATGTAATTCACTCTATTCAGTGTATGATTTAGACTACAAGTATAAGAGCCCCTTCTGAGAATTAAACATAAATACTCAAGGTATTTATTTATACACTTTCAAAATCTGTATATGTAGGTCTTTTTTGGGTAAATGGAGAAAACCAAGATGTTAAAGTTGCTTTGGGGGTTTGGGTATGAAGTTTCTTTTGTTGGTTTTGTTTGGGTTTTTTTTAAGAAACTGACTAACTAAAGCCACCTTGCTTTAAATATTGAAAAGATTCCCAAACAAAAGCCTGATTAAGGTATAATGATGTATTTTCCTACCAAGGTACATCTTTTTGGTACTGAGAAAGGAGCTGTACAATTCCAGGGAATAATACATCTTCCAGGAAACAATCTTTCAGGCTATGGAAATAATTCACTTCCTGCACAATTCCTGTTCTGTGTTTCCTGTGCTGATCGTTACATTTAAAGCACAAAGCACTGGTACTTCTCATCATCTACACCTTACTCCATTTTGCCTACCTGCTCCAGATACAGAAATATATACACCCAAAAATAGGGAAATAATTTGCACTCTTTAATACTCTGTATTTTGACAATCTAAGTGACAAGTAACTCTATGGAATAACTCTAAATTATTTAAGACTCTTCATGAAGTATTTCAATTTGTGAAATAAAAACCAAATAATATTTTTAAATTATATTTCATGATGCCTCCTTCCATTACCCTCAAATGCCCAAGACATTTGCCTCCCTCAAACATTAAAGGAATTTTCCTCCCTGAAATAATAAAGTATTTTTATTTCAGACAAAAGAAAAAAGAATAATGTTCATATGTATTCTACAACTGGAACAGATGTGGCCAGAATAAGTGAATGGGAAAGATGCATATGGACATCAAGGGATCTTAGGTTAGGCCTGTTGTGAAAAATAGTAACAGATTACTTTCTCTGCATGGTGATTTCTGCAGCTCACTGTGCCCAAGAGTAAAACATTTCTTAAAAGGAGTATTTACATTAACAGAAATGTCCCCAACTACAACAGAAACAAAAAAATAATACTCATTAAAATTATTTACCTTGAATAGATTTTCTCAAAGAAATGACAAGAACGTCATACAACTTCTGGATGAAATCATCAACTACATTTTTCACAGGATTGCAATTAACAGTTATACAATCTATCTTGATGGTGCTTCAAGACAAAAGATTAAAAAATAGCAAATATTCAGTAGTACACTTAGGTGTCAATATCTCCAAGATCTACATATATCTATAGGCTACAAAATCAGGGTAAACTAGTAAGACACAAACCCCCTCATAATGCTACAAATAAAAGTAAGGTTTTATTGGGAAAATTACTCACAGTATTGAAATAATTATAACCACTGCATACATATGCAGTTTTGTGGAGACTAAGGTCTCTGCTCTGCTCCTTCAAATAATTAGAAAATTGCTTGATTTTATATAACCAATGTCACTGAATTCAAAAGGAGTATTTCTATACTTAAGTAGAAAATATTTTAATTCTTTGTACAGTCATGTCTTTAAATCTCTAATTTCCATGAGTATTTAGCAATCCAAGCTTCAATAGCCCTAAGAAGATAAGAAAAGCTATAGTGAGTCGTTTCAAGGCCCCATATCTAATATCTCACAGTGACCATAAGTAGATACCTAAAGAACACCAAAAAAAGGGCTACCTTATTTGATACTTTCCTGAGTATCCTCCCTCAACACCAATTATTTTCACCTCCTGGCCACTTCATAGCCACGTGTGATTCCTGGCTATAAGACACGTCAGCCAATTTCTGTTCACCCCAGCCTGTCCCTGAACTCACGAAAATCTGTAGTTCTCAGAACATCACTTAGCCAACAAGCTCTACCAGTCCATCCTCCTGCATGAAATGTCACCTCTTCCTTGTTCTGAACATTGATTCCTATCAGTTTCATTTGAGAACTCTAACCACACAATATACTAAATTTCATGTGAATATCTGTAAGAATTAAAGCTAAGGTAGCATATCTTAAACTATAAGTTGTAAGAAGTAATCAAATATTTCAATACAGGAATTATTTAATGTATGAATATTTACTAAATCTGTTCCTAAATGCCACATATACTCCAGATATACAGGACTTAGCTAAAAGAATTGTTAAAATATCACCGTGTTTTGTAGTATTTCAGAATCAGCCCTAAATTTTGAGGGGGTTTCCCATCATATAAAAAGGAAGAAATGAAGTTTTCAGAGAAGGCTGTGCAGATGAAAGGGAATAAGCATCTAGAAATAAAACTGAAAAACAAAAATCTAAACATTTAAAAAGTACATCAATAGTTTAAAACCACTTCAAATTCTATCTGTATCTCCACATAAAAGTATTTCTTTGAGTATTTCTATTTTACTTTTACCTTTAAAGTATCAGGTAGAATACATTATTCAAACAAAAGAATAGAATTACACTATACCTTGGAAGGCGTTCTGCTTCTTTCCCTCTCATTTTTAATGCTTTGAAGTTTTTTTCCCAGTCCTGTTTGCTAGAAAGATTTGTCTTCACCAGAGTATCAACATCTACTTGGCCAATTACGATCCATTCCTTTTCAACATTATTTTTGATTTCATGGAAAAGAAATATTTTCCAGACTAAAAAACTATAATAATGTCTTCAAGCTATATTCTCTAACTTTTGTGCTCCTACTTGTGCTCCTACAATTACCTACAGATTATCTTAGTGCAAAAATCAGGAGATATAAAATGATTTGACATATTCATACATTTAAGGATAATCAAAACAGATCTTGAATAAGAGTAAAAAAACAGCTCTAATACTGTAGTTTAGATTCTAAGTTTCAATGGGAACTGTACATATGATTCAAGTTAGGTATGTGCTTAAGTGGTTGGCTTAATGTGAATGGACTTACTAAGCTTTTGCTTATATGCCTTGCAAAAAAGGACAATAAAGCACAAATGTCACTGTTTAGTTACTTCTAGAATGTCTGAAGCCTAAACTGATACAAATCTATGGGGGGAAAAAAAAAGCATGAGTCAAGTATTGAAAATACCTTGAACAGATTAGAAACGTCTGTCAGCCTTCTGAACAAATCCTCTGCTTTACTGAAAGCAGTCAGAAATCCATTTGCATTTCTTTCAGTCATATGAGTGAATATAGACTCTTCCTCTGCTTCACTTACACCCCTAAACTGATTTGGAATGGAAATGAATCTCTTCATTTCTCTGTAATATCTAGCTCGTACTTCTTCAAAAGGAGGTCTGAATTGCAACCGGCCTTGCCTAAAAAGTGAAACAAATCATACAAAACCTATTATTTGAATGTAATCTGAGCCAGAATATTTTCTTAATAGGAAAAAAGAAAATATCTTACTTGAATGTTAGATCAATATTTATTTCTGGTAAATTTTCATTGAGTGCTTCTAAGCCCATTTGATATTGATGCTCCAGAGCTTTGTAAAGTTGATGGTTCCAGTGCTGTCTCCAAGCTTTCATATCACATGATTTGAAACCCTAAAATTTAACAATGTTTATTTTTATTTTATTTTATTCCTCAAACTATAAGCTGGAACTGAGCACAGTACAATGCCTGAAAACCAGGATTTTAGTAAAGTTCAAAGAAGTACCACACATCGCTGGAACAGGTTCCACAAGGAAGTGGTCAAGGCACCAAGCCTGCCAGAGTTCAAGGAGCATCTGGACAACGCTCTTAGTCATATGGTTTAGTTTTAAGTAGTCCTGTGAGAAGCAACAAGTTGGACTTGATGATCCTTTTGGGTCCCTCCTAACTCAAGATATTCTGTGATTCTATGACCAGTTTGAATATTAAGAAGATCTAGAGCTATTATTTATTTCAAATGAATATAGGAATAAAAGAAAAATATTCAAATCAACCCAGTCTCTATGGCAGTTCAGCATAAGAAATTCACTGAAATTCATTACCTATTGATTTACTATGAGATTCTTCAAGGTTACTTTGCAATGCACGAGACTCTGCTAGAAATAAGATACAGAGCTGGCTGAATGACAGATCTAAACCTGTATCATACCCTTTGTTTTCTTATAATATATAAGCTACCTTTTAAAAGAGTATTTCAGAAAATTCTTGTGTGTTTCCACAGATCAACATTAACTAATAAGTAGATATAAGATTTTATCTTAAGGAATTCAGCTTTTCATTGGAATCTGCTACATTGCGCTGTAAGAATATGTAAAGCCGTACCATAACACTCAAGCCTGTAAATGGTCACTTCTAAGCCATCCAGGGATTTCCAAAAGGGCAACAAAAGGTAAAGAAATTGGAAACTTCCAGCTTATTAGGCTCTCATCTTATGTAATCGGATAGAGATTTTTCAGCCAGAGATTTGGAGGTGGTCCAGGGTTGCTTCAGGAAGCTACACAGTTCAAGGTCTGCCCTACAATTCAAGGCTCGCCAGAGGAACTCTTTCAACAGAAAGATTCCAGAGATGAAGAAAACCTGAAATTGTCTCAATTAAGCCTTAAGACAATTATAAATAGGGTTCTTAAAGAAATATGTAAAATCTTGATAACAGTAGCAGTAAGACTACACCATCTTGTAATTTTGGATGGTAAAAACAGGATACACTTGGTTAAGTTTTATCTCTTTTATTCAAGGGTAAAAAAAAAAAAAAGTGACTGAATAGAATTTAGTTAATTTTCCTCATAAAATATTCTGTAGTACCAAAACAATTTTCAACCAGATGTTAAAGCTAATATAGACTATTAATTTTGACAAAGTATACTGACTTCAAGATAAAAATTTGCAGACTACATTTCAAAAGAAATTACAAACCTAAGGCTAAATCTATGCACTCACTTATTACCCATATTATCTTCAGAAAATGGAAAAAATTGCAAGAAAAATACAGAAAAAATACTGCATTTATTTGACTGTTTATTTGACCATTATTGCTGAAGGCTATAGAAAAAATTAAACTGACTTGAATGCTAACTCAAAATAGCTTAGGTGATAGCAAGATCACCTAGTTAATTCAATAAGATGATATTTTTAATCAAAATCTTTTTCATCTTACCCAATGATCTTAAGAGTCTTTTCCAACTTAAACAATTCTGTGATACTATTCTAAAAGTTGACAGTAAAAAAGTGAACAAATAAAAATGTGGCTTTTAAATTACTTTAGGCAGAAATGCATCTTAATTCTAGATTTTATACGTATGTTCTATTCTGCCTGGGGATCACTCACGTCTGTACCAATTCCTTTATTCTACCTTGCATTAATGGCTCAGACACAACTGATATACATGACCTACGGTTTTCCCATTTCTTCATCTAACCCCTGTCATCTGACCAACTGTTGTTCCCCCATTACTACTATGTCATTAAAAAAATTATCCTTTTTATCCTCATCTGAGGTTTTACCTCACATCTGGCATCATCTAGTACACAGTCAGTTCTCCTGAGCTACCTAGTAATTCCTTAATGAAAATTAATTCAATCGTGCTATGTTTCAGTCTCAAATCTTGATTACTGTTGAAAAGTCAAATGTACACAGTCTGCAATATGATCGTGAAAACCTGCCTGTGACTCGAGGCTCGCAAAACCAGTTCTGAGCTCCTGGAGTCCATCCTTCCAACGCTGCTGCTGTCGAAGTAGATCAATATTCATGAGCGATACAACCTGTCAGAAGAATTTTAAAGGATAATAAACATATTTATCACCACTTAAATGAAAGAAAGGGTAAAGTAAGCTATAAGAGACGTGATTTCAGTTTCACCTGGAAAACATACCTTTTCGATGAAATTTGTGTGCCACTTCCTTAGTTTTCTATTTTCAGTGGAAAGCCGTTCAGCAGCAGCTTGGAGTTTTTGGATATAAGCTTCCAGTTCTCTAGGATTCTCCCATGTTATTTGAGCTTTTCCTCCAGGACCAGATTTTGAATGCTTGAAAAACATACAAACTTTGTAAGATTTTATGACAAATACAGCCCACCGGCTAGCATACAGGACACAATAATAGGAGAAATATGGTTTTACTCCTAGTAAAAATAGAGTACCTGCCTCTCACTACTGCACTAGAGACATAATAATGTGGCAAGTCACAGATGGCATATTATAGCTACAGCGACACACTGGGAAAGGATTAATGCCAGACTCTTAACAGAGCTTGAAATAAATTCACTGACGTTGAGACTCCTGCCCCACACACATAAAAAGATACCTCAAGCTAGGATGACACCTTAAACTCCTCCCTTCCTCTTTGGCCTGCACAGACCAAAACCCAAAATGTGACGCTTACAATTGCTATCCAACTTCACCTGTTTAAAATGAAATAATTTTTTTTTAATTATACTGTGAAATATTGACTCATCAGCAACTTCGGGCAGTTCCATTTCTCTGAGCTTTTTATCAAGATTCTGGGGGGTTTATGCATTTTGCTAAGTTTACAGCAGAAAATCAGAAGGCAAAAGCATCTGAAGTTCCACAGCTGGACCTATTCTAAAAGATGTAGGGCAGAAATCATATCAAATAGGAGATTACGTTGTGGTTTTGAACATTTCTGCACCATCACTGTCTTAGAGTCTGCACACTAAAGGAACCTGTGGCATAATCTGCAGCCAGCCCAAGAAAAATTTAAAAGACAATTTGAGAACTTTTGCCAGGACATTTTTGAACCTACAGTTTGGTCTTGAGTCTCCACCATTCTGTTTGAAGTAATCCCAACCCCAAACATCCCTTTCTTTCAGCCCTGCTCCTATATTCCATCTTGCAAAATGGTTCTCAGGAGTGAATTTCCAATTGTTTCTGTAATGCTTGCTCTGGAGGCATCATTTTATTGCCCAGTACAGATTTTATAGACATGTTATGATTCTCACATTGTAAGGGTGTTGGAAGAGGATGGAGTGCTTCAAACTGATCGAAACCAATAAACTGAAATTCATTATATAAATGTTTCTCCAGACAGAAAAAGAGATAAAGTATTAAAAAACTGTAGATAGTACTATCATTTTTAAGTTCATATTGCCCCTTCAAAGGAGAAAAATGAAAATAAATTGCTCTAAATTCCTTAAAAGACTCTAAAATTTCTATAAGTATAATGAAATTCCTAGCAATTGCAAAAAAAAAAAACCCAAAACAACTCTTCTCAGAGCAACTATATTATGTCTGATCATCAACCCTCTGTAACAAACTGCAGACATAGACCAATAATCAGGTAGATCCACAGATTCTTTGTTCTTAACCTAAAACAGAAACAATCTGCTTTCAACCTGCCCAAAACATGAATTAGAAGTATTCAAGATAATTATAAAATCCATAGCAAAACAGTGAAACCATTCCTTAATACTAATTTATCTCCAGAATAAAGTATATGATATTTTTACTAAAATAGACCAAAATAATACTATTTAGAACCATTGATACAGGAGTTATTTTCCCAACTATTAAAGAATTGACCATGTTGTGGTTCAAGTTTCAGTTCAAAGACTAAAAATAATCCCTGAGAGAGCATATTACTCTAATATCCAAAGTAAAAATGAGTAAGCAGCTGTTTAGATGACAACATATTAAAAAAAAAAAGCAAGCCTATGGATTTCATTAGATGCTAATTAAACAGATGCTATTACTTGTACGGGAAGGCTGCAGGTAAAAAGTTCAGCAATAAATACAGAAAAAGCAGCACAGAATATGCACAAGTATCCTTAGAACTCAAAATACAAAGAGAAGGGAATTCTTTCACCTTAATTATCTGTTCAAATGCTAAAGCAGATTGTAACATCATTGGTTTCTGACTTTCAATCATTTGTTGATCGATAGAATTATAAAAATGCGCCACCTGTAAAAGTGGAGAGATTAAAGTAACAGATAAAAATATTTATAGGCCAATAAATGTAATGCAGGATATTTCTGAAAGTATTGCCCAATCAATACCATTAAGAAATGAGAATTAACTACACTAGTAAAATGTTTACAAAGATAAAGTACCTATGTAACGCTAACGTGATCCCATTTTCTTGTAGTGATGAATACTAATGGCAAAACAGATGGCTACTTACACATTTCAGGTGATTATACTTCACCTTAAGTGAATTAGGTTCAGTCAATAATTTATTATAAGTGGAACACTTTCACTATTTTATGCAAATGTAGACATCTAGTGCCATTTCAGAGGCCTTCAAGTATCTACGACATCCACCAGGATATGACACAAGATCTAAAAAAACATCTGCCTACTTCCAGATTGGCAGCTGGTGTAAAAGGGATACCCTACAACTCTGTTTAGTTGTCCATATATAGACATCTAGTGCCTTTTGAGATAAGTAAGGTTTCCACTTTGGCACCTGTCAATGATCCAGATGCATGGCTATCTTGTAGGTCTTGTGTCATCTCTGCCTTAGCTGTGCAGATATCCGAGATACCAATGACACCTCAATGTGAAACCGAATTAAGCCTGTGTATCTACATAAGAATTTTTATCAATATAAACATATCTATTGTTGCATCTTAGACTAACAGAAGAAAACTTGACATTGTCTTTCACCTGAAATATAAGCCAAATAAAAACTTATGCAGCATTAAGTCCTATCTAAAAGTAATCCCCAAATAACCAAAACCACACTTCCATTAAAATACTTATTATTCTAAATTGAAAACTAGCAAAGGTGAAAAAAAGCTGGTCCATTTTATGACATTTTCATTCAGTTATAATAATCAGAAACTGAGACTAAAACCAGGAATCAATCAATTAATTGTCTTATTTTTGTATATTCATACAATACCTTCACATGGCTTTAATACCACAATTCATTTGGTTTCAAAAGACACCTTCCAAAATTGCAAAGCATTTCTTTACTTCTGTTTTAAGGACTTAGCTAATTTGTTCAAGAAACAAGTCACTTTTGTACAGACAAACACAGCAAAAAGCTTAACCACACAGTCAGAAAAGATAACAGTCTAGAAAAGTTCTACTACTAAAACTGGTAAGTCAGAACAGGAAGTTATCATGGCATTTAATCTTATACCTGTTTGAGGATGACCGCCTGCTTACAGAACTTTTGTGCAGTGTTTGCAACATGCTGTATTTTAGCTGGTATAGCAAAACCAAGCGCTGATAGCTGGCGTACTTCTCTTAGGAGAGTCACTAAACGATCTGAATAAAGTATGTTCAATGTTCCAGAAATGTGATCCAACTCCATTACAGGACTATTATCTTGGATGCTAAACCAAAATCAAATAAAACATATTAATTAATATAATTTGATATTGATCCTTTCTTTAGGTGCATTTTATAATACTATAATAAACACTTGTAAAAACCTCATTGTCCTTCTATTAAGTTTTTCTATGTTCATTAATGTTTTAATTTACTCAGAAATTATTCCAGTAACCTTTTACTTAATTCAAAGCCAGTGACAACGAGAAGAAATGAATAATGCCTACTGGTTTTCTCACAAAGTGTTTTCTGGCTCGTTACAACAGTTAACATGTAACTCACAGCTAGGCAGTATTTCTCAAATACGCTGAATCCATCATACTCTCTCACGCAGGCACTTTACAGGCCCTAGCCTTCAGCACTGCAAAGGGAAGAAATTCTCTGAGGGAATCAGTCCAAGAACTAGGACTCAGAACAGTGGAACATTTTGGTATACACAATCAGATGCTAACGAAAACATCAGCCTATCTTTTAGATTTTACTCCAATATTTTTTCCCTACTGTAGTAATGCTTCTACCACCATCCTTCTAGGCTTCTTTCATAAAAACTTCAGCTTTACTCATTTTTTCACTTTTTTCTCATCTTTTTCTAGTTCCCATATCCATTGCATTGCCCTTTGCAGTGAACTACCTATTTTATTTTCCTATTAATTACTCTCTTCACATCTTTTAAATGATAAATGATAAAATTCTATGGTACTAAGAAATTAGATGCCTATTGTATATTGGAGTGCCGAATCTGCTTATTTCTTACAGTCTAGTGTTTTTCACAAAATAAAAGCTTACACATAACTATCAACTCCTGCATCCTCTAAAACTCGGACAAACTTTTTTCCAAAGAAAGTTTGCAACACTCGGAGATGCAGACTGAAGCTATGTGGCCATTAAATTAGGAAAAATAATTCTTAAGATATATTTTAATAGCCCTTAAAGTAATTTCATTATTTTGGGGAACACAATTCATGAGGTTTAAATTGGTTTTCTTAGCCTTCTTTCACCTGCTTAATTATAAGAAATGCTGCAGTCTAAATAAACAGTTCATTTGTTATCTACATGTCCCATCTGTATACCACAGCTGTACTCTAATCTCAACTGGTTTCTAGACATTATGACTATTACAATGGATAACAACTAGTGAAAACATGCAAACCAAACATGTCTTTCATTCCAGGTGTTAATAGAAACTGCAAGATGACTTACTAACACTGTCCTGTACACCTCACCTTATCAACCAAGCCTGGCAGGATGATGAAATTATACTAAACTCTTCCATTTTGTTTCTCCACTCAGTCTCAACTCTGTAAATTTTTTTCTTTCGTCAAATTCTATTCAATAACACACTACAGATTTCAGCGTAAACATTACTTAAACAAGAATGTACTTACCAAAGTCCTGACTTGGGATTTGATAATTCTGACTGGATATTCCTAGACCAATCATCAAATTGATCTTGTTCATATATTTTCAACTGTTCCAGAAAAGAATCTGCACTTCGATGAAAAGTTTGAAATCCAGGCAAGTCAGACAAAAGAGCCTCTGCCAGCTTGACAGCATCATCCACCTTAAACACAATCACAAAGAAAAGCTTAACTTCCCCGTATTCAATCAGAGAAGAAAAATCACCACAATAAAAATCAGTATTACAAAACATCCAAGCAGGATTAAAAAATGGGGGGGGGGGGGGGAAAGAAGTTAATCCAGATGTCCAACTTCATATTATAGTAAATTGAGTCTGAATAAGTTGTCCACCAGTATTATGATACCCCAGAGCATCCCACCTGGTCTTTAATCTCCATAAAGATAAGATCCAATGCCAACACTCAAAGGCATTTCAAATGGGATTTCACACCCACATGTGGACAAATTAATCAAAATCCTAGTCAATACAATCAGTGGAGATTTGAGAGCAATTAAAAATTTAGCACAGTCTTAAGGAGACACCTAACTGACACACAACAGCTGAACTGAACTGCTCTCTAAGCCTTCAGCAGACCCAGCAGAAGAAAGAATTGTGAAACCTGCGCTGCAGCTGTTCTCTCTGCAGGACACGTTAACACCGCCACACTCCCTCACATTCAGCTGAAATGGGCCCTTGAGATTTCTGCAAATCACAGGTGAATGCAGATAAAAAAATACTGGGCTAACAGTTATTCTGGGAAAGTACCTTCTATTCTCATTCAAATCTACAGTTATTGTAAATGGCGCTTATGTTTACAGAAAACATTTTACTTTTCACTAGTCAATACTTTCCAAAAAGAATTCCAGGGTTTCCAACTGAAGCATAAATGCAAACTAAAGCAACTAACATAAGTTAAAATAGAGTCAAATATGTTTTAAACTCATTCTGTTGTAAAAGAACTCAAAATTGTTTGACATTAACTATTACTACAGTCTCTGTAGTAAATTCCCTGGCAGACACTGACTCAAAAAAGTACTGCCAGAGTCCCTTTAATGTCAAGGGCATACTACACAGCTCAGTAATAACAAGCGAGAATTAGGATGTCAGAATCTGGCTATCTTTAAATCTTAAATACAATTTAAGAAGCCCAGAGGAGGGCTAATAAGATGATCAGAGGCTGGAGCACCTCTCCTATGAAGCCAGGCTGAGAGAGTTGGGGTTGTTCAGCCTGGAGAAGAGAAGGCTCCGGGGAGACCTTACAGCAGCCTGACAGTGCCTAACGGGGATTTATAAGACAGGTGGGGACAGGCTTTGTAGTAAAGTATGTTGCAATAGGACAAGGGGTAATGGTTTTAATCCAAAAGAGAATAGATTTAGCTTAGATATGCGGAAAAAATTCTTTACTGTGAGGGTTGCAAAACACTGGCACAGGTTGCCCAGAGCAGCTGTGGCTGCCCCATCCCTGGCAGTGCTCAAGGCCAGGCTGGATGGGGCTGTGAGCAACCTGGTCTGGTGGAAGGTGTCCCTGCCCGTGGCAGGGAGGTTGGAATTAGGATGATCTTTAATGTCCCTTCCAACCCAAACCATTCTATGCGTTCATAATTTTGAAATGCAAACTGGAAGGTAAAATTTATTAAAACATCCTCTCAGAATTCTGGTGTTTTGTTTGTTTGCTTTTTTAAAAAAAATTAATTCATACAAGCAAGCAGTTCAGTGTATTACAAAAAGACTGTCTTCTGGGTCAGTTAATAAAATTCAACTTAGCAAGAGGCACCACTGACAAGGAATCTTGCTTATAGGACTCTTGGGAAGTCCACTATTTTTCTGTGGAGAACTGCCCACAAAAATCTCGAGTACCATGTTTTACATTCCATGATTATACTGTGTCTAAACAGTAACAAAATCCGTTACCTTCAGCTCCAGCTGCCGTACCCATACAATATTATTGACAACTTCAGAAAGGTTTTTGGCTGCCAGCGGTCCAGAAACATCACCAGGAACACCATGGCATCGAGTTTCAAAGTCTGTCCGATTGTCTAACAAAAGCAAAAGATTCATGTTAGACCAGAAATCTAGTAGAACAAGCTTAAAATCATTATTGTACTTATAAGAATATACTAGGAATATTAACATAATTCTAAAAGTAAATAAAGAATTCTAATACAAAATAATATTCTAATATAAAAAAATTAATTAAATACTTCTAAATCCATTTTTACCTTTGACATAATCTTGAAGTCTTGCTAGCAGTGTTTCCCTTTCAAAAAGCAATTCTTTGCTTATATTTGGATGCTTTATCAGTTCCTTATACTTCTGGAATGTTTGAAGAAGCTGGAATTTGAAGTTTAAAAAGTTATCTCTTTTTCCTGAAAAAAAATTAAACATGTTCTGACACTGCTTGTTAGTGCTGTTCAGAAGTGCTGTCTTTGGCCCCAGGTAGTTATTCCTGTGTTCTAAACCAACTACTTAAAATTCTTTACTTAAAATTCTTTAGGAAAGCTTTCAGACTACAAAAATATCCATACCTGCTGAGGATTGTCGTGAATTTCTGAAATAAATTTCTTCATTTTGCTTGCTATTTTTTGTTCCGCTGGTGCAATAATTCTTTCATACTGAGAGACTGCTGCTTTCCATAATGGCTAGAAATAATGAGTCCGTATGTTAGTTTAGGACTATCCATACAAACCATAAAAAGTCACAGAAAGAATGAATAAATTAAAAATAAACATTATACCTCTGTGTAAGGATTATAGTGTACAGGATTTAGGCCAGCAAAGGGTTCAAACACTTGGGCAAGATGTAAAGCATTTTGTTCTCCAGCTGGCAAAAAGAATGTAAGTTTTTCATGCAGTGTTCTAACAGTTAACACCTATAACAGAAAAAAATATGTTATATATCCAACATATTTTTTACATAAAACTTATATATAGATGCAAAAAGCACAAGTGGCACATCCCATTCCTCCCCTTTTTACAATAAACTTTTGAAAGGCTCAAGCAAACATGGATTATGGAACACTATTTGACTCTATAAAAGGCTATGAAAGTGTTTTAATTCCCTTTTTTACCTTAAAACAATGCAGTTTAATTCTGTGTCTAATGAAATAAAAACTTACAATTCAAATCTCTACCTCATCAAGTCGTTTGCCAAGTCTGGCTAACGATTCGGGGAAATATTTTTCATTTTTCCATGGATGTAGAGTATAATGTTGCCACAGTTGTCCAGTTAGGTATTCACAAGCTGACACCCAT
The DNA here is from genome assembly GCF_023634085.1 of Falco cherrug. NCBI lineage: Eukaryota > Metazoa > Chordata > Aves > Falconiformes > Falconidae > Falco > Falco cherrug. Next base: position 15,962,074 of record NC_073698.1, on the reverse strand, counting down.
TGCTCACAAATCAAGATGCCAGCCTTTAGATTTTCTTTAACACTGTGAAAAGCATCTTCCCACAGATTCAAAGCTGCTAATTTTCTCTGAACATATCTACCTAATGAACCACCTAGAAAACAAAAAAGTATCCAAAAGCAGTATGTTATGTTTGTTTAAAATAACTCCTTTAAACAATACACCATATTCCAAACACATTTTTAAAAAATTAGTGTAATGTCTTGATTTCAAACCGCACAAATGTATCAGTAACTGATGATTTTGTTTCAGATTCAACAAATCTCTTAAACATCTCCAAGTTAAACTGAGGTTGGTCTAACATCAGAAGCTGATGGATTTGGATTCTGGCATCCACACAAAAGCACCAGCAATAATAGCAGTAGCTGGCTGCTCCCAGCAATCCTTCCCCTCATGCACAGCCACATCTGGCAGCAGCAGATAAACTCACTGCTTGATGCCTGTCCCAGAACGTGGGACTGCTGTTGAGAGAACGAGAAGCAACCTCTCCGCATCTCCTGCTCTCGCTTCCACATAGATTGAATCAACCTTCAAGTGGGGGGTTATGTAAATAAATTTTCTTCTGCCAGAGAAAGACAAGGAGTCAAACAGAAGCTAGACAAATCCAGACCACAGACTGAAAGGTCCATCTTAGTGTTATTAATTATCATCTTCCCAAGTAAAGCACGTGTGCAGGCATCTACCAGAACTGACTGAATTATTGGATACTATAAGGGAAATAATACTGATGGAACATAATTACAAGAGGAAAGCATCTTAATGCTTTAGGTTATCACTGGTGCCTTTAGGAGGAAGAAGATCTCTGCTCAAGGATCATTCTACTTTTTCTCAACTGTTTATTTCATAAAAACTGCATAAAGGTTTACCTATTACATCCAAGAGATTATGCATGCGTGGCTGTGAATAAGGATCATGTTCTGTTTGTCTCCACACACCATCAACAGTATCCTTAGTAGTCTCCACCAAATCCACAACTTCAAATAATGAGAGACTATCCAAGTTGTAATAATCCTAGGAAAAAAATATCCTTAATACAGTAACTTTGCAACTAGTATTGTAGAAACATTTATACTTTTCTGAAGCTGGCAATTGCTATAGTTTCCTAAACTTTCCTAAGTTTCTTGCTTAACAGAACGTGGCATAATCCTTTCAAAAAACAAGCATTTGCATACGTTTATTCATGTCAAGGATGCATTGATATCTGAAGTGCTATTAAAGCAAGAACTTTACAGGTGCCAAAAATTTTGCATGATAGCATTCGTTATTATCCATCTTCATTTTCAGTTTTCCTTTATATGATTTTATGAGTCAATTTCTAGTTCACAAACTGTAGCATACTGTTGTATTTCTGCAGCAGCTCTTAGTATTCAATGATTAAATCTGCTCCCAATTAAATGCTGGCATTCACCTCCACCATTGTCATTAGAAACTACATGAATGTCATTTAAAGTAAAATTCTGCCTAAAAAAAACCACCCTAAATATTTAAATATTTGAAAAAAGTGTACATATGCTGACATATATTTCATGAGTATTTTTACTAGTTTACAAATACATCACTAATCACACAAAAGAAAACATACTTTTGCAATGTCCTCAAATAGGTCTTTAAAATGAGCAGCTCTCTCTTTAGTACACCATTTACTTCCATGATGAGCACATTCTATCCAGAACTGAAATTCATCTGTTGGTGTAAGTATAGCTGCAAATAATAATGGGAAATGTTTAAATATGAAATACACAAATGGTCACAAAATATTTTCAGTCAGAACATACCTCCTAAAGAAAATTTTTACTATATCATTATGCAACTATCCTTCAACTTCTGAGTCTGCCTAGATGGAGGGCCAAGTTCATACCAAGAGACCACAGTTTAGCATCACTGATTCCAATCTACTCACCACAACCTGTTCAGTTTCACACTCTGCAGTCACTGGAATAATGAAGACTGAAAACGTGGAAACAAATTATTTATTCCTAATTTAAAATTAACTGTGAAAGATGTAACTGCAAAACAAACCTCGTACATCATCTTCACTGAATTTTGTTCCTGTGTAATTAGGATCTGATCTTCTGAGAACAGTACTCAAGCCAGCTTCAAGCTCACTTAAAAGTTTCTGGAGTTTGGGATCCAATGTTTTACTCCATCTCTCATCCTGCAATGAAAGTTTCAAAAACTGTCAGTCACAGGATAGAAAGACTATCGTTTTCCTCCCACTAATCTTAAAAAAACAAAAAATTATTTAGATTAGTGGCAGTAACCAACCACACAGCGGGACAACGTAACAATTTTTCTTGAAGTCAAGGAAAAGGACTTCATTTTTTTTTTACTTAATTCAGAATAATACTGTAAAAAAAATTTAGCACGAACTCAAAAGTCCGTTGTTTGGTCTATAAAGGCACTCTGAAAATGTGTTCAAAATTCTTTATTAATGAATTCTTTTAAGTTAAATTTGAAATCTACTTCTAAAGTAGAATCTGGAAATTGTTGGAATCAAATATTAGAAGTGATCATGTTTTTCTGAAATTATTTTATTGATATTATGACATAAAAGATACTAAAAATACTTAAAATGCTGAAACCCTGCTTTTTCAGTTTATGTAATACAGCCATAGTTGTTGGTTTTGACAACAAAACCCACAAGGGAAATATATTCTTTAACAGAACAGACTCAGAACATTGAAAAAAAGCAAACCTATGAAAAATGTAGCTGTATAAATAAATCTAGAGTCTAGCACATCCATCTGCCACACATTAAAGAATCAAAGTTTTCATTGTACAGACCTATGCATATATCAATGTGTATATATATATGTGTGTGTAAAATAAAAATATCTAAAATAAGAAAACCACTCAAGATGGGAATTACTGGTGGAAAGGAGGTAAGGAGATGGTGTCTCCATTAACCACCACTGCCCAGTGGTGTATTCCACATTTCTAGTTCAGACATATGTATGACTAGATTCCTCGTCCCATCCTTAATGATAGGAGGTGAAGTACCTTCTTTAACTTAGAAATTAGAACTACCATCTATTATTTAAGCTCTTAAAATATTTTATTTTAAAAACATAAAATATTTATCTCAGAATAGTTAACACACTATAGAATTTCAGTGTTTCAATATAAAACTACAGAACATTTAAACCGGTATATTGCTCACCTTCAGTAATACTGGTGCAAAAACTTGTCGTACAGCTTGATAAAGGGTGTTAATTGGTGAATCTAGCATAGATGACACAAGAATATTACTATGAAGATTATCTTCAGTAATTACATCAGGTCGCAGCTTAAAGAACACCAACACATTATTCTTTGATTCAGTAGCTTCAATCACTTCAATCTGTAATAATCAAGAAGACAGGATTTGTTTAGAAAACTTCATTGACTGAATATTATACTGAATTTATGTACACCATTTACACAAATTATTTTCATAAAAAAAAAATAAAATATGTCACTCCCTATGGGCTCTGATAAAATTCTGGTAGTATCTAATTTGCACAGAAAATGAAAACATTTATTATACTCATTCCTAAGTTCATAGGAACCTGAATTCCAACATCAAATACGTAATGGCTTTTTCATTATAAATATCTGTACACACCATAACTACTTGCACTGTTTTGATTTTGAAAACTTCACTTACCACTTTCTGGGGACAAACCAGAAACTCCATCTTGTGCCTAGAGAAAATTAAGCATGAAGTCTCTCTTTTTTTATTGCATTTTTATGCTACATAACCTTGGGAATATTTTTCCAAATATTCATTATTGTTCTCCTGAGTCTGTAAATACATAACTCTACTGCAATTCGTAAATTTCTCAAGCACAGAGAAAGGCATGCTGCTTCATCACTGAAATCATAAGTTGTAACACGACTCTTGTTTTCTTCAAAGTCCAACTTATGGGTAAATTTCCAAAAACTGACATTAAATCAATCATATAATTTAAACTATTTGTGGCTGAGGAGAATTCATAAAACAGGAGAACATTATTAAACATTTGATAAAATAACAGCAAAAAGATACACTAGCTGAAATCCCAAATTAGGTGCAATTGTAAACATCTGTGATCTTTTTTTCCCTATTAAAAGGAACAGAGGGCTAGTAAAGAAAGCTTTCAGTTTCACTGGATGGTATCAGAATTACTTTTTTATCCAGACTTTAGCCCAATGCCTACATTGTTTCACTGAGACAACAGGTACACATTATAGCCCCCATATGCATTTTTCCCACAGCTGCTGATGGTGGCTTTGCATGTTAGAGAGTGGCTTAGCAGCACACCCCAAAAAACCGGTACACACAAATATTCACTCTTGCATGAATATAGCACGCGCTAGAACTTCACCGAGCACCCAGAGGATTACACAAGGAGGTATGTAAGTTTCTGGTCGCCATAGCAGTTTGTATGGTAAGGACCCATCAGGTTTGTATGGTAAGGACCCATTCAGCGTGGAAACAAAAGGTAACTGACACAAGACAGCAGAAGGATGCCAAGGCGCAGGCTTTGCCTGTACACTCCGTGTAGCAGGCGCCGCACCACGTCCTGGTGGCCTGGTGGCATTCAGTGGCGAGTCACTTGCTGAACACACTCAGAGCAGGACACGGCACGCAACGAACTCTGATTATGGCTGGACACATCAGTCTGCGAAATACATGATACGGCTAAACGCCCACCCTGGGACTTGCCAAACCAGCCGATGTGCCACATCTCGGGAACAACCCGAACGTGGCTCCACCTGGCACCTGCGGCCAGGTAGCACGCCATTCCCCAGCCTGCATCGCACTCGCACAGCGACAATACGCAGCACTGAAACCACCCGCCTGCCCGGGCACAGCCCGCTAACGGCGCCGCACAGCTGGCCCTGGTGGCCCTCGCAAAGCGCCTGGGCCAGTAATTTCCGTGGCAGGCACCGGGAGCAGCACGGGTGGGAAGCAGCCGTGGGAAGACGCCTCCCAAACCAGGCACCGGCCCTTTATGACCACTGAACCCGGGCTCTGCGCCCCAAGGCGTGCACCGGGAGGCGGTGGGCACGCCGGAGCCGCCGGTGCCCGCCCCCCCGCCCCCGGCCGTACCCTGTTGGATGCGGTGAGCTGGGCGCCCGCGAGCTGCACGGCGAGCAGGAACTCATTCCCGTCGTCCAGGAAGCTGGCCAGCTCCGGGCGGGCATGGAGCCCCGCGGCCAGCGCCTCGCCGCCCGCAGCCGGCGCCAGGCCGAAGTAGTTCGCAGCCGTGGCCGAAATAAAGCGCTTCCTCTTGTCTCCCTCCCCGGCCATGCTGGCAGGCGGCGCCCCCCGCCCGCAGGAACAAGGCGGGGATGGATCCCGAGCCCCGCGGGAGCGCGCGGAGGGGTGGCGGAGGCAGAGCCGCTGGGCGGGCGGGACGGCGGCTCGCGCCGGGGTGCACGCCGAGGCCCGAGGGCTCCCGGCGTCCCCGCGTTGCCAGGCCCCGTCGCTGTGGCGACCGAAAATGGCGGCGCCGGCACGCTTGCGAGCTTGGTCCGCGTCGCGACGGGCAAACGCCGCGCCGCTGCGCCAGCGGGGCGAAAGGGGGAGGTCGACGCGCTCGGCAATCGGCAGGTAGGCCGGGCTGGGGGCGGGGCGGCGGTGGCCGGGGCGCCCCCAGGCCGCCTGAGGCGGGCCGGCGTCCCTCGCTCTCCGCACGGCCGCAGCCGGGCTCGCCTCCGGGAGTCACCGAAGCGTTTCTCCCGCCGCCAGCCGCGTTACGGTGTCACGGGCACCGCCGTGCTTCCTGTGATGTAAAGAATCAGTCACCACTATTCAAGTGAGCGGAGGTTATCTTTATTCGGCAGCGCTGGGTGCATGGGGGATCGCTCCACCAAAGTCAAGCGCACCGAGAGGATTTTTCAGTCCCCTCTTTATACAAGCTACTCATACCTATTCATTAACTTTCCAGGAAATCGTTTACATATTCATTACAATTTCAGGAACTCATTTACATATCTCACTAAACTAGTGACCATGATTTAAGTCCTTGTCTTTGCCACGTTGTATAAACAACAGGAACTTAGGACCAGATAGCCTTTGTAAAGATGACAGATCCAAGGACTTAGCAATTAGTACATCCGTCATGTTAGCAATAAGGGTCCTTGGACGTTTCCCAACTTTTAGCTAAACATAAGTACATCATCCTATAGATAAGTGGTACATCATTCATCATTCACCTGCCCGCTTCCGTTACCGCTCAGTTTCCGCTAACGAACCTGCGGGCTGGTTCATTACCACAAAGCAGCGAGGGGCGGCAGCCCCCCGGCAGGCCTGGCCCCAGGGGGCGGCGGGTGCGTGACCGGGGCTCCCTGACACCGGCCAGCAGCAGCGGGGAACCGCGGAGGAACGCGGTCCCGCCAGCGATACCCTCCCGCCTGAGGGACACCCTCCCCGCCGCCCCCGGCTTCCTGAGCCACACCGGGCTTGGAGGGCGGCAGGCGGCGGGCCAGGAGCGTGCGGTGGCGATACCAACAGCCAACGCTGCAGGGGAGTCGGGGTAGAAAAACACCGCTTCCTCCCCCAGCAGCTGCTCTTTAACTCGGCCCCCAGCCACGCCGCCGCCCGCTACCCGCACCTGCGGCTCCCGCAAGCGGCCGCCCCACCTCACGCCGGCCCCCAGCACTGCCGCCCGGCCCGGCGTTCGCGCTTCCCTGGTTTTATTTTACTGTGAACACCCACCGTAACCACCATGCGGCCTCAGTGCTCTGCTACCGCCCCACTCCCCCCCCGCCGCCCATTAAGCGCCCTCGGAGCCGCCGGTCACGCAGCGGGTCGGCCCGTGCCCCGGTGGCGCAGAGGGGCCGAGAAAGGCACGTGGGTGAGGCGAAGGCGGGGCGCGGCCGCCCGGCGGGAAGGGCACGTGCCTGGCTCCCCCCCTGCGGGGCGGGGCCATAGCGGCGGGCCCGCCCCGGCGGCGCTCTCACTTCCTGTTCGGCGGTGTCTGTGTCCGGGTCGCTCGCCGTTCCCTGAGCAGCTGTTACCGGCCGGTCCCGCGCCCCCGCCCCGGGCGCGACACCCACTTCTGGCACCGGCGTGGCGGCGGGGCCTACCCGCGCGGCGAGCGGGTGGGTGGCAGGGCCCGGCCGGGACGGGGAGGAGCAGGGCGGGACGGGGCTCCTCTCGTCTCCTCGCCACCGGTCTCGGGAAGCGGCAGCGGCGGCGGCAGGGGCCGGGGGGGCGGTGAGGCCGAGGGGGCCTCGGCTGCGGGCCCCGGCAGTGGGGCGGCGCCCACCCCGAGGCAGGACGATGCCGGTGAAGAAGAAGAGGAAGTCCTCGGGGTCGGCGGGTGCAGCGCCGGAGGACGCCGGCCCCAGGAAGCGTAAACTCGGCAGGTACCGTTTCGCGGCGCGGTGCTGCCCGGCGGGCACGGTGTGCGGGGCGGGCCGGGCAGGGCCCGCGGCGGCGGTTGCTGCCGGCTGTCAACGTCCCCGGGCGGGCGGGCGCGGCGCGGGCCGCTTGTCCGCCGGCGGGGGGGCCGGAGGCGGCCCCGCTCCGCACCGCGGGGCCCGGGGTGCCGGGGGTTCGCACCGGGGGCGGTGGGCGCGATGAGGCGGTGCGGGGCCCGGCCGGCTTTGCGCAGCGCCTGGGTCCTGCCGGCGGGCACGTCCCGGTGGCGGGGGTGCTGGTGCGGGCGCCCGCCGTGCAGGGCACACCTTGGGGAACAGGGGATCTGCGCCCGCTCCTCCCGGCTTTGGCTTTCCCTGCACCAGCGGGGCCTGTTCCAGAGTCTGTCCCCGTGTTCGTTCTAACCTCTGACCTGCCCCACGTAGCTCCCTTAATTTTAAGGTTGCCAGTGCTCAGGGTGTCTGCGTTAAATCGTCTCTTTTCTGGTTTGTTTTGGTTTGTTGGTGGGGTTTTTTTTAGTGAAACGGAGGGAATGGTCAGCACACTCCAAAACAAAATCAGGGAATCTGTAATAAATTCAGGAGTCTGAATCATCCTGTTCATTAACAGCCATAAAAAGACCACTTATACCATGATACCCAAAAATTACCATTAGAATGATAAACCATGGTGTAGAGCTTCCAGTGTGGCTTCCCTAAAGTAACTGTATGCCGCCTTCATCTATTACAGCTTGTTAAGTATGTCGCTAAACCAGTAGTTATGACAGTCGTGACTTACGAAATCAATGCTACTGGAATGGCTATTGCAAGAAACTGACATACAGTCGTCCCCATAGGTTGACCAAGCTTAAGCTTAGAAGTACCTAGGCTTTTATTTTGTTATGACCATTCATTTCGGATAACTGTTCCACAGCTTCCTTTTCTGCAGTCATTTATGATCTTTTAGATTCAGTCTAAATTTCTTCATAACCAGTTAATAATTGTTCTTGTGCTTGCATTATATTTTATATAACACTCCTCCCTTATGGTCCTGCCTCATAGTGTGTTTGGAGTGAGCACTTATGTTTTCTCATATTTCATTTTGTTAAATTAAACACGCTAAATTTTTCTAGATTGTAATACTGATTTTCATTCTCCTTGCTCATCATAGCTCATCTCAGCATTTGTTCCAGTTTCAGTTCATCTTTCTTGAACACTGCTGACCAAAATTTTATGGTCTTAATTTCTTTAAAAAACCTCAATCTTTTGAAAGCTCCTTAAAAAACAGCCCAATATACCAGACTCTATAGGGAGCTGGTAGCCGTTAGGCAAAAACTATGATGTAAATGAGAATTCATGCTAGCTAGTCACTAAGTGTTTGATACATGAGCATATTTGACACAGCATTCTTTATATAGTAATATATTGGTGATATTCTTTAATAAAACCAGTAATTACAAATGGATATATGTTAAACTAGATAAAGCTGGCAAGTAATAGCATACTGTAGGGCTCTGTTTCATTCTGGTGACTTGAATTTTTAATGGCACTTTGATGGATATTTGTATGTAGTACATCTTTAATTCTAGCTTTCAGCACATATGGCTTCATCTTGGAGAGCATTGCTTTCTTTTCCAGTGAAGCTTAAAGTGATATATGGGAGATAAAAGTTGTTCAACACCTCTCAGAATTGAAGTATTCTTTTCCTGCTTGACGTTTTCATTTTAAAATTGCAATGTAGGAGCTGCATAATTTCAAATCCTCTCATGTGATTAATTTTCACCTCATTCTTAGAAATAATCTTAGCTCGTTCGAAGAGTCTGTAACTTGTATTTGAAAGGAGTGTGCATTGAAAAGGTGCTGCAATTCCTTACTACTAAAGATGCTTTCAAATGGTTAGTGATTTTGCTGGAAGAAATCAGTTATTTTATGTGTTCTTTTAAAGAATGATAAATTATGAAAATTCACTTCCTAGGCAAATTGAGTTGTGTGCCACATAATGAAGACAATGGTGTGGGGTGGGGTGAGCTGTGTGTGCATAGATTGCATATTACTATTCTGGTATGTGTACCAAACATCTGTAGAAATTACAGATATGTAGTTACATGTTTAATGTAAACAAATTGACCAAGTTTTCTTCCCAAATTTGGCTGCTTCACTATAAATAGCCTGACTTTTAAATATGTCAAACTCTGCAGCTCCTGTTGACCTAAATGGGATCTGTGCATATTCAGCACTCCTGAAGATCATACTGCTTATTAGAGACCTAACTTTAAATGCCTATATGTATAAATATAAGTAGATAATAAGGCATTTGAATTACTGAGTAGTGATACTTTGACCATCTGTGTGTGGGTTTTTTGGTTTCATATCTGCACAAGATAACAGTACTTTTGCATTTCAGGATAAATAATAGTTGTAATAAATTGGGCTATGAGAGGGTTGTATTTCAAGGTAATTTTATGTTCCAACAGCTGCTGAAGTAGGATGACAGTTGCCCATTAACAAATTCAGCTTCACTGTTGATGTATATTGACTTCATGAAACAGTTTATATAGTTTGAACTAATAATTAACAATTTGGAATTAAATTTTAAAGTATTTCTCATTTCTCTTATTTTAATAACACTTATCCTTGTATTACTATAACCTATTGCAGATCACAAGCCTCTGGTAAAGTACTAAGTGGAGAGGAACATTTTTCAAGCAAAAGGTGCCTGGCTTGGTTTTATGAATATGCAGGTAATACACAATGGATTCATCTTTAAAACTATACAGTTTTGTTTAAAATAAACGCATATATCAAATATCATTTGCATTATGCTGAGGCAGACATAAAAAATATGTCCATAGTTGCTTCCTTATAACATGCACATGAATTAGTATAGCTTTTACTACCACTTTTTCAGTATTTGTTTTTTGATTTTTTTTTTCTTCTTTACTCTGTGCTTTGTAACTTACTATGGCATTCTTTAAAGTGAAATGAATGAGTTGGACAGTGCAGTGTTGAATCAGGATATACTTCTTATTTTGAAATGGACAAGTAGAAGCCAGGAAATTGAGAGACAGTGGAAGTTTATTTAATCTAACTAGACCTTGTTTATGATCAAATTGGAACAATAATGAAATAGTACATAATTTAAGCCTTTGGGTTTCTCTTTTACAAAGCAAAATAATAGATACTTACACAGTTTTTCGTATCTGGGAATCTGTCCTAACATTTTTGATATTCTAAATAACGATTGTTGCATTCAGAAGTGTTAAAAGTAGCCTCTTTCAAATAAATCAAAATTGCTATCCAAGTAACAGTTGCTTTCAGTGAATATGCAGTGTATCTTAGAGAATTTCTTAGACTGTTGCTGCCATTTGTTTACCAATTATGTTTAGAACCTCAGGATCTGTAAACTATTACTGATTTCTTGTCTAGTCACTGCTTTAAGTCCATCATAACTAGTTGATTAAAACTCATTAATTCCCATTTCTTGGTACAAAATAAGCTGATGATTTACCTGCCAGCAATTGCTTTGAGTATATTTATCAGAACTGGTGTTTTCCTTGCAGTCTTTCCACAGTAATGAACTATTCCTGATTCTAGTAGTCTGCTTTCTAATTTAGGTTTGAGACATACTGTTTTGGAGTATTTTCTGAGGAAAATAATAATTCTCAGTTAATTTTCTTCTGATAAATGCGCCTGCACACAAGGCCTGTAAATTTTGTTTCTGTTGTTAAGTCTGAGTGTAGGTTATACTTTGTTAGTTAACCCGTAATCAAAATATGCCATGTTTCTAGCATAAAAAAGAATTCCAGTGAAATTATACAGTGTAGGAAATTAAATGTTTCCATTAAAGAGAAAAGTACACACATATATGTGAATTGTACGTATGAAATCTGGGCGAAAAACACTGATTCAAGTTTATACTTGTCATTACCAGTGAACCCTTGTATCTGTTTCTCTTCGTAACTTAGAATGTGCTAAAAAAATTGCAAGTTTATGTACAGGCTTCCCAAAACCTGACGGCAGTGTTTTGCCTTGCTTACCTAGGTGAGCTGTTCTTTGCAACATTTTTCAAGAGGTGGGAGTTCATGGTCTTAAATGCCAGTTGCATTTTATTTTCCTGTAAAGTAGCCATTCTCAGGTTTTGGCTATGTTCTTATCTCACAGTGAGTATTCGAAGTACATAATCCAAACTCTTAAAAAGACTTCTGCTGCAGTAACAGCAGCAGATACAGATGAAGTGGAGACAGGTATCATCAGGGCAGGGGGACGGGGAAGGGACTCTCTGCCTATGTACAAATAGCAAAATTTGCAAAAAAAAAAAAAGGCTAAAATGGCATGTTGCTTTGGAAGATAAAGCCTTTACCTTTTACATGGGTTCATATTAACTAAAGCAATGTTAACATAATGATCCAAGACACATCAGAATAGTGTTATCAACAGGCCTTCTAAGAATATTTGGTTACCTAGTAGGAGTAGTTTTTGGAACAGGCTTACTAGAAGTAACTGAAACTAGAGGGATATTCAGAGAAACAAAGTGTTGTAGAGTGTGTCTGTATGTGTTCTTTAAATATGCTATTTTGCTGCTTTTTAGAGGCTTTTGTTGTGTTGAAAAGTGACAGCGTAACACTAACTTTTGTGGTCCTGATCAACTTATTTTCATTGCAGTCATAAACGTTTTTCTGCTTTCTACATGCCTAACACTCTTAGCATTTTTCTGATTTATTATTATCACTCTCATATTACTCAGCATCACAAAACTAACCTTACATTATTTGAAGACTCATCTTCATCGTTGGTGCAAACCCACAAAGTTAACAACATTGAAATAGTAATATCTGTAATAGTAGCTCAGGTGGAACTAATTTTTTCATTGTTGATAAAAACTCTTTGAAGAATGTTTTTCATAGAGTAACTTCAGCGCAGAGTAACAGTACACAAAGTTATCTTTAAAAACAATTGACTGCCACAATTACTGGAGTTGAGCTATGTAAATGGGAAACTCTGTGGAGACTTTTGAAAACTCACAGATGCAAACTGAAATAGCTTGTCTGCTGTTGTAGGGAGGCAGTGCACAACATGAAAGTTCTGGTTTAGTTTTACTTTTAGTTTGTAGTGTTACTTTGTATGTAATATACATGTCTCCTCACTGGAATTGATAGAATGGTTCTAACATAAAAGCTACTTAATAGTGTTTCTAAAGATAGCTTGTATGCAATATAGTCTAATTATTGTTGTGTCTAACCCTTGTGAAAAGAGAATGTTAGATTTTAGTCTGGTTTCTTTTTGGTTTTGAAGGTCCCGATGAAGTTGTGGGGCCCGAAGGAATGGAAAAGTTCTGTGAAGACATCGGTGTTGAGCCTGAAAATGTAGGTTTCTTGCACAATACTAACACTTTAAAAGCAGGTATTGGATAAGATTAGGTTCTGTGTAAAACAAATTCAGTAGGCAAGGAGTTGTTTATCCTCCTGATTTTAGGGACTGTTCTAGATATTTCATCAATTTTGTGTGGCTGGTGTGAGGTTTGTTTTATTATAGTAATACTTCATTTTCAGAAATAGGAATTAAGGGAAAGATTGCACATAGCTGAATTATTAAATGGTAACACATACAAAGTACAAGCGTGTACAACAATTGCAAGAATGTTTGAATGCTTGGAGTTTCTTGGACATCCAGAAATCAGTCTTTCCTTACATACTTATTGCTTTTTCTCCCTTGTTTTTTTCCCCATAGATTATTATGTTAGTTTTGGCCTGGAAACTAGAGGCTGAAAGCATGGGATTTTTTACCAAGGAAGAATGGTTAAAAGGAATGACCTCTTTACAGTAAGAGTGTTTTCACATATATAAGAGAATGTTCCAATTTTATGTTTTTACCAGTAGCTTAATCATTCTTGCCCTCCATTTCTTGTACATTGGCAATAAGAAACATAAACTCTTGCTTTTAGGTCTGGTCTCGGGCAACAACTGGAAGTAGCTACTGTTGTTCAGGTTGTGAATTTGTTGAGTTCACTCCAGTTACATAGTTTTGTCTAAAAAGTCAGGTTTTGGTGGCTTCTTTTTCTTACCAAAAACATGTTAAAATACCATTCCAGTTAGCAGACATCAATAAGTAGATCAGGAGATACCAATTAGCATATCTCAGCTCTGGTATTCTAGAAAGTTTTTACTGATTTCTAAGCTGTGTAGGTGAGGCCTACGTTGATAATAATTTAGGTTATTAGTGTTACTTATTAGGTGTGGATCAGAAGCCATCCTTAATGCTTAGATTAAATAATTTTTCAATTTATAAACTTCTCACTCCTGTTTGTAAGACTTTTTTGGTGAGATAATGCTCTGCCTAAAGGGATTGTTTGTTTCATGAAACTAATCAGCTTTTTGTGAGGCTTAGTTCACTTGTCACTTTTTGTTCTTCATGAAACTACTTCCAGTACATGGATGTTTTAAGTGTGACTTGTTATGGTGCTGCATTCAATATTAAAAATGTCAGGGAGCTACTGTTGCAGCATGGTGGGAAGGAGGGGCTGATTTGACCCTTGGAGTTGGCACAGTCGCCGTATCAGCTGTGATTTGGTTTGGGAAATTGTATTGGGCAGATACCCTCTGGTTATTCAAAACTATGACCTGACTGTCTTGTGCAAATCTTATTTGATTTGGGATCATGCTTCCAACAGATGCCTTGATTGTTTTGTGACTATCACAGGCTCTTAAATTTAGTAAGAGCTGCAATGATTAAATAGCCTGAAATTCAGGATGGCAAAGATTAAGTTCCGGGTGCATAAATTTTTAGATGCAGTGAATGGGTATAATTTGGTCACTTCTCTGAAGTACTTAATTTTTGTGTCCAAGTGGAGGCTCTCAAGAGTTAGCCAGTCTAGCAGTACACAAGCACAAAGATGTATGAAATCAGACACCTCTTCAGAGGCAATATTCTGGAGTTTGTTTCTAATAATCTTCTGTGATTAGGAGTCTTCTGGTTCTTTTAAGAATAGAGCTGGTCATGCTGTAGGCTATATGTGTTGAAAACAGAAAATATGGTACTGCTGGTATTTTTATATAAAGAGACTTGTGATTGGACCACTTGCCTAAGCCTAAACCAGTTAACCTGTATGTTCTGCTTCCCTTGGGTGTGCTCTGATAGCAGGCTGTAGGCTAAGCAGCAGGGTGAAGCAGTGACACTCGCATAAAGGAATTCAAGATTTGTTAGCTTATAAAGATGTGCTAGTTTTGGCTGGGAGTGGAGTGAACAAGCGACTGATTGGTGCTTAGTTGCTGGCTGGGGTTAAAACACAACAAAAGATAATATAAATCTGTAGACTTGTGCTGTTTGTGGGAAGGAAGAATCATATTATGGGGATTCCCTTTGGAATGGGGGAATCTAGTTTCTCTTGAAAGATTAGACAAAAGTTTTGAAGGATTTTACACTCTTAAAGCAATAGAATATTATTAAATTCTTGCACAGCATTTTTTGCATGAAGAAATGACATTAAAATGCATTAAAACCCCAGAGTGTATTCTAAGTCAGAGTTATATTACAGAATCCTTTTTTCAAAATATGAGAAATGTCACATACGGTAATTGCATGAACAGGATTGAGTGGAGTTCAGCTCCATAGTAAGACACCTAAATGTGTGGTTTACATGCAAGAGCTGGATTTCTTTAATTGTTACTGCAATCTCCGGAGATCTAGCCAATGTAGTGGAGCCTGAGGAGGTATTCAGTTTGCCCTAAGACCTAGTGGCTGATCACCTGAATTGCTCTTACACGTTGGTTGGCTAGACCTCTGATGGGCAACACCTAAAGCTAATACTCAGTTAGATGCCAACGTTTGAGTGCCTGAATCTTGGAGTCACATTCTTTTTGTGTGGTTTTGTGATATGCTGATGAAGAGATTGTGATTTGCTCGTCAGAGAGGAGAACAATAAATATGTGATAAGGTATACACTTTAAAAATTTAGGTGAGTTAAGCATTAAGTTGTGAGACTTAAACAACTTAAGCTGTGAAAGCGAATGTTTGTAGTATATCGTGATGGAGGGGTAAATTCTGCCCTATATATTTGTGTATGTGTGTATATATGTATGCATGTATATATATATATATATGAAAGCTGGGTGCCTGAATCTAAAATAATCACTGGAAGTTCTTTTCATAGTCAGCAGAGAGAAACGGTTCTCTCTGCTGGGCCATTCATTTCAGCTATTTTAAACACCTCCTTAGGATGAAATGAATAGCCCTCAGGAAGTGACTGTTCAGCTGCATTTGCTTTAAAGCCACTAGGGGGTGGATAACTTAGCGTTGGGCATTTAACTTTATATATCTGAGTTACAGAAGAAGCATACTCATATATTTGTCAATTGTGGGCTTTACAGACCTATAAATAAACAAAAAAATCTAGTCAAAAAATCAAGGTGAAGAAAAAAGGATTACAATTAATGATTTTGTAAAACTCCATAGAAGTAATTGTTTCAACTAGGTAAGTAAATACAAACAATTTTGTTTTTAAGGAAGTGAGGCATAAGCAGCTGTATTGTCTGAGTACTTCCCTCTGGCTGGTTTTTTAACGTTAGAATCTGAGCCAAATTTTGCATTAAAGTTGAGCTTTTGAAAATGAGTGGCCGGGTAATGGGGGAAGAGTCAGATTAGATTCTGAGGGAAAGATAAGGTAATGATCTCTCTAGGTACAAAAGAAGCCACATGGGAGAGAGGGAGAGGCAGGAAAGGCCAGGTAACTTCTTGCTGTTTGCAGAATTGTTAGTAAAGCCAACTTATTTGTGCTGGATTTAATGATAGCCTAATATCAGCTGCTTTTCCAGTGAACTTTTTGCTCATTGTTATTGTCTCTCTGCTAATGTTTGTGAGGCAAACACAAAGCATAGTGTAAATATATTTTTTTATGGCCATATAGCATTCAATCTGTACTGGAATCTAAACAATTTCTGGTCTCCAGACCAGTAAATAGTTGACATAGTGAAACTATAGCATTGTCAAGTTAAGGAAAAAATGTCCCTTTGCTCTCTTAAGCTATTACTTCCTTGGACCTCTGTATTGCTCCAGTTAAAACATTGAACCTAAATCTCAAAAGATCCTATTTCAGTGTTTGAAGAGAGTGGATGGGCTAGATGGATATAATTTCCTTTTGTCCATCTAGAGGGCATCCTACTCATATGTAGATTAAAAGACCATCAAAGTACTTCATATACTACTATTAAATGCTTTTGGTTTAATGTTTGTATACATCCTACTGATCTTTGTTTTTACTAAAAGACAAGCATGTGTGACTAATTATGAAGTATGAAACACTGGAATATATGGGTAGGAGTTACTTTGTCCCTGTTAGCTATGCTTCAAATGAACTCTCTGCCTCAGTAGAAATTAAAGTAGGACTGCTTTGTGATGCTAATTTAAGTTTTGTTATAAATATGATGTAGGGGTGTGAAGAGAATGCCGAAAGATAACATTCTGTTCTGTTGATCTTGAGGTAACCTCATTTAATGCTGTCTTTCAGTAAAGGCAATTCAAGAAATCACATTTTCTTTTCTAGCCTTTGCATGGGAGTTTGATGTTAATTCAGCTGTGCTAATCAGAAGGTTGTTCTGACTGTTAGGAAGATTATTCTAAGTGTGGGTGACCTCAGTCATCTTGTGTATCCTGTAGCCACACAAGCAGCTGTATCGCTATAAAAGAGGAGTCTGACAGCTCCTTACCTCACTAGCGTGAAGAAAATCGTTGCCCCGGTGTGGAAATGCCTAAAATGGCTTTAACAGAGATGTGTCCCTGCATCAGTCTTCAGAGGGTGGTGCCTGTCTGTTTCAGTGTGATCCATTTGACAGTTTGGTTTTAAATTGTTTGACAGTAATTCTGAAGTCTTGAGGTGTAATAATTGCACATTTTCATACTCATTTTCAAGAGAATCACTTCTGCATTAAAATATGTATAGCCAGTAGTACAGTAGACAATAACAGCAATTTTACTTTGTACTTAAATTTGTGATTACTTGAACAATTTTAACAAGATGTTTTGTAAGAAATTTAAACATGGTGTAATTTGTGTTTATCCATGGTATGGTAAATAATCTCAATCAAATTATATTTAACAAAATGTGTGGTAAACCCGCTTTAAGTAGTTTCTATATAGTGTCATTAGTACACTAACAACATGAGCATTTAGTTACGTGTTAAATGGGTAGGTTTGTCCTCAAATGTAGAGGACAGTATTATTGCAGTGTGAAGGTTCGAATATAGAAAGAAGAGTTATAAATATAAAATGAGATGGCTTTGTAGCATAGCATAATCCTGTTTTAAGGATTAAACAATAGAATACATAGGCCAGTTAGATGGCTGAAGACCAAAGTAATTTTATCTTTAAATTTACCAAAGTTTGTTGTTTTTTTTTTTAACAGAACTTGTTTTCAACTTAATGCGTGGTTTATTGCAAAATATATTAGTTCTAGTCATCTCAGTATGCAAACTGATTAGCTAACAGTTTTATTTATTTAGCATTGGTCTTGACTGGGACTTAGTGCTGCTTTGGGTAGATGCTGTTAGAGACAAAAAATAACAAAAGGCTCCAGCAGCTGAAATTGCTACATTTCTGCTGTGGCAGCCTGAGAGGGGCAGACGGGCAGGCTAGCAAACATGAGGAACAGAAGTATGGGCTGGGGGCAAAGAACAGTATCAAAGCACAGCATCTCAGCAACCTGCTGCAGTACTCCCGAAGGGCCCTTGCTCAGGGGTGCTGTGGCAAGTCCGTAAGGAGCGGTTAAAGATACAAACGTATTATCTGAGAGGCAGGCTGCCAGAAGGGGGACACGTTATGAAGGGAAGTATTTATGTACATCTGCATTTCTGAAAGTATTTCTCTCACATAGGATACAGGGCAAGGTGGATGTTTTTGTTTTGATTTGTTGTTTTTTTGTTGTTGTTTTTTTTTATCAAGGCAGTTGTTCTTTTGTAAGAATACTATACAATATAATATAACAACTGTTCTTTTGAGTGCATCTTTCCTGGAGGTTTACCATGTGTAAATTACATTCTCCTCTGCCATTGTTGGTGAATCTAATCCTTTTTCTATTTGGAAACAAAAGTCCTTGCTAAGTAAAATACATGGAGATCATCTTTTCTGCCAAAGGGGGTTTTTTGCCAAAGGGTTATCCTGTCAAGTGTCACACCTGTACATTCTTGTACAGCCTGTGAGTTTCAGTTGAATAGCTGCTGACTAATCCAGGTGTAACACTTATCAGAGCTTGCATGTATCAGTCATAAAACATGAGCAGACTAGTGTGTTTCGCAAAGTACCTGCTTAATCCTGCCACTCGTAAATATGCAGTTGTGAAGTGTGTGTTCAGGGTTTTGTTTTTTTCCAAAGAAATACGGCGTAAAGCCCTTATTTACAGCTGGGTTTTAGTACCTTAATGCACACTGTTTTCTCCAAACTTTCATAGTGATTGAAAGATAAAGTAGTGCTGGGTATGAATGTAAATTGCAGAGTATGGCATAAGAAGACTACTATTTGAGAAGTAAAGCAGAAACTGTATATTATGTTGCTGATAAGTTTTTTAAAAACTGGCTTACAGAAGCCAGATGTTCATCATTTCAATATGCTGCAAATGTTGAGCATGTTCAGCCTTAAGTCACTTTCATAGTATTACACCTGTACATCTGATGATTGAATTTTGGTGATTTTAATTTTTTATGTTTGCTGGCATTTTTTTCATTGTCCAAATGTTTTGTTTTGAACTTCTAACGTCATTTGGTTTTCTTTATTTTAAGGTGTGACTGTACAGAAAAATTACAGAGTAAATTTGACTTCTTGCAGTCACAATTGAATGACTTTTCATCCTTTAAGAATATCTACAGATATGCCTTTGATTTTGCAAGGGTAAGACTACTGGAATGTTAGAGAAGTTCTTATTTTAATTATTCAATGAGCTTGTACTTGAGTGTTTTTTATGCTTTCTTTATTCAACCTTAGGATAAAGACCAGCGAAGTCTTGATATTGATACTGCAAAATCCATGTTAGCTCTTCTGCTTGGAAGAACTTGGCCACTGTTTTCAGTATTTTATCAATACTTGGAGGTACAAGTTTCCTTGACTTTCTGAATGATGGCATAGTAGTTGGGCTGTTCTGTGAAAAGATTTCAGGGTTTGTGTTGTTTTGCTCAAGACTGTACATGGTGGAATCACCATCCCTGGAGGTATTTAAAAGGTGTGAAGATGTGGTGCTTAGGGACATGGTTTAGTGGTGGAGCTGGCAGTCCTGGGTTAACAGTTGGACTTGATGATCTTAAAGGTCTTTTCCAACCTAAATGGTTCTTTGATGCTAAGATTCTGTGTTGCTCCTCTTCCCTTTCTCGATGTGCTTATGAAACAGAGATGTTCTTGTATACATTACAGATCCTTTTCTCCATTCCTGTGTCCCACCCCCCTTCTCTTATCAAAGTAAATTAAAATTCAGTCTTGATTAGACTATAAAGGTAAATTTAAAATTAAATAATAGAGCCCCAGTAGTCTTTTCAGCTTCATCGGTGCTGAATTCCAAGTGTGCTTTGTGTGGATACAGTGTGTAGGTACCTAGAGCTCTGGCTGTCTGTGGAAGATTTTGGTCAGCTCAGCTATGACTTAGTAATGTGGACGTGTGTAGGCCGTGGAGCATACTAGGCTGAAGACTATTCACTGGCTTCAAATCAGTACTAACGTTGCAAAGTAGATGTCCTTATGATGATACTGTGTTGTACCCAGGAGAGAACAAGATTTTTGTAATTGTTCATTCTGGAAATATATCTGAGCTAGATACGCCACGCCTCAGGGCAAGATGAAAATTTACCACTTTTTGAAGCTCAAGAGTGATGACTTCCTGATTCCCTGGTATTCTGATTTTGCTCTGATCTTTCAAGAAACCAGTTTATGTAGTTTCAGAACTACGAAATATGTACATGTATAGTATTCTAAAAACTGGAAAAACAAGGAAATAGTAGACACTGATACCAGTTAAATTGTTTGTTAGGAACTGATTTAAGATAAAATGAGATAAATGAGATGCGGCATTACCAAATATCACTTGACATTTTAATGTTCTGAAATATTTTCCCTAGCAATCGAAGTACAGAGTTATGAACAAGGATCAGTGGTACAATGTGCTCGAGTTTAGCAGAACTGTCCATGCAGATCTTAGCAACTATGATGAAGATGGTGCATGTAAGTATTCATAACTTTTTGCTTATTCAACTATTACTTCAGTATTTTCAACTTGCATGAAAAAAGTTTCTGTAATGGAAACAATACTGTGAGGTATAAAATATTTCTTTTCCAGCAATGCATAGAAAAACTATCCTGATAACCATCCCTCTTCAAACTGCAGATATTAATTGTAGTAGTATGTCAGGGGTATGATGGTGTACTTGATCTAACTTATATTCAGTTGAGGATCTAATGAAGCTGCTTGCTACATGAAACTATGGATTTGCAAATAAAGTTATGAACAGCAAACTCTCATTTTGTACTAATATATAATAAACTCTAGTTTATAAAATAGCCTAGCTGCTGATTCAGCTGGGACTGAACTGTATGCCTGGCTGATAGTCAATCATGCCATGACTGAATTGCATTAGGCATCCCATTTTGATCTCTAATTACGTGCAATTTTGAAAACTCTAGGAGAAGGACCTAGTTGTGCCTATTTCCAATATAACCTTATTTTTATGCTTTCTCTTTAGTTCAGTGTTCCTGTCAGATGTCAGCAATGCTTTTTTAACATAGTTCAGTGTAGTGTTATTTGTGCACTTTTTGCTACACCTGGATTGAAATGATTGTGGTCGTCTCTGAGCCTTAATCAATATTTGACTGTAGGATTGGCATGGGTGTTGCCTAGACTAATAGTTTTAACTCCATATGTTAAGAGAAAGTGTTTGAAAGACCGTGGCAAATATAACTCCAAGTTTCATCCATTTGCAGGGCCTGTGCTTCTGGATGAATTTGTTGAATGGCAAAAAGTTCGTCAAGCGTCCTAGCAAGAATTCAAAAGAAAATGCAAAAGTTGTTTTGATGCCCACCTCTACACAAGCTAATGAGAAAAACAAAGGATTGCATTTTCATTCTTAAGAAAGACTTTAAGATTTTTTTTTTCCTTTTTTAAGGAAACTTTGTTACATGTGATATGGGCATTGAACCACACCTCTTCTGAGACTGAAAGCTGGAGTTCTTGTTTTGAGTCTTATGTTTATAGCCTTTATTTCAGAACAATAAAGATTCAGATTTGTGACAAAAGCCTAAAAGTGAAGAATGTCCCTTGAATGTGAGTGTGGTGTCTATTTTTAAAACCAAATCTTTAAGATTATCTTTCTCAGAAGTGCCCTTTGCTATGAATTTTTTAAGACCTTAAAATTGCTTAACTGGCACTGTTGCTTGCTGATGGTATGATTGTCTTGTGTGACAAACATTAGAAAGAATGACTGCTTTTTTTGGAGCCCTGGGTGGGAGTGTGCTAATTTTATATTAAGTATTGGTCATGGGTTGTGCCACAGTTTTCAGCTCCTTTTGGAGATAAAGGCCTTAAACTCTTTTTTTCATTTGTTTTTGGGGTTTTTTGTTTTGTTTTGTTTTTGTTCAAAACCCACCCAGTGGCATGGCATTTAATGGCAAGCCCTTTTAAAGCAGAAAGGTGTAGACCATATGGCTCTATATGCGGAACGGCTGAAAACTATTTGCCTCACTTCGGATGGTGAGCACAGATACTCTTTGGTACAGTAAGGCAGCTTCAAATTTTTACTACAATTTAGACTTTGGATTGCTTTGTATAAAAAGTGCAATTTATATTTTAAAAGGGAAAGCTGGAAAGACCTGGTTTCAAGCTTTGCTTCTTACATGTTTTAGACTGGAAGCATTCACAACATGACTCTTTTTTTTTTTTTTTTTTTTTTTTTTTTATCTCTTTGGATCCTTTTCATAGTGTAATTAAGGAAGAGACTATTACATCACCTACCTTTGACCTGTATATAACAGACGATTAATTTTTACCCTGTTACTCTGTGTATTGAGTCCAATAACTACTGCAGTTGCCCTTTTAGGCGCTCAGTGTTCGTGGCAGTGTTTAAATAAAGTAGAAGTTTGTCACTCTACCTTCCTGCCCAGGAGGCCCAATGCCACTCTTGAGAAGGAAAGGGACTGTAATGAGTAAATGTGAGAAACCAAAACAGAATGAGAGAATGAAGCATTTGCAACTTCTACTTTATTCTATAAATATATTATGTGGACTGTGATAATGCCATGAGACTCAGTCAATGATCAAGGCCTCGTGCCAAATATTTCAACAGCTTGAAATAAGAATAGACAATTGTAAGCTAGGCATGACTTGAAGATCTTTGCCTCAGGGAAATGACTTCTGTTTTGCACATCCCTTATTCAGACTAACAAGCATGAGTTTTCCTATCCTTAAGGAAGGCTTTATTCCCAAGATTAATTTATTTTTTTTTTTTACAAGGAGAGGGTGGAAGAAAAAACTTATGAAGAGAAAGAGTAAGTGGGACAGACAAGTAGTGTGTGCCTGTGCTCTTGTCCTACTACAGAGGAACACTCTTGCAGCTTACTTTCCAGACCTGCTTGCTGTGGGCTGCAGGAAGCAATGTAGTGGTGGTCCATGGGCTTTTCTGCAAGTCACCTCGTAGTCTGGTTGAATCTTAGAAACTTGGTTCTGCCCAAGTGAAAAAAAGCATTGGGGGGAACCAAACCAAACAACAGTCGAGATACTTGGAAAATCTCTGCTTACACAGTGACTAGTGTCTGTGCACATGCAAACACATGCACTACAGCTGTTCTAAGTATTTCTACACCCTTAAGGGAAGTACTTAATTTTAGACCTCATGCAGGCTACAGCAGTCCTCTTCAATATATTACAAGGTGTCCATTTGCATTGCTGATAATTCTGATTTCACTCATAAGAGTGTCTTTCATTTGGAAATTACCCTTCCCCACAGAAGGTTAGTGCCATAATGAGATTAACTTCGAGAGACCCAGAATCTACTGGTAGAGTAAGGTCCTGAGATGTGCAGATGAACATACATCTATTAACTTACGTCAAGGGAAGTACTGCTGTGTACTAAATCTCTGCAGGGGCACTGATTCTGAAATTGCTTTCTTAAATTCACTACAATGATTCTCCTTGCTTAGTATGTTTAGTCCCCATTATAACTGGGAAATTCTCTTTCCAGAAGTTTTGAAATATTGGTTAGAAGATTAATATTTTATAGTGTGATTAAAAAAAAAAAAAAGGCATCTTTTTTAGGTAACTGCGAACTGTTGTGAATTCAGTTTAAACCTAGAGGATGGTATTAGAGTATAACGGTAGGAGTGAAGCATCTACCAATCCAAGGTGATCAAGTACTTACCGTTAAGGTGTGAGACACTATGTGATGTATCATTTGTATCTCTGTTAAGGTTTTATCAGTATTCCTATAATAAATCCATGTTTCAGGGATTTATAACTTGGTTGTGCGTGTGATTGAAAACCATCAGTTGCTGTAAAACTTTGACTAGGAATGAATGTATTTAATCTACTTAAAATCAATATAGTTTTTCAAATTTGAATAAAATAGGATTTTAAGTTATGTTTTTGTGCTCAAAACTGCAATCAGATTTATTATTTAAATGTGAACTAATGGCTTGTACAGTTTCATTGTGAGCTGATCACTTTTTATTAGCTGTCTTTTATTAAATCACCTTACTGCTTACTGTGGAGAAGTGCCAAAAGCTGTTTATTTATTTTACTTTTTTAATTTTGTGCATGTCCACAAGCCAAAACTGAATTCAGCTAAATGGTTTCTTTAGTCTTTGAACTTTAATTTTGCTTTGCTCAGGTGCATTTCAGTCTATTGAATTAATAAAAAAGACACCTTCTTTTTCAGTATTCTGAGATGAAAGTTCAGAGGTCAATTATGTGCCACAGTTGTGACAAATAGTAAAATCGAAGGTAAAATGTCTTCCAAAACTAAATCATAGTGATGTCTATCTTGATGTTCTAAACTTCACTCTACTCTCACTTTCATTTCTTGATATTAATTCTTCCTAAGATAACTAACTTTTTCTAGTTCTCTTAGACTAATAGTTTTGGGTTTTAAATCCGAAAACGCCCACCTGTTCATGGAAAAAGCCATACTGGTCGATTGGAATGTAATATTTCACCTATGTAAAAATGTGATCTTGAATTAAACAGTTATGTATATTACCTATGTCTTTAACTGTATATGTAGTTTTGATCCAGTTTATCTTCACTGTTTAAACGTCTAATTCTTTACTAATGGCTGTAATCTCACATTTCTATATAGCAGAATTTGAATTTTGCCTTTGAGATTACTGGGGACAGGAGCCTGGTGCCAATCCCAGATGGTCCGCCAGGGGGCGCTGCGGTCCGCGCGGCCGTCAGTCAGGGGCTTTCGCGCTGGTACATGGATGCTGACTGCACAAAAATTGCAAAGGGGACCAGAAGTTTGTGTCTGATGTTTTGTTCATTTCTTAAGCCAGTGAACAGTTCTTTCAATGCAATATGTACAAACTTGTACAGGTTAGCCTTGTTAAGTATGATGAATAAAATGGTATGTAACAGGCCAGAAACCTTTTCTTTTTGTCATGCTGCCTCTTAGTTTCTTTTGCGTATGTGTAACTGTTCTTAAAATCACTGAGAGACTTGATTCCAGCAAGATGGATCAGTCTAATTTCTAACTTAACCTTACTGAATGATGGTTTTGCTCCTGTGTGCACATACAGAAAACAGAACTTGATCTCAACTGGGATCTCAACTCAAATCAAACACCATTCTTGATTATATCCAACATTATTAGGTGCTGACAGAACATAATGGTCCTGGTAATTAGGAACTATTCATCGGAGGAGCACTGTTCCAACAACCTGTTGCAATGCATTTGAATGAAAAGAGAACGAGCTTTTCTGTCTTCCCTGAATACTTCCCTCACCCTGCCCCTGCCACCACCCCAGTTGCCCCTCCACATATGTCTCGGGTCACTCGTCTGTTTTTAGGAAAGGACTTGGTGTTTTCTACTGTACTTTTCCATAAGGTCTTCCAGAACCTGTTCCAGAAAGGGCCAAAGCCAGCATCCTGTCAAGCATTGGCATTAGTGATACTGCTTTCCTTGCAGATACAGCTTGTTCCACTCTTGACACTTTGTAGTTGTTGAGGTCTGATGCTGTACCTGGCTCAGGACCACCTTCTCTCCCAAAGACCAGCAGTCTCTCTCAGACTTAAGGCAATGCCCATTTGTTGTCTCCACGGTTCCAGTTCTATCTTCTTTTGATAATCAATTTCCCAGTGTCTTTCCTGAGTCAGTAGGATGCTCAGAGGTGCGCAAACCAGGCATCTCGTGTCTTAGCAATGGCAACAGTTCTGTTACTTCTCTTTATGCTTGTCTTCTATGTTATTCTGTGTTTCTTTCTGTCTCTGGGAGAGGACACTGTAATGCTAAGTAGGCATATTAAAGACTGAATGTGTACTGCAAGATACTGCTGCCTAGTGTTACCTTAAATTTTATTTTTAAACCACAGCTAGGATTCTCACAGAAATGGAATTAGTTTCTTAGATTTGTATAATCACTTCATCCAGACTCTAAACTTTAATCTTGCCTCTATTTTTATCTTAGCTAATCAGAATATGGCATTCCCGATATATTGGGACCTTCTTAGCCTTTTTTTCCTGAATAGTAATCATAACATACAAACAATCATAATCATAACATGACCATAATAACAGTAACAGAAGATGCAAGTTCCTGACTTTGTCTGTTTTATAGGACTTAAGAGTAGACAGATTTTTATCTTAATGAGCCAAGTACTATTTCTTAATCTGTTAATTCCAACATAATTCTATTTAATACCTTAATACTTTATAAGTTATTAAAATGTTACGGTTGTGTCCTGTCCTGTTCTCTAAAAACTATGCCTATTGATAAAGATGCTTCTCAAATTAAATTTCTTCCCTAATTCCAACAATTTAAGAAAAAAAAAATCACTCCATGTTTCAGGGGTTTTGTTCATGTAATTTTTTCAGCTCAGTATTGTATTACTGCTGATTATAAAATGATTTAAAGGCATTTTTGGTTGAATTAAATGCTAGCTAATATACAACTTAGTTTTTTTTCTTATTGTTTTCTGAATTACTTTACTTTCACTAAACATTTTATTATAGCGAGCATAGTATTTCCAGCTAGTCTGATTTTTCCTGGTAATAGCACGGAGGTGATTCCTTTTAATCTTTTAAATACTAGAATATTTGGGGAAGACTTACTATACCTATTGTAGTAACTTAAATTACAATAAAATGAAATTGTAGATGTGATTTGTGGCTTGCTAACTATTATAGGCTTAACGTGAAATTATTTTTTGCATTCAAAATCAGTTAACTCTAAATCAATTTTTCTAATGAAAGAGGAGAGATTATCCTGTGATGTAATGCCTCTCAATTAAAACTTAAGAAAATATGATTAACTTCAACAGCTAATACTACATCCTCTTCTAGCTGCTCAATGTACTTCAATTTGAACATAGAAAAGTGTTAGTCAGGACACCTGAGTGAATGAATTGGAACACATCTGAAATAAATCACATTTAATACATGAGAAATGTAATCACTTTAATTTTTTGCAGATTACGGCAACAGTGGGAAGAAGAGCATTAGTTATATAAATAGTAGGTCCTCTGGGTATCTGGCACTTGCTTCTGAGTTGTGCTTTTGTGTAGTAATTTGGGTTATTGGTTCTGCGTGCATAGATCTACAAAACAAACACTTTATTCTCATACGTGTTTGATTTTTATATCAGGGCTTGAGTTGTAATACAGTTTGCTGAGTATTTGTATGAGCAGTGCTGGCATTCCAAGGGCTGGGCATGGATCGTGACACTGTGATTTTGCCATGATGTGAAACAGAAATATTCATGGCGCATAGGGGAAAGAACAGGAAATATATCTGCAAATAAAAAAGCCATATCCTACCATTTTCCCCTTTATTTCTATACTTATTTGTTTTACCAGGGGAATATTCTGTCTATTTCAGACTTGTAGTCTGTATACACGCACACACTTTTTTTATATATAAAAACAAATCTATAGATGTTTACAGTCTGATGTTCAACCTAGTGGAAACTGCCCAGAAAGACTTTGAAGGTGAAAGGAGAATTATGAAAGGACTTGTAGTTCTCCTTTAGCTTTCCTATAACATATGTAAATTTGTGGGGCTGTGGAGGTAGGCGGTACGAAAATCTCCCTCAGTGGTGTTTTTTCTGTATTTGAATAGGTCTGTCTTAGGTGCCAGTTTAAAGTTTTAACAGTGAAATGCTGTTCCCTTCCTGAATCTTCGGTAGGCTTATTCAAGACCCATTGACTGTAATTGTATGTTTGGGGGTTGTTTTGTTTTGTTGGGTTCCGCTACCCGCCACCACCCCACCCCCAATATGGTGATTACTCACAGAATGAATCCTCAGCTGTGGAAAAATCATGGTAGAATTGCAGGAGCCAAACCTAACAATGTTCATGGGAAGACAATAATTATTACTGATACTTGGGTGAACCACCAGCATATGTGTGTGCCAAGTGTGCCCTTTGCCAGTGCCTCTGACTTTTTTTGCTTTGCTTATGGAACTGTGATTTTAGGTCTTGTATTAAATCACACAAGGATATTGCTGTTCCTGTGCAATACAACTGAGTTCATTACAATGTGTAAATCTTAAATGCTTATGACTTTAATGCTGTAGGTTGTTACAGTATGTGGAGCTTCTTCATGTATTTTTGCAACATAATGAATATGATGTATAGCTGAATGGAAAACCACTGGTTTCTGAAGTCATGGGGAAGCATCTTAAGTGTCAGTAGCTATTTGTAAGCAGCAAATAATAAGCTTCAAAACACAATTTTATTTGCTATTTTATTTTTTATGCTTATTTTAATTTCCTAAAGGATCCTATTTATCAGGGTACATGTTCATATCTTTGTTTAATAACAGAAAGAATATAATTTTTCTATTAATTTGAGGGGGGGGCAGCTAGTGTACTAGCATGTAAGGCTTCAGTTTCATTGTACTAGGTACTGTGTTGTTAATAAGAATTTTGTCCCAACCTAATGGTGTTACTGTCCTACAAATAAGTACTGTGCTTACGCTTTGCATAGTGCTTGTCTCTTAACTAGAATATTCCTACAATCGATATTATTTTTCCATTCAACTGCATCATCTATAGTTGCTCAGAATTCCTTAAAAATACTAGAAACCAAAAACTTGTTTTCTAGTATTATGTTTACCAATGCAAGATAGAAAAATCACCCTATATCCATTTATTACTTTGTTAATATGTTTGATGAATTTTTTGACCTCCTTCACCTCAAAGATTTGATTTGTGTTAGCATAGTTTGAGTTCACCAATGATTCTCATCAAGTTATACAATTATTTTGGTTAAATTTTGCCTTTTGGAAGGAAGTAACAGGGGCCCAGTTCACCAAACATCATTAAGATTTCATCCTTACAGAAATTAGGTTCCTAATGATTGACAAGGCATTTATTTTAGGCTCTTTGAGCTTAGATTTTATAATGGTTCATCCCTGAAATTTCTGCCATCCCTAAAATAGTGGCTGTCTCAAGTACAACAGAAGCAGTAAATGCTAATTGCTAAGCTTCTGCTGCTTTGAAATGCCAGGTGGAAGACAGAGGAAGCATTTAGGTTGGATTGCAGGCTGGGTGAATGTCACTTGGGCTACAGTTTGAAACAGATGTGAAGGTGGCTATGTTTCTTTTAAGTACGTTCTTTTTGTTATATTGCAGTGAGAAATAAGTATCACCATGCTACATTGTAAACATCTTCATAGGTGTAGGAATGATAGGGCACAGTAAGGCACAGAGAAACAGAAGGAAGCATCAGGCAGTGTCTGAGATACATACTTGGCTTCTGGTTGGTACAGTGCATTACACAAACAAATCTGTCTGGTCTGAATTTTCAGGTTTTTGGATGTTTCCTTATGCAGATGCCTAACATGCAACGCAGAGGGCCTGTTTTTAAGAAGCTTTGAATATCCCAAAATTTTGGCACTTTTCCTTTGCAACAATGTAACCCCTTGATAGTATTCTGGTGGCTGCTAGGAAGAGGAAATCATTGGATTACTGGATGTTTCCTAACTGTAAGAGAGTCCACAGGAGACATAGGACCAGTGGACTCCTATTCCTCTCTTGTACGTTGGTTAGAGATGTCATACTGGACATCAGGAGCAGATGCACTTTGGCTGTCCCCAGCCATATGTGATGCCACCACCCCTACCTGACGATCAGCTTCTGACAGATTTCATCTGGAGTACAGAACTGGTAAGCAGTGCTCCCAACAGAAGTTTCCTGAATATCCATGTGTTACGGAAATGTGACACATCACTGCTTGGTAGCTAATTTGAAAGGAAAAACATTACAACAGCCATTTCAAATCTAAGCAAAGCAGGACTAGATTTAACCAGCTTTAATAGATTTAATTTGTGGGCTGAAATTGCCTTTATGCAGTTCAGAAAGCCCCAAGTTACTTTGGTTTTGCTGAGTTAGCTCTATGGGGTTTCAGCTGAAATTATTTCCATGCAATATACAACACATTTTGTAAACAAGGAAGTGATTGTGGTTTTACATGACAATGTAGTGCCAGTAAAATATGGTTAGGAATAGGTAGAATTTCTGGACATAAAAATGTATCATTTTTTATCAGAGGATGGCTTACATGGTTGCTTTATTTAACATTGCTAATCTGGTTTTAGAAGGACTTCTTGCATTACTGTGTTGAATTTTGCAAGTGCTCATCAGCATGGACAAGAGTTGCACAGGTGTGTCCTTTGAAATGAGTTGATCTTTTATGTCCCACCAACACAGAGGGGGAGCAACTGGTATTGACTGAAATGTTAGAGCATCAGTGTATAAATGGACACAGAAATTTGCATGTAACTATTTTCTTCTGCTCTTCCATTGCTGGTGGTAAAGCTGGCAGTACTGTTGATGCCCGTGGCAGCACTGCACTAGGAATGCAGCAGTGAAAAGCTCACTGCTGGCTCGGCCAACGTTGTTCTTCTAGCCGCTTGCACAGGCTTCACAGTATGCACAGAGGTGGAGACCATCACAGCCAAACAGCTGGAGAACTCTGTCATGGGAGCTGTGTGATGGAAGATAGTTTAAGTCTGCCTGCACTATCCGTCAGTCACAGTGACTGCAGCCTAGAGATGCCGTACCAGTTCTGGGAACAGCTTTCTGGTGCATGTGGTTTCCATTTCAAAAGCAATTATGAATTGGTTCCTGCTAAAACATGATTAGATAATATTATCTCATTGTTTTCTTCTTATTCTAAAGATATTAGATAGATGTTTTGAATGTTTTTACTTGCTAATACAAATGCTAAGCACATCAATACTAGAAGATACTCAGAATACCTCACACTAAACAAAGTAAGTTACTAATTCCATCCAAACAAGAAGTCTGATAAATCTACGACAAACTGTGAGGTATGATGTGTTTCATCATTTAAATGCATATTTTCTGTTTGTATAAAATAGAACTTTATAGACACAGAAGAAAATAAACAGATTTCTGCCAAAGGTTACTATATTTTGAATTTAGATGAGCACTTACAGAATGCCTTCATGTACTTATCTAAAAGCACTTTATTAATGAGTGAAACTTCACTGTGCTCATTGTTTGTATTTATTTATATATATATAAATATATATATATATATAACAATATGGCTACAGTATTGTAGCTACAAAATTATTTTCCATTTAACAGACTGATGTGCCAGAGGTTACAGGGCAAGTGACTGGCATATCAGGAAACTGTACTGCTGACCTGTTTTACTAACCTTTACAGTCCCGCCAAAACTGCGGGGTTTATGCCTGCAGGAAGGAGAAATTAATGGGCTTTGATCCAGTTGTACGGTTGGAATTAGTGGTGCACGTGTATCTGCTACTCTGTAGCCCTCATCACCCTTCAGCATGATTTTACCTAAGTACAGAGTAGCAATTTTTGCTAGGAATTTGTTTATTTGCTTACCTTTTCAACAAGCAGAGGAGAGCTTTACGTCTTGCGTATTTGCCAGTGCATTTTGCCCCCAGATTGTATGTGCTTACTGTTGTTACTAAATATTCCTTATGTAACACGTTGCCACTGTTTGCTCTGTATGGCCAAACTATAGTGAATTAGCAATATGTTAAAAAAGTAAATTTATAGTTTTATACAAACACGACTTTATACAAATTTGTAGACAAAGGTTAGAAATTACACCCGCAAATAAGAAATCTATGGTCCCTCTGTCCCTTCCAACCCGGCTTCCCTCCTCTGTAATTGTGTATCTTTCCAGTATATGAATGGAAAAATCCTGAAGAAAAATTTCAGAAGAATGAAATTAAGAGAAACTATGACTAGAGGCAAGAGAGTTTTATTTTAATTATCATTTTATTGAATAACTTGGTTTGAAAATTATGTAGTTGGATGCTAAGCTTCAGAAAAAAAGTGCAATGAAATAAAGCTACAGTATTGCTCTGCATAGTATTGTTGAGTGTTGTAAACATCTTGGAGAAGTTATGCTTGCATAGTTAAAATATTTTTTTTTTTCTTCCTAGTTTCAATAAAAGACATTAAAGGTTCAACTGTCTTTCAAGGAAATACTTGAATTTGACTGCTATCAAAGTCAAATGTTTCTGTTTCAGCAGAACTACACCTTGGATCTAATCTTTCTCCATCTTAGTCTACATAAAGAATTGAATGGAGAAAAGGTTGTACAAAACAAGAACAAAGTAGTAGTTTCTCACCTAGGTAATATGAAGGAACCTAACTGGAAATCTGCTAGATCTACTTCAAGCAAAATTATCTGGTGCAAGAAACTGAGAGCAGAGAGAGTACTAATAATC
This sequence comes from Falco cherrug, assembly GCF_023634085.1. Lineage (NCBI taxonomy): Eukaryota > Metazoa > Chordata > Aves > Falconiformes > Falconidae > Falco > Falco cherrug. Next base: position 15,929,823 of record NC_073698.1, on the reverse strand, counting down.
CAGTATTTGGAAGAATATTGAAACAATTGCTTTCTAGCTACAACATTTTTAAATAAAGAAAAAATCCCACAAAAAATTTTGAACTAAAACTCCACATTATAAATGCGTTTAAAGTATTTCATGCTTCCACTAGTGGCATTAACTTGAAACAGTCTTTTCAAAATTACTTTTAAAAAATGAAATGAGGTATGTTAAGCTGACCCAAAATGGAATGTTTTCTTTTGAAATAATGGCTTTCCCTCTTTTTAAACTATGAACTGAAAGTATGCTTCTGGGCAAAATATGGGAGGAATCCCAGATTATACGTCATTGTATGAGCCACACGCAAAAGACAGTCCTGAAAAGAGATACTGGTCTTCCTTTTGTCCAGTAACCTTGTAAGCTTACAGGACTTTCAGGAAAACTCAGATAAATGTTATAAACTTGAATATTCATTTCAGTAGGGATTGTATTTCTGATAAGTACCTGCTCCACCAAATAAGGTGTAGGCACAGTCTAAATCAACTCTTTGGAAATTTTCTTAAAATCACTTTTGACTTTGACTCATAAGTGCGGTTCAACAGAAGAAATGAGGTTTATAACTGAATATATTTAGTGTAGCCTGTCAGCTGAGTAAACAGGTTGGATGTAAATCAGAGACACTGAATGAGTTCATCAGACTGCTGGAAGCTGGAGCAGATGGGTCACTGGCCATTTCCTGTGGGAGATGGCATCGCTAGCTATCTTGCAACCAAATCTAAGCAGGGGATACAGCATCAGCTCTGCTACAGAAGAGTGAGCTGCTAAAACTGCTCTGTTCAGCACTTGGAATTTCCTTGGAGATCTGGCCCAGTCCATCTCAGTTTAATGTTTATGAAATAAATGTCCAAGGTCTGCAGAAATTCAGTAACTGTAATACAAATTGCATAAATAGATTAAAGGAACTGTCACAGGTAGGAGAATGAACTGAGAAGCTAAGCCATCAGGGAGAAAGACACGATGCTTTTAACAACAGTAAAGAGAGTATGATCAAACACATTTCCATTCATTTTTGTATTCTCTTGCATTTTTTTTTGTCTATTTTAGGAGACCTACAGACATAGAAACTTTTAATAACATGTTGGGGTTTTTTTCCTATGGTTTGTAGAAAAACAGAGTATAATAAAAGCAGGGGAATTGAAGAATCAGATCAGCCCACTTCTGCTACTCAGACTAGCCTATTTTGGGTTAAGTTGGGTTTCTTAATACTGCTGCAGAGTGAATATTGCTTGGGTGTGATTTTTACTTGCCATCTATGTAGGACAAAGTGTTAAATGCTCCTGTGGCTTCATCTGATATCTGTAAAAAGCTGATTTCAAAGAAAATTGGAACTTTACTTTGATTGCTTCTCCATCTATAATTTGAAAAGTTTAAGAAGTATTTAACTTGTTTCCCAATAAATAAAAAATACAAATAGTTTGTCCTCTACAATAGTAGTAGTTCCTTTATCTTGTGCAGATTTTTCTTTCTGAAGTAAACTCATTATTAGAAAGGTTCTTACTTTTCTGTTCAGAAGGCGTTTTTCCACTGTTAAAGGGACCGCTGCATGGACTAGGTAGGTAGGTCAGCATCCCTGCACAGACTCTTTGGGCCAGAGTTATTGTTCGAGCTATAAGGGTAAAGGGAAACCATGGAAGTTTTGTTCTTGAGGTCTATGGCATGTTCTGGAGGGAATTTCTTCCCCTCTGTTTCTATATCCTTTTGTTCCTCTAGAAACCACCTTTACAACTTCAGACTTCATCTGAAGTGGACTTGATGCCAGAAAGGTCATAAAAGTTATCAGTTGTTTATTAGATTTTAAGTAAGGAATGCAGTCCTGTTTGAAATTCATAACTCATTTGGAAATGCTTGCTGACAAACGTTTAATATTTTTCCCAGCCTTGATGTGTCACTGGCATACTGCATCAGTCTTTGTTTTGACTAAGCATTATGTAATGGTAAGTGTTTGTAGTACATCAGCTCTATAATAGGCAAGCCCAGAAAACTCAGAAGGCTGCGGTTCTTTGGGGATTTTTGAAAGGAGACTTCTAGAGCAAATACTGCAAAATTTGTTTCATTTACCAATGTACTCTATCTATTTCCTAATGTGTGTTCTTTATTACCAAATATGCACATCTCCTGGAAAAAAGGCACTCCTCTCTTTTTTTTTTTTTTTTGTAACTGAGGCTTTGATGCAGAAGTCACAGTGTAACATCATGGGGCCCAGGCAATGTAGAAATAAACTGGAACAACATTAGTCCCACCCTGTCTTAAAAAACCCCGTATCTATGAATGCAGTACTACCATGGTTTTGACCTACATGGGTGCTGCACAGTTTTATTTATTCTTGTGGTAGCTGCCAACTCCTTCACTTCAGGAGTGGGTGATGTCTGTATACAACTTGGTTTACAAGAGCATTGGTTTAAGAAAGCCCAGTTACTCATGTCAAATTACTATCGGTAGCAAGGCTGTGATTTGATATTCAGCATTATCCCGTACTGGATCATAAGTATTTGTTTTGTTTTAAGAATGAATATAGTTGCAAGCTTAACCAAATACAGAAATATTTTATATCTTTGTGGTGGTTTTGTTTCAGGAACAAGTTGATATATGGCACTTGATGCCATCAAACTTTGACCTTACCTGTTCTACACTGATCCATTTTCTCCACCAGAGAAGGGCCTGCGGCCTCCTTTCTGTCCAGCTTTTGTCTGCTGTTCCATCCCTCTTCTAATCCATACTTACTTTGAGTCCAGCAGTTGAGACCCAGGTAGATTCATCTATCAGCAGCACCCCTTGTCTTTATTTAAACCTCGTATGAAATTCTTCCATCGCTCCCAGAGAGTTCAGGCTGCTGTAGTGAGTTTGTAAGCTTGTACAACTTCAGGGCCATGTTTAACCATAGAAATAGCCATACCTTCTCTGTGGCACTGGGAAACACAGAAGCTCTGCTGTCCTTTGCTAAATATTGTCTGCCTGAAAAGCATGAACTTTATGGTTGGGTTTTGGGGTGTGGGGGTGCCTTTTCTTTGTGTGTGTGTGTGTGTGATTTCTTCATTTGTTCATGTAATTTGCTTCTGTGAGTGGGTCACATATTTTAAGGACAGGAGCAACCAAAATAACTACCTAGTTTTAATCTCTGGGTAATGCTGACCATAGAGTTTTACCTAGTGATTCTAGCTATGGAGATAGATGTTCTTTTACCTAGTTCTCCAACAGCAGTATCTGATGCTGAACAGATTAATTTTTTATATATTGGCACAGCATTGAAGTGCTGTAAACCTTCTCAACAAATTCATTTTTCCATTGTAAAAACAATAAGATTGTCATAACAGCGGAAAGAAACCGAAGCACCCTCCCTCCTCCCCGACCTAACGAGCAGCAGCGGCGGGGGTGGCACTGAGCCGTAAGGCGGAGGGCGAGCGGCCATGCCGGGGGGCCACCGCCGCCGCTAGGGGTCGCCCTGCCGTCGCCGCCCGGGTCCCACTGGCCGAGCGCCCGGCACGGCCCCGGGGAGGCGGCGCGGGCGCTGCCGGCAGAGGGCGCCAGCGAGACGATCGCCCCCGGCGTCCGTCCGAGCTGCGGGTTCTCCCCGCGCGGGGTCCAGCCTGATCAGGAACGGGCGCAGCAAAGCTGGGCACGGCGGGGCTGCCCGTGGGTCGACTTCTGCCTGTGTTTGGTGTGGTATTTATTTCGGCACAAGGACAAAGTGAACCAGAAGAGCCCTCTAAGTAACGTTTCTGTGTAGGGCAAGCCTTGCTCCCTCACTTAGGTGAGTTACTGGATTAGGTCTCATTTTGGAATGTGGACTAGGGACATGGCATTCGCAACCATGTGAAAGCATCTGATTCTGATAAACCTCATCAGATAACCCAGTTTTATGGTTTCTTTGAGTTACTGAAGGATACATATTACACGAATCTATCATTTTTGCTGTTTCCAGTGTATAGCCTTGACTGAAAGTCAACAGAAAGCAGTCTCCTGTGACCCAAAATATTTAGAAAACAGGACACAGAAGTGGAGGTTTCTCAAAGCATCTTGGGTGCGTAACTCTTTAAACACAAATCTGACCCTGAAAACCAAAAGTTGAAAATACAGTTTAGAATGGAAGTCAATATCCACTTTACCTATAACTGAATGATGACCAGATAAGAAGGAATAAAACTTACAGTTCCTTATCTGGAGACAAATAATAGGGTCTTGTCCCATGGAACTGGGATTTGCTTCATACCAGTACCTAGAAATGCCGAGAATGCAACAAGAAAAAACAAAAAAAAAAAACCAAAAAAAACCCCAACCAACCAAAAAAACATACCAAAACCATACCAAAAGTGGTTTATTACTCTTGCACTTTTTTTCATGTGGAATATCAATGTGCACTAGGCTTTTATAACAAAACAAAGTATAAAAAAATACTTAATGATCTTAAATATCTAATGTTAAGGTCCTATGATTCTTGTAGAACTCCACCACGGCTGCTAAAATAAAATAATAATTCAAAACAATTGGAAATTTGAACACTTTACACACACACTGCATTCTTGCATATAGTAGGCTAACTGTGCCACTGTACTGTAGGGACTGAAATAAACCATAAATCCAGCTTGACAGGCCCGTTAAACCACTTTTCTGTTCCTATCCATGTAGCCAAATTTTCCTGTTGACTTCCATCCTACATATTTTAATATGGCATGGCTGATGCAAGAATATCATCAAAATATAGTCAACAATCATCTGGGTACTTTAAAACTCTAGCACCTCTGCAAACTTCCTTGCAGAGTAGGGATGACATTTAAGGATTTTATTGTTTTAGAAAACACTTCATAATATACTGAATTGTGAACTGATTTAAGTGGTCAAACCATGCTGCAGTAGACAGAATTTCAAAGGAAATGGAATATATTTCTTTCCCTTGCTGATGCTGTGCAGCTTCCGATAAATATGCAACTGATTCCCAATGGAAATGAGAAACAGATAGGAAATCTACGTAGATTTGTTCTTTAGGGATGTTTCTGAAAAATAATCAAAACATCCAACTTGTATCTGGCTAGAGCTTGGGTGATGATTGTGATTGAGCAGGATTGAGAGCAGCCCTGAAAAGAAAGACTTGAGGATCTTGATGGATGAAAAACTGAATATAACCTGCCAGTGCGCGCTTGCAACCCAGAAAGCCAACCATACCCTAGGCTGCATCAAAAGAAGCATGACCAGAAGGTCAAAGGAGGTGATTTTCTCCCTCTACTCCACTCTCATGAGACCCCACCTGGAGTACTGCATCCAGCTCAGGGGGTCCCAGCACAAGACAGACCAGACGTGGACCTGTTGGAACAAGTCCAGAGAAAGGCCACAAAGATGATCAGAGGGCTGGAGCACCTTGCATACGAGGACAAGCTGAAAGAGCTGGGGTAATTCAGCCTAGAGAAAAGAAAGCTCCAGAGAGACCTTATTGTGGCCTTTCAATAATTAAAAGGAGACCTAGAGGAAAGATGGGAACAACTCTTTATCGGGAAGTACAGTGATAAGATGAGGTAATGGTTTTAAACTGAAAGAGGGTAGATGTAGATGAGATATGAGGAAGAAATTTACTGTGAGGGCGGTGAGGCACTGGCACAGGTTGCCCAGAGCAGCTGTGGCTGCCCCATCCCTGGCAGTGCTCAAGGCCAGGCTGGATGGGGCTGTGAGCAACCTGGTCTAGTGGGAGGTGCCCCTGCCCGTGGCAGCAGGTGTGACTAGATGATCTCTAAGAGTCCCTTCCAACACAAAACATTCTATGATAACAAAGAAAAGGCCCAGGAGGTTTCCCCCAAAAGACTGCACAAAGGAGAAGAAACAGCCAATAGCTCAGGAATCAGAAAAATAATTCCAAGGTCAGTTTCAGAGAGAGAGGGCAGGTGGTGCAGAACTCCCCTCGTCCACGGCTGTGAGGAGCCTCCAGCAGGCTGTGGGACCACGCGTGGTGCAGACTGTGTGTGTGTGCTTCCTGGGCCTTGGTCAATGGCTTGTTGAAAGCTGCAGACAACTCTGGCTGAATGGCTGCAGAGAGAGGGGATGGGAGTGCGCCATGGTCTGGTCCTGGGCCTGCAACTGTAAAACGCATGATTACAAACAAAGGAGCAGCCACCCTTGCTCCCCATGGGCAAGCCTGGCCCAGGGCTCTGCCAGACAATTGGTGCCTTAACTTAGTGTCAACATCCCTGTACAAGGTAGCAAACCTCTCTGGCTGAGTGGCTGTGGAGGGAAGGTGTGGGAGTGCACCATGCTCTGGTCCTGTCCTGGTACGAGCCTCCAGCTCAGGAAAAGAAGAAGCAGCCACCACGTCATGCCATGGGCAACCCCTTCCTGCCAGCCCAGGCCCAGCAGCCCTGCGCTCCGCTCCCTGCCCGCCTCGCTGCCCTCCCACCTCAGCCCTGGCTCACCCGCCTGCTCGCCTCCAGCTGCCTCACCGCACAGCCCTTTCCGTGCCTGTCCTGGGATGCCCTGACACCAGCCCCCTGTGACATGGCCACCACATCACCGCGTGAGCCAGGGCTGATGGAAGGCCCAGCCCTGGGCTGCTCGGGGAAAAACGGGCTGTAGCTCTTCAGCCATGTTAAATGCAGTGGGATGGACAAACCCCACAACTCAGGCCCATGGGGAAAATGGCCGACACGCAGAGCTGGCTGTCACTCCTGTCTGCGCGGGGACAGCCTCCTGACCCGGGGCTGTGGCCACCTCAGAGCCCCTCACCGTCCTGTCCCACCCCACGTGCCCTGGGCCTCAGCCTTGCTGCCAGGGCCGGGGCAGGGCGAGGTGGAGCTCAGCATGAGGGTGCACACAGACAAAGGGGAAGTCTCAACACCCGGGAGCAATTCAGTGTTTAACAGACTGGCCTAGGGCCACTTGGGCTGTCTTACAGCCTGGTGTCGTATGGATACACGTGAAACTGGCAGATAGGACAAGGGACCTGGGGAAAATACACTAAATGCTTACTTCAATAAGCACCTAGAAGGCGGCTGTCCCCATGCACGGACAGTCAGCTCACAGCCGGCCGCACAGATCAGGGCCCAGGTGCCTGGGAACAGGCCCCGCAATGTCACCTCAGGCGCTGCCAGGAGCCTCCCCTGGCCTGTACCCGCTGCGCCGGGGCCGGGCAGGGCTGGTGTAAACGGCACCGTGCGGCTCAGCTCGGCTCGGCTCTGCCCGGGGGTCTCGGGCACTATGGAGGCCTCCCAAATGGCACTGGGCATTTATCTTTTAGGAACTGAACACCCTGTACAGATACAGAATAGTTCAGGTGTATAAAGCTGCTCAGGTGGATTTTATAATCAGGCACATTTTTTCTCTTTTTCCCCAGACATCATCCGTGTCTACTGTCACCTAAAAATCTAACCCTCACCTTGGTTACTCGTGAGGCTAGCATAACGTCTCAAAGAACATACTGCTACAACTGTTCATGATCAAACTGGTAAAACGCAGAGATTCATTGAGGGATATTCTCACCCAAAAGAGCAGGCTGATGCAGTTGATTAGACCTGAGTCTAAACCCCAGAGTTCATTAATCCTGATGTTGGCTTTCCAGAGGATAATTTCCTTTCCCTAGCTATAGCAAAAAACACTTTAGATTTATATGTGTATGTATGTTTGGAAAGTGTTTGGATAACGTATATGCATAGCATAACAGAACAATACCATAATTATTTTTCCCTGACAATTCTAGATTTGGTCCACTAAGAATTTTAGCATGGGTATAGCTTTATGTACATATAACCTCACTATACATATATGAAGTGTTTTCAGACTTGAGGCTTAAGAAAAGACGGAACACGTTTACAAGAGTTTAGGTGATTGAAAAACCTTAGTATAGAGAATAAATATTCTATTAATAACTCGAAGTGCAAAACTAGCTGTAATGAAGAGTTCTTAATTATCATAAGAACCACAAATTAAAACTATATTATTTTAAGGCATATTAGCAAATAAGTTCCAAATGTGAGATTTGTTTTACTGATAAATAGTCTCCCAAGGGCAGTCACAGAAGCAACCTTAAAACATTTAAAAATAGACTGAATAAAGGTTAATTAAAAAATCACACTAAGAAATCCTAATGACCTGGTAATAAAAGGGACCAGAAATTTAATAATGTGTCTTACAATTCTCACTACATTCTATCTTCATAGATAGCTATCTACTGTCAGGCAACTGTCATGTCTACTTACTAATTTGTGCTCATACGCCTAGATTTGTTTTATTAAAACCAAACTTCTAAAATAATCTATTTTCATATCAGTTGCATTTTCTCTGTTATTGTCATAGCAATATGACAGTATTGTCTGGGAGACTTATTCTTACACAAAAATAGACAACTAAGTTAGGTAAGTATAAAGACCATGGAAAGTTACAAGTCAGTATACCAGGGGACTCTTACACTAACAGGGTATTCAGGTAGCAAGAAAGGCATAATGTGGAGCTGGTTGCTAGTGAAGTCACTAGCAGTTAAGGTAGTCTTTCAGATGTAAGAAATATTATTGCAGACTTTCAGAGCTGTTTTAATTCCATATAGACATTCCAGCCACAAACATCAGTCTTTCCTGGAAGTTTCTGTTCAGTATTTGACTTAATTTGATAGTTGAACATGACTGGTCTTAAAAATATGCCAGTGGTTACCTTGCAGCTTGGAGTCAAATACATAAAGAACGTGAGTACCCAGCTCCCATTGCTGCCTCCACATTTTTTAAAATCCAGTTATATGCATGCCTGAATTGTTAGATACCTTTGACAAGGTGGGTCCTTATCCTGTATTAGAAAAAAAAATAGAAAATTGATCTGTGTGCAGGAAGTCCTATAATTCCCAATGAACCAAAGTTCTTAGCCTATATGTCACTGCTCAGTAATTCTTACCATGTCTGTCTTGAGGCTTGGAGCATCCAACCAAGAGCACAAGTTTTGGTCAGAGCTGGCTAATCAGCTTATTTTCATGCCATCAAGAACAATGAGAGTATTTGGACATTTTACAGGTGATCAGCGTAGGCATAATTAACAGTGACATTACACAGTTGAAAATTTAAGCACAAAAGGAAAATAAATATGGTGCTTTTCCAGAGAAATTTCTACAAAGCACAGGCTTCCTAAAAACTACTCGGCACAAAGCTCTAATCTGGGCATGGTAGGTAATAATTGTGTGTTGGCAGGGAGGATTATCAGCTAACTCATGACAATAGCCCTCCCCATCTCTTATTTTTATGATTTCCATTATGATTCTAGCAGAGGGCTACCTCTTTGATGGCAGACAAGAGCATTGACTCAAGTGCAGCTTATCACAGTTTCTGTATCTCTAGGTACTCTTTAGGAACAAAAGGGATTGGCAAAAGCAAAGTGAAGTAAAACCACTTGCCCCTTCTTGGCAGGCAGCTGGGCTGGGCTCTGATTTGCAGCCAGGGAATTTCTGTCTAGTCCCATGTTTGCTATTCACAATCACTCAACCATGAGCTCTCCTAAACTGCAACCACTGTAGTTCATGTTTTCTTTTTGCTTTTAGAGCCAAGGGTAATCTGGAGCACAAATCAGAGCAATGAGCAGACAAAATTAGCTCTATATTGTAAAAGAACTACAGTTGTATTATTCTGTTACATTTCTGTGCTAAGTAATGGGCACTAATCGATGCTGGAGGTTAAAAGAGTTCCTGTTCAATTCAGCACAGAGCTATGTGACAAACCCCCAATTTCCATGTCGGCTGGTGCTTGGCAGCCCATTCCAGAACGGTTATAGCAGTGTTTCATGACTGGTTTGGCTCTCCATCTCTAATTGGAAAAATCCTTTTCTTCTGAATTCCAAGAAACAGCAAAGTCACAGCTCTGTTCGGGGATAAACAGTCAGGATCCAAGATTGACTCCTCATTTTACTACTCATTCCCTTTTTTTGTAGGATGTATCATCACTTTTCTTAATACCTGAATGGAATAGATAAAGTAACTACTTCTATTATCACTTCTACTACTTTTTATTACACCCTGTCTCCTCATCCTTTGCTTGTTTGTTCTTTTGGGACCTGGAACTGCAAATGATGTCAATATGGGTACACAAAATACTGTGAAGGACTTTGAATTTGTGAAGCTCATAGAGAAGGATTGCACCCTCTTGCATGATTGTATAGCTGTGATGACACTCAATTTTCTCCTAGAAACACATTCATAATATTTATTATTTTTCAGATGTTGGCATTGCATCAAGGTCTACCAAACTTACCCAAAATAAGCTAATTCTGGGAACAGCCAAGAACAAAATTCTCTTGTTTCCATCTAGAAGTATTAAAGCCAAAGTGGATCCTGCAAATAGAACAACACATTAGATCCTTCTTGGCTCCCATTGATGGTTTCCCAAAGCAGAGCAGACTTAATTAATAGCAGAACCACGAGGCAGCTCAAAAGACAGTGGTAAACACAAATTTTAAGATTTTTTTACAGTTATTCTTACATCGTAATTTAGCGAAGGTTTGGTTTTTTAATATAATGCCTGAACTTGCTTTGAAAGTAAGTATGTGATGGGAAAAGACTCCAAGAAAAGAGCACAGTGGATGCTTTCAGCCCTGATGGGCTAAAGCTAAGGTAAAATCTATGTGCAATACCCACTGCTAAGAAATTAAGTGTTTGGCATGACTCTCATTTATCAAATATCGTTATAGGTTGATAACTGAGGAGAAAAACATTCCATTCTGTGCTTCTGCCCTTTGTATTAACTAGTTGAATCACAGTGCATTTAGGAAGGTGGTTTAAGGATTGACCATTGGACCTACATTATATCCTATATACAGTATTCATCATCAAGTACACCACAAGGATAAAAGGCAAAGCTACTGCACAAAACTGTGAGCCTTATCAGTCCTTCCTCTGAGCAGCATGGTTGTCAGCTTCATTATCTCACAACTCTGAATCAGTCTGTGTATTATGAGGGGCAAATGATCTGAAATCCTAGGAAGTCCAAAGATACTTTTTTTTTACTTATATATTTTTGACCCGAAACCATTGACATGATCAGATTGTTAGTGTTACTAGTTTGATTCATATAAATATTTGCATTTTCTGTGCCACCTGGGCAAAGACGTTTATTCTCAAATGAAGTAGCAGTACTTCTTGCTGCTATATTAGCTGTACTGCGGTATATATATAACTAAAAAAGAAAACTAAGCACCAGTGGCTTCCATAGCACATTGAGAGAATGCTGAAATCATCAATAATAGAGCTGACTTGCAAGTACTACTCAGCACGCCAGAAAACAGAAGCTAATAGCTCTTTTTTACAAGTACAAAGGCCCTGGATCCAAAACGGCTTCATTTGACTATGACTGGGAGTTTCTGAGAATAATCATTTCATGTAGTCATTAGTTTATTCTGGCACAATAAGTAACTGCATTTTTCTAAGTGAAGTGAGAGCTTGTGATCTTAGAGGTGATGTAAGCAATCTGGACCAGTATAGATGTAAGAAATCCAATAAATCAAAGTTCACCTCTACATTATTTCATAAAACAAAACCCTCAAAATGCCTTTTTGAATATTTATAAATTGCAACATAAGGGAATTTTTACCATCTGTAACACACAGGAGAGGAAGCAGCAGCTGCTCACAAGTTGAAAGTCTTCCTAGCAAGAAGACACACAGCTCATCTCTCCTTTGCCTGTGACTCCAACTTTGACTTCAGAGCTGTGGTGGAAGAAGTGTCCAGAGGCCTGTGGTCACCCTTTCAGTATTCCAGTATTGTCACTAACTTGAGTCACCTACTACAGGCCTGCTTTCAGTTCAACAGCTCTGTACTATGGATCTAGCTCATTCTATCTCATCTGAATGCACATATTTTATGAGCCTGACTGAGAGTAACTGGTATTTGAAGCATACAGTCACTGGTAAAATTAAAACTTGCTTGTTGATTGCTTTTCTCATTAGTTATGTGATGCTATTTATCAGCCAGAGATCTATAGTGCCTTACTCATGTTTACATTCATATTAATTAAAATTGTACCAACTGTGGTTTAGGTTCTATCAGAGAAAAACAAAGACAGCATTTTCCAGGAGTAGCTGAAACAACATGGATGGTGCTGTAGCCTGCTCATCTTTGCTTAGTTACTGTATGTTGCAAAATGCAGAAGCTTAGACACAAACGTGCTCATCAGTTTGCCAAATCCTGCAGCACGTCAACTATTTACTATGCACTGGCTTCTGCACCTTTAACAGCAAAGACACACACCTAAAAAAAGAAGTTTTAAAAAGAAAAAACAACAAAAAACAAACAACAGAAAAAGATGGTCAAGTTACTTGATAAAGAAAGCTGTCCAGGACACATGTAAGCACATGTGGTAACACATTCTGTCATACTCTCCATTCACCCATCCAGCCTTTGGAGAAAATGTTGAATAACACCAGATCCAGGAGGTAGGCTACTGCATGAACTTTGTAGTCTCACTGAGAACCCATTGTGCTCCCACCTGATGATGTTCACACACTGATGATCCACTTCCCCACCTGGCTCCTTCACCTGCTAAGCAACAAAGCCGTTTCCTTTGTCTTTCTTTTATTTCTAATCTTACTGTATGGCCTACACTTGTTGCTTTATGTTACCTTCAACAATCAAAAGTGATTTATTGTCTTAATCTTTCTCACTTTGTGCCCACATGCTACTGTCATTACTTTATGTTCATACTTAATAGTGTTTCCACATTTTATTCAGTTCCCTCCTATTCTCAGGTATCTTCAAGTATAATGGTATCTTCCTTTGACCTTTCTCTTGCTTCAGAAGAGTTTGCCTTTACACAGTTTATGCACTTTATTTGGTTCTCTTATTCTGTCCTACACTCGGGGGTTATTTTCTTAGACTGTTTTCTTAAAAGATTGCACCTACCACTTCCCTGATTTTCTTGTGGTCTGCATTCCTGAAACCAATCATTCTTATTCCAACTGCTCTTATCCCTTCTTCCTTTCCAAAAGCAAGCATTTTCTATAAAGCAAAGAGAAAAGCTGTGGCAAACAATATACAGTAGCTACAGTTGCTAGGTAATGACCTAGATGGGTGATAAGATCTGTGAGTAATTTTGTAGCTTTATTTTAATCTGAAGCTTTTGTTTCTTATTAATTTTCATTTGCATATAAGTGGATGAGACAGTACATTATCATTAATTTCTCTTGACACTTATAATCATGGTCTTTTATTTTCACTTCCAAGGGTCTCGAAAACATTTAAAGGTAAACAGAAGATCCTTGTAAAATTTAGCAGGGAAGAAACCATGAGAGTTCTATGAAAATAATACAACTGAGACGTAGATAAATAATTATTTACTCAAATCTGTATGAAAAAACACAGAGGGATATTTTCTACTTCATTTGAAAAACAACCAGTGATTTACATTAAATAACTGAATTCCTTTTATAGAATGCTAATGCTTCTATAGGATGCTAAACAGCAGATTAAAATTATGAAAGGGATGAAGTTTATACACTAAAGATTTATTGGAATTTAACAGTCAAATGAAGTGTCTGAGTGATACACACTAAAAGAGAAGAAGGAAATATGTTGAGCAAGAAAGCCAAAAGTAATCTGTGTTCTCATGAAGGTTTTTGCGGGATTTTTAAGGATCAGAGGCAACTTCAGTTCTGAAGAGCTCAAGTAAACGAAGAAAAGAAGAAAGAAACTGCAGAGGATGTACTTTATATGTCATGGAAAACTGAAGGGCTAAAAATGTGCTTTGCTGATTAAGCAATATAAAGGTGCTGGATCCTTTGGCTTTAATACAATGGGTGAAGAAACAGTTATGGTTGACTTGAAGTCAGTCTCTCCAGCATGGTCAGAGAGTTGTTGCAAGCACAGCGCTCAGCTCTGAAGTGAAGAATGCTGTGGCCCTGCTCCTAGCATCTGCAGGAGGTCTATTGGCACTCTGCAAGCTCTGCTGCTCAGCACCATGGCAGGATTGAACCCGAAACAAAGTGTTTCTACAAATCTGCTTTCTCCCCAGCAGTATTGTGCATCTTAAACACGAACAGATAATCACACAAATTTGAAGAAATGTTTAGAGGCATGTGCTGGTTCCTCCTGCCTGCTTTTTAATGCTTTGTGTGTTAGCATGTTTTTCCACATTCCCACAAAGCTGATTTCTTTGTTATTGGTTCAGATTACTGTCAGTAGCTACTGTCAGTTCTCCTGTTTGTAATCACTATGATGATCAAACTGGGCAAAGTTTATCTGGAGAAGGGAGGTGTATTTTTTGTTTAAACGTTAGTGTGTAACAACAAAAAAGAGCCAAGAAATGCTCTGTTCTGTAGCACTCTGCAGTCCTTACTGGCAACAGCAAAACCACTGCTAGTGTCATGTTCCTTGTGGTGGATTCTTCCCACGCCAGCTCAGATGGCCAGTCACCTCCCCGCTAAGGTAACCTGAGGCCTCAAGCTTCTTTTCCTCTCTACTCTGACAAGAGGGAGACTTGCTGTCTGCTGCCTCTGAATTTGTGATGTAAACAACAATTTTTGTGGTTACCATTCTTGGCAAAAGTGGTGCTTCTAGGAATGAAAACCCCTTTGCTTGGTAAACAGGAAAAAGCAGTGTGAGCCACTCAGAAGTTTGTATTACAGCACCCATCCTGTGTGGACTTGAAACCAATGAAGAACTGCCATTACAAAAAAGTCTGCTGATTACCCAATACTTAAGAATGAGAAAAAAATTTAGATGGCCTAATGTCAGGTCTCTGCCCCAACCCCTCTTTGCCACCCCAGCATGCAAACTGAGTTTTTAGCTACCTTATACAGATTAGGAATTGATCTTGCAGCAAGCTAGTGGGACAAGATTTTGAGATGTCAGTTAGCAGTGAAACAGGGAAGAGCACATGAAGGGATTATTGCAATTTATTTTGTGGAGGGGTGCCACCCTGCCTCAGGGCTGCCAGGTGAGTTACAACAGGATGGGCAGCTCCAGAGAGAGCAGATCATGAAAGTTTCCAATTTAATGGTTGGTGTCAAGCCAGAGTATGCTGGCATTGTATTTCTTCCCATCCCATGCTGTGGTCTCCGAGCCAGCCTTCTCAAACTTACAGTCATGACTGTTTCCTCTGCCTCTCTCAATCTTTTCTGATGTACCCCCATAGGTCTGTACAGAAAACATGATTCCAGACCATACCCCTGCTATATGTCTGCTGTGCAGCCTTAGGTACAAGACTGATCCCAAAGGATCATTCCCACAGAAAACGCAGGAGAGCCATACTGCTGCATTAACGCAGCCTAGAACGGCACGTCTGCTGCTCTGCACTGAGCAGCGCGCAACACAGGTGTGCCCACATGGCAATGGAGCTTCACCCGTCCTACCCTCGTGCTCCAGTACCTCCCTTTCGCTTCACTTTGCTTTACTTGGCTTCACATCAGTTCACTTCAACACCACATGATTATGTTCAGGTCTTTGCTAAGGCTTATTCCACAGCCTGCAGGGCCTAACTGTAACTGTGATTCTGGGGCTGTGAGAGCCCTCCAAGGCAATTTTTATGACTGATTTATTCAAATCAGTTGTTTGGCAAGATGCATAATCAGAAGTCCAGTTGGACTATCCAGATATTACTATTGACAAAAAAATCAGGCCTGAAAGACACAAACTGGAGCAGAGGTCTCAGCAAAAGCATGATATCCTCCAAGAAGATTGGAGATAGCCCCAGAAGAGATTGGAGATGCCCTCAGAGGAGGCTGGAGAAAGAAGGCTATGTTCAACAGTAGAAGATGATGAAGAAAAAAAACCCTCTATGGAAAATTAAACACTCCATGGGAATTTAACTTCCCTTGTTTAGGACATTTTCCATGGTCCTTTACAAGAAAAATTGGTGTACATGGTTTTATGTTTTTATTTTGCATGGCTTTCACTGCATTCGGGTAGTAGAGTTCATGTTTTATTATACCACATGATCAAACCTGCAGACAATACAGCTGATAACGCTTCATGTCAAAATTTATCCCTGACTAGTGCAATGACTCTACTATGCAAACCAGAACAATTAGCTATCATTAAAGAAATGTGTATTTGCCGATTTCCTTCTAAGACAACATCTTAGATAATAAATAATAATTTATTTCTTAATAATAAATGTCTTAATAATAAAACAAGGTTAAGCTTCCATTCTGCTCCCTTCCCTGAGCTCACCCTCAGGGGCACCGCAGGTGCCCGGTGGCCACAGTGGAAATTCCTGTTAGCACATGGGGCTTTGTTGGAACCCCTGGCACTGTCCCCCCATCTCCAGGTTTCCCTCTCCATCACAGGCTCTCCAGGAGCAGGCTGTCTCTCACTCCTCTGGGTGTGAGAAGAAAAACACTGAGGCATCCCATAAAGAAATCCTGCCAGACCCTGCTGCAGGAAGCTGGGTAATTTAGAAAGCCTCTTATTGTCTAGGGGGAAGTGCCAGGGAGAGAAGTGTATGAATATAAATATCATAGTGCATTTAGATGAGTGATTGGATTATATCCCCTTCACCTTTAATTGTGAGAAATCTGGCTTTTCTGCTTACATTCTCTCTGAGATGGAGTTCAGCCCAGCTGGGAAGGAACAGGGACGTACAAACTGGTCATCAGGCCAGCCAGCACGAGAGAGGAAAGAAAAGGGGAAATCAAGTTGGAAATATTAAGAAATGATTCTTGGAAGTTAATCCAGAGTTCAGGTAGGGAGGTATGTTTATGTGCTGGGATGTGGCAAGAAGTAGGTCACAGACTTCCATACAGGCTGGCCGGGAAGTCATTCTAATAGCTGTGGTTTGGCTCAGGTTTGCAGATGCACTGTGATGTGTCCCAGGGATTGCAGCACCTTCTGGAAACTTCTGCCAGCCTGTGCTGGGCCTGACGGGGGCTGAGCCACCCTGACCCTCCTTGCTGTAGGGCCCAAGCCACCCCAACCCTCCTCGCTGTGGGGCTGAGTTTGCCTACAGCTGGCCATAACTTTAGCCCTGTTTTTCTGCTAAGATTGCATAGCTCCCAAATTGTCTCACTCCTCTCACAAGATGAATAATTTTTATTGAACTGGCTGAATTATTTCAAGGCAAATATTTTATTTACAACTGACTTGGTAAAACTTCTATAATTTCCACTTCCCAAGGACAATGCAGGGGGAAGGCCGGGATGTTCAGTGACAATGACTTTCTCAATCATTACAGTTCTTCCTGAGTAGTTTTATCAACAAAAATGTAGCAAATCAAGTTAGAATAAAGGAAAGGTTTACTAACGTGCCTAATGACATCCCCTTCCTCCTTTGACCCTGCAGGGAAACACAATAAAATTTGCTGATACCTCAATGAAGACTGAATTAATGGAAAAGCCACATATTGGCTTCTCATTCTTGTCACACTCCACAATTGCACGTAGCAACATCAGCAGCAGACAGGCAGAAACCCACAGTGGTGCCGTTCTGCAGCAACTGCTGGAATTACACCGGGAATTAACATGCCCTAAAAATCTTATGATCTCTTTGTTCAGTGCTCATGATCATAGTCTTCCCCTTTGTTCCAGAAAAATAAGTCACCAGTATGTGATGGGGAAGATATTATCCTGATAGGACTCTAAAGTGGTTACTGCAAATAGATTTGTGGCATTACAAACAGATTGATGGAATTCTTCTGTTTTATTTCAGCAGACTACAATAACAAGTTTGTAATTCATCTGTTCTTTTTCTAATATTTTTTTCCAAGATACAGATCTGAAAATGTAGTTCTAAATCCCACTTCAAATATTTTAATAGCAAATGGGAGATTAAAGACAAAAAGACTAACAAACCATGTTAGTCAAGAAAGATTATATGTATCTAACGGCTCTTTGTTGGTTGCTTACAGAAGTGAGCTGTGATATGACAGAAATATAAGATCATATATGTACAAAATATATTTTTAAATCCAACAGACCAAGTACTGATCTAAAGAGAGATTATTTAATACTTAATAAAGGTTCTCCTGTGCAGCTTTTGATGCTAATTCTCTGTAGAATTTCATCACTCTGAAAAACCTCCCTCCTATTTCAGACTATCACCTTTTTCCACTTCCAGGTTTTCACATGATACCCATTGAAACCATCCAGAGCTTTGCCCTGTAACTCACATATATAGGGGTAGCAGTGGTGACACTGGGTATCTTAAATTCTTTGTGGGCTTCCATTCAGGACTGATTTAGAACAACACAAATATTAGTAATAGTATGTGCAAGTATTATCTTTTGCTGAAAAGAAATATCACCTCCAATACCCAGAACAATTAAATGTCCTCCATAACTATCATTAATTAAGCCCAGGGACTCAAAACATAGCCTATATTTTTAAAATAATCTGGTAATCAAATAGAAAAATAATCTTTGAAATCTCTGTTGTTGCTCGTATCATTAGTTCAAAAGCATTGTCAAAGGTACTAGTACTTAATGCAGTTTTTCAACTCCATCATGTTTCAGCTTCTGCATTACAGAGTGGAAGCTTGAGACATCATTCCCTTGATTTGGTGAATGCCTATAAGGACCCATCCTGGAACATTTGTAACTTCTGGCAAGAACTTCTGACTTAGCTAGTGACCACTTCTATTATCCAAAGAAACTGCGGGATAATTAACCTATATTTGTGGCCAAGCTACCACAGGCTGAGGACAGCATACCATCCTGACTCAGTAATTTTACATTCCCTTTGGTCACAAAAGCTCATCCTTGATGTCAGTATTTATGCTGCTCAAGTCCCTATATTTATAGGTAAATATTTTTCAACAGGCATTGATTCTTGCACACTTGGATTTTAACTATGGGCTTTATATAATAAACATGGATCCGCAGTTCTGATGTTTTTCAGTCTTCTTCATAAGCTATAGACCTGGAGAGAGCACTTCGTGCACTTACAACACATGCCTCAGTAAGTACATCTCTAGCCTGACAATGTAGGAACTGCCATGTACTGTTTAACAGCTGCTGTGCTGCTATATTCGGCTGTTATGCTTCCTTTCTTTATCAATAATTTGTGATGACGAGTGCTGTATATGAGATAAGGGCTTTTCATATCCAATGGTTTTGAATATCTTTGTTTTGCAATAGGCAATAAACATTTCCTCCTTGGAATGCAAAAACTCATTCCAGTGGAGAACAAAACAAAGCAAGTTCAAGGTACCTAATAAATCAGGGTTTGCTGTTTTCATTTTTGCTTGTTCTACTTATTCCTAGGCATTTTGAGTTCAGTACTAGGATATGAATCATGTGTTGTGTTTACCAGAGTTTTTATTTCATTTTGTGACATAATATAGACCATCAGCTCCAGGACACCTGGGATTACAGATGTTTCACCTTTCCAAACTTTGGACTATAGTTTCCTCCACTCCCTTACTTTGCTTACTCTTTAATTTTAATAGTTACACACTAATACGACTATTATTTGTTCTTGATAGAAGCTTCAAATAAAGGACACAGTTGCACTGTGTTTTGTTATGATTGTTTTATTTATGTCTATGTAGAAGTTGGGTTTTTTTTATCAAGAACAGGTTAATTGTGAAGCTACCTCCAGACGTTTAACTAAGCAAATTTTCTTAAGCCATATTTTTCTCAAAGAAAGTTCCATTTTTAACATGCTTCTCCACAGTGAATTGCAACTAGAATGTACATAATTTCACATAACTAAAGCTAGTCCTTCAAGAGAAATGGAGAGGGGAAAACATGAATATGTGAGGAAAAAGTCTGAACCCATAAATCAGCTTTTCTTCTATGTTTCCTTTTCATGTGAAAAATAAATACATCCACTAGCAAGACTGCTGCTTGATCAGCTTTGCTTGAGTCTGTGACTATACTTGGGACAACTTGCAGCATCTTTTACGTGAGGAGGATAAAGAACTAATCCCATCAAATCTTTTCTGCTTGGTTTCATGACAATCTTCCTCCCAAATGAATCGGCCTACTCACCTTTATGAAAGGCTTACA
The DNA here is from genome assembly GCF_023634085.1 of Falco cherrug. Lineage (NCBI taxonomy): Eukaryota > Metazoa > Chordata > Aves > Falconiformes > Falconidae > Falco > Falco cherrug. The sequence continues at coordinate 15,909,925 of NC_073698.1, read as the reverse complement.
CTGTTATCCTGCCTTTTTTTTCACTGCTTCATCTGAATGCCCTGTGCTTTTAATGCCTAAATCATAGGATATTTTCTAGTTTGCAAATATGGTCTCTCTTATTGCATCTTTGTACATTTTTCAGACCCCAGGCCTGTCTAGAATCCAAGTTCATGTAAAGTGGGGTAATCTTGAAAATTTTTGTTCTACATTAGAGGATTTCATATATTTGTAAATACAGTGTGGAGGGCAGATCAATATATATTAGGAAAGTTCCTTGTACTCCCATTTAGTTGGATGTTACAGTCTAAGGACTGTAATCACTGTTCTGTTCATAACCGTTGCATAACTGGCTTTTATTAAAAAGAATGTTTGACTGACCTCTCGAATACCGCCGTCAAAATTTTCATTAACTCAGGATGAGTAGGAGTAAATAATTCCAGTTTGTATTATGCATTCTCTGTGCCATGACCATTCTAAAAGTATGTGGATCTGTTCTAGCATCTCAGGTTTGGGATTTAGCCTAGAGCTGTAGGGGTTCAACATTTTACCACTGGAAGTCTGCCCCTTGTTAATCAAGATAAGGGTCATTACATTGGAATTTCACCACCTACTCCTACAAAGATGACTGTCAAGTAAGGTTACCCCTTGTGATGTCTTGGTTTGGTTTGGTGTGGTTTGGTTTCAGTCTGAGTCAGACAATACTCAAACTTTTCTTGACGAAGAGCCCCTGATACTTAGCAGCTACTCAGGGAGATCAACAACTCTGTAGCTTCATTGCTATCAGCAAAGAATGTCCGTTTAAGGTATTCTGCAGTTTATGCGATCAATAATGTCAGGGCTGAATCACCAGATTCTGTTGTAGAAACAGAAAACGCTTACTCTAAACAGAATGTCCAAGAAATTTTTTGGAGCAATCTGAGCAGGCTTCTCCCTATGACACATTTTCAATTTCTGCATAGCCTGGTCTAATGACAGGGAGAGGTATCCAAGTCCTTAACAAGAAAGTTCTGAATAAATGTCTGAATATCTGAATATTTGAATAAATATTATATTAGTATTACTGTCCACATAGGATTGTATTTAAACAAAAAATATTTTATTTAATCAGAAAGATCTTCAACTTATCAGGATCCTAGCACTCTGGAGCAATTTTGATAGTGAGAAAATTGCTTGCATTTATAGATTGTTAATAAATTAACTGTAAATTTCGGACATTTTTAACACAGTTTTTTGACTCTGCAGAGATTTAGAAGTTGTTTGGAGTAGTGTCTGTCCTTGAAAAAGAGGACTAACATAAAGTAGTATGTCAAATTAATCTTTTGCCTAAAGGAGTTGAGAAAATGACAACACACTCTTGTACCTGGGCAACGTTTAGCTCTGTATTTCTTCAAACAGAAAGACTTAGCATATAGAAGAGATTAATTTGAGTCTTCCTTAACATGCAGCACATTTAAGAATCCATCTATTTGTTGTTATGCTTCTAGTTATTTAATAGCAGTTGTGGAAAATCCGCTAGTGATTCACGGGAAAGACCTCTACTTTCAAATGTCTGTGAAACACCTTACTCTACTCCCTAGGTAAACAAGACAGAGGAGTTCCCTGCTTCAATTGTCTCTTCATTTTTTAATAACCTAAAAATACTGTCTGAGTTTCAGACTCAGACTTGAGTCATAGTTTTATGTGACTCAGATAACCATCAACCAAGTCTTATCAAATCACAGGTGAACAGCTTCAGTTCTCTGAGGTTAAAGTGGGCACAATAATAATTAATCTTGCCTGACTGCATGCTAGCTTTGGCAACTGAACTACTCATTTTATGTTCCCAGGCATTTTGTAACCCTCATATACACGGTGCTCACTCACATGTCTAAACTCCATAATGAAAGAATTAAGAACAGTCTATTTTGAACACTTAGTCCTCTTACAAAGCGTTTGTAGACAGCATTTTTGTGAAATTTTTATCCAGCCACTTTGACATTTTATTTTCCTTCTCAAATGAATGGGCTAAGCTTATGAATCAATAGAGAGCCTGACACAGAATTTAAAGGGAGAAATCTACCAAAGTTCTATGTAGTTTTGGGTTGTCAACTTGATTTCTTTTTTGAAGTTGAATACCAACAGACTGATTACATGGAGACTGGACTGGGAAACCATTAGCAGTGGATACACTTTTGTTGGAATTATTGGTTGAAGAATTAATTTGCAAACCTCATTTTAGCATCATGCACTAGAATTTGGACTTTCAAATCTGCAACCACCTTTAATGAGTTTCTGATATTACTTGTCTGTAAATTAATATTTATTGATGATTTAACCACTATTTTTAGGATCCTCCTCTATATGCATACTACTAATTTTTCATTTTTTAAATTAATTTTTCATTTCAATCAAAGAGTCCTCATGATTTGAGGACTAAAATTAGATGCTTAACAAACTGCCAGAAATAAATGCAATTAATTTGGCAGACACTGTTTAAGTTTGCGACCAATCTTTCTCAATTTAATGTACACCTTGCAAGAAACTGCTTAGTTAGGTAATAGGTACATATGATGGTTAATCACCTATTGCTTGTGAAAGACTTTGAAGCTAGAAGACTGATTTTCAGAATTTTATTGTTGACTTACTACTATTAAATCTGAGAAAACTCAGAGTTAAAAAAACCCCAACATTTTAGACAAATATTTTGTTCACCAAAAAAAATGCCATTTCAAAGCACCTGAAAATGTTCACAAATCTGAACTAGGTGGAAGAAACATCATTCAGACTTAGGACAACAAAAATCAACAAACCAAGAGCAGTGTGCAGAGTATCGTTTCTCAGCAGCTCAGGTCTTAAATTACTTAGGTTCCTTCTGAAAGACCTTCCAGTGACCTACTGGATCAAGAACAGCCTTCATTCAAAGAACTAAATAAACATAGATTAATTTAGGTTGGAAGGGACCTTCAGAGGTCACATGGGAACCTTTGCTTGTGTTTAATTAGACCACGTTGCTTAGGGACTTGACTATTTGAGTTTTGAACACCTGCAAGGATGAAGATCCAAAATGTCTCTGGGCAGCCCATTCAAATGTTTTACCCCCCTCATGATAAAAAAAAATATCCTAATATTTAAGTGGAATTTCTGATGTTCCAGTTGGTGTTCATTGCCTCTTGTCCATTCTTTGTGCATGTCCAAGAAAAGTCTGTCTCCATCTCCTCTGCATTTTCTTGTCAGCTACTTGTAGATAACAGTAAAGTTTCCCCTTTGCCTTCTCTTCTCCAGAAAGAACAAACCCAACTTTACCAGCCTGTCCTCCTATGCCCTGTGTTCCAGCCCCTGACTGTCTTAGTAGCCTTTTCTGTGTATCAGGGAGTCCAAACCTGGACACACCACTCCAGATGTGGTCTCACAAGTGCCAAACAAAGGGGGTGATCACTTCCCTGGATCTTACGGCTGTACTTGCTAATACTACCCATGGGTTTTAAACAGGTTTTGCTTAAGCCTTAGCTCTCATTAAATATACATTAAATGTGTTTTATTTTTTCCTTCTGACAAGAAAGACAAACACAAAAAACTTCAGATCAAATAAATCTTCTTATAAAATGAATTTTGTCTTCTCCTGACTGAACAAAAATATCAGCTATTCACACAGCTTTAGAAAAAAACCCACACATTTATCTGCTGCACAGCACATTGTATATCCTATAATTTAACTTACATTTTGTTTAGCCACATGAGGGTTTTTTGTCATGTCAGCTTTGAATGGGAAATTGATCTTTTCTTACTGTTATTCTTTTCCTGTAAATGATAATGAAGGAATGCAGCTAAAATTGCACAATAAGATAAAATAATTCTTACGTTTTGATAATGTTAGAGCACAGTGTGCACTTCTAGAGTTGTTTTGGGTTTGGGGTTTTTTTTGCTACCACTAAGACAGTAGTAGCAAAAACTCTACAGTCATGTCAACTTTTATTCTTTAAAGTTGGTTGACATTCTTTCTGCCTTCTGGATTTGGAAGGTAAAGAGCCTGCTGTATAAGAGCAAAAGTGAAAACTCCAGAAGAATAAATCTTCACTCAGTAATCAATGGCTTAATATTCTGTGGCAGCCAAAAGTAGTCAACAAAGTGCTCAGCATCACCAGTATAAGGGCTGAGAAAGTGAATGATGGAGAGCGTAATTTTGCCACTATAGAAGACCTTCCTGTGTCCAGTCCTTGAGTACTTTGTGCAGTTTTGGTCTCCAAATCTCAGAAAGGATATACTGACAGTGACAAAAGTACCCAGAAAGGCATTTTAAATTATTAAGTGAATGGACAAGCTACCAAGTTAGCAGTTTGGAGAAGAGATCGAGAACTTGATATAACTAAGATTTGTAAAATCGTAAGATAATCCTAGGCTGAATGTAAAGCTTTTATGTTCCAGATTCTACAGTATTAGAACTAGAGGGCTTTACATCAGGCTTGCAGGAGTCTGATTTCAGACAGAGAAATGAAAACATCTCTTACAGAGTGGTAAGTGAATATCTGGAACTTGCTATTACAGAAAACCATGAAAGCAGCCAGCATCAGTCAAAAACTCATCAGACTCATGTTCTCCCTAGATACTGTCTCTTATTACAATTGCTGAGACAGAATACTGACTTAGATGGATCATATAGTCATCTGCATGTTACATGGAGAAATTGAAGCAATTCAGCAAAACCGAATGAAGGTATTTGTATTTAATGGTACAATCAGAGTTTTGTGCTCTGGGAATTAGGTGCTCCAAGAAACAGGATTAAAAACTGGATTGATCCCTTTGCACACAAAGGCAGGAGGAACTGATTCAGCCCTTTAGTACAGCAACAAAGGCATTCATCTGGGATGTAGGTGAACCTCAAGTTCCTCCTTTGCTAGGTGCATGGATGTGAAATTTTGTCTCCTAGTCAAATTCCCTAATAACCAAAAGTAGATCTGTCATGTTGTAACATCCTCTTCAAGTCTGAAGTCTTCCATTACTGGAAGTCAACTGGATTAATTTTGTTGTAAGTCAGTAGTTGATACATGTGATGTTTCCTAAACAGAAGTGGTAAAAAAATTTTCAGTTATTCCAATACTTTCAAATAATTCTTTATAGAAAAGCAAGCTTCAGAGAAAATCTTGGCGTGTCATAATATTTTGCTGGGTTTTAGACAAAGCTAAAATATATTGCTTCAATGCTCCTCTTTCCTCATCCAGAACTAAAGAAAAACAAAAATACACAGACCTTATTTCTAACCATTTATCTAAGGCTGAAATGTAAATAGTCTTGTTATTTGCTAGTAATGGAAGCATTTTTAGTAGTCAGTTTTCCATGTCAGTTTTGAGCAAATTTTATAAATTATTTTGCACTGAAAAGAAATAAAGCAATAGCAAAACTTAATGCATAAGCTCTTTGAAACTTCCAATGAACATTTTTCATGGTTTGCTTTTAGTCGGGGATTTCCACATTATGTGCTAAGGGAACCAAAAGGCACATGGTACCAGATTTTTTATTAACTTGAAAGATTCTGGTACAACTATGGGCAGATACTTCCTAACCTGTGTATATGATAAACTACATTTCACATCTGGCTAGTGAAAAGTGGACTAAACAGACTGGAAGATAATTAAACTTTGGGAGTACGTGACTTGAAATCTTCCCAAGACCTTGATGTGACTGTCTCATGGGTGTGATAATATCATGATTGTTTTCAGCACAAAAGCTGGTGAAGAGAAGATGCTCTAACCATTTTAAAATAGACAGGGATAGAATCTATTCTGTCTTAAACCTTGTATCATTTTAGTGATGCTTTTAATAGTTATGAAACTGCAAGTATGAACTATCACACAGTATTTCACATTTATGACACACATGAATATTGCTTGCATTTTGTGTATTCTTTACACAGGTAACATTTCTTTCTTTTTCTAGATCTCCCAATAAATGGAACCATGCTTGCCCACCTGGAGAAAATACATACTGGTGACTCCCAGCAGCCTCTAGTCTCCCACTGGTGCACCCTCAATTGCTGGGAAAGACAGTAGGAAATTTAGGTTGATTAAACAACTCTGAGCCTTTATTGGGAGGTTAATCACTGGTTTAAGTCATGGAATGGTAACTACCTGGTAAGATGCATACATACTTAACAGTGGGAGTGATTCCTAGCAGCAGTTTCATATGCCTAGTCCTTGTGAAACATCAGAACTTAGTTAACTATAGAGATGGGGGAAAAGTAGACATCTGTACTGGATTTGAGACAAAAAAATCCAATTGGTTTAGCACTTTGGTAACAAGTATGACTGTCTTCAGATAATATTCATTAGGGCAATGAAATAAACCCAATAAGCCACTGTATGCAGTTGTTGGACAGCTGAAGTCTACATGGAAATCAACAGCGATGAGCCACAGAAAATGTCTGACCAACTATTATCTGTAACAAGCAATTTTTTGTTGTGATGTTTTAGGTCTAGCTGAACTAGCTAAAGCAGTGACTTCTCTGCTGTATTTTCCTTAGGTGTTTTACAGATATAAACTCCTGTATGTTTCCTTACGCAGGTATTGACTAATAACCAGAGAAGTTCATTTTTTCCCTCTAGTGCTCTTTAGCAAAAGAAGGACTTGCTTATTTTATTGTGTCTATAAGGTGTCTAAAACTTCTAATGGTTAGCCTTTCTTTTGGTAAAGGGCAGATTTCAATATGCATCTAGCTGAAAACTAACTGTGGAATAGTATGTCGGGTTTTGGCATGTATTGACAATTAAAAAGAATTATTTTTTATTAAGAGATTTGGCAGCAGTTCTAAAAAGCACTGTGACAGATAAACACAGAGAGGGAATGCAGGAAATAACTTAAATCACTAAAAAAAACCCTTAACTCTGTGAAATAGGAAGCTCCATTGGAAGCTAATAGGATTATTCAACACTGGTGGGGCTACACCTGCTGTATTGTGTCCAGTTCTGGGCTTCCCAATACAAGGGGGACATGGACATACTGGAGAGAGCACAACGGTGTCATGATGGTGATGAAGGGACTGAAGCATCTTTCCTGTGAGGAAAGTCTGAGACAGCTGGGACTGTTCAGCCTGGAGAAGAGAAGGTTCAGGGGAATCTTATGTATATAAAGACCTGATGGAAGGGTGCAAAGAGGATGGGGCCAGGCTCTTTTCAGTGGTGCCCCAGGACAGGACCAGAGGCAATGGGCACAAACTGAAATACAGGAGGTTCAGGATAATCAGGAAAGACTTTTTTTTTTCCTGTGAAGATGACTGAGCACTGGCACAGGTTGCCCAGGGAGGTGGTAGAGTCTCTACCCTTGGAAATATTTAAAAGATGTCTGGAGATGGTAATAGAACCATAGAATCATAGAACAGTTTGGGTTGGAAGGGACTTTTAGAGGTCATCTATTTCAGTCCCCTGCAATGAGCAGGACATCTTCAACTGGATCACGATGCTCAGAGCCCTGTCCAACCTGACTTTGAATGTTTCCAGGGGTGAGGCATCTACAGCCTCCCTGGGCAACCTATCCCAGTGTTTCACTACCCTCATTGTAAAAATAATCTTCCTTATATCTAGTCTAAATCTACCCTCTTCTAGTTTAAAACCACTGCCCCTTGTCCTATTGCAACAGGCCCTGCAAAATGTCCCCATTAAGTACTTGAAAGATCACAATAAAGCCTCCCCGGAGCCTCCTCTTCTCCAGTCTGAACAACCCAACCCTCTCAGCCTGTCCTCATAGTAGAGGTATTCCATCCCTCTGATCATTTTTGGTCTGGGTAACTGGCTGTAGCAAGGGAGTTGAATAAGATGACCTCCAGAGGTCTGTTCCAGCCTCTAAGCTATTGAAGTTCAGTTTTTCAGCATGAATATGAACAAGCATTTCTAACAGAAGTCACAGCCTTGGCAAGTCTTCTGTTAACCAATAATATTCCTAATTTTACTTTTTTATAATCCTTTAACCCACTAACCTGTTTGAATTACTAGTAGATGGTCTTTACCACTGCAGTGAATCAGAGCACATTGCCTGCTGAGGAAAGAAGAAAAAGTAAGTAGAAAATACCACTTTATATTTGCTGGTACAGAAAAGAAAATGGTGAATGTCAAGGCTAGGAAACACACGATTGGAACTTTTCAGCAGATATAAGAACAGAGATATTGTGATGAGGAATTAATTTCTAAGGACTTGGAAAAACACTGCAGAAATTCCTTCTTTTCATTCTCATTTCATCCCACAGCTACCATGTTCCAAGTGCTCAGTGTTTAGAGCCACATGACAAGGAGACTGAATACGTTTTACCAGGGACTCTGTGTGAGAAAACATCATCATCTCTTCCCCATCCTGTGTACTTGCAATTGAATGCTGGTCATTTTATGCTAAGTCTTGTGAAAAAGAGGAATGGAAGCTGTTATCTTTTTTTTGAAAGTGGATATAGAAGGGTATCTATATAGCAGAGGATGGGGTGAAAATGGTAGAATATTAGAGAATGGCTGAAAGAGAAATGAGGAAATCTGTAGTAATGGTTGAAAATGCTCTGTTAACATGATTCATATAGAGCACTGTTAGCTTGTAGGGTATTTTGTGGCATTAGATAGGCTAATAAGATGTTCAAAATATCGAAATTACATATCTGGAGAACTACCTTTGAATCACATTAGAGTTAATCTGCATTTGCAAACTATATTGGGTAGTTAATTTTTCTGTATCAGTATATAATGGTGGACTTGGCAGTCCTGGGTTAACTGGGTTGAAATGATTTTATGATTCTATACATCCGACCAGTATTTTGCAGTAACTGAAGACCCACTAATATCAGGAAGACATTAATAAATAAATTTGAACATGATAACCCTTTAAAGATAGTTTTCAAATGACAGCCAGCATTTGCAAGCCTGTTTTTGTGGGGTTTTTTTTACCAAGACTAATTCGTTCTCAAAAATCTGTGATGTATGGAATTTGAGTATGTCTTCAGTGTCACATATCAGTATATCCACTGAAATGTTTTCAAAATATCTAATTTTGATATTTGGTTACTGATATTAAGGTATAGAATCACAGAATAACTCAGCCTGGAAGAGACCTCAGAAGGCCTCTGGTCCAACCTCCTGCTCACAGCAGGTCAGCTCTGAGGCCAGACTACTCAAGGCTCAGGACCTCACTCAGTCGGGGTTGAAACCCTCAAAGAACAGAGACTGTTTAATCTCCCTGGGCATAATCTCTCTGTCCTCATTGCAAAACCTGTCCTCATGGCAAAAAGTCTTCTCCTTATATCCAGGATGAACCTGTCTTGTTTCAGTTAATGCCCACTGTCTCTCATCCTCCTGCCCTCCACCACAGTGACATGCCCAGCTCCAGCTCCTCGAAGACCTCCCCATAGGCAGTGGGAGCTGCTGTTAGGTCCCCCGAAGCCATATCTGCATCTTCATAGGGCAGGTGCTCCAGCCCCCACCATCTCAGTGGCCTCCCCTGAATTTGATCCATATGGGGGAGTGAATTTTTTAATTAAATGTACAGCCACTTTTCTATTATATTTCTTTGTAAAGGAGAAAGAGGAGGCATTTATTTCTGTGCCATTTATCTTTATAGTTGAAAACATGCACTTTACTAGGTATCACGAGGAATTTTCTTAAATCCTCCGTTAGTAATCTCTTACCAGTAATTCAGACCTTAATTTTAAACTTACTACTTGCTTGTGGTACTTCCTATAAAACTGTATGCATCAGACATCTAGTTTTTTTCCCCCTTATTCTCAAAAGCTTTTGCAATAGAGTTGAGAAACTGGTTTTTAAAGAGCCCAGCTGTATAAACAACATGAATGTGGTTGGCAAGCAAAAGCCAAGGCTTTAAAAATTATACTTCCTTTCCTAAATGTTTTTAAAATGTATGGTCTTACTCCTAAAAGTCCTTACAAATCAAAAATTTACAGTAAGCTTCACTTAAAGAGGTTTTTTTCTATGCATTTCTGTGAAGGACAAGCACCTGTCCTTAGGGTTTGTGATGATACCTCTTTTCAGTAATTTCAGTGCTACTTTTTAAATTGATGTTATTCTGAACAATTTGTGTGCATATATGGGAGGCTTTGATCCTGAAAAGAAATCTGAGGTAGACACACAGGTGGAAATTCCAGTAGGTATTGACTCGGAAAAAGAAAAGTCATCAGGCATACAGTTCAATTAGGCTGTACTTTTAATGATTGACGCATCTGGAAAGTGTCAGGTAGTACCTAATTCACTATAGATCATTATCTTGTGAACAGTGGCCACAACTCTCATATTTTTCACTGGTGCTGAAGAGAGGATTTCTCTCCACTCCTCTATTCCTCTGCTGCATTTCTTCTTACAATACCTGGACTACCTAATACCTACAAAGCATTCATGGGGTTAGGTACTAGAGCCAGCAGTGGTTCGAAATGTCTGGATTCAGTAATAGTACTTGTTCTGGTTTGTTATTACTTAAGAGGTATAGAAGATATAGTGCTCTTAAGTAGCGATCATTAGAAAGCTGAGTCAGAAGTTATGAGGGTCTTCATTACCAATAGTAACTGTTAACATACATCAGAGAAAAGAGCTTGTGAGGACAGGAGAAGGATGTTATGTGTTTCTGTTAGGGTCTTAGCTCCAATTTTCATAAATAATAAATAGTCTGAACCAAAACATTTCAGAAGACATTATACCACTTTTTATTTCACATTCCTAAAGGGGCTATTTGTCCTTCCTGAAGGTGTGTAATGCACTAATTTAAAGTTGAAACTCCACTTAGGCATTTAACATGCAAAATTTGTTTCACCCAAACAATTTCTTTAAAACCTTGACTGTCTAAACTTTTAGAAGGAGATGTTGAATCATTATATAAATAAACCTGGAAATATTTTTTTCTTCTTAATGCTGAGGGTTTTTATGTCTACAATGAACTATGTCTTTCTATGAACAATGGCTATTCATTCATAGCGGAGGTCTTAAGATTTGAGAATAAAGCTGTTATAGCATATTATTAAAGCAAATTGGCAGACAGCAAACATATTTTTCCATGGTGGAAGAGCTAAAATTAAAATGGTTTAAAGATATATGTATTTTTGAGTTGACATGAGAAATAGAATACATCAAAACATACCAAGACCTAATTATGAGTGTCCAAGAGCCACAGTGCTACTGAGGTAGTCTTTAAATATATTTTTGTAAGTGTTTGCAAACATAAACATCAGCATTTAAAAAATAGAAACATAAGGTGCTGGATGTCTCAAAAAACAAAGTTAAAAAATTAAGTTTTTACTTAATTGGATTTTTATTTAATTAATTAATTAAATTTAATTTACTTAACTGGATTTCTGGGTTTCATTTTCTATTCTTTGTACTGTTGACCAGCTTCTTCCCATTAAGAGCAAAATTATGTTGGCTAGACACAAACTCATCATTTACCTACAGTTTGCTAGCAATAGAGATAACAGGTTATTTTGTACTTGATTTGAACAATCAATGAACCCTTACAGTGGAAGAAGGCTCTGAGGACATGGATAAGGGTGACGTTCTCATAAATCTTGGGGAAGAATATAAGGAGGGACTGTCCATGGGTGTTGCAAAGAAAGCTGAAATTGTCTCAACACAAATGGGACTGAAGGCTACATCTACTGGGTGAATCAGCCAGCTGTGTAAGTGTTCATCCCTGAGTCAATCAAGAGTTGAAAATATATTCCTGAGTTAGCCAGAGCAGCACGGGCAGTGTATGTGTGGGGGCAGTGTATATGTGGCTCAGGCCCACACTGAATATAAAAACCAGCCAAAGACCTCTGAAGAAGGAAAGAGTCTTGAGCTGGGTTCTTTCCAGGGATTGTGGACACCTAGTGTCATTACAGTGAGCATATAATAGAGACTGGTAATCACATTTGTATTGTGATTCAGCTGTATGTTGCAATTGCTATATTTTGCCAGATGTAATTTTACTTATATTGTGAGTTATGTACATTGCTGCATCACTGTGCTAATTCAAAATCCCATGTCACTTCAAATAACTTCAAGTAAGTAAACTTTGTACTAAGCATTAAACCCTACGCATGTGGAATATCTGAAAAAGCCCAGTCAAGAGAGTACTGGACTTTGACAGTTGGGTACCACATTTTACAAAGTAATAAAGTAACTGTAATGAAAGAATAAAACATGTCTACAATCTCAGAATATAATGGCTACAGTCAGTCTTCAAATAATTATAATTTTTTTTTAGTTCCATCTATTTCTTTCAAGAATCAATAAAATTCAGTTACCAAAAAAAAAAAAAAAAGACACAATAAATATCTACCTCAAAAGGTTAGTGCGGCCTGGATACAGAGGCACTATCCTGATTGCAATATGAAGCACAACAAATAAGCAGGTCTTGAGCAGATTAGCATTGGTACATACCACTGCAGATGTAAAAAAATTGCCATTAAAAAGGCAACAACTGCCACATGATAACAGATAGTTTAGCATCGTATGTTTATCCTGAAGCAGAAAAAGTTGTGGGTGGCTCATATAGAATGGCTAGACCAAAACTGGAAGCCAGTGACAGTCCTTGGGAGCATTTACAGTAGTAAGGAGAAGAAAAGCACGGTCTGACCTCCACAGGACTTTACAGCTGATGCTTTGCATGGAGCAGCTGACTGGGGCACACTCACTTCTCTGGAGCAGTTTTCCTGAATCTGACAAGGAGTTGTTTGGACAGAGAAAACCTGTATTCTCACATCTCTTTGAGGCATTTTTCTCTATTTCAGTTTGGCTGTCAGCATGAGGTAGGAACCCCTCCTTTCCCCAAGGCCAGATGTAGCTGTGAGCAGGAGCACTGTTCTGACAGGAGGTGCACGGCATCCCACTGCCTTCCAGCTGCAAAGCTGCCACCTTGCACAGCGACACAAGAAACTCTGCAACATCATGGCCGCTGGCTTGTTCAGGCATCAGCAGAAAACAGGCCTGAAGTTCAGCTCTAGGGTAGGTCACCTAAATTGAAGTGTCTCTGTGTGCACCAGATGGTGGGGCTCTGTAGAGGAGTTATAGAGGACTGTATGAAAAATTTATTTGTATAAAGGTTGTAATGATTGTTAAAAACATTTAAAAAAAAAGGGAAGTGTAGTGGAATGAAGCTGGGTTAATTATCATTGATTATATACAGCTGTGGGCTGGCTTCAGGGGCGGTGGGTTGGCTGATGTAGATAAGGTGCAGCTGTGGCTGGTTCTGTTAAGGGGCTGAGAGCCAATGAAGGGAGAGCAGCCCAGGAAGATGTGGAGAGAGGGAGAAGCAAGAGAAACAGAACACGCACCCTGGGTGAGGTGGGATGAGAAGAAGGCAGCAGAGGGACTGTATGAAGAATATGTTGGTATGAGGTGGTGAAAGACCTTGTTGCAGCTTGATAGTTTGGAGAGTGCTGTGACAGGTCTCCGCTGCAGTCAGCTGCCTTCGTCAGCGCAGCACGGCTCTGAGGGACTCGCACAGCAGCCTGGAGAAAGGCATCTAGTGCCATTTGAGATACAGGAGGGAAATGTCTCAGATATGACATAGGACTGATAAGAGCTCTCTGTCCTTCAAACAACATCAGATATCTATATGTAGGGTGCTGAAATAATCTGAAGGTGTCCACCTCAGTATAAACTGAACTGCTGTCTAGGGTTTAGTAAGTGTATTGGCTTCGTTACATACAATGACAGTTTAGACACGCAGCACCCAGGAAGGTGCCCAGATTTAGTTCTTTTAATCTACAGTTGAACCTTACCTTGGAACTCGGTGAGTCCAGAAGAAAGGTACTGCTGATCAGCAGCTCCTAGTGTGGCAGCAGCCCCCACCCAGGTCCTGCCAGGCTTCTGCAGGTGCTGCACTGCAAGCTGTCTCATTCTACAGGCAGACAGCCACTCCACGGTGCCTTAGCCTCTGTATGACCTAGTGGTCCACAGGATCTGCAGAGACTCATTCTAACAAGAGGCATTACCTCTTCGAGACTTGTTTATATATTTCTTGCTTCGGCACTGGAACCTGCTGAACACCTCTGGGCACCCCAATTGCATCTTTTTTTCCCAGAAAATGCCACAGGGATGCTGCTGTTTAATATAAAAAGGAGTCAGGTTGGTGTAAAATTCTTTGCTATCCCAGCTTAAGAGCTGCTTGTGGAAACCATTCTTAGTTGTCTTTTGACTCTTTTCTTGCGAAAGGTCCCACAGATAGAGTCCCACTCTGGAGAGGCAGAGCCAGAGTGTGTGTTTTTAGCTATTTTGGGACTCCATTTACCCACTTGCACAACGGGTCTCAGAATATTGTCTTTCTTCCTAGAGGAACCTGATCTAAATGTGATGGTATAGGAGGCCTAGGCTCTGGAGGTGTTCCACTGGAAATCCAGCTTGCAGTAAAAGACACTAATAAACAGACCCATTGACTTTCGTTTATTTGTCCTAAGTGAGGTGTCTGCTGTTTCAGGGTCACAAAGCATTCACCACGTTCACTGTATGGTGCTATTAAGGGCACCAACACAGAATGTAAATCAAAACATGACACCTTTTAATTATTTGTGGTAGCAAAATGTCTGTTGAAACCATATGGTTGGCATAATTCTTGTTTTCAAGTAATTAGTACCTAAATGCTGCTTTAAGGCACTTCATTTCTTCTTGTTGCATCCCTCTTTATCCGTTCTTCCTGGGTGCGGGGGAGAAACCCCCATGATCATTCCAGTCTCTGCTGTGCCTGTGAAAATTAACCATCAGTCCAGCTAACTACCCACACCCACAAGATGCCAGAACTGCAGAAATTTTGCAGTGCTTGTTGAAATCTCACAATTCAGCAGTTTTGTGGGTTTCAGTGCTTTTAAACTGTAACTTTCCATGCTTGCTTCTTTGCACTGGGGTCAGCACAAGGTCTATGAACCACTGCTGACTGCTTTTACCTTTATTTACATTTCACTTCATAGTTGTAACTTTTTTTTTTTTTTTTTTTTTTTTTAACTCAGACAGTGGTATCACTTGAACCTGAGCCATAGATTTTACATCTTACAATGCACAGCACTGGCAGCCTTTGACATCGTCATTCATCATTCCCAACTTTAAAAACTTCACTTTCTTGAGGCTTTAAAGAGTCAAGCTATTAAGGTAATTGATAGCAACTTCACAGGTCTGTACTTAGCTCTGTCAAGGCTTTTTGTCTCCCCTTAAAAAAAAAAAAAAAGTTACACACTGTGTCTGTGTTGCTGTTTCAGAAAAAGGGAATACTGCTCATTTTCACTGGCCCTTTTATGTGCTTGTTTGCACAGCGCTTCACCAGTGTTTCTTCAGTTTGTATACAGAGGACATAAAAATCCATACCTCAATATAGGCTTCTAGCCACTGGTGTAATATAAATAGCAATAAAACGGGCAAGAAAACATATTGGAATATGTATATTTACGTGACCAGGGCTCCCAAAGGAATCAACTGAATGTGCAGAAAACACGATACAGCCATATCTGCTCTCAGATGGTTCATTACACACAATCATTCAGAGATCAATTTCTGGTTTAGCATTTTGATTTATTCCCTATGACAAAATTTTTACAGAATTCCTACCTTTTTTCTCTTGGTATGTTTTTACTCACAGCACCTGTGCAAAACAGTGAACTGTCTTTTCACTCGTTACTTTCATTGTCTTATAATAGCAAAAGACCGAGCTTTACGCATCTCTTAGACAAATCTAAGAAGAGAGGTTGTTTTCAGAAAAGCTGCTTCGTTTAGTTTTTTGCTATGATTACTTTGCCCAGTTTTTCAAATATTACTTGGAAATGCCTCAGGGCAGCTCCGTAAAGGGTACCAAAGGCAAAGTTTTTGAACAAGTTTTCATTGTGAACATCAAAGGACTTCACAGCACCTGTGTAAAAAAAACCACAGAGAGTAGAAAGTGAAAAATCATTATTCCCTGCCTAATCTATCATTCTCTTCATGCAAGACAATTCTCTACTACTGCTTTGACTACTGCACCTTAAGTGTTTTGAACAACAGGGCTCCACAACTCCTTGGAGCATTATTCAACAGGCTAACATAATTCTTAATTTTACTTTTGTGCCTACCTAAATAACTTTTCTGTTCTACATTTGTATCATTGAAATATTGTCCCTGATTAATTGGTTTTACCTTTATTTACCAATTAGCTAAACTATATTTATTAAGGCAACCCTGAAACCATTTGGGAATAATTTGGGATCATTCTCTCATAAAGTGTGATGAGCTGATCACATTTTTGCATTAACAGTTGGTTAGGAAATTAATTTCTCCTATTTCAGAAGCAAAGATTCCAACATCAGAGCTGAGAAAAAATAGTGATATAATGGCCTGGAAATAATAAAAAAAACTTTTAGTTAAGTCTGGCAGTGATATACAAATGGTGGTATCTAATTCTCCTCCCTTAGGTACAAGAAAGCTAATTTCAGAGAATGTTACCTGTGGAGTTTTAAGGTGTTCGTTTTACTCAGACTTCTGAGATACATCGAGTACTATTCTGCAGAGCAGTGATAGAGCTTCGTGGTCTCAAGAAATTATTCCTTATAGCCATGAAAACCATGACAAGGCAGCACCGCTGCTCCTAAGCTCCACACAAAGCAGGAAAAATTCACTGTAAACTCTGCTTACCACATAACCAAGTATCACAACATTAATGAAAGGAATGCTGCAAATATTAATATAGAAGTGTTGGAAGGAGAGAAATGAGACACGTACATCATGTGACAGTCTGCATGAGCAAGGAATGCAGCGCAGTGAGAACATCGGCAATATGATTCAGTGCTCATCCTGAAGCACTCCAGGGGAGAGCACTTCTTAAGAAGGTGGGATAATTAACAATCTTTATGCTACTGTTGTTCAGTAAAAAAGTCTTAGTGCTGGTGATGGACAATGTAAAGAAGAATATACAAATTGACTGAACAGATGTTGTCTGTCCCTAATTGGTGTAAACATATTTAGTATTGGCTGAGATGGGCAGTGAGGCAGAAATAGCCTACATAACAAATTCCTCTCAGCTTTATTTGCTTTTGCTGTTTGTCATCATTAGACACAAGGCTGATATTGTTTGAGTAACAAATAGAGCTTTTACACATTCACTTCACTGATTTTTGTCTTTTTCCTGTTTTGTCAACAAGGCAACATCCACGGCAGGGTAGTGTATTACAAAAGTGTACCAGTGTCTACCAGAAATCTACTTGAGGTTTTCATTACAGGAACACCCTCCATGAAAGAGGAAGGTGGATTCAGCAGAAACAGTACCTCCCCTCAGACCCACGCTCCTGGGCATGCAATATGATACAAGTCTTAGCAGCGGTTGAGATTGGAGTGACGCTGGGGAGACAAAACTTCAGGCTTTGAAGTATAATAATACCCATATCTGCCATAATGCCAGATTTATCTTATTACTCACCTCGTAAGTCAAAATCACATATTACTGTCATTCTAGACACACAGATACATTGCCTGCCTGTAGCTGGTAGATCGCCTCTCTCAGAGTAGTAGCTGTCTTACTGATCTCTGGCTGTGCTTTACTCATGAAGCAAATTAAGTTCATATTTTTGGAGGAAGATAAATTGTATGAACCAGTCACTTTGCGTGACCTGCTTTAGTACTAATAAAAACCAGTTTAAAATACTCAAAAATATTGCCTGATATTTAGCATTTCTGGTTTTGAGTACATCTTAAGCAGTAAATCATTCTGAAAGACAGATGGGAAGTCACTTTAAGGATCTCTGAAGTAAAATTTCTGTTAATACTTTGGAGTTATATTTCTTTACAGAAACAAGGAAATGTAATATCCTGTTGTATACTTTATAATGTTATTTCTTATCAGCCAAGGCAACATTTATGAACGATTGAAGTGTGTATGATCTATTACAACTGTTAAAAATTGCTGTTGAACTAGTGTAACTACTGAAAAATTGCAGAATTTGTTTTAAAAACCATGCAGCTTGTTACATATTTTTATTGTCTAACGAACAGTAGAAAGGCAATTTTTCTAGCAGAGAAGAGTAAGTTATTGCAAAGTTATTGCCAGTTATCGTCAGTGTAAGTTATTGCAAAATAATCAAAAAGTGCAGTTTGCTTCTGCCTGTTTCTTCCCACAACCTATGTCAATATTCAGAAACCGTGTTTATATGAGGATACAATTTCAGAGCCCTCAGTGGGACAACAGATGCCTAAACCACAGTGTTGGGGAGGAGAGAAAAAGTAGCCATCTAAGCATGTTTACTTTCAGCGACAAGGAAGTTCTAACTTGTCCCTAAGTGGTGACTCACTGGGTTGGGACTATAAAAGTAAAGGTAACTGCTCTCTAAAACATCACGGCTTCAGACTTCACAAATCCAACATGATGCAGGCAAGACTTTCAGCTGTCTTCTTTTTCTTGTTGGGTTTGTCATTTTGCCTGACAATCCCTATTCCCCTTGAAGACAGCCATGAATTCACAGAGAAAGACCTTCAGTTTGCAGAGGTACAGTATAAAATAATTAATTTGCATATTTTATAAATAGTAAGTTGTGTAGTTACAACTGTTTCAAAACTAGGCTCATTACTTCTTTTCCCCTTTTTAGCGCTATCTCAGGACTCACTATGATCTCCGTCCAAATCTTGGTGGCCTAATGAGGAAGAGTGCCAATACAATGGCATCTAAACTTCGAGAAATGCAAGCTTTTTTTGGTTTGGAGGTGACAGGCAAATTAGATGAAGAAACATATGAACTGATGCAGAAACCAAGATGCGGTGTCCCAGATGTGGGGGAATATAACTTTTTCCCTAGAAAACTCAAATGGTCAAAAACTAATTTGACATACAGGTAAATGCATGGCATATTGAGTGTTACTACCGTTATTACCTTCTTTCAGGTACCTTGTCCGATAGGTTGCTCAGTTGGGTTGTTGGGAGAAGGATGCATTTGAGTTTGACAAAATTCATGTTGCAGTTTAAAATCTCACAGCCCCATTTTTGGAAAGGTCCCCTGAGCCCATCTTACAGCCCAAGGAAGTAAATATGATTTTTTTCCATTGCACTTTGTTGTGGAGGAAGGCTGGTGTGGTGTAAGCTAGTAACTCCTCATCTGGCCTCCATGTAAACACTCTGGTCACATCCATGGTGCCCAGTGAAAGAGGGGTAAGGACTACAACCGTGCACCTCACCACTGATCCTCATAGCACTTAACCTCTAGGTCACTCCTTAGCTCTTAGTGCTTTGGACCTGGTTTAGTGTCTGCTTCGTATAGGTCCTGTCCTGGACAAAGCACTGTAGAGGCAAACCGATCTGTGTAATGTGGCTCTGAGATCAGGGACTGATCCTTGTCTCTCTTTCACAGTCCATTTCACAGTCCCATTTCACAGTCCAGATGTCTATGCTTGGTCTGACAAATTTCACACCGTAACCTCAGGAAGCTGACCTCGGGAAGCTACGGTGCTTAAAGGTCACACAGCAGCTCCTTCTCCCTTAACACAACAACGTCATCAGCAGGGGGTTTTGACCAGCTGCAACCCAAGTTTCTTTAGAGGACTCCAGATATGAAATCACCAAACTATCATTTCAGTATCTAGGGATAAATATTACTTTTATATGAGTGATTCTAGCTTATAAAAAGCCTTGAATCATGTTTGCTCCTCCAGGTAGTGAGGGTCATGAAATATTTTATATGGCATAAGAAAAAGTTTGAAATTACTGATATGATTTGACATAATACAGTATACAACTGTCATTTTCTGTTTCTTCTGGTGCATATAAAATCAATTACAGAAAGCTGTTGGATCATTTCAGATGTCTCTGAATGATTTTAATGAAAATAGAAATGGTTATTTTTACTTTTTTGAATACTGTATGCATCTGCCAAGCTCTTTGTTTTTAGGTAAGAACATACGGAGGAAAAAAGCAAAAATTTTAGTGAGGTGTACAGTTAGATAAAAGTTTGTTACACATTTTCTTCAATTCACACAATTAACTGGAGATATTAATCTGTTTGATAGGATTATGAATTACACTTCAGATCTGAGACGTGCTGACGTAGACAGAGCTTTCAAAAAAGCATTCAAAGTTTGGTCTGATGTGACACCCCTTAACTTCACCAGAATACGAAGTGGTATAGCTGACATCATGATCTCCTTTGGCACTAAAGGTAACGCAGAATGAATTATTTTTAATTATAGTTATATTGCTGCCAATAAGACAGGATAGTTGATTTAAATGTTTTGAATGTTGTTTTATAGAACATGGTGACTTTTACCCCTTCGATGGACCCTCTGGATTATTGGCTCATGCTTTTCCCCCGGGTCCAGACTATGGAGGAGATGCCCATTTTGACGATGATGAAACTTGGTCAGATGATTCTAGAGGTAACAGAAGTTCCTGAGATTATTTGAAATGGTGATATATGGACAATTTTGTCCTGTTTGATAACTGTAAACTGTTTTGCCTGTGTACTGTTCATTACGTTCACTGGTAACTCATAGGAAGTTGGGTTTAACCTCCAATCATAAATAGAAGTAGAATATATGCCTAGCATAAATTTTAAGGTACACACCTCCTAAACAAAGTGATAGTAAAAATGCCACAAAGAAGGTATTTTTTCATCTTGGCATTTCACTGAGCAAAAGGGCAGCTAGTTCTGATCACAGATTGATGGGAATTACATACTGAATCCTATAGATAACACATATAATTTAATTTGCTGCAAATTGTCTACTTGCATTGAATTTGAAAATTCTTCACCTTGCCTGTTGGGGACAGAGCTTTAATAGAACAAAACACTATGGGTTTTTTCAGCACTATGTTATTTCACCCTCCTGGCATTAAAGCTAATTTTTGCAATACCGAAAACAATATAGACTCCCTGCTAGACGTGAATTCCTGACAAAAGATGAAAAATTTTATTGATTTGAGTAAGGCTGACTTTGCCCTAGAGCTTTCCGGTGTTACTAAGAAATTTTAAGAAATCTAAATCTGCCTACAGAGCAACACTGTCAAAAAAAAAGATTTAGTTTGAATCCAGCTATAGCTATGAGATTCTCAATCGATTAGGCCCTTAACAAAACAAAACCCATGGTACTTCAAAAAAGGCAAGCAATGTACATCATTTTCCCATTTATTCAGGTGTCTGCTTCATTGCCCCATATGTTAAAACATAAGTGTTAAGATCAGTTGATTAGTCTAAGTACACTTTGGTGATACAGGGAGCTATGCAGTTACTTTCACTGTGGTTTGTTATAGGGTATAACTTGTTCCTTGTTGCTGCCCATGAATTTGGTCATTCTCTGGGACTTGAACATTCTAGAGACCCTGGAGCTCTGATGTTTCCAATTTACACGTACACTGGAAAAACTGGCTTTGTGTTGCCTGATGACGATGTTCAAGGGATCCAAGAGCTCTACGGTAAGTCTGTATAACATACATACCCTGTGCTGTTATAACCTGTTATAGATGCACTACACAGTTACCACAGAACTACAGATCTTCAATAGCAACAGTCATGACTGATTCAGACCAATTCGCTGGATACTTGGCAACTAGACTTCAGGAACAGAAGATGCTTAGATTTAATAGTTCAGATTAAAAAAAAAAAAAAAGAATAAAAAGGAAATAACACTGCAGAGGACAGTTTGTCACTCTGCTGCCTCCTTTCGTGGGGGGCAGAATCTTTATACTTTTTGAACTGCCTCAAAAGAGAAGGGAAAACAGAGCTGAAAGGAAAAAAACAGAAATATCCATTTTTCATCATGGAAAGAAGAAAACTTTTGGGGGACTTTCACAACTTGGGTTAAAGAAAGCAAGTCTGTTTAACATCTTTGCAACACTGCTGAACTGTGAAGTCCATGAATGTATTTGGCTAAAGAAGAGAAAGAGAGAACAGACTTTCCCCAGTACAAATAGATTGCTCATTATGCTTGTATTCATCATGCTGTTTGGGAATTCTTCCATGTCCTCCTGTTCAATACCATGATCATATAACCATAAACTTATAGAATGGTTTGGGTTGGAAGGGACCTTAAAGATCATCTGGTTCCAACGCCCCTGCCACGGGCAGGGACACCTCCCACTAGACCAGGTTGCTCACAGCCCCATCCAACCTGGCCTTGAGCACTGCCAGGGATGGGGCATCACCACCCTCACAGTATCCACAGAAAAGAAATGAATGTTGTCAAACTTAGATCATATGATATGATTCCAGGTGCTGGAGATAGAGATCCCAACCCAAAACATCCCAAAACGCCAGAGAAATGTGATGTAGATTTGTCACTTGATGCAATAACTGAACTGCGTGGAGAAATGCTGATCTTCAAGGACAGGTAAAGCGATTGCCATGTCACAGATGATGGGTGCTGGATAAAATTTGAGCAAGAGAAAACACCATCTCAGATTTTTTACTAAAGATTTGAGTAATCATACGTTTAAAAAATCACAAATCAATACAGATGTCTTTAAGAAACTGCATCATGTATCTTTTTAGGGAGGATGTATAATACAGTTACAGACTTGACTGCCTAGTAATATGAAGATAATATGGCTAAAGACTGACAGTATTTGTACACATTTTTAATTTCACGGGGCTTTCTTCTACACACACATATCTACTAACATTTATCTGAGTGAAGTTATACTACATTCAGAAGCCTTACATGGGACAGCAGCGTTTCTTTTATTCTAAATGAAAAAAAGATTCAAGTTTGGGGTTTTTTGTGATGATCACTGTGTGAGTGACAGAAATGGTCTGCAGCTAGGTGACTATGAGGAAAGGAAAGGTCTACAAGGAGCTCTATGTATTGAAAATTCTATGTTATATAAAAAAATAATTCTCCATTAACTACTTTTTAATATAGCACATCAAAGTTACTGGTATTCTGTAGTATGAAAAAAAACCCATAAAATATGTTTTCTTTTTATGACTAGGTTTTTCTGGAGACTGCACCCTCAGATGGTTGAGGCAGAACTGGTGTTACTTAAGTCTTTTTGGCCAGAGCTTCCAAATAAAATAGATGCAGCTTATGAAAACCCCATCAAAGATCTTGTGTTCGTGTTTAAGGGTGAGTTTTCAATTTTGTTGTTGGCAGAAAAATATACATAGTCAAGCTCAGTAAGTGATGTAAAGGTAATCAAGAGAAGAACAAAACATCCTACCTTCCTTGCTCAAAAAGCAAACTCTGTTGGTTTCACCCTGTGAAAATCTATGCAATTTCCAGTGACATTCCAGTGATTAAG
The DNA here is from genome assembly GCF_023634085.1 of Falco cherrug. Taxonomy (NCBI): domain Eukaryota; kingdom Metazoa; phylum Chordata; class Aves; order Falconiformes; family Falconidae; genus Falco; species Falco cherrug. The sequence goes on along the minus strand of NC_073698.1, from coordinate 15,886,790 downwards.
CTCAGACTACAATTAGGCTCAGATGACTAGGATCATACTTAGCATAAATAGTTTAATAACTGCTGAGTATGTGACCTAAGAATCTGTTGCTTGTATTAAAACAAGGATCATGGTATCCTCATTTTATTCTGTTTCTAAGTTGAGCCTTTACAAAAGACTCATGCATACTTTGTTCTTATTTTCAGGAAAGAAAGTCTGGGCTTTGAACGGTTACGACATAGTTGAAGACTTTCCTAAAAAGATATATGAAATGGGGTTCCCAAAAGAAATGAAAAGAATAGATGCAGCTGTCCATATTCAAGACACTGGCAAGACTCTCTTTTTTACTGGAAATAAGTACTGGAGGTAAGCTGGTGACAGACTGGTGTGTCCCTGGTCATAACCTGTCCAGAAGTATCAAAACATCAGTTTTTTTCAAACCAGCCACTTGATTGTAGCTCATGTTTCCAGTCTGTGCTTTTCATTAGTGCTGTAGCTGTGTAGAAGAAATATGTCATAAAGATGTATGCAAGACTTTTATAAACATATGGGCACAGCCTTTAAAAGCTGAAAGAGTGCGAGAAAGGAAAGGAGAATAACAATGCCTTAGTCCAGGAGAGTTTGTGACATCAGCATGTCTCCTAGAAAAAATTCCCTTCTTGCTTCTTTGAGTTGCTTGTGTGACACAAAATGGTATCAGTGCTGTGAGAGTAAGAAATCTATCCCACCCTAGGATGGCTGCTTTTTGCTGCCCATGAGTGGGACTTACAGCCAGGTCTGATGCATAATTAAGACATTACCATCCCTTCCCAGTATCTTTGTGCCAAGCAGCCTCAGGATAGGCTTGTAGTACAAATACATCCAGGTACAGTCATCTCCATATAAGATGTACCTTCTAGATCAGTTCTGAAAATATAGCTTTGTTACTTTAGTGTTTATTGAGCTTGTACTTGCGGTGGAAGAGTGCCCTGGTTATTGTCCTGAGTTTCATTAGACATAAAGTCCCCAAAGTACCTGGTGCTTAGGGACATGGTTTAGTGATGGACTTGGCAGTGCTGGGTTAACAGTTGGAGCTGATGATCTTAAAGTTCTTTTCCAGCCTAGATGATTCTATGATTCTAAAGGCTGCTGGTTACTTCTGATGTGGGTAACTTCAAAGCATATAAAGGGCACAAGACCAAAGTCCCAGGCTGTTTAAATCTGAATTATTTTTTTTGTGTGTGTTTAATATAGTTACGATGAAGAGGCAGAGGTTATGGAAGCAGGCTACCCCAGGCCAATAGAGGAAGAATTCGCAGGAATTGGTGATAGAGTGGATGCAGTCTATCACAGAAATGGTACATAATCTGATAATGAAACTTTATTAAAATTAGTTGTTATTGAAACCTGAGATTAAAGTCCTGTGGGAAATTCTGTTATTTGCAGTTTTGATTTTTTCACATCAATACTTCGGTTCTTGGCTGAATCAAGTTGCTGTTCTAAATTGCCCTCTAGTCAAGGTGCTCTTACAAACTGTGTACATACATATTTCAGGAGCCAAAAAAGATCCGCCTCCTTACTTAAGGAACCTAAAGTGATATGCTTAATATAGAAGTGTTATAATGTGTCCATTCCTCCAAATGGAGCCCATTCCTATCCAACTCTTCAAGGAGTGTTTCCAAGTCAGAGCCTTAAACATTAACTGGCAAATCCTGTATTTTTCTAAGCAAGTGCTGTATAGGAATAAAACACAGAGCTTGACTCTAGATTAAAATATCAGTTATTTTGAAATACCAATCCAAGCCTGGCAAATGGAATAAGGACCTTTGAAAATTTAGCTCAGCATTCTAAATACTAAAAAAGTGCATTAAAAAGAGTTATTAAAAATGAAAATAAACAGCATAGTTTTTATTTGAAGGGTAATTTAAACATGCAATGCAGTTTTCTCAGGGTTAATTAATTTTAACTTTTCTTTTCCTTAGGTTATCTCTACTTCTTCAATGGACCACTGCAGTTTGAATACAGCATCTGGAGCAAAAGAATTGTCCGTGTCCTGCATACTAACTCCATATTTTGGTGCTAATTACATCTGAGTGCCATGTCATAGGCTGCAGAGCAGCTAGTAGTACAAGGAAATAATAATATGGGCATATAGATTTATTAGAGGAGAGGACAGCAAGGTTCTGTGAACAAGCACTGGCTACCTATCACCAAATGTATACTGTATATATTGAACTATATAGCTGCATGTCAGTCTGGGACTGAATTAACTTAATAGGAAAGAAGAAAAGAAATCATTAGCATTTCAAGGGGCATTACACCATTTAGAGTTTGTCTAGTATTGAAGTGAGAAGCTGGATACATCCTACATGATCATGAGTACTATTGATTCCCGGTAATCTGAGCGTGTCTAATACCTTTCAAGGATCTCCTACCACGTCCCAAGAAATAGACCTGATAAACCCAGGAGTGTTATATTTTTAAACTAATCCTTCAGCAATTTGTGAAATTCTCATTAATGTACTGGGAATTCAGATGTGTAATGGATGAGTCAGGACTGAACGGTGGCTGCCTGAGCAGGATACACCCGGCTGCAACAATGAACTTAGGGAATTCAAAGGTATTTGAATGTATCCCCATTTGAATAGGAATGTCCCCCTGGAAATGGATGCCCATGTCATGTTTGCAACAAGTAGAAGGTATAGAAGCACCGAGGTGTCATTCCAAAGCAGACAGAAAAGCAGGAAAAGGGAAGAGTATTCCAAGCAGAAATCATCAGCCTGTGTGATACCGGGGAAACCTGAAAGAAGTGGCAACAAGAGCATCATGCAGGTTGAAACCTTGCATGAAGCTACATCTGGTATCACAGCCCACGTTTTCAGCTGCTGTAAAGTGGAGCAGTTCAAGTGACATTTATAGAGGTTATGCCTAGCTGTGCCAGCAGAGAGCCTGCACATCCAAATCAAAATATTCAAAAGAATATCTTTTTTCATGTTGGTCATTCTTTTAATATCTATATCAATTGTTTCAGTACCATCTAAGGGGGTTTGGGGGGGTTGTTTTGTTTTATTTTAGTTTGGGTTTTTTTTGTTTTGTAATCATTGCAGGTGATGTGAGATTGGGATTATTTATCAATTTGAAAAAATAATATTAAATAAAATGGATAAATAAAATGACATTGTGAAATTGCTTAAATTTTAATTTCCTACGCTACATATCATAAACCCAAGACAGAACTATTGGATAAAAGAAATCAGGAACGCTACCTGTGCATTTTATTCATTAAAATTTTCACCTCTATTTAAAAATCTGTTTTGCTTTTTTTTCCGTTTGAGTAAATGACTTTTTTAGAAAAGAGAGGAGGAGAGAAAGACAGAAAGAGAAGAAAAAGGAAGGAGCCCTCAGATTTGCAGAATAAGAACTAAGTTGGAATTAGTCCTTATCATTACTGAAGGTATGAGAAATTAAGAAATACTGTGAAATTCAGTTCCACATTAATTTGAATGCTAAACATAACTAATAACTAATTGAACTACATTGTCCTCTTCTGCCTCCTCAAAATCAACCCCTAAGTCAATCAATCAGCCAGGCCTGCCAGACAAAGCCCATCAACAATGAACATGTTTAAACAGGCATTAACTGCCAGGCTCACCCTCCAATGAGCCAGATGATTTTGACTCTGTAACTTATGCAACATAAACAGTCAGTCAAGGTAACCTAATAGATTTAGTGGTCTCTTCTGACTGTAAAACTCTGAATTAATGAATTTCAGACCTTAGTATGCTTAAAACAAATGCAAGGAATTAGAGCTGAAAGAAAAAAACATTACAAATGGAAAAAAACAGACTAAAATGAAAGTTCATTGTATCATCTGTTATATGATAAAATGTTCATAAAAGTGGTAGGGAAAGAGGCAGTACAATTCTTTATGCATAACAAACAGAATCTGGCTCATTTATATGTAAAAATCATTTTTGACAGACACGGTCTGCCTGAAAAAATAATGCTTGAATTGGGCTGCAGTTTATCTTAATTACTCTGCAGTGAAATAAGGGTCTCTAGATGTAACCCTAGTCCTCATTATTCTCAGTATGAAGACTTGGTGGAAAATTGCGTCAAAATAATAAATTGCTTTCCTTAAGGGCTAGTTGTTGAGTCTGAGTGTTCTGAATTTCAAAGGTCTGACCTGAGCCTCACTGGAGCAGGGAATGCAAAGGTGGACAGGGAAGCAAGGAGATATCAATGAATGTCTTTCATACGTACATGAATTTCTGTTAACGTTGAACATTTGGCAAGGGAAAAAGCTATTGCATAGAAAGCTGAATCTTCCAGAGGCTTCAGCATGATCACATTCAGCTGCTCCCCAGTCCAAACAGTCAGATTCCTGTTTGCCACTGGGCTGACTGGAAGCAGCCTTTGGTACAAGTCCAAGCACAGCTCCAGCTCATGTGCCTGCATTCCCAGTAAGAGGCGAGCGCTGCTCTGTGCTTAGCCCTACCTCAGCTGCGAGAAGTACCAGGCTGTCAGTTCTTGGCACTTTGTTAAGAAAAAATGGAAAACAAAATGCCTGTGCTGCAGATGTGGAAGGCTGAGGACAGAGCCAGAGAAGCCCTGGTGGTGCCAGCAGCCACAAAGCAAAACTGTCCACAGGGCCTAGTGCCCTGTGGGACCTGCTGCCACCTCAGGAGAGTAACATTGCGTGAGTGCCTGGTGGGAACCCGTATGGGATATCACCCAAGTGCTGAAAAGAAATGAGCCCTTTTCTTGAGACAGAGGCTGAACTGACTCTTTTCCTTGACATGTGAGTGAGGAAAGGACCACAAAAGGCTGAGACATCTGTGCCCCAGGATGTAATATAAGCAGAACTAATAACTTCCCACCTGGTTTCTAGTTTTCACAGAACTACACAAACCCACCTAACGATACATGAACTGTTGCTGATTAATACATCTTTTATATCCATTTTGGTCTCGGCTAAAAATTATCTTTTGGAGGGGGAAAAAGAATAAGGCAGGAAAAGCAATCTGTCATATGCTCCTTAGGACTACTTTCTGTGCTGGTTACATGATCCTGAGCAAGCAGGATGGAAATAGATATTCCAGGAGAGAAAGAAGTGAGCAAACATCATTTAACCTTTACAAACTGAGAAACTAGACAGCTGTCTTCTAAATTCATTAATACTTTGAAAAGGCAGCAAACACTCTGAGAGGTACTGTGAGCCCCATGAGATTTACTACGAGCTGAGAAACTGGTGAGAGAATTCATTCTTATCATGAAAATGCCTTTTTTTCTCAGCATGATCTCCAGAAACCTACTATGAGGACACTAGATGGCAGTGACAGCTTTGCCCCTTAGAGGATTTGCTCAGAACCGAACATGATGCGGTGGCTGAGGAAGCTGCAGCTCATTACAGCAAATTCTTACATTTGGTGAAGATATAAAAAAGCCAGCACTAATAAGTAGAATTTAATTATTATATTCTGTTGAAATGTGGATCTCTGAGTAACAAATTAAGATATTAAAATATTAGGAATTTCTTCTAGATATAGTAATTTTCAGGGCCACTAATTTTTCAGTCTATTGATCGTCCTTTTCTGAACACCAGTGCAATACGCTTAAAACAGTATACTCTGTGGGTAGTCCTAGGAATAATGCAATCCCTTAGTGTAACTCCATTCGTTGGAGAATTACACATGCACACACATACATAGACGTACTCCAACTCCTCAGGAGCACGAGTGCCTTCCAGAAAACAATTTGATTTCTGAAAAAAATGACACTGCAGAATACGGAAGTAAGGCGAAAGTGGAGAAAAATATCAGTTTCAAAGAGCCTAAGTAAAATAGTAAAAATCTACTCAAAAGTGTCTGAAATGTCAAGTATGCGGTCACATCTGCTTGGAAGAACTAAGGGCGATTTCTAAACTTTTCACAGTTCATTCTGAGCTAGTATTTCCAGACATGTGAATATTTTACAGATGAAGAATATGGTCTTGATCTTTGAATCCCTAATACTACCCAGATCAGTACTACTGTGCATTTTGAGCCAGGCAGGAATTGACTTTCCTAACCTGAAAATATTTCTGAGACTTTCAAACATCTTTTCTGTTTGCAATAGAAAGAAACAAGAAATTTTGGGAATTTTTAATGGAAAAACATTTGTCCTCTGGCATAGTCTGTAACTATATTGTCAATCAGCATAGTTACTGGGTCTGGAAGAATATACTGTTTCAGGTTTTTGCTCATACTGATTTAAACAAGGGTCTAGGCCTCAATCTTCAGTCTTCTAGGTGAAATAATTGTACGTTCACTTAGGTTAAGGTGAGTTTCTTTCCATTTGCCCTGCTGATAGATGTTCCCTCTTTACACAAATACAATTAAACAGTACTCTCTGGAAAGACTGGCTACCCATTAATCAGAAAGTTTATTTGGCATGTAGGATCAAGCCCTTCTGTCAATTATGTTTGGGGGTTTTCATACCAAGTGGGGTGTCTATACACGCTGGGAGTCCACACCAATTTTTGGTTTTGATGGTTCTGCTGTTCCTAATGAAAAACATTTCCAGAGAAGACCTCACCAGTTCTCCCTAATATGGTGCTAAGGGTACAAATTCTACAGAGACTCTGTCTGGCCTGGGATCTTCCTCTTTCCTACTTAACACAATCTTGTGGTTGACACATCCTTTTTAGTCACAGCCTTTTGATTACACGCTGCAGTTTGAATTTCCAGCCAGTGCTGTTCAGGTGTCTCTCTGGCACTCACTTCAGCTGTCCCTTCAACTTCATACACCGTTATCTCCCACGCACTGTGCTACAGGCAGTGCACTCTGCCTCTGGCTTTGTCATAGAAAACGGATGAGGAAGCATTTTGCTCTAAGAAAATTCTTTCTGGGCAGTAGAGAATCAGGTATCGCTTTCTTCCTTACATCGTATAACAAATATCCTACTGCCATAATAATACAGGATAATGCAGTTCTGTGTGTACCTGAGTGAGCCACCTGAGTTGTATCTTCACTTTTTGCACAGATTACACCACAGTCCTACCACCAGGCAGTAGGAAGCTCATGGAGCAGTGTCCTGGGGATGGTCATGTCCGTACTGCATAGTCCCTGCTGGACCTTGCATGAGCCTTTTCTGCTCTTCTTAAAAGAGGCAGATGGGCCATTTCCAGAATGAAGTGCTGCTTTCTCTGGCCCAGATGACATTATTGTGGCACTCTGTAAGTTTACCACTACAGGGATTGCCACCCTAGGAAGAGAATAAAAAAAATTCCTTTTATCTCTGCGTGACTCGTGTTGTGTGAATGTATTCTTCACAGGAACATCAAATGACGTAGCCCTTTTCAGAGCCTGCCATCCTAAGAGGGACCTGCAGGAGTCTGTTGAGAACCAGTTGTGTCTCGAGTTCACAGTGTCCTTCCCATGAACTGTTTATCTAACATCCTTTTGAGGCTCAGCATGGGCTGTGTCCCAAGCCACATCCCCCATTGTGCCCCATCCTGAGAGGGGTAAGTAGTTCAAGCGCTGTAAATGCGTGCTACACTGGAACAACCCTGCACTATCCTAGTGAACATTAGGGAGGGAGCACATGTAGGTGTAGTTGGGAGGAGGGGTCCATTTCAGAGGGTGCTTTTGCCTGTGCTGTTTGCTGGTGTCCCCCAGGTGGTCCACGCAGGCAGTCCAGTCTCAGGCAGGAAGGACATGGGCAACTGTACCTGTGGCTGGTGGAGTCAGTGCTGGTAGAAGGACCAGGATAATTTAGGTGGACTTCATAGACAACCATGACTTCAGGATCCCAGCAGTCAAGGCATACCATGCATATACATTAAATTAATGATTCCAGACTGTTTCCAGGTGAATCAGCAGATCAAGTCCTCCCTGACCATGGTCCCGGCTGCTGTTGAGGGACAAAAAAGTGCAGAAAGTGTCCCTCCTTAGGGCCAACTAAGGGTTATTAATGATAAAATAGTATTTAAAATTGTTAATGTTAAAAAAAATTACACTGACACAGATTTGTTACTGTCAGGGCTGGAATGAATATCATTTGATGCATGCTTCTTGCATTATGAATACTGATTCAGGGAAGGATTTAGCTGCAAAAGGCTTCCCTTCTTCTCCATTCACGCCATCCAGAGAATTATCTCTCCTCCCATATTTACCACTGGCTATGGCTCTGGGTGCTCTTGAGGTCACTTGATTCTGGTCTGGGTCTGTAGGGTACCTCAATAAAAGAAGGTATGCAGGTGTGTGAGCAGGTATCACAGAAGCCTTGGGACATACTGTGAAGCCTTGGTCACAGAATACTGGGGAGGAGATGTCACCACTCACAGGAGCCATGCATGAGAGGTTTGAAGTCAGATATTTAACCCTCCGCAGGCCTCCAGGTTCTGGCACAGATGTATCTTGGCCATAGAAAGTTGATAAATCATAAATCTTACATATGGTTCAAAATTTTGTGTTCTTTTACTGTAAGTATGTGGCTGGATAACAGTAAGTACATCATGCAGAGATGCATGATGGGGTCAAAGGGCATGAGTGGTGCAGAGAAGTCAAGGTTAGACATATGTCGGAAAAATTTGGTCATGGAAAGCTACAAGGACCCATAGTATAAGATGTCATGTTTGAGGTCCCCTGAAGCAAACTGCAGTGCCAGTACCCCAGGACAATTAGAAGTTGCCTGCAGTGCCATGGAGTACAGCTTCAACAAGGGACAGCCTGATGAAGTGACTCACCAGGGCAGTGAGGATGTGGCCAGACAACTGGAATAACTGAGCTTGGGAAAATGTATGCTCTCCTTCTAGCTACATATTTTGATCTATTAGTCTCAGTCTATTAGATTAGACCCTGCAGGCAAAAGCCATAAAGGAAAACAGGTTTTATGATTCTGACAGAGCCTAGACGCAAAGTTGGTTTATGCTCCAAAGTACCCCATATCAGAGACTTAGCTGATGGCTGGGTTATCCGGCTGTAATTTCCAGGAATCATCCAAGGACCCCTTCTCATGGAAAATTTGGCTGTCTTGCACTAATAACTTAGCAGAGTGGTTTATTGACAAAATGCTTTGGGAACATTTTTGTAGTTCCAGTGTGGAGGTTCTGCTCCAAAACAAAGGGAAAGAAGCTCCAATATGATCATCAGTCCAAAAATTAGCTTGCATATGAGAATAGCTTTCCAAATGTCAATTCCAAATTAAGAGAAGCAAATATTAAATGAAGCTCTCATAAGTTACACAGAAGTGTCCTGTCTAGAACTCTGTTGGAAATCACGGTGCAGATAACCTTTGGGGAAAATCATGGTGCAAATAAACTTTCTTGGAAATAAAATGTAACCAGATCTACAGTGGCACAAAACAGCAAAAGGGCAGCATAGTAATGTAACAGGGAGATACGGAGTTATAACAGGAGAATCAGGATGTAGTGGGAAAAATAAAGCGAGTGATAACATCAGTTTATTTCCAATTACTGACTTTGTGTAACTATTATGAGCATCTGAAGTATGAGAACTAAGAAAGAAATAATCAATGAGAAACACTGCTAGGATCTGAACCAAAATTCAGACAAAATAGAAATCTCAACATTGACCTCACTCATCTTTTCAGAAAGTAATTGCCCAGATGACAGCTGCTTTGCAGAGGGCTTGGGTAACTTGCTCCTCCTGTACAAGCAGGCTCAAGTTTAGTAATAACTTGAGAGAAGATGCTATCAACGTATGCGCATTGTTTTGGAAGAGCACCTGGAACCTTTCAAGTGTTTCCACCAAAGGACAGTAGCAGCCCTTCGGCAGCTTTCTGCTGTGTGCCAAGGAGGAAACACAGAGCTCACAGCCTTGAATTTGGGAATTTTCTGCGTTATGTTCATGAGACTTAGAGTATGAGTTACGCTTTCTGAAACTGAGTCACTTGATGCACAAAGTAAATACTGGATGTGGGCTCATTATCTCTGCGTGAGGCTGCACAAGCATCAGCTCCGGGGGGAAAATACGTGTTGAAAGTTCAGGCTTAAACAAACGAGTACTGTGCATGCAACCTTAAATAAACACTGGAAATTTTAATTTTTATGTTCCTCTTGCTCCATTCACAGCATTGGATCTTTCATGGCACTCCAAGGAATGACTTGCATCATACTGACACATGTTTAAAGTGTGAAGTTTCTCCTTGGGTCTAATAATTACAGTTGCAAAACATCAGAATTGCCCAGCTGACCAAATCAAAGGCCATCTCAGACTGTCATATTCCTCTCTATCTTTAATAGAAATGAGGACTAAACAAGAACCTGTCGTGGAATATTTCAAGAGCTGCTGAATTTTGCATTGTTTTTCTTCAGCTCTTTCTTGCATAGATAGAGGTGTTCTTAATATCTACATTCTTACTTGAATCTCAGGTTTAAAATAATACAGGAAACTCCAGATTTTTTTTGTGCTCTTTTTGAAACGATACTTCCCTATTATCTTTTCAAACTATTGTCCTGTTCACTGAATGAGTCATTGAGTCATTGTGTTGAGAAAGAGAGTAAATAAGAGCACCTACTTTCTGTAAGTCCCTTGCTTATATAATTTTAGCAGATGTCTTATTTGTTTTAATCTTAAAACTGATGTTACAATTTTTTGCCCTTTAACGTGAGCAATATTTTTTAATTCCCCTGACAGTTTTGGCAGTCTTTTATTCTTGTTGTCTGCTTTGTAAGACTGTGCGACCAGAACTAGACACAATATTCACGTCAGACTGAATCAGGTCATTATGTTCCTAGAATTATCATCAGTCTCTTTCTCTATACTTTATGACTTTATTTCTTATAGACAGCTGTATTCTAAGATGTTTACTCTAACCTCTATTATCAGTAATGCCATCTAATAACGGAAGCCAAGCCAAGGGAACACAAACTTAAGAATTCCTCCAAAATTATAGAAAAATAAGCAGGAGCCAAGGACATAATCAGTATTACTTCATTGATCAATTATCTACCATTTACCATTTTCTCTGTGTTTATTGAAAGCCAGAGATTTACAGGCTCTATATGTGTTATTAACTGCCAAGACTGAATCACACAAAAGCCCAGCCATCCTGTTATAATGAAACTACTTGGGACTAAAATAATAGATATTAGTACTGGACAAAGACAGAGGGCTGTGTGAAGCTATGACTTGTTTTACTTCCTTGGATGTATCTTACTACAGGGTGCTTACTGCTCACATTACTGTGCCAATTTTGTGGTGCCAGGTTTGAGAGAATGGGTTTAAGAAACAGCCAGAAGGAAAGAAATCCAGACTGAAAATACAATTCTCAGAAGTAAAGAATTTGGGAAAACAAGCTACTTTATGACAGTGTAGAAGCTTAATGGATGTATGGAATGCACACACTGCAGGGCAGGAGAGGAAAAAAATGGGGCAACAGGAAAAGGGGAAGTTTGTCATTACCAGTGAACTCCACCAGTCCTGTTATCCTGAAAAGGCAGGATACATAAAAGCAGAACTCCCAGGAGCAAGAAATGTCAAACCAACTTTGACAAATATGTGAGACCCATGGATATGATCCTATGTGAAAAGACATGGGTGGATTAAATCACCCATTGTTGCAGATCAGGCTACAAGGTTACAGAGGTGTAATTCCACCCCCTTACACACACACACTTTACAATGACAGCTGTGTAGGTGGCACAGATGTGTTTAGGCTCGGAACGTGTAGACTAAATTTTAGTGAGATGATGTAATCAAAACAATTCTTAGTATTATTTCCAGCAATACAATTTGTTACTGAAAATAGTGCACATGTAAAATATCTATTTTTAAAGATATCACAATGACATAATTAGCCTCACTTCCTCTGTGTCTGATGATTAAACACTACCACATTGTATGTCTGTGTCGTCAAGGTAGAAACTGCAAGTCTAAATGATATGAGAATTACTGTATCATTAGTGACTTACACTGAGAATGACCAAAAGGGACTCTCTCTTCTGAAATACTGGGGCAGAAACAGAGGCAGGCTTTAGGGGCCATGCAACTCAAGATAAAATGCTTTCTGCTTTGGCATGGGCATGCTGTTTCTTGTGGACCAGGTAAAAGCAGTCTTCATTACTCAAATTTGGGATGAGTCAATTGCTCCTCCAAAAAGTTTGGGCTCCAGGTAGATGTAGCACGCAGTGAGGCGGCAGGTATAACTGCAGTAGCCTGTGAGCAGAGCTCCAGCTTGCAGGATCTGGAGCCCATCTGTGGTTTATTTGTTCTCTGTGTGTTTGGATGACATGCTGTTGGATGAAGAAGCCACTAGGCAGGATAGCAAAGAGAGAGAAGGACCACCATGAAGAGGGCCTGTCAGAGAGCAGGGAAAGGGAGGAGGTGAGTGATGGACAGGAGAGGTGGGAAGGACAGCTGACTATCTCAGACCGTCCCTGGCCTGAGGGGCAGGGCAACGCTGCAACGCAGCCTGCTCGTATGGTCAGCTGCAATGGGGACACACTGGAGTGAGCCCTTTCCAGCTCAGTTTCCTTTCTGTGGGGGAGATGGTAGTTTGATGTGTTTGGTTTGATTCCCAGAGGGAAATGAAACATAGCCAGGGACCTGCAAGCTGGGAATTGCTCCCAAATCCCTTTGCTTAGATGTAGGGAAGATGCTTAAATGCCCTGGCTTTCTTATAGATCACAGAAAATGGCATAATTCAACACTTTGTCTTAAAATGTTTATATTAATGGTGCTTGGTAACTGAGCTTTTTTTAAATTTGAGGATGGTGTATACTGGATCTTTGCTAAGAGCAGGCTCATATGCACAGTGGGATAAAGAAAAGGTTTCCAAGCCCACCTGTTTATTCTCTTAGGAGTGTTTTTGGAGTCAGGCTGAACTCTTCCTGTTTGAAGTTTCAGAGGAAGTAGGATGAGATATTTTTATGTAAACAGTAAACATTTTGCGTGAGCTGGTTTAACAGACCCTATGTTCCCTATCTCCACAAAAGGAGACATTTACTGGGACTTGGTGTTAAGTTTGAATGACGTATCTTTCTGCAAAAAATTTTGTTGCTACTCAACACAAATAATGCCAAGGAAAGCCTTGTAACCCCATGTGTGAGATTAACTAAGAAGCAGCTTTGGGTTGTCATGTTGTCTTTGTTCCTTCCCGCTACGATGATAAGAGACCAAAGAGCAAATGTGTAAGCTGGTGGTAGAGTGATAGTCACAGGCAGAGTCACTGCAATCACTCCCATAGCTATTAACACAAAGATGTCAATATTTGTTACATTTCTTAAGCATCTGGGACTACGTTTAAGTGTCACTTACACAGCTAAGTGCCTCTTTCAGTGGCCTACTGGCACATTTGCACACACACACACACATGCACCCAACTCCGTAAGTCCATAAGACACCTAATATTTCCGACGCCAAGCACGGCCAGAACTGTGTAAGAGGTTAGACATGCAGCCAGCCTGCAGCATGTTACGAAGCACAGCAGCTGAATATACATTCTTCAACCTAATTGTCCCAGCCGCTTTATGTGGCAGTTGTGGTCTAAGCAAGTCAGTCCCCACAGAAAACCCTTGAAAGCTGATGAGGGGGCAGAGCCGTTTGTCTGACTTGATTTTTGTTAGATCACTTGTGCAGAATACGAGACATCCAGGTTCAAAATCCTTCTTTTCCTAAGAGATAGGAATACCTACCACCTACTTCCTAGAGAGACCTGTAATCACCAGATTACTGAGCTTCTCAAAGGCTTGGGCCCTTCCACTGAAGCTGTTCTTGTGTAAACAACCATATTAAGCCAGTGAGGAGACAGTGATACTGGATCCCAGGTTCAGGGAGACCACCTGGAAGCAGGGCACTGTAGCCCCGTTCCTAGTTGCACTGAACTCATTCAAATTCAAACAATTTTTCTGTGGAGGTCTGAGAAAGTGACTCTACTCCATACTGCCCGGCAGTATTTTCGGTTATTTCTGATACTTGAAATCATCATAAGCAACTGTTGGGGCTTTTTTTTTTTTTTATTGGGGGGGGAACATCCCAGATTTAGTGTGTGGGTGTAGTACTTGTCTAGCATGATCCAGTTGACTAGTCTGCTTCCTCACTTTGAATCATTAGATATTTCCATCAAGCAGCTTGCACGGATTTAATTTTCTTTCAGCTCTCAGGTGCCACAGATCTTTTCTCATTTGCTGTGTCAGGCATTCTTGCTTCAGGTGGTTTGGAGTAAATAGCAAAGACCTGGAGGGCCTTTTCTGCACCCAGCAAAAGAACAAACCCACGAGGCTCTGGTGTATCATGCAACAGGAAATAAAGCTTGCTAGGACTTGTGTGAAGATTAATATAGTTTGGATTAGTGTTGAAAGAGCAACAAAGTCCCTAGCCTGTTCATGTGCTTATATGCAATTTCCATAGCAGTGTCTGCATTTGGATGTTATCAAAGCAAGCAGGGCCACCATTCTAATTGGATCCCCTGGGCACTGCTGTCACATAAATGACATGAATAGGCATCTCATTAGGCATCTCATTTGTCACCCCCCCAGTGCCTTAAAATCTTGTGTGTTTTTCAGTTTCAAAGGGTTCAGAATTCAATTACCATCCAGCTGAAAATACCCTGCAGGTAAGGAGGTGTAATACAAATGCCCTGAGAATTTATCAAACACTTCTCAGCTAGTCTTGTCCCCAGACCACCTGACAGTGAACAGGTTATAACACTTGATGGCAGATGATGGAACATAAGGGACTCATTTCTCAGAATGAACAATTGCAAAACAGAGTTATTCAGAGAAGGAAGGTACAGGAGAACCTTCAGGGCTAGAAGAGAAATTCTAAACCCTGAAAATAACATGCACTTGCATAAGGATTTGTTTCCACAGACCAGATGAAATACTTCACAATGGTACAGAAAAATGAAGAAAATACACTAAGTATATAACAGAAATAAGCAAATCATTTTGTGCCACAGAACTACAGGATGAATTGTAAAACTCCTTTTTTCATACTTAGCTGTGAGACAGCAATGGCAGAGGCAGCACGCTGGAGTAATTACTTCCTTTTTAATAGTGAATAGTTCTGGGTTAATATAATTTCTTTTCTTTGCATTCATTGAACCAGGGTTCATGTAAAGTCCAGTAACAGACATCACGCAGCTAATTTGGTTTGAGCTTAAGGAAGGGATGATGTATCTTGCAAGTAGAACTGATTGTCTGTGAGAAAAAAAATAAACTCTTTTGGAAAGATAGAAATCATTCTGGCTAAAGAATGGGTTGGTTTATAGTAATTATTTATTGATCTGGGGGGGAGATCCAGTGGCTTTGCGATTAGTTTCCTGACATAGAGGCTAGCTGGATTGTTAGGAAGGGAAGTTCACATTCCACCTACCCCAGACATATCATTTTGAGTTCTATGTAACTTCTTTATGAGAACAGTTTGACTAGAGCTAATATTTCTGTTCAATCGATGATGCAGAAAAACAGCAATTAACTATATTTGATTCACAGATCATGGTTCTGTGATGATTTATACTAAATCTGTGAAATGCCAGGTTGACCAAAGCTACAATGATGTCCAGATGGTTAGACAATTACATTTCTGGTGAACAAGATAGAGCCAGTGATAAAGAATCTTTTGTGGGTATTAGCTAGTTTATATGGTGGCCAAGAGAATAGACAATGCCAAAGCAGTATGACGGCTGCCCACACCCTGTTAACCCTTCAGAACTTTTGAATTAGTGGGAATTGGTGAAGACGGCTTCTATCATTTTAGAATCATAGAATATTGCAAGTTGGAAGGGACCCATAAGTATCATCGAGTCCAACGCCCTGCTCCTTGCAGGACTACCTAAAATTAAACCATATTACCAAGACTGTTGTCCAGATGCTCCTTGAACTCTGGACTACTTCCCTAGGGAGCCTGTTATAGTCACTGACCATCCTCTCAGCAAAGAAACTTTTCCTAATGTCCAGTCTTTACTTCCCCTGACGCAGCTTCATCATTCCATTTCCTTGTGTCCTATCGCTGGTCATACTGGCACCATGAGTTAATGTAAATGAAACAATTTTCACTTTTAGCACAGAAACAAACAAACCAACCCCACCCCACCCCCACCCCACCCCCACCCCCCGAAGATTCATTTTATGGCCAAATGCATAAAGAAAGTAGAAAGCTTTGGTTGGTACTGAAGGGTAGATTAACACTTTAAATAAGGATAATACACTGAAGTGCTTGTGCATAATGCAAAATGCAGAACTGCTTCATTTCGTAAGCTAAACCTGACCTACATTACCTAAGGCACTCTGGTTATTTTTCAGTCTTGTTCTCTCTCTGCCTTATCCTGGGGCATCCCTGTAGTTGTACAATTTGCCTAATCATCTCCATTGATCAACAGATTTCTTCCTTTCAGCTCACTTTTCCACAGATTGAGGATCAAGCCATAGCAGAGATGGGCTGAAGCCACCAGGATCTATTGAATGTGTTGATAATAAGAGGGATCTTCCTCACATCTTTTTAGTATCTTAGTGAGTGCAGTGTTAGTGGCTTACAGCCACCAATTTCAGAACCAATTTTCCCATCTGTATTTGAGAAAGTATTATTTGATCTAGTCCTGCTGACTTCAGTGCAATTCTTAACCTCGAAACTGAGTGTCAATACCACTGTCCTCCAGGAACAGCAGACCGATAAAACATCCTCCTTTGCCACTTCATGCATTATGTCATTTTTAATCCGGATAGATTGGAGAATGAAGCTGTGTGCAGAGCTGACACCCAGCTGGGTAGTTAGCACAGTGCAGCTGGTGGTGGCTGGTGAGTAGCTGGGGCAAGCAGGAACGGTGAGCGCCTTTCCCGTATGTTGGAATAGCCGTGGTAGCAGACTTTACCCTAGTAAATCTTAATCTAGACAAATTTTGATGGTTGCACTCAAAATTTTACTCTGAGCAAAACCGGAACACACCATCTATACACATCTAACAATTTCATGTTAGTCCCCTTTGTGTTAGGAGGGGGGCCAAATCCAGGAGCCTGATAGAGGTGAGCGTGGCACAGACAGCTCCATGCTCCCAGATCCAACCAGTAGCGAGGATGGGTTCGTATTCCCAGTAAGCATACATCAGCCTTTGGGAGGCTGGTCACACTCCTGTGATGCCATGGGTGCAGTCTGATCAGTGTATTATTGGGGTCCCCACCACTGATCTCGGGGTTCCTCTGTGCGCGGAGACCAGCTCCTTACCGCGTAACCTAACTTACTTAACATTTTGCCAGTGTAACAAACAACATGACTAGACTACTCTTTGCAGTGATATTCACTCATTGCCCAATACAAAAAAAAAAAAAAAAAGCTTGAACTCTGCTATTGAAACTGTTACACTGAGAAACAACTTTCTGAGCACCTACCTCTTCTCTTTTGTGCTACAGTCTGGGACCTGTGTCTGCACTTTCCCACACCACAATTTAGTCCATGCAGAATAACTCCTCACTGTTGCTACAAATGAAAGCTAAGCTGAAAAAAATTTAGGCAGTAACAGTCTAAACAACTGCTATCACAGCTGAAACAAGCTAGAATCTGTTCATGCTGAAGCAAGTCTAGAGAAATCCTATCACATCAGCACAAAGGCTATGGACTTTTTGTAATGGCAAAAACTTGACTTACTGGGCTACACAGTGCTAAGAATTTTGACAGAGTAAAAGAACTCAAAATTTTATTTTCTGAAAGTATTGATTATAATGGTGTATATTCACTTTGTATAATCATAGCTCTCTATTGTAGCATTTCTTCAGGAGGCTTGTTCAGAATAGCTACACAGGACTTAGAAAATACTGTTGCACCACAGTGCAAGACATACTGTACAAAATGATAGGAAATTATTTTGATTTGAGTGATGCTTGTGGAGCTGTTTTCTGTGGCTGGATTTAGTCAGGACTCCCTCCTGCTCTCTTGCCTGTGTTGCAGAACACCATAAGAAGATGTCTGTTTATGACCTTTGCCAAGACTGATAATTCAGATACTTTGTTGAGGATGTTGACTATTAAAAGAATAGTGCTTTTTTCCTGCCTATTCTGAAATTGTAGAACTGACCCAGCTGAAAAATTATTAGAGGAAAGCATAGGTGAAAGACAGAGGTGTTTGTTTTTCAATTCCATACTGAGATCACTAACTGCAAACTCCTGTTCCACCTGCAACAAGGTGGTTCCTCGCATCTTCATGTTCATGCCAGAGAAGGGGCTTGCAGAGCCCTCACATAGGATTTTAGCCCAGACTGCGGGTCATGGCTCAGGGCCCTTCTCAGCAGCCCGTCCTGGTGTCGCCCTCCTTCTCTGTCCCTGCTCTGCATCGTGGGTCCCATCCTGCTGCAGCTCCCACCAGCTCTGCCCCACTCCCTGTCCTCTCCCACCTGCGGTCTGCAAAATTTGTCCTCCTGCCCGAACACCAGCAGACATTTGTATCACCACAAATTCCTCATAATAAACTGCCCAAAGACAGTTTTATCAGGAGTTATAAACAAGTCCTTTGCACAGCTGCAGAGTGCAGTGCAGGCTGATTGAGATCTACTGATGCCTATTATTCTGCCTCAGTATCTTGTCTCACAAACTTAACCTTTTTGTTGCAGTGCTGCTAAATATCGTCATGTCATGAACTTTTATGGAGGGGCTAGTTAACTCTGCAGATGAGGAGCAATAACAGCAGAAGCTTTCATGAATAGGGACTGGCAGTTGTAATGAAGTCTGCTCTTACTCCTACTCTATGACTTGCTTCCACCAGAAAGCAAATGATAGGTATATCAATGTTTCAAGTGAAAGTCGCTATTTAAAAAGGCATTTCTATTAAAAACAATACATTTTCTACCATTTCAATAGCAATTTCACCTTTTTTTGATACAAGGTATCGTAAAAATTATACAATGCTAAAGTATGTGGTTGCATTAAAGATGTGCTAGAGAACCTTGTTGAATTTTGTGTTTTACTTGTGATTTTGATCCTACAATTAATTCTTGCTTTTTTCTCTGTTTTTTTTTTCTTTTGTTTGTTTGCTTGTTTGTTTTGTAAAAAGCTGAAGTAATGAGGAAAAGGGATAAAAAGAGAGGGAAAGGCAAGGATCGATCGGTTTAAATTTTTTAGAGACATAAACATAAATGAGGGAGAATCTTGACTGACTGAAGAGAAGAAACTGAAGTTACACCAAAGACAGCTATCTGAAACAGCCTCTGAAATATCATATATTTTAGATTATTATTTCTGGGACCTTTAGGGTAGGACTAACTTTTACTTGATTTTAATTATCTAAAGGTGAAATTGTCTAGACCTTCTTTATAGTCAAAGGGAGATAAATTTATGCATCCAGACGTGACTCACCTATCCTAATATAGTTAAAAAGACAATAAAATTAGCTGAATATAATAAGCAAAAAGAGAGATGATGAAGATATTGATTTTCTCATGCATATCCCTGATGTTTTCTAATTGATATGTAATAAAAATAACTGTTCATTTTTTAACATGCTTGCCTAGGAGATAAGGGATATTGTGGGAGACCCACATCAAGGGCTATATAATATTTTAACAATCACTTCTAGCGAGTACTGTCTGACAGGATGCCCATCAGGATACGGAATTGTCTGTCTGATTTGCTTAAGGGTATACATAATGAGCCAAGGTTTCAGAAGAGACTGTGAGCAACAGACTCAAAATATCAGCTAGAAAGGAGTGGCTATGGTTTACTACTGTATCTTTCATAAGTTCATTTGATAGTTGCTTTTTTCTTATCTTTAATATGAAGCATTCAGGTCTGGGCACCAAGTGTGTTGTCTAGGTGGAGTTGACTTGTACTGCACAAACTCTTTTCTCACGAGAACAAAAAAGCAGACAGGCATACCGTACAGGTGTCTTGCACCTAGTGTAACACAGAGAAGATTTCTAGAGCTCCAATATGTATGTTGTGTTGTACTGCATCTGATGCACTGGGAAATCTCAATCCGGACAGGTAATGAAAACACCTTTTTGGCAAGGTGTCTAACGGTATTAGAAGTATTATGACTAAGGAATCACATCAGCCTCCTGACAGTCTTCAATTCTGAATTTTGCAGTTTCACAGTATTTATTTTATATGAGTTCTCAGGTTCATCCTGCATCATTCTCTTGTGTACTGACAGTGCCTTCAAGTTGTTCTTTTCTGCCCAGCTCTTCGGTTAAATTACTAAAGAAGAAAGATCCCTTGACCCAGCCAGACCCTGAAGCCCGGCAGTTCTTCTTTTACCATAACCTGTAGTGGTCTTCTTTATAGTTAGCTCTTTGTTCTCCCTGAAGTTCTACTTCTAATCATCATGCTCTCTGTTTTAGCTAGTTTTCCTTTGGTATTGCTTCAAATGCTTTACTGAAGCTCAGGGAAGTGTGGTCTAACACATTTACATTGTCTATGAAAACATTTGCATTAGTCAAAGGAAGATACGAAGTTCCTTTATCTCATTCCCTTATCTCGTATTATGTTAGCTTCCATGTTTAGTTATCCTTACCTTCAAGTTCATTTAATGCTTTGCATACTGTTATGGTTGGATTAACAGACTTTCTTTCGCCTGGATCACTGTTCCACCATGTCCAATATGGGTACTATATTTAATAAAATCTAGTAATTCTATGTCACTCCTCAACAAACCTTTTCTAATATTTGCTTGCTGACTTTTTTCAGAGTTTTCAGTTCACATACTTCGCTCTGAATTATGCTTCAACTTAAAAATATTGCTTTCTATCCCATGCCCACATCCTCTTACTCATCTGGTGTTCGGTCCTGTGTTCAGTGCCTGTATTCCTGCTGAAAAGTGGAATGACAAATTTTGCTTTCAAGCCATACCTAGAATATCTTAAACTTCTACCCCACTTTACCTATATCATCTTTTTACCTTCTTTCCTTCTATTTTTAATATCTCTACATTACTGACATTTTCCTGGCAAATTAATTTTTGTTTCAAGGCCTGATTTGGGCTAACAGTTTGACTTTATCCCTACATTTCCTAACATCTAAATTAAAGCCTTCTTTGAATGCCTACATTCTTCCACTTAACTTCAGGCCTCTAAAGAAGATGCTAAGCAAGTTGTAAAATTACTCTCTGCTTCCCATATAGTCGATGGAGAGAGAGAGATAGAAAAGTGATGGAACCCACTAATATCTCATCTTCTTTCTGAAGACATCTTATTTTGTTCATTGACTGTAATAAGGAAACCAGATTACTATGTTCCTAACCTAGA
The DNA here is from genome assembly GCF_023634085.1 of Falco cherrug. Lineage (NCBI taxonomy): Eukaryota > Metazoa > Chordata > Aves > Falconiformes > Falconidae > Falco > Falco cherrug. Next base: position 15,865,660 of record NC_073698.1, on the reverse strand, counting down.
CAAATCTATGAAGCATCTACATTTATGGGAGATTTATCTTAGCTTAGCCAGTTTTCTGTCCCCTACATATATCACCTCTGCTTTCTTTTAAAAATCAAATTATTAGTATTCTGATATGATGAAGTACTTTCCTAAGATTGTATTTTTTTGACACCCAGTTTCTTTTCAGATTTGACCCACAGATAATTAGGGTCTCCTCTCATTCATGTACCTAAACGTTTTACTCCAGTTGACTTCCGATTGATTCCTTGATTTTGCCCAATGAAAGTCAAATGCTATTACTAGCCAGTCAGTGCAGTCACATATTTTGTAGTCAGCGGTTCCTTAATAGCCTTGGTACTTAGCAAAGCCCAAACCAAAATAGAAATACTTCATAATGAGAGCAACAATCACTGCTACGCACTGTGTTGACTATAATACCAGGTTTCATCTGGACCCTGCAGTTGTTATTATTATTTGTTAGGAAGCTAGAGTGAGATTCTTCCCGTGAAACACAAATGTTTAAACCCTTGCAAATCATCTTTAGTCTCATAATTAAAGCAAAAAAAATAAACTTCTTATAAAGCTCTGTTCATGTATTTTAAGTGTGTACTTTGGGGTGAGATGAATCACATAGTCGGTATGCATATCTTTCAAAGGGAGACATCCAACATTAAGGGAAATTAATTTCACCTTTGAAGATTACTTTCATAGCTTTTATTTCTCTAAAAGCATTCCAAATGATTTGTTCAGAATCTACCCAGGAGTCTTAATCAGATACTCAACTGCACATAATTTTGATCCAGATAAATTACTTTTCCTTTGAAGTGACTTACTTGGTTCTATTCCATCACATTGTAACACTTAAGGCTAATTGATCTTCCCTTTCTTCCTTCTCATCTTATGTTCCACTCACACTTGTTGCTCTGTCGTGTTATTTCTAACTCTGTCCTTGGATTCTTGTTCTGAGATACCACCTAATACGTTTGGTAGCCTTCAGCATTTAAATGTTTGCTGTCTCTGCTTACGGTCAAAAATAAAAGATAAGTTGAGTTAAAAAAATTGGAGTTAAAATTCAGGAATATTCTGGAAAAAAAAAATGAATAAGGATTGTTGAGAAAGTATAAATCAAATAACGTAAAATAACAAAATGGAAGAAAAGTGATTTATTTGCTTGTAAGCAATTGTTCTGAATAAGTTAACAGCCATTGTACATATGTTTTCAAACTACACTTGAGGACATAAAAGGCTGATGATGCAGAAAGATCCGGGAAGCCTCTGTGGTCAATAATGCTTTTGGACAAATAATGTAGAAGTGTGGGAAAAGACAGAAAGAAACCAAACCCTTGCTGTTGTTGATAACAGGGAAGGGAAGAAGGAAAGGCGGATCTCTGGAGAGGGATTACTGGATTCCACCTCTTTCAGTTTTATGTCTCTTTTCACATAGCTTTTGCTATGACAAAGCAATGAAACAGCACAGACTGATCAACATTGTACAAGTAATAAATTCAGACTTACAGATGGGTGAATGGCAGCTTTTACTTGTAACATCAGTTGGCTTTAGGATTTGTATTTCTTCTGCAAAGGTGCCTGGTACATGCAAAGGTGTCCAAATCCACCAGTTAAATATTCTAGTGAGACATCACCAAACTCCAGCTTAGCTTCTAAGCCTATCTCCTATGCTCTGGCAGGGCTTGGGGAGAAGAGGAATGTGGTGGCAACTCTGCCAAGCGCAACAAGACTCTGTGAGGTGTGGCACCTGCCCCACGAGCAGGCTGTCCTCCTGGGATGGCGACCCAGTTGCATGGCCTCCAGCATGGCACTGGGGGAAGGAGGGAAGGCAGTCTTTTTCTGACTTCATTCAGTCCCTAGCTCCGGCAGCTATATGCCTTGTAGGGGAAATGCTACCTGCGACAGCCCATAGAAACTATGCTTACACTGCTGAGCTGGCAGGGACCGGGATCCAGCAGCGGTGGGTGACTGACCGTGCCATTGGCTTTTCATCCCATTCCCAGTACCAGTCAGTACCCTGCAGGCGATGCCTCTGGAACCCCAGTTTGTAGGAAAGACGCCTGTTTTGAAGCAGGGAGGGCAAGAAAGCTTGGCTGCAGGAGGGCATGAGGCACACCATGCTTTCCAGGACCAGTTTGTGGTTCTCTATTTACCTGGGTGGGTGTCACCAGGAGGCTGTCATCACCCTCCCCTGTGGGTGCGCAGAGTTTACCTACATGACACACAGTGCGGATTTCTGTAGTAAGGTCTGTGCTGCCTCACCTACACTGGTACCAATGTCACTATTTAAAGACATAGCGTGCCTCAGACTCGAGGCAACACGTTCAATTCTGTCATTGAATGTATATCCTCAAGGAAATTCTCGGCACAACTACTGGCCTTAGCTACTGCTTGGGAAGAGTCAGGGCCTGGGCTTCTGTTAAAGCAGACGTGATTTTCAGAATATTCTCCTGTCCTAGCTGTGTTTCCTCACCCCCATAGACCTGTGACTTCTGGGAATTTGTTCAGTGCCCATCAGAATAGTTCTGCCAGGTGTGGAAGTGGGTACATGACTGTTGCAGCAAAATGCAAATACTTTCCAGTAGTCTTTGTTCAAGAACAGAGCCTCGAGCAGACACTAACAATTGAATCACTCTGCTGAACAAATTGTAAGCACCTGAGTCATGCATCATTTTAATGCTCTTAAGAAAGAATTAGCTTAATGAAAACTGATATGGATTATTGAGTCAAAATAATTTTCCAGCAATACAATCTAGGTTAAATATAACCTTCCCAAAATGCCTGCTGGGAGGAATTGAGATATATTGACACATTCTACTTAATTCCACAACTGGAGTATGGCAGCAATATTCACAGAATCATAGAACAGTTTGGATTGGAAGGGATTTTAAAGACCATCTAGTCCCAACCCCCCTGCCATGGGCAGGGACACCTCCCACTAGACCAGGTTGCTCACAGCCCCGTCCAGCCTGGCCTTGAGCACTGCCAGGGATGGGGCAGCCACAGCTTCTCCGGCAATCTGTTCCTGTGTTTCACCACCTTTACAGTAAAGAATTTCTTCCTAATATCTCATCTAAATCTACCCTCTTTTAGTTTAAACCTATTACACTTGTTCTATCACTACAGGCCCTACTAAAAGGTCTGTCCCCGTCTGTTTTATAATCCCCCTTTAGGCACTGGCAGGCTGCTGTAAGGTCTCCCTGCAGCCTTCTCTTCTCCAGGCTGAACTACCCCAACTCTCTCAGCCTGGCTTCATAGGAGAGGGAGATTTTTTCCTAGAAAACTCCTGTTGCACTTTTTGCATAATTCTTTGTTTAACAGCAAACATGAGGGTTTTGCCTTTTCATTATCCTTCTTGTACCAATAACAAATACTGTTATCTTTAATTGACCAGATCAAGTCTCCTATAAGTTGCTTGTGAGCAGAACAGATTCTTGTCCACGTTTGCCATTCTCTGTGCTAATGGTTCAGTAGTTAACATGACAGCCAGATGGTTTTGGTGCTATCTTTTTTACTAAAAGGAAAATTACAGAATTATTTATACAGCTGCACCAAAATGTGGGATGTCTTTTGTGGAAGGATTTATCTCACTGTTGTTATAAAAGCCTCTTTATGGTCAATGGACAAACAGAGGAAACTCTTTTAAGAGCTTGTTCAGCCCATCCTAAAGGAATTATTTCAGGCAGTTTGAGTGAATTATGTTCCCCAGATGCCTCTTACACAATCTTGAGAGTAATGAGAACTACATTAATAACAAACTACATCCCTGACTTTACACAAAAAGAACTAGTTGAAGTGAACTCTACCCTTAATATGCTGGAGGCTTAGTACTAATGAAGGGCATGGCTGCAATCATTTTTTCATTTTTTCCCGTCCTCTAAAGCAGTTTGTCAGTGTGTACCAAGACATCTCTTCACTTCCTTCCTCTTTCAGGCTCTGCTACTGCAGTGGAGGAATGTGCTGCCTCTGATCCCTTTAACTATAAATTAACTTCTCTCCAAGGTCAACTGTGCATCCAGCAATGTTATTAATATTTTTAAAGAAAGGTTTAGGGAAAATGGAGCAAGCCAAGGTATATAACCAGCTACTGTAGTTGTCCACTTCTCCTTGCTCTCTGTGTGCCTTTGGGCATACAGATTGTGTTTAAGTTTTCCTCATTAGCTGTGACAGATGAAATGACAAGTACTGCTTTGAACATTGGTGCCTCCCTGCTCTGATGGATGCGGTTATTTCATCTTGGAAGTTACAAGGTAATTTTTATCAAAAATGGCTGCTTTCATTTTCTTTTAGTTAAAAACATGTTTCAGACTTTTTGTGTGTGTGATCATTCATCGGCGTTATGATCCTTTGATAGGAAGGTGATGTACCAATAAGGGAACGTACCATAATTCTCCAGAAACATTCTCTAAGTGTGAAGTTCAAACAAATAGTCCAAAGGAAAATGTATCTAACGTCCTTACAAAACAGAGTTCTGGAGATAAGAAAAGTCATGTGAAAGGGCAAGAACTTCAAGAGTTAATGAATAAAGAGGAAGCAATGAAGCTTCTTGCTAAGAAAATAAAAGGTGCCACACTTAATGAGAGGGAGACCTATGTCTCCTCATGTTCCATCTCCAGACTGTGTCCTGTAGACTCTTGTGGAAAATAGTACAAAACCAGGGTACGTGAAATGTGCATCTTCTGTGACTGTCCTCTCCCACCATCTCACAGACTCTGATTAAATGCACAATCACAGAATAGTTTGAGTTGGAAGGGACTTTTAAAGGTCATGTAGTCCAACCCCCTTGCAATGATTAGGGATATCTTCAACTAGACCAGGTGTTCCATCCCCCTGATCATTTTCTTGGCCTCTGGACCCGCTCCAACAGGTCCAGGTCTTTCCTGTGCTGAGGACCCCAGAGCTGGATGCAGTACTCCAGTGGGGTCTCACCAGAGCAGAGTAGAGGGGCAGAATCAACCCCCTCAGCCTGCTGGCCATGCTTCTTTTGGTGCAGCCCAGGACATAGTTGGCTTTCTGGGCTCTGAGCACAGATTGTTGGCTCATGTCCAATTTCTCGTCCACCAAGTACCCCAAGGCCTTTTTTGCAGGGCTTTCTCAATCCCTTCGTTCCCCAGCCTGTATTGATGCCAGAGGTTGCCCTGACCCAGGTGCAGGCAAGACAGCCTGTGAGAGAGAAGCACCTGAGCTTGGCATTTTATTCTTTCATCATAATTACCCATCTATGTGCCTGTGTTTACATTCACTGCATTGCTCTGTATATGAGGAAGGTTCATAGGTAAACAGCACGGATGGATGCATGTACCATCTGGGCACCACTGGAAGTTTTACGGCTAGGTGTCTCCATTTCCATGTACTTAGCTGGACATTAGGTACTCTTTTATACGTTTTAAGAAAAAATAAATTAATTTTTTCTGTTAAATGCAGAATGTATTTTACAAGCAATATATACCTGATAGGATTACATGCCTTAATTCTAATGGTGTTAAAGAAAAAAAAAAAGTGTAGAACTAGAAATCAAAACTTGCCAAGTTCAGGAGAAAAACTAAGCTTAAATGTTTCCAGTGCTCTTGGCACTCAGCACCCTCTGATGCAAATAAGATCTTTTCCTTTATTTGTCAGCTTTGGGCAAGAAACTTTTTTAAATATATGAAGTAATAGGTGGTGTAGAATTTTGGAAGATATAAAAGATAATCTGGGAAAATTTGGGTGTATTTGACTAGTTTATTTTCTAAAGGAAAGAGAAACTTTCTTGGTGGTGGAAAGAAAAACTAGGAGTTGCTAAGCATATTATGGTTGAGAAATAATGACAAATTCTCTATTGACAGTTTAACAGACTTGTATGATTACTTTTAACACATATTCAGTGACTAATTCACATTACGTGGCATTTCTCAAGTGTATAGCAATTTATTATATTATCGGCCCAACTATGATTTATATTAAAATTGAATCATGTTTGAGCCATTATTGCAATAACAAAACTTATGGGAATTTTTTGATTCTTCCACCTGTGAAATTCCTATTAACACCAAAGGGAATTCAGACCAGATTCTCACTCTACATAAAATGATCAGTCTTTTATGTCAATTAAACTTCTCTTAATTTTACCGCACAGTAACATGTGAATATGTTCTCAAATATTCATCAAAGGAGAAAAGAAGTCCTTTCTTTGCAAGATGCAGGAACAAACAATACACAATACCTGTTCTCAGAAGAAATAAATCAGGAAAATATTTACCGGATGTTTCATTAGAAGTTGGTTTCAGATGCATTAAGATGAGCTGTTCTTTGAACAAATTGGTTTTTTTCCTCACCTGTATTATTTCCAGACTATAAAGGAAGACACACCTGTTTCTTGCAGGATTTTGGCATGTCAAAAGAATAAGGTCTTTCAGATGAAAAATAGAAAGAAATCAAGTTTTTAAGTAATCCTGCTCTCCTTTCACTGCATGTCTGCAAATAACAATAATGCCTGAACAACAAAGAAAATACTCACTTTATTCTTCTTCCATACGGCGTGAATAGAAGAACACCTCTCTCTATGCTGTTGCATTTTTAATTGCTTCACAAATATTACTTGTGTTCTCAGGTAGAATGAGGAGACAATATATGGCACAGATCTTAGAGGAATGAACTAATGACCTGTTTTACACAGCATCCAGGCTCTAACAGAACAAAATTCGGATACTGCAAAGACAAATTCTCAACAGTGAGCTCCTTCGAGAATACCAGTGTCTGAAAGGATGTGCCTGTGTCACCTGAGGCAATTCTAACCCTGTATTTTGCAGTGTATATGCATTGCATTTGCTAAATAGCAGAGATAAAAGAAGCTCTATTATTAGATAAATGTTCACACTAACAAAATTTCTTTGGGTGCAAAAGAGGAGCAGATGGTTTCAGAATCAAATACTGTGTGAGATTACTGACTGCGAGTTTAATTACAAGTGTATCAAGTAATCATCTCTATAGGAAAAGACAGTTGGCATATGTGGGGCTGAGAAGCTATTACTGACAGACAGGTAAAGCTAACCAAAATTTCCCTGAGGAAATAAAAACTTCTCTAGTTATCTCCTAAAGAAAAAGAAAGACAAATTTTGACCTGTAAACAATAGGGAGATTAGTGACTGAGACGGATGTCATGGTGTGCCCTAACTGTGTGTGTTGGTGCTGGTTTTGGTACTCAGCATAGCCATGTGATTTAGTTTCCAGCTCATCTTTGGAAGGCATTGTCCAAGTCTCCCTTAGTTTATCCTACACAGCTAGCAAGACAGTATATGGTGCACTGGGTAAAGTGTCTTCCACTGCAAATTCATGAATGTTCTGGAGATCATAATGGTTTTATGATGAGGTGTTTACAGTAAGGACAGAGGAGATGGTTTGACAAGCTTTATGTGTCTTGTAAATGCATGATCTAGTGAAAAATCTGTCATGAATTACACAGCTGCCTATTATTTCATTCCTCAAGCTCCCTGACAACCTGCAGCACTTCCTTCTGTTCCGTATTCACCTGAACTACTTCCCATAGCGCTGGGAACAGTTTACTGGGTCTTTAGCATGTGAAGCATTATGCTAAGGGAATTTGGAGATAAAAGGCTGTGATCAACTCTTACACAACTATAGTGAAGCAACATCCTGATGAGCCTGCCTTGTGCTTTTTGAATTAGCTGGAGGCCACTAGATAATAATTTCCAGCCAAGTCATGTGAATCCAATTCCTTGAGAACATTGTGATCATGAAAAAATAATTTAAATTAACATCTGAAACCTAATCCCTGTCCTTGCTCGTGACTGTGCATACAAGCTTGGCTCACGTGCCATCCTCAGCAGTGCCAGCTGGAGAAGCTGCTGTTCACCACTCCCTCTCCCTGCTCTAGAGCAGAGCTGACATCTCCCTGTCATCCTTCACTCACAACACTTGAATTTGATTAAAAAATCAAAGATACAAAAGTTTAATAGTCCAATCTGTTTCAGGTGAGGTAACGTGAATTCATTTGAGTATCTCAGTCAGATGTTCTGAGGACAGTAACCTCTGTGTGGGCAGGTAGTGATGAGCTGGAGGAAGCCACTGCTGGGAAGTGGTGCATTAATAAGGTCTTGTCATCATTTTGCTTTGACTTGACTCTGCATTCTTGAGATCACAGGTGGTTCTCTGTTAACTACAAGAATTATACGCTCAAAGCAATTTTCATATAAATGAAATAGATGATGACTTTAATATTTGCAGTATTTATTAAAAACCATGCTTTTGTTATAGTCAAGAAACATTCTTGGAATTGTGTTCCAAGGCAGTTTAATGTGTCCACTGTGGTGTTTCATTATTTGAACTGCTATTCAAAATAAGCATTTTCTTTGGTATTCAGGTTTAAGAGAGATGTGAAAAGCTGATTGTTTCCTTTTAGCTTAGCATTGCCACAGATGCACGATGACAGCACCTTCATGTAGTGAGCATCTTTAAAGAAGTGGTTTGAAAAACTGACCAGCTTTTTTTTTAACAAGAGTTTAAACTAAACAAATATTTTCCTTCTTTTAGATGTACAGTAAATATTCAATTGTTTTGGCTACTCTGCTTATGTCTGGCAATTTTCCTGTGGCCTGTGGCTTCGTGTCTAAGAAGTACATTTCTAAAACCTTTAATTGCCCATAGTATTACAAAGCTGATAAATTTTACCCTTGACAGCCTGTGGTAACATCTAAAGATTTCCCTCTTCAACACTTTGTTCAAAGACATTCTTCTGCCAAGTGAAACGTTTGCGGATGCAGGGCTGCTTGGAGAAGACAGGGGTTTAAGATGGCTATTGGCACTTCTGAGCAGGTGAGCAGCTCCACAGGAGCTACTACCTCTTTGTGACTTTTGTACCATCTGAAAGAAAAGAAGCCATTTGATTTAGAAGTATGGGCCATTTGAAAAATATCTGGTTTTGTCAGTGGTGGGAGCACCAGAAATTTTGAACCAAATCTTGGTGTCTTTTATTATCTTATGTATTTCCCTGCCACCTCTAGCTCTCTTTGGTAAAGGCCCAAATGCATGAAGTCAGGGTCAGTGCATGAGGCATGTACAGGGGTGACAAGATGAAGAACTGAGTGGCTGTTACATGCATACCAGTACCTCCTAAATATCTGCAATGTATCTCTTCCACACATAGACGTTTTTACAGGAGGACCGTTAGAATACTATACACTCTCTAACAGAAATTCTTCAAAGTAAAGACATGATTGATTACACAAATGATGTTAATCTCCAGCTAAAGATGATAAGTAATGAAGGTAAAATTCACGTTTGGTACTCATGGTCTACTGGCAGGTATTTAAGGATTATTGTAGACCACTGTACAAAGCGGTGATCATATCCAGATCAGAAAAACATCAAGGAAATATGAAGATGTTAAAAAATTCCAACTATAAACAAGTCTCCTTCAGAAAATGGACCCCTGCCCCACAGAGCTTAAGACTACACCAATCAGTGGTCAAGTTCATTATCCAATATTTAAAACCATTGTTCTAATCTCTGCACCTCAATAAATAAATCTGTTGCATCTATCACACATCATCTGTATCCAGAAGACTTTCTTCTTAAGAACCACACATGAAAGATAGCAGATATTGTATGAGATTCCAATATTAAAATACACAACATGAAGACCAAGATTTCCAGTAGCTGATTGTCTAAATTTTCAAATTATAACCATTATATATAACAGCAGGATGACAAATACTTCCCTAGAGAGCTTCCCTGCTCTCCCTACTCATGTCTGAAGGAAGCAGAGAACTCAGGCTTCTTAAGGAGGCATCCTGAGTGTCACGTTTCTTATAGCATCTTGGATGAATACCTTAGTCAGGCCTTCCATGTCAAATCATCAAAGCTGTAAGCTTTTCCCAGTCCACATCAAAAGTAATTCCAGAAAAGTCTGGAGACGCTTTGAATGGCAAAGCTTCCTGTATCTTCCCAATACTCAGTCCAAAGCATTGCAATCAAGATCATATAACATTACATATAACATATTAACAATATGGCTTATGGAACTAGGTCAATTGCTTAAGCACTTGTTAAGAGATGGAATGACCAACTGCACATAGGAGAGCATTTTCTGTGGACTTTTTTTCTGCCCTACCAAGAAACCACATCAAATCTTCTTGAGGCTAAATGACCATCACCTTAACTACCAACCCAGAGATCTGGAAGCTTATTGATACCCTTTATAATGGAATAAAAATCTTACAGGTTTAGGTCATTGACCATTAAAGTCTGTGCCTGGGAGAAGAGGGGAGGGCAATGTTTTACTGATTATTCCTCTTCAGAAGGAAAGGTGGGATCTTGCCCACATTTCAGTTTCTTCAGTGATTTGGTGTTTTGAGACAGTGACATAGTCTGAATCTAGAAGGGGCATAGATGGCAAAGAGGGAACAGTGAATTAAGTGTGTCTCACAAGCACAGTGCTTCCCTCCTCATCTATGTATTCCTCAGGGTCATGTCTAAACCCAGAGTATGGCCCCCATATATTGCCACTTATGAAATAAGGGGTCATAAGTAGGGTGCCAAAATGTCACAATTTTGTATTCCAGTTTAATTCCTGTTAACCTCAAAATTCTTGGGCATTGGATTCTGACCTACGTCTTGTTCATTGATGGATGATATAACACCAATGGACTGCAAACACTTTCTGACCACGTGTTCTTAAGCTACTAAGCCAGACGTTGCTGAGAGGAAATGACATGCAACTTATGAAACTTGTTTATACACTAAATAGAAGTGTGGAAGTGATTTCAGCTTTATTGCTGTTGATAATACTCAAGAAAAGGATACAGACATCAAAAAAATATCCAAATTCCTGTTTAATTAAGATCAGCCAATGAGAATATCTCTACATGCCATCTCTCAGTTTGCAATGGAACCTGGACAAAATGCTCAGTTGAAGTAGAAATGACTAACATAATTATCACCAGCAGCTCTGTATTATAAAACTAGGATGAAGAGATCCCACTGGTGAATGGAAGTATATAGATATACAGGCAAAATTGTGGAATTCAAGTTAAAACCTATTTCAGGCTCAGTTTCAATACTTTCAAAATACTGTCTTGCAGAGATAGATTTAAAGTGTTTCATTTTCAGTAAATATTTTCTGGTTTCCCTAAGTCTTTAAGTAACAGACCTACTTTTTTTTGCATCTGGCAATTTTTTTTGCTTGCCTGCCTCCCCCAACTACTTCTTTGCTATTATCCAGCTGTTATCTGGCAAAGACTGCTCCATATAATGATGTAAAGGGCTTGTGTCTTTTTCTGTTCAGTTATTGTTTCTCAAATCCCAGAACCTGCTTGTATGGATTTATTTCCCAATACCCCTCAAGTGGAAAAAAACCAGCAGTTTCTTCCATGTCTGGGTATGTCCAAGACCTTCATACCCCATTGTGCTGCTTTGGCACAGGCAGGTCAAGGAGGGAGAGTTTAAAAACAATATGACCAAAAAAGGAGATGGGAAAGAAGACATCTACAGATGCTTCTATAAATTTAGGAAGTAAAACCATAGTGTATATATATTTAGTTAAACTTCCTTTGACCTAATTTGCAGTTGTTTATACAGTTAATGACTATTTGTATGACTATATTAAGTATCCTTCTGCTTCTTTCTGTAAGTCAAAACTGCCAAACAGAACTGGCATGACATTTCTGGATGGAATTTCAACCATATAAAAATAAAAAATGGCAAAATTCCTAAAATTTTGACAAATGTGCTAAAAAGCCTAGTACTTGGGCTAGACCCCACAGGATAATATGAATTACGCTGTCAGAGGACAAACAGTTCTGTGGTGGAGGAGTATTAGCCTGGATGTTGGCAGGCATTCAATGAAATGCTGTTCTACTGCAGGGGTCTTCCTGGGAAAGCACCCACTCTTGTCCCTGCGTGCAGTGATTAAGTGCACTCACCAGTGATACGGGATGTATGAGTCTGAGTGCTGATGAGCTGAGGGAAGAAATGAGCAGTATTCCTGAATCCATCCTGGCTGCTTTACTGCTGTATAAACTGGCAAAAGTCACAACTGCAGTTTGTGTGGTCTCCCACCCAGCCCAGCTGGAGGGCAACAGGACTTCAGGGCACAGAGGGGAGCAGCCTCCCAGGGCAGGTGGGAAGATCAGCATAGCATGGGGGCCAAGGCATGAAGCAGGCACCTGACCTACTCAGCCTTGTCAAGAACTATGTGTTTCTGGGCACCCCTGAAGCAGAACTCATGAACCAGTAGACCTATAGATAAGGCAAAAGTGCCATGTGAGGCCACCTTTTCAGTTCAGCTGCCCCCATTTAAAGCAGAGCTGTGTCTTTGCCAATAAATCTTCACCGCGTCCACTGACAATGTAATTTTCAAGCACTTTAAACCTCTGATTAAAGCCACAACACAGTTCCTGGTTGGATCCTGTAATGTGTAAACCCAGGACTGAGTACCCGTATAAGTTTAAACCCTAAAAACTGCTGCTGTCTTTGGGGTCAGCACAAGAAGGCAAGTCCTCTCACGGATCCACATGCAAGGAAAAAGCACACTCATTCACAGCTCTTGGAGATGTGCAGGCTGCCTCAGCTGTGAATTTCCCCCACTCGTCCTGCCAAACATATTCCAAACGCAAGACCCAGCACTCACCAGCTACTCTGTAAATGTCAGCTCCAGCACGCAGGCAGAAGACCCTGGAAGGGGAAGCCAACAGCTATGAAGGAGCTCTAACATGCCTTTCGGCAGCCTTGCAAAAGTCAGTGAGAAATGATAGCTTGCTGAAATGTTCGCCAGCTGGTTGTGCTGCCTCTTGCTGCTCTGACTGCTTTGCCCAGATCCCCTGGACACAGCAAGCAGGGTGTTTACAAAACATTTAGCTGAAAGCAGGGGATAAGTGCCACATGCTAACTGTTGCTGTAGATGCAGAGATACAAACACAGTGTTTAAAATGGCCCTGCTTTTTCTCTGAATTTCTTTGCGGAAATGCAGGCACCACCATACAAAAATGCAGACACCATACCATACAAATGAAGTCTGGGGTGCTGTTCCATGACCAGCAGAGATAATCTTTTATGTTGCTGCTGCCAAAAGGAGAGGTCCTAGCATCCCAGCCTCATGTCTGGCTGCATCCCTGCATCCCCGTGGTATCACACCCCTCCTTGATGCTGGCTCTGGTACTCTTCTCACCCCTTAGGGAGCCGGCGTAGCTGTTAACCTGAGCAGAAAACTACTGCTGGTGGGGCTAGGGTTGTTTTTCTGGGCTGCTTTCCCATACTTCAGCCCTCTGAGTCAGTTCACTGAGGGCACACTCAATATCAGAAGGGCACACAGAAACAGCAGGAGTGCTGGCCAGGATGGGAGGAGCAGAAGCACCCCACTACAGCATCAATGAGGTATTGGCAAAGCCACCCTCATCTCACTGCAGCCTTAGACATAAATATCTGTGCCACTTAACTCAGCAGTTCAAGGACCTGGGCTCTGACCTGGGTCATGCATGCAGTGTGACCCTTCTCCAGTCGGGCGGTTCAGCCCCAGTTTTCTTTGGAAGTAGGCCATGCCCTTTCCCCAGGCCACCTCACAGACTGCAGAGCTCAGCTGCTGTGGTGCTAGGGTTGGTTTTTTTGAAGTTTCTAATGTTTGCGTTCACTAGAAAAGTGGTTTCTTCTTTTTTCTCATGTTCAAAAAGAAGATTATTTTTAGCTCACATTTTCCCCTTTGAACTTGCATTTGGGCACTAAGTCAACACAGGAGAATTCTGGTTCAGAAGACGGATGTCTCAGAAATGATATGCAAGAAAGAGGGAAGCGAGTAACAGTGGTTCTGCAACTTCTGAATAAAGTGCAGTACACCACGTTCAGAAAAGGACACTAGGAACCAAAAGCAGGACTCCTGACACACGGGGGAACTTGGAACGTACAACTCAAATCCTCATCATCTTTCATCTGATTTGGGAGACATGTAGGAAAAGGTTCTCTGAAGACCCCCACACCCACAAGTTTCCTGTATTTCTCTAGGGCAATTTCTGCCATTTCTTCTTCAGTTGTGAGAATGTCCTTGGCCGATAGAATGCCCGTGGCCAATAGACTATGCAGACCGGGATATGTGACCTGGGGTGCTCTCCTGAGACCTTTACATTGTGGTGTGGGAGTTGCCTGGGGCAAGTACGGGAGAACAAGGGCATGCAGCCATAAATCTGTGATTACACAGGCCAGGTAGCAGCACAGGTGATGGTCCTGTAACTGTTCTGGGATGTCAGGTTCAAGAGAAGAGACGAATGAGTCATTTGTATAATCAGCTATGTCACTAAAATTGTCAGGGACAAGATGGGCTAAAGGAAGGGGTTCATGCCTGGTGTGCTGAGGTCCTACATGAGTGCCACACTGAGAAAACTGAGGGGCAGTTTCTGGAGGTCTTTTATCATGTGCTACAAAATGTTACAGACTGTTGTCCCTCACAAAAGGTGAGGTCTTTTCAGCACCTTGGAGAAATGAGGTGATTTTTACCCAGGTGACCGATTATACATTTAGATACTTGTAAGTTTAAAATACTGGTCCAGTTTAGGAATGAAGAAAAAAAAATAAAATACGGTCCAATAATATGATTGCGAAATCAGGGGGTTTCAGGCAAGGTGAACTGTCATGTGTTAGCTTGCTTCTAAGAACAAATTTGTTTTCTGTGGGAAATCAGAGGATGTTATAAACTGAGTCATGCAGTTATTGACTTTAACAAGCTCACAACTGGTATAAATAGAGAAACAGGAGTGAGCCTGGGACAGAAGAAGAGATTGAAAGGTCTTCTAGCAAGGGCTGATAAGACAGGGAGGCAAAGATGGAGACAAAAATCCTTTCTTTTCTTGGGTTACTATATGTTGCATGTTCTTGTGCTTTCCCAGTGGTTCCAGAAAAGGAAAAAGAAGATATGCAATTTGCTAAGGTAAGGACTACAGACAGAACCTAAGAAATCATTTACTGAGAAAATTAACATAGTGATAGTGATGTAGAATATTTTATTAACAACTCTCTGTCTTTGAAAATAAACTTCTATGTTCTAAACTGTTGCTTTTTCTTCCCCATCAGAAATATCTGGAAAATTTTTATGATTTTCAAGACGAGAAACGTTCTCTTTTTAAAGCAGAGAACCTCGATCGCATGACTGACAAAATCCGAGAAATGCAGTCATTCTTTGGGCTAGAGGTGACTGGGGAGCTCAATCGTAAGACACTGGACATGATGAAGCAGCCTAGATGTGGAATACCAGACGTCCGTTCATACAGCACCTTCCCACAGAGCCCTAGGTGGAAGAAAGAAGATGTGACATATCGGTAACATACCTTAAACCATGTGTCTCTGTACACCACTGGGAATCTTTGTGAATGCTGGGCAGAAGTAATGCCAACAGGTTCCTTACTATTTATTCCTGTATTTCTCTATATAAAAGCTTCATTGAGGATAAAAGGGACATGAATGTGGGGTCTATTCATATCCTTTACTTTAGGCTTCCAAACAGCGATAAAAATACCAAAACAGGAGTTTACATTACTCAGTAAAGCAGCCTACTAAATAATATACTCAGTGGATAGAAGGTATACAACTGAGAATATATATGTTAGGGTTTCTGAAAGGCTTGAAAGAAAACTGTGAGTACTTCTTCTGTAATTTAAGCAAATAATTTGAAAATAAACAGCTTGAGACACATAAATAAGAACAACCACTGATTAAAATATTTGACCTTGATACTATGTGCCCCAGCCACATGTGGTCTGGTTGCTTTTAATTCCCTTCTCCTTATTTCACAGGATTTTGAACTATACTCCAGATATGCTAGAAGATGATGTAGACGAAGCAATTGCAAAAGCCTTCCAGCTGTGGAGCAGTGTCACCCCTTTGAGATTCACCAGGCTCTACAGTGGTGAAGCAGATATAATGATCTCCTTTGCAGCTGGATGTAAGAGGACTTCCTTGCCCAGGAATGATAAGCATTTATCACTTTCTTACAGATATGATGAAAAGCATAACTTTCCCACCCCACCCCTTTTTTTTTTAGTTCATGGTGACTTCTATTCCTTTGATGGTCCAGGAGGAACTCTGGCTCATGCCTATCCTCCCAGCCGTGGGATAGGAGGGGATGCCCACTTTGATGAAGATGAAAACTGGACTAAATTTACTACCAATAACGGTAGGTAACCTCAAATATTGCATTGTCTGTTTTTTATTAGACATTGTTTTCTTGAAGACACTGTAAAGTCACAGATTCCATGGCAGTAGTTCCAGTATTTACTGAGATTTAAAATGTCAGTGTAATTTAGTAAAATGATTCTGCACATATTGACCTGAGCTGCAGTCATGGCAGAACCCCTGAAGTTAATGCACAGACTACAGTTACAGCTCCAGTGAAGGAAATGAGATTAGCATGAAACAGCAATATTGGGTAATAGTGACATTGTAAGGCAGGGAATTTTCACCCTCAGGTAATGATCTCAAAAGTTGTAATACTGTAATAGTGTAACCATAATATTATTTTTTGTTTAAAGTGATACAAATCTTTAACCTCTACAAAGGAAAAAGAAATCTTGAATTTGTTGGTAAAAATAATTAAATATAACAGTGAAGTGTTCTGGTTTCCAGCAATGTCCAGGAACATTCTTACATGTTACTGATCTCTGTGACATAGTCACCAGATGAATTCCATGCCATTTATCATTCCCTAAATCTGGCCAGATGACTAAAATGTTCTCACCCAGTTTTCAGTTGCTATTAACATATAAAGAAACTGATTCTTTGTTGGCAGGAAAATTTCTGCAACATGAGCAAAAAGTGTCCTCAGATTGGTTTCCCTGAGAGAAATAAATGTTTATAATTCAAAACTCATTTCTCCTCCAGGATGTCAGAGAGCCTTTTACTTAAGACATAGCTAGATTTTGCTGGTTTATTAAGACCATAAACGATATATCATGCATGAAAGGATGACACCTGTATGCCACTGTTACGCAAGAAAATTTATTTAGTGATTGTTCTTTGTGCTGGATATTTTTTTAGGATACAACTTATTTCTTGTTGCTGCTCATGAGTTGGGCCACTCACTAGGCCTTGGTCATTCCAACGTCTTCGGTGCTTTGATGTATCCTATATATATGGCCGTGGATACAAGGAACTACAGACTTCCTCAGGATGATATTGATGGAATTCAGGCCCTCTATGGTAAGCAGGAAGCATAATTTTTTTGGTGGATGACGGATAAGTATTTATAATGAATTTTACCAAACAGCTAAAATGGACTGAACTTTCTACTGCAAGAAGGATACTGAGGTTTAATTTTCTGATATTATTCTTGGGCAATTCTCTTGGTTTCTTTGTGGCTAAGAGCCTACATCTGCAAAATGGAATCTGTGGGCTGTATCCATGCCAGTTACTCAAAAGGACCAGGAGCTTTATTACCAGGGGAGCAGCCCATGTCTGTGGTATTAAACTCTCTTATCTTCCACAAAAGGTAGTCACATGCACAACTGCCTTTTGGAAATAGTGTTTGCCCTGCATTCACTCTTGAGCACATACAGTTTGACACACCAACAGCTTGTCAAGGCAAAACAATGCCAGAGACCATTTTAATAGCCACCAGCCCAGACAGCCAAGTCAAATTGCCCAGGGACTTTTCCTGGCATTAATTTACTAGTTGAGTTTTAACCTTAAGAAACTTATGCATTTGGCTCCATATGGTACATCCTGAAGCTCCGCAACATGAAACGCTCTAATTCAACTTCCAATTCTACACTTATCTGTTTCCCAAAGGACCCCCCAGGGAATCTCCCGTACTTCCAACAAAAGCTTTTCCCCCACAAGAACCAACTGAAACAACACCTGCAGAAGCACCAACTGAACTGTTACCCAGGGAAGAACCAACAGAAATTACACCCATGAGACCAGAGGACTGTGACCCTCATTTGACTTTTGATGCTGTCACCACTCTCCGGGGCGAAATACTGTTCTTCAAAGGCAGGTAAGTGCTTTCATTTCTAGCAACAGCTTTTTGTGAGACTCACAAAGGCAAAGCATAAAGTTCAGTTCAAGGAATTTATCTTCCCTCGGTTACAAAGGTAGGTATTTCTTTCTGAAAGTATTCAGGCAACTTTGCAAAATTTTACCAGCCCAGCTGGGCTGGATGAGTAACAAGGTTTACTGACAGGTGAGTAAAATGTTTTAAGCCATCACATATCATCACCCATATCTGTTAAAACTGTGCAAGGCTGAATAATCCCAGTGCCACTGCTCAGCCTGCAGCTGCCTTGCATGCAGGACAGTCCTTGTCACACCAGCCTATGTGGGGGTCAGGGAGCTGTAGAAAACATCCCGGGTGACTTTTGGTGACACAATGACCTAGGGGTCTGCACTGGACCACTGCCCAGTACTGTCTGTAGGGAGCCACTGCTGTTACAGGTGTCTGCTTTTGGGGCATGCTCTGGCACTGGGCACTGTAGTGCGTTGGTGTATGGGCACATCCACCCTGGTGAGGGAGAACAGCATGTTCAGCCCATGTTTTCACCCACTTCTTGGGTTGGTAATTGTGTTTTGGTTGAACAGCTTCCTTCGGTGATGTGGGTCTGATTTCTTTTCTGAAACACAGGATGAAGAATTGTAGCTTAAAAACAATAATTTTCAGGGAAGAGGAGGAAGGAGCAGTTTCTCCTTAAATTGGATTTTAACATGCTTCTTAAGATGTTTAATGAGCATTTGTAACCAAACTGAAATTCAGAACACAGCTGTGTCTACCTGCATGGCACATGGTGAAGAGAAAAGTTCAGTTGTCAGCACTACCACAGATATCACATGTTGTCTTGGGTAAACTATCCGTCTAAAGGTCTAAAGGGCCACCAGCTCTAGGTGCC
The DNA here is from genome assembly GCF_023634085.1 of Falco cherrug. NCBI lineage: Eukaryota > Metazoa > Chordata > Aves > Falconiformes > Falconidae > Falco > Falco cherrug. The sequence continues at coordinate 15,846,815 of NC_073698.1, read as the reverse complement.
ACTGCTTGAATGAAGGTTTGGTCAAGATGACCTTCAGAGGTCCCTTCCAGCCTCAACTGTTCTGTGACCTTAGAGCACCCCATAGTAAAGGGCAAATATCTGTGAGAGAGCAGGGCAAAATGAAGGACTGCATCCCAAGAGGGGTGATATCCCTGCCTCATAGGGAGGACTGGCTCCAGCACCCCAACAGTAGGATTTAAAGTACATTTCTATGCTACTAATCTCCTAGTGAAACACAGACAATGAAACAGTGCTGTTTTCCTTCCTATCAGCTATGTCTGGCGCAAAAGTCCATTTTTCTCAGTCATTGAGCACGACACCATCTCCTCGTTCTGGCCATCACTGGCAGCTGGTTTTGATGCTGCTTATGAGGTTGACAAGAAGGATCGAGTTCTATTTTTTAAAGGTATTTCTCTTATATTTACATCAGTCCTTTTTATGAATGAATAAAGTTAAAATACTCCTGCTAATGTTATGTAATAAAAATGGACATAATATTATACTAATACTAAAAGAAGATATTCTTAATATTTAAATCCATTTTAATTTTGAAAATGCTGTTACTGTCATTAACTAATGCTGCTTCACAACAGCCCTCTACAATATGATACTACTACTCTTTTTTCAGTGAGAGAAAGATCATAGCTGAGACAAAATTGATTGCCTATATTAAGTTATTTAAATACATTTTTTAAAGTGATGGCCACATTTGGAAAATATGTTGAGTTTTAACTATTGAGTATATAATACTCTTAATGACTATAAAAAGTGGAAAATCTAACAGCTCTGAAATATTCACACTTATGTGTGCCCTAGATGGTCATGATCTCAGCTGGACAGCTGTGCTGTTGGTGGCATTTACTACACAGAAAGCTCTGGGGCTTTGAGGAAAAGGAGCTCAGCCTCCTCCAGAATCCCTACTAACTTCTGGTTTTCCTGCAGACGACCAGTACTGGGCTGTCAGTGGCTACAGTATAGATTCAGGCTTCCCCAAGCCTATTCAGAACCTGGGCTTCCCAACCAGCGTCAGGAAAATCGATGCAGCTGTTTATGATCAAAATACCAAGAAAACCTATTTCTTTGTAGGCAGCAAGTACTGGAGGTAAGGCTCATTGCTCTTTTGTACAGCAGAAATTCAAATTAGCTTTTAAAATGTCAAGTTATATTAGTATTTGTACAGTAAGTTCCACGGCCTCTTGTTGTCAGCCTTCTCAGCCAGTATAAAGCTGAAAGTCAGAGGCAATTACTCATGTCTTTTCATAAAGCAAAGTCTGTAACACCTGAGATGGAGACAACATCCATTTACCCTTACCAGTCTGCAATTAACAGGAAAATGAGCTTTGTTTATTCATTAAGAAGCAGTAGTGAACTAAGTGAACTTAGTATAAAAGGATAACATGAGTAGACCTTGTCATCATGTCATGTATTCATTCAGTAGCTATTAAGGGACAGAAGTGCTCTCTGAAACTCATAAATGAAAAATCTATCAAGAAAGTTATGGAAGGAGATTAGAATATTTACTTTTTAAGAAACAATTCAGCTAAACAGTAATGTCATCCTAATAATTAATCCATCATATCATCTTGAAACCAAAAGTTTACATTCCACTCGTGTGGTGACTTCATAGATTGGATGTTGTAAAATTAAAATATTCAGTTAGAATAATTATTTAAGTTTATTACCCAGTATAAGCCCTATCCAGCCTCATTAGCAGTCTCAGGAAATGGAAGTGATATATGTAATCTAATGTTCTGAAAATAGGCCATTAAAAAGATTACTTCAGATGTAAATATTCACACAGCCGGGATTTGTACAGTTCTGTGATATCACAGATGCTCACAGTTACTGGATTTTCAGCTGACAGTAGGCTTATTTAGTAAAAATTCCACCTGGTTTCAACATTGAACATCACATGCTTGTTTCTTGTTTTCATGCATTTTCTTCATTTAGTTTCAATGAAAATACCCAATCAATGGAAAGTGGATACCCAAGAAAAATAGCAGCTGACTTCCAAGGAATTGGCCACACAGTTGATGCTGCCCTTCAGAAAAATGGTAAACAAATTAAAATGTAACTAAAATCAAAGCAAAAGACCACCAATCAAAGCAAAAAAAGTGTATGTTTCAAATAGATATATAAATATATGATTTTTAAAAAAAAATCACCCAAGAAAATAACATGTGTATTTCAATAGGTACACAGAAAGGAAAGATTAATTTGCCAATATTTTTTCCTTCCAATTCTAGGATATTTCTACTTTTTCCATGGATCAAACCAGTATGAGATTGACCTCAAGAACAAGAAACTCGTCCGTATAATAAAAAGCAACAGCTGGTTTAATTGCTAGAAATATTAAGTGATGGTGCAGGGCTGTATTTATACCAGAAATGTTTTTTTCATGTTCCTTGGGTATAAACAGTACCTTTCAGCTGTTACCGTACATCTGAGTTGGAAATGGCTTTTGAGAATTCTAATTTAAAACATTAAAAAATATAAAATTAATGTACAGTTTTAATTTATTTTGTTTTCCAACTATTTATTAATCAATTTGGTTTTAAGTAATAAAGTATTTTGCTCAACTATAGCAGCCTTCTTGCGTTCTGATTCAGTCCACTGGAGGCAAGGCATCTGATATAGCCACACACAAGCCTGAGCAGCGCCAGGACCCCGCCACCATTTTCAGCAGGGCTCAGTGTCTGTAGGGGGAAGTTAAAGAGAAGCAGAAGTAGGTGGGCAGCTTTGACAGGCCATAAGAAATGACCTGGGTGACAGAGGAGGGAGAAGAAGACACTCAGGAACAGTGCAGGGGAGGCAGAAGAGGGAGTAGATCCTACGCGATGGTGTAGGAAGAGTTGTGGAGAGACTGGTGGCTGTGGCCTCACCTGCCATGATGCCATGGCATGGCAGCAGAGGGGGCAGGGCAGGGATGGGGATGGGTGCCTGCTGGTAGGTGGGGAACATGGCAATGGGCTGAGAGGACCCATGCTCCATTGCTGCTGTGGGTGCGTTTGGCGGGCAGTCATTGGTACAACAGGACATGAGCAACCAGGAAAAGGTTAGGTGCCCAGTTTGGCGATGGAGCCAGCACACAGACAGGGCAGAAAGTGTTGAAGATATGGTCACAGGGAGTCAGGGGATTACCCCTGTTGATCTGTGACCTTGAGCTGTGGGAATGAAGTCAGGGCTCACAGTCCAGCTTACAATATCAGACAATAAATTGCCTACAAGAACCACTTCCCAGAGCAAAAAAGCCAAAGTGATAAGAAAAAAACACCAGGATTTTCATGTAACTACCAGAGATAAATCCTCCAGAGGACAAGTGGTGACACAGACAAAAGCACATGCGCTTCCTCCATCCACCTTGTTTAGGTCCCCCTCACAGGGCAATAGCTCAGTGACTTAAACACCTCTTGAGCCATAAGAAAGCTTGGCTGAGGTCTGTCCTCTCCTTGAAAGGATTTGATCCCAACTCTCACAGCACTGCTCTGATGATGTGATTGTACAAGGAATTCAATTCCTCCTCACTGTTCCTCTTTCTCCAGCAGAATTGGTAAAGGCAGCAAGATGGGATGGGAATGGCTGATGAGGACAGTCTTCCAGTTATCACAGCTGAAACCCCGTTAGGCAGAGGTGAGATATGCTCCTGGTCTTCTGCGCAGGGCAGATCCCTCAGACATTTGGTCAAAACACATACTAACCTCTGTTGCACCATTCATCAGGGCTGGAGGAAGCCATGTGTCTCCCAGAGTACCCACAGACCCACTGTCCCACTGTGCCAGCAGACAAGACCAAGGACGGTTAATTGAGATGCTGCCATGTCCGATCTCAGGAAAGCTCTTCTCTGCCATGTTCTGATCCTCATGCATGCTTTGTGCCACGCTAGATACGCACTGAGCACTGCTAAAGCAAAGTCTAAAACCAGCCTAGGTGAGAAACTAAGCAGTAAATTGCAGCAGGGCTTGCAAGTCAAGTAGGAACTGAACAGCTCAGCATTGCCACAAAGGCAGCTGTGCACTACGGTGAAGTCATGGACTGGAAAGCGAGTGAGCTCACCTGGTGGCCGTCCAGGCAGGGTAGAGACACTGGAAAACTGGTGTTGCCCCAACATCTCCCATTACCTTTCTCAACAGTTTGTGTTATGTACACAGCCTGTCCAGAAGAAACTTCAGTCCGAGGACTTCAGGTGCTGAGTTAGGCAGGGTACTGCTGTGAGTACTACTGTGAGTACTGCTTGTACATAAATAATGGAGTTTAATTGCCTTTGATTTTAAAAGTGCCTACACACTTTGATATCCTAACGAGATACCTTCTTGTATGTGAAGCCTACCTTCAGAAATCAGGTCTTTAGGCTCTGGCTGTTGTCTGAGACTTGAAAGTGGTTAAGGAGGAGCCAAAAGGACATTTCAGCAACGGTGAAGCAGAACACTGATAATGTTTACAATGATGCACGTTGGCCATTATTTCTTTTATAGAAGGCCAGTGTATTTTTAGTTATGAATTCAAGGAAACAGCTAAATTAAAGTACTCTTCCCACCTCCAGGTATTAATAAGCTTAAACTACTAGTATCTGGACAATTAATAGTACTTTGGCTGTGAAGGAGAATCTAGAAAGTGTCCTGTGTTCTGGTCTAATCTGTACCATAAATGGAAGACAACATGGCATGGATTTCACCTGGATAACGGGACCATGGATTTTTCCATCTGTATTTCTGCTTTCTTAATGTCTGAAACTTTGGCAACAAAAGAACAGGACTTTTGATTTAGGAAAAGCAATGAAATCCCTGGCAAATGGTATAATAATAAGTAGCTCAGATGGGTTTGGAAACAGGAGTGCTGGAGCTCTCTGTCTACACTTAACGGGCAAGAGAAAATTTCTTGTAACCATGATTTTGTTATAACTCATAAATGCTTGCTGGAATTAAAGGCCTCTTGGATACCAGCAGGGGAAATTCGTCCATAAACATAATTTTAAGTATTCATCCTCTATAAATATGAACTTTCCCTGGAATCTGAGGCCAGGCACGCAAAAAGAGACACACAAAAAAACCTAGTTACTTCTGAAATTATTGACTGCACAAGTGTTGTTCCAGCCCCAATCTCTTGCACATGAAAACTCAGGCAAAAAAAAAAACCACATCTTAATGACTTCACTGAGAGTTTAATAGGGCCCTTACAAAGTATTGGCTGTGCGAGCTTGTAACAATATATACTAACACAAAAATGTCAGGAGCACAAGAAGCAAAGGGAATCTGGGGAGCATCTTCTCTCCTAGCACTCCTCGAGTCACATATACTGGGCACTTCTAAATGCTACAGCAAAGCAAGAGGCTCCAGACCCACACATTTGACAGCTGAGTCATAAGCACTTGGTCTGCAGCTGCCAGACTGGTCTAGTCCCACCAGCAGTAACTGTCGTATGTTGCTTCTTGAGAAGGAGATTTAACGTGTTACACAGAAGCCTTTGGAGAGGTTGTGACAAGGATCTTCCGCATTTCCTCTTCCTGGCCTTATTTTCAAGACGATTGCTGTGGTTGCAGAGGAAATTTGGAAATATATGACTAATGCTGTTCTATGTGCCTGGGATTTCAGATCATCCAGGGTGGGTTTTCTGTACAAAGCAAGACACCATTCACAGGAACAGACAGCACTGCCACAAGCAAGGAAAAATTAAGAATGAAGGATTAAGCTGCCAGGAGGCCCTGAACACTCAGCACTCACGCAAGCTTACTGGGACACAACGGACCCTGTCAGTGAATCAGCATTACCATGCTGGAGATGGGTGACGGTTATATAAAAACGAGAAGTAGGTCACACACTCGTCTTCATCAGCAATAAGATATTTTTGAGGCTAGGTTTGTACTGCCAGGTCTGAGGGTTTGCAGCACAGCCAGGTGGCACAGGTTGAAGCTGCAGTTTTGCAGCTCACAAGCTCCCTGCTCAGGGACCTGCTCTCCCAGGCTTTGGCCAGGGGTCCCACATTGCTACCAGAGTCCAGACTGGCCAGGACATCGAGGGTGCGTAAGGCAGCAGAGTTGGAGCAGTTTCAAGCTTCACATACTTAAGCCCTTGCCCTTTGCAAAACAACTTAATTATGTCCTCTTGAGGCCTTTCATAATGTTCTTTCACTTTTCCTTTCTCTGTACTGCAGTTTGCATTAGTTTTTAAATACATAAACTAAGCATTAGCAATTACCTTACCAAAAAAGGAGCAAATTTTAACTCTTCTTGTCAGTGTTACGTGTCTTTCTCAGGTACAGCTAGTAGGGGCTGGGGCTCAGGAATGCATCCAAGGCAGAAGATTGACTCTGGAAGAGGAAAAGATAAGGACAATCTTAAAAGATTATCCAGGCACTTTTAAAGGTTGAAAGAAAGAGGGCATAGCAATTCTCACACTTGCTTCTGTCCTGGTTTCAGCTGGGATAGAGTTAGTTTTCTTCCTGGTAGCTGGTGCAGTGCTGTGTTTTGGCTTTGGTGTGCAAACAGCGTTGATAGCACACTGATGGCTTTGGTTTGTTGCTGGGTGGTGTTTATACTGAGCCAAGGACTTTTGTGTTCCTTGGGCCCTGCCAGCGAGAGGGCTGGAGGGGCACGGGAAACTGGGAGGGGGCACAGCTGGGACAGCTGACCTGAACTGGCCAAAGGGATATTCCATACCATGGGATGTCATGGTGAGTATATAAACTGGGGGAAGAAGGAAGGGGGGGACATGTGGCATTATGTCATTTGTCTTCCTGAGCAACCGTTACCCATGACGGAGCCCTGCTCTCCTGGGGATGGCCGAACACCTGCCCGCCCATGGAAGTGGTGAATGAATTCCTTGCTTTGCTTTGCTTGCGTGGGCGGCTTTTGCTTTACCTATTAAATTGTTCTTATCTCAACCCTCAAGTTTTAGATTCCGTTCTGATTCTCCTCCCCATCCCTCTGGGTGAGGGGGAGTGAGTGAGCAGCTGCATGGTGCTGGGTTGCCGGCTGGGGTTAAACCATGACAACTTCTTTAAGCCAAAACAGGAGATTGTCATTATATGTTGTACTACTTCTGGATGAAGCCACCTCAAAGGACAACATCAAAGAAGATCTCTGTGTTACGGAACTTCCTTCATAAAGCATATTCTAGGTGATTCAGAAATGTTTGAGGAGGTGATTGATCTCTGGAGGGCAATCGTGAATAGTATCAAGAAAAGTGAGAAAGGTTGACAGAGTAGCAATAGGATGTCCTTTAGAAGGCTGCTAATCAGAACACCGTAAATTTCATCAGTAGCTTCCTAGACAGTTTTGATGGCTTTTAATGGCCCTTTCATTAGAGCGAGGAAAATTTATCAAGTCCTCTAGGCTTGAAAGTTACTTCTTTCCTCTAGAACCACAGAGACACTGTGCACATAGAGACACTGTGTGGGAACAGAAAAAAGTTGTAAAGCTATGGTGGGGCTCTAAGTACCAGAAGTTATTTCTGCAGAGAGGTATGGTGAGTGGGTGTGTAAGCTGCACAGGAGAGCTCTCCACCCAATTTTTAGATTCATCTCACTCAGTTAGGGATACTTAACACAACTCTGTGAGTAGAGTCATTATCAAAAACTCCCTCAGGGGATTGCTTAGCTCATCTGCTCCAGCTCTTGGTCTTTCCCTGAGCCTGTCCATCTCCTTCCAGGACCAGGGAGGGGGTCTCTGCCTTAATGCACCTCAGGTGTCTGTTTTCAGGGTAGGAATTCAGTCCTCGGCAACCAGACAGCCCCTGCAGAGTCCCGTCGGCCTTGCCAGGGTCTGGCCCCATTTCAGCTGCACAGAGCCAGCAGTCCCCCATTTTGCGCTTGGATGGCACAAGGCATGTTGTGCTCGGGGGAACCTTCTGGTACCAACACAGTGTTCCTCAGCAGGAAACGTTTTCAGCAAATATCTCAAGCATACAAAATATTTATAACCTCTTCTTTCACAGCTCTATTATTTTGCCAGTCCTGTGGAAGGGGGTTTATTTTTTACACATGTGATGTCCCACCTGCCTTGCAGTGCTGCAGGTCATACCCTAAACCCTGTGTCAGCCCCACACAGAAGGCTGTCTTCAATGACAGTAGACACCTCTCTTCAGGATTTCCAGGGTCTTCACCATCACCTCTGCTTTGTCCTCATTTGTGGAAGTGTGTGGAGAGGGTGATTGGACATGGAGGGAAAGCGGACCCAATATTAGAGTAGATCTGATGTTGAGTCTCAGAAGTTCTTGCCACCAATGGAAGATATGGAGAACAAAGGACCCTCTCCTCTGACTGGGAAAGCCATCACAGAGTTTGATTTAGAAAACCTCAGTGCTTTGTAAAATCTTACAGTAAGTATAAAAGGAGACTGTGAAATATGAAGTAATCAGGCATTTCTCTGAAACAGTGGAAATTGCTGAATAAAAATGGCATGCAAACACCTTGGCTCAATTTCTATAATGAATTCAGCAATGCTGAGAAAAGTGTTTTCATTTCCTTGTGGGACTACCATGTTTTTGTGCAGGCAAAATGAAGTTTCATCCAGGTGAGAACTGTGTCAAAGAAAAACTGCATAAACAGAGCACTGCTTCATCAGACAGGGAGTTACAGCCCTGACCTTTTAATTTTGAAGGACTCGGCCAAATGGAAAGATGATGGCACTAGAACAGCCTCCCTAAGTACATGCTCCTGTACAAACAAGTACAAAAAAATGCCTAGAAAGCAAATTTTCTACTTCTGGTCTACAGTCCTGTAACCCTCTGTGAATGTTTTTCCCCTTAGGTACTTCAACAACCCATCTGAAATCAATACAAACTTTGAATGGATAACATTAAAGACATATGCTTTGTTTTTGGAGAGTAAGACTATGTTTTAGTAACCAGAGGTTAATGAGCTTATAAAAAGAACTACAGGTCTGTTTTCCCCTCAGTCATATTTCCATGTTGCAAAACCTGCACAAGGATGGAACCACATGAAAGACAGCACTGATTTTTTTTTATGGCAAAAACACTGTTACACTTGTGTTCTCTTGCTAACTAGAAACTGTGAGAACTGATGAGTCAGGGACTGGAAGGCTTTATAAAGCAAACAAGTCCTAAAGAAAAGTGAAGCAGTTGTGTGGCACACTACAAAAAGGACTTTTTCTAAAGGCCAGTGAAAATGAGAATGGAGACCCTCCCGTTTCTCCTGTTACTATGTACAGCACTTTCTTGTGCTTTTCCTGCAGCCATAAGGCAGAAGGAAGGCGGCATGCAGCTTATCCAGGTGAGGAGGGTAAACCTTGGGGGAGATCTTTAGCAGCTGTTGAGCATCCATTGCAGTCTCTGGAACTAGTATATAGTAGCTGAGGAGCTAGTTCTGCAAATTCTAGCAGAATGAATAAGGTGACTATTTTTCAAAATAGAGGGGGCTGCATTCTGTACCATGACAATGACTTCTTCAGCCCTGACTCATTTTTCTCTTTTTTTGTAGAGAACTAAAACTGATGATGCATTCACTCATGTGTTGATTCTACAAATAAACAAACTCCTGAGTCAGTCTACATTTGACCTGTAGTTCAGGTGGAAATACAGTTATTTATGTGACTTCTGTCATTATGAGACATAACTCTTCATAAAATAAGGATATGATTTTGTCTGAATTATTACTGTCAAAAAAAAGTGGGGAAATGGGGTACTACTTACTACTGCTGACATTTTGTATTCAGTCATATATTTCAAACAGCTGCACTGTGTGCTCTAAAGGACTCTGGGTAACCCGAGAGCGCAGGGTAAGTGGAGGGTACATTACCAGAAAATAATCAATTAATTAGAGAAATACTCATTTTGACCATTTTCTGAGTAAACTGCAAAACTTTTATGGTGATAATATAATGCAAAAAAAATATTATTAAGAGAAAGATATTCATACAGGGTTTAACAAACTCTATTACGCATGCTCCAATGGAACAGAAAGAAGAGTAGTAAAGGTACATGTCTGAAGGAGTGTTAGTATAATTCCTGAAGTGCTTCAAAAGCAAACACAACTGATTGTCCTAAAATCCCTCCCCACTATCCCCCGCCTCCCCCCCCTTCCCCCATTAGAAGTACCTAGAAAATTATGATTTTCTTTAAGAAAGGTGGAGAATCTTTCATTCTGAAAAGTAATAGTCCAGCGGCCCAAAAAAATTAAAGAAATGCAGGAATTCTTTGGGCTGGAGGTGATGGGCAAACTGGATTCTGGCACTTTGGACCTGGTACAGAAATGCTGCTGTGGATTTTCTGGTGCAGCTGGGTTCTCCACCTTTACAGAAAGGCCAAAATAGGCAAAACAAGTTTTGACATATAGGTAATTATAGTGGAACTCTTAATGTAAACAGAGTGTGTTACACAGCATAAGTTGTAAAAACACAGCTGGTTTTCTAACTTATATTTTAAAGGATATTAAAATACACACCAGACCTGCAAGCAGCAGATGTCAATGCAGCCATCCAACAGGCGTTGTGTTTGGAGCAGTGTGACCCCACTGAAATTCATCAAGAAGGGCAGAGGTGATGCAGACATTATGATCTCCTTTGCAGCCAGAGGTAAAACTCTATGCAAGCATTATGAGTTATTGCCAAGTTACTGCCTATATGGAGCAGCTGCGCTGAAGCGCTAGTGATTTCTCCCCGTACATGGCATGTGCAAAGGTCAGTGTCCAGCTGCACCAGCAGACAGAAAAACACAGTACCTGCTCAAGATGCTGTGGCTATAGTTCTTGACAGTCTTTGAAGAAGGGTATAGAGGCAGATGAAAAGGAGGAGGGAGAAAATAAATGTAACGAGCTGCCTGTAGTTCACTGGATCTATACCTAGTATATGATGCCCAATGCATGCACAAACCGCAAGAGGCTCAGTGCTTGCAGGGTATACCCAAGCCTAGAGCGTTATGGAGCAGATAGCTCTAGTTACGCTCCTGGGATTAGACATGTGCTTTGTGTGAAATAAATAAATTCTAGACAGACTCAAGGCATATAATTCTGGCACTGCCCTCAGGGTAGGCTTACCAGCAGCCTTCCCTCTCTCATTACCAACCATGCACACATGCACACTTCTAGTCAGCTCCTGTGTTCCCACCCAAACATACCCACTCACCCAGGCTATGTAGAGTGAGCACATAACCTCTGTGTCCTTAAATCCTTTTCTGGAGACTACATTCAAGGTCTTACAGTCTTTCCAGGATCTCGCTTCTGCCATCAACACTTAACTTACCAGTCAGATTCAAGTAACCACCTGATGGCTGCTGACACAGAGTTTATGAATGTTTTTAACTTATGAGCAAAAAAGGAAATACATTTCAACCTAAAACACGTGTTCCTCTTCCCTTGCAGCAGCAGCAGCGTGTAAATGCCCAGCTATTTCTTGAGGAAACGAAGATTTCACTCCTGATGCATCAATTCAAATTTTCCTAAGTTTTCCCTATGAAAAATAGAGCTTTTTGCAAATCTGTATGGAAGGGGAATTTGGAAGTTTACAAAATCAGAACAGAGCGCTCTGTGCACGGCTGAGATCCACTACTTCCTTAACCCCCGTCAGCTGTGCATGGGACTTGCTCCTCACAGTGACTTCAACTCCCTTTCATGTCCCAGGAGAGTCCATTACTCCCTGAGCACGCAGCAAGGACTTTGGTGGAGTTGCTTGCTTTGTTGAGGATGAAACCTGGACCAAGAGCAAAGAGGGTAGGAAATTAAGATCTCCAAGCCCTTCCTGAAGCAGGCTGCAGGTGAAATCAAGGGTGCAGTGTCTTTCTTCTCTCTTCCTTAATAAGTGCTTAAAAATGGTGCTGATTTCAAGGACCATTGGGCATCTGGTTTCCATAGGTGTAAAAAGTCTCTGAGCCCTCTGGTTTAAAATGTTAAGGCCTCAGCTGAACTTCTGCCATGAACTCAGTAGAGACTTGTTTGGGTGGGTTCTGAGGGACATGGTAGCTCCCTTCTCTCCACTCCTCCAACCTCCTTGTCTCTCCCCATGCAGTTACATCACTTGCATTGGTCCAGGGTCCTTCTCCTGTCGCGACGGAGGGAAGACACAGTCACTCAATATGAGTGATCAGCAGACTTCGTTTATTGTACCTTACAGTCACCTTTTATGCCTTCTTATAATTAGCTCATACATATTACAAAAGTTAAGCTCATTATTGGTTAGTTGCCTAAATACCAAGCCCGCCCCTTGTTTCTCTTCTGTAGTTATCTGTTCCCACCTGCAACATTCTTTTCCCACCAAAATCTTCCTGTTACTGTGTAACAAGAACAGCCAAAGACAGTGTATTTTGCTTTACTTCAGATAAGCTGAGAGCGATGTGCATTTTTGTCCAGCCAGCTAGACTATGTCTATGTGACCCTTTTCAGCTAGCCAGTTATCCACACTTCTCCCACACTGATTTCTGCAGGATCTACAGACTGTTTCCTTGTGCTCTACTGTAATGATTTAATTATTTTTCTTTCTGATCAGAATTCCATCTGCAACTGAATTTCCTATAATAGATTCATTTGCTTAGGCAAGCAGTTATGAAAACTTCTGATCCTTCAAGTTTTCAGGACAAATGAGAAGGCACAGTTCTCCTGTTATGTGTTCTGTTTGCTGTTTTCAGCTACAAACCTGTTTTATGTTGCTGCCCATGAGTTTGGCCATTCACTTGGACTTTTCCATTCCAAAGACCCCAATGTTCTGATATACGCAGTGTGCAGGAAATTTGACCCTTCAGTATTCCCTCTTCATCAAGATGATATTAATTACCTCTGTGGTAATTGGCAGTTATTGATCAACTAGTGCTTATAATCTCAAAACCTTTGGAATACCTTTTAGTGACATTTTTGTGTATGGGATGTACCTGAATGAGTTCTTTAATTTCTTCCATAAATGGCATCTTTTGGGACCATCTTCTAATACCCACAATGATCAAAGGGAATCTGCTCAGATGAAAGACCCAACTGAGCCAAAAGATCCCTCACTGCCCAACACCTGAGGCCCTGATTTAACTTTTGATGCTGTTACCACTTTCTGTGAAGAAATCGTTCTTTAGGGACAAGTAAGTCAGCTTTCTGAAAGTAAAATGGCTGGGTGTCATTTTTAAATTATACCCCACAGCATGGAAAAGTAACTTTACCCAGAATATCAGCCATTCCAGACAGAAAGGTGAGACAGGGAATCAGGGTAAGAGGTGGGAGTCAAAAACCACGAGGATGGTGGAGAGATTAAGAGGGATAAGTATAAGGAGGAAGATCACCTTTGAAACAGGGTATGTTCTGAATAGGATGGGGAAAAGTGGCTCCTCTGGAAACATGGGCTGTTTTCACATTAGGTTGCAAGCAAGTCCCAAGTGTTTGGCCTCTGGGAGAGTTCAGCTTTGGTAAAAGGCACAACCAGCCCTGGGACACAGCACCTTCATTACTGTCCTCACTTGCAGAGAGTTAAGGGTTTGCAAGTCCTAACAAAATAGCTGCTTAAAAAGCCCCTGCAGTGGTGATTTAGTACAATAATAAAAGTAAAATATAACTGATTCAGTGCTAAATTCAAACTGTCCCTCTCTGGGGCATGACAGCCCAAAGACTTCAGGAGAAGGGATAGAAAAGCTGTTTTCCCTCCTTTTCACGTGGTAGGGTTGTGCTTCCCCTGCTTCAGATCCTCCCCAAAATCAACATTAAAGCAAGTTTTGACCTCAGAGTTTGGAGTCCACAAAGCCAGTGAAGTGTTGTTTTGCAGAAGATCCTCATGTACACTGATTGTTTCTCCAAGCTGTTGTTGGTAAACCCAGGGTGGGGTTTCATTCCCAAAATCTTACCCCATACCAGCCATGTGAGCCAGGCCTCTCTAGGCTCCCCTTCTGCGTAAGGGAAAAAAACTCTGTTTTGACAAAATAGTTTGTCTGACCTATTTTAGATGTCTGCACCAAGATGAGAGGAATGCCACCATGGAAATAACTTTCTTTCCATCGACATTGCAGGGAGCTTAGGGTGACTAACGCAGGATACATGGCTGGGTTTAGTCAGATAAATCCTGCCCTTGTTGCCATGATGTGGTTTCATGCATTAATGTGTGTGAACATCTGATTTGATTTAAAACCTGTTCTGTATTTACATAAGGCATTTTTTGTGCAAGAATCCTGCAGTTAGAAGAGCTGATTGTAATTTAATATCTTCATTCTGGCCACGGCTGCCACCTGGCGTTATGCTGCATATGAAATTCCTGAAAAAGACAAAACCGTCATTTTTAAAGGTAAAATGTTGTATTTTTGTTTTCCTATATTGTCTTTCCAAGTAACCTTGAGAGTTTGTGTCTGGCTTAAAAAACACTTAAGCTCTTTCTGTAGGATTCCATAAGCTTTAGTTTAGTCTTACAAATTGGTGCATTTCAATCACAGAGATAACAAAAATATTATCCAAGATAAGGAACATGCATCTTATTTTTTAATGTCAATACAGAAAAGTTTCTCTGCCAAAATAAATGTCATTATTTTCCTTTTTTACTGGAAAATTATCTATTGAATTTTAAAATGATTGCATGTGCTTCTTCCTAGTTCATGGAAAACTAACATAAATATGAATGAAGACTGAAATTTCAGTTTTCAAAATATGTGGTGCAAAGAACTATTGCAATTTTTTGGGGCTCTAGAACTAATACATAGAACGTTTTCAAGTAACCATTATTTTCTCTCTGCATTTTTCCATCCGAAGATTAATTTTCATGAAAAGGATTGTGTCATTCCCCGAAGAAGATTCTGATAAGATCTTTACATGAACTTTTCTTGATAGGGGATGAATTCTGGGTTGTGAGAGGAGATACCATACTTCCTGGATACCCCCAAAAAGTCTACACCCCATGCTTTTCAAAAGGTGTTACCAAAATTGATGCTGCTTTTTATAACAGAAACGAGGAGAAAACAGATTACTTCATAGTGGACACATTTTGAAAGTAATATTTCCTGTGCTACTTTCCTAAATAGGAGCAAACATAATCACATGATCAATATCCTGTCATGATTTATGATGCGTTAGTCACGCACTTTTAGTAATCCCTTTCAGTGTCACAACTAGCTATGGAAAAACATTTGAAAGGGAGGCGAAACAGTGCTTTTGGATTTCTTTGGAATTAATTTAATTAATTAACAGTTCATTTATCTATATATTTATTAATTTTTATTTAACTGCCTTGGGGGAAAAAGCCATCCTACTGGTCCACAAGTTAACTCAGGAAACCAGTGGGAACCTCACTATATATCAAAACCATCTCTGTGGGGTAAGAAGGAATGTGCAACCACTTTCCCAGTTACTGATCTATAGTTTCATAAAGTTTCTGGTAAATGCCATGTACTGCAAAGAATTATCTGCTGTGCATGGTTATTATTTCCTCTTCTCAACCCAATTCCTACTGCTCAGGTTTGTGTTATGGGATATAGGTGTCTAAGAACTGAAGGAGGTGCTTCTGTAACAGAAGCAGTAGATAACCTGACCCTCTCCAAATGAATGACACAACTTCTCTCTTTCCTGCCACCACAATGCCCAATTCATCATACATACAAAGATCATCCTGGAGCAACTATTCAGCCACACATTTGTAGTTTAAGCAGAAGATCAGACTTCCAGATTTCAGTTCAGACTCTCATAGCCTGAAGGACTTCAGCTGAGCCGTTTGCCCTATCATTAAATCTCTTACTGAGCAAAGGTCAGAAGGAAAATGCTTTCAGAAGCCTTCTTATTCCAGCACTGATAGACAAACTGCAATTCATTAAAATGTAACAACCTGCTATAAGTAACTTAAGTAAAATGACTTAAAATAACTTACAGTTTAAAAAAAAACCCCACATTTTTTTCCTGATAAACATATCTTAACAGAGAGGCAACATGAAAGCAATCTTTTTATAATCCCACAAATCTGAAATTTGAGATAAGGTTACCTACCTCTCCTTTAGGTTCAGTCTCTTAGCAAAAATATTTAGCAGATTTATGATGATGCTTCAAATATTAGGTATTCTTAGTCATATCCTGACTTGATGTAAACAGAAACAATTCTTCCAGAGCAGCTAATAATGTAATAATAATTTACGGCATATCATTCCTGTCTCAACACTACCTAAATGACACTGAAAGTCTTTAACTGTAACTGAGTTACTTGTTGGTAGGAGAAGGTAATGAGATGAGCTGCACTAATTATGAGTTGTTTGCAGTTTTCATTGATACCAGGTTGTTTATAATTTTTTCCAGTTGTGATAAAAGAAGTTAGCCCACATACAGGAAGCCCGTACTGATAAGAGATGCATTTCCTGGAACTAATGGGAAGGTTGATGCTGGTTTTCAACATGACAGTGAGTAACTGTTCTTAATAAAATCTGTATGAAATGCTCAGGGTCATATTGCTGAGAGTTCTTGGACAGACAAAGGCACTTCTAAACACTGCTTATAGCCCTTAGGATGACCAACAAGACCCTGAAACAGTCACGTAACACTCCCATACTTCACTTTACCCCCCTGAAAAACAGTGATGATAGTCCTCTGGTGACAGCTTCACAGCTGGAAAGGCCAACCCTAAGGAACAGATAGCTATCTCTGTATTCATGTTGACATGCACTTCACACCATGAAGAGCACCACTCAGTACAGTGGTGTCCCACCGAAATAAGGTCTGCTTGCTGTGAGCAAGGCTATCACAGCCTGGCCCTCTGACATGAAATCGCACTGCTTTGAGAATAATAATCGGCGCCAGCTTCTGCTGCATGAGATTGTTACTTAGAGAGATGCTGGGACAGACTGAAGGGTACATCCACACTATCAAATGGCACAGCTTCCCAGTTGTCTCCTTGCTCCTTATCTCCTGATCATCAAGACCCATGCATGTTAGTTGTTTCCCAGCAAATCTATCAGCTTCGTCCAAAATGAGTCTTGCATGTGGTGCTGGGGATCCTTAACTGCAGCCATCACTCCTGGAGGGCAGTGTGGGCAGGGCTGCCCTAGACTGGACCTCCCCTCCCCTGCACAGCATCTGGTAGCACCCCACCAAGCTTGTACCCACTCTCACCTTGCCATGCTCTGTGCCGCACTCCTGGTTGTGCAATACCTACCCACAGGTGGCCAGAAATACACCCTTCTGGAGTGTTTCAACACAGCCACTGCGTAACAGCAGATATTTTAAACTGCAGAAACACACAGGATAAATTTTTTGTAGGGTCACCTCGTGGAATTCATTAAGAATGTTATGCACTCTGTGCATGGCTGGCTTGCTATGGGAGGTGTCCCCATGCTGCTGTGCATCATTTTGTAGAGGTTACACCTGGGAGCAGGTGCTGGTGACAGCATA
The DNA here is from genome assembly GCF_023634085.1 of Falco cherrug. Taxonomy (NCBI): domain Eukaryota; kingdom Metazoa; phylum Chordata; class Aves; order Falconiformes; family Falconidae; genus Falco; species Falco cherrug. Next base: position 15,829,547 of record NC_073698.1, on the reverse strand, counting down.
AGTGTATCCAAAGTTTTTTTGAGCTTTTTCTCGGTGTTGTTAAAGCATACTAATCTTTACACCTGCAAGATCCGGGTTTTCCCCTTAGACTTCCTTTATTTCTTCCGTGGAAGAAAGCAATTTGAGTTTGGCTGTGATAAGTAAAGACAAACTTCTGGTTTCCATGTTAAGACAATGAAATCTGTAATGGTGTTGGAAAGAATGTAGTGTTATTGCACTAGAAACACTTCATCTTTTCTAAATATATGGAACGTATAGGTACTTCAGTGTTAGTCAACAAACCTCAGCCCTGTACAGTCTATGTTTCTGTAAATAACAGAACAGTATTTAACATACTGATGTATATATATGTACATAATTAACATCGGGATTGCTTGTTTACCAAAGAACAATGCAGTCTTTAATTTCGATCCAAAATTGTGTCTTGTTTTATGTTTCCCATCTTTTTGTCACTCTTCATGCTGTACCTCACCCTGCACAGAGCCCTACCAGCCAGGAGTCCATGAGGAAGAACATTTCTGTTCCTAGAAGCAAGGATTGCTTTCAACAAGTTTTAGCTATTTTAAAGTTAAGCAAGCAGGCTAATCAAAGCTCACAATTACCAAGAGACAGGCAGGAATTCCAGAAGGCAATCCCTCCCAGCCTGAGCTGGGTGCCTAGGGATGGAAATGCTCCTTTTCATTACTGACTGGAGAGGCAGCCTGTTTGAGCAGTTTATGTTAGACACCTGATTACAGAAGGCTAAGCTTAATCTTACCCTAAGATATTTGTTGATAGATATGTGATTAAAGGCTCATCCCCACAAACACAGAAGCAGAGGGGCACACTGGCATGTAGGGGAGCCCCAGTCATCCCTGATCTGCCTTTACTCCACTCCAGCTGTCCCCGGGGACCTCCCATGGGCTAGGGGACACCTGTCACCATGTGTCAATGGTAGAGAGTCCCCATCACCTCACAGGCTGAGGGGTCACTGCCAGGGGAACAGGGATCAGTATCCAGGGGAAAAGCAGTTGAGGACTTTATAAAAATCATTGTCATGTTTGAAGGGGACTGTGGGAATGTTGCAAAATCTATTATGGGTTGATTAGAGGAAAGACCAAAGGCAGGGAAATGGAAGGATCAAGGTAGACTGGGGAGAGGAAGGTTTGGGAAAATAGAGGGATAAATAGATGAAGGGGGATGGTTGCATGCAAACAGGCTGCAGGCCAGTGCACTTTGCTCATGCTCTGCATATTTGGTCCTGCCTTCTCAGTAAATCGTATCTTATGCACGACTGAGCTTTTTCTACGTGTTTGGGTGAACTTCAAGTTGAACTGGCTGCCGTGTAGGCTGAGGTCTGAGTACTGGCAGCTGGACATAGCTGCAAGCTGTAGGGACTTGTATGTTACTGGTGATGCAGGAGGTGTGGGGGCAGCTGTTGGGGGGACTGAGGGCATCCGCACTGTGTTTCCGTGTCAGTGCTTTACCAGTGGATAGAAGCCCTCATCAGCCAGAGGACAGGAACAGGATGGGGCCATCAGTCCTTTTCGTATTTGTCCAAGCGCCCCACATGTTCTGTCTGTCATGGTCTCTGTGGCCAGCCTCATGGGTCTCTGGACTCGGGAGACAGACACACAGCAGCTGCCAGCTCAGTACTGCTGGCAATAATCTCCCTGCTGCTGAAGTCAGTCATCACTTAGTAGTGCTTCACAGGGGCCCATAAGTGTTCAGATTAACAGCTAGCAAGATCTAAGGTCTTAGAGCAGGTATCTTTTCTATTTGATTCCACTTCTCCATGAATCACAGAATCACAGTATGATTGAGGTTGTTTGGACCTCTGAAGGTCATCTAGTCCAGCCCCCTGCTCAAGCAGGGCCACCTAGAGTGGGTTGCCAAGGCTCTAGGTGGCTTTTGAAGATTCTACTTTTGCACATATCCAAAGAGGGAGACTCCAGCACCTCACTGGGCAGCCTCACTCAGTGCCTGGTCACCTTTACAGTAAAAAAGTGTTTCCTGATGTTCAGAGGAAACCTCCTGTGTTTCAGTTTGTGCTCACTGCCTCTGTCCCTGTTAGGACAGGGCAATTGTATTGATACATACAATTGTATCGTATGAATGCAATATGATATTTTAACACACTTTTTTTCTGATGCATTTTAAAACCCCTGGTAGCAGAACTACTCAAATAGGGCACACCAGTGTGTTTCTAGCCACCAAAAAAAATTTATCTGAATTCTATCGAGGCCCAAACATATGATGGCATTCTCAGTCTTGAAGACAAATACTGCTGCCACACCCTGCTGTGGAGGTGGTAAAGATGACCTTGCTGACCAAACAGAACTACAGTCAAAATGATTGGTTTTAATTACAGCACCTCCAGAAAAGGAAATTTGTAGCTCTGATTGGTCTCTGATATTGCCAAGGCCAGGGAAGCAGGTTCATGTCTTTTAACTCAAATATTTCTATTCAATTTAGCAGGAAATATTTCAGTCTGCTTATTTGTCCCTTATTAAGCTGTTCTTGTTTTCTAGTTCTGGTTTTCCTTCATGTTTCTGGTATGGCGTTTTGAGTGGTCTCACAACTGCAAGACTTAATCAGTCCATGGTCTCAGCTATAACAGTAAAAGTCAAAAAGATGCATGTTTGAGCAGTTGGCTCACACTTTATAGATTTTTTTGTTCCTTAAGGAAGTTTCTAACTATCTTAGGTATGAGTGGTTTTCTTCGGTTGTTCCTGTTGCTGATCCTCCTCTACAGTATCTGTGCCCTCCTTAGCACTGCCATTGCTAGACCATGTCCTCTCTTCCAACTCCGAGCTTTCCAACCTTTCTTGGAAATATTCTCTTTCAGGTGGGATTATAGCTCTCAGAGCAAAGCTGGCTTGTCCTAGACCTTTCATGATTGTTTTGTAGATTTCTGGCTCTCAAATACTTACCTGACTTCTTTGTTTTTGATGGTTTCTGATTAGTCAGGACTCTTTCCTTCCTTATTTCACTAACTATGTACACAGATGATCATGCTAATTGTTAAATACAAAGTCTTGGATCTGTAGCAGAAACAGAGCTTGATCTACTCTAGTACTATCTATTTTAACATAATTTCTCTGTTTTAGTGGCAGATGTTGATGTCTTTTTTTCTTTCACAATTCTTATTTTGAAAACCTCTGGTACTACTGACAAGTCAGCCTCATCACCTGGGTGAAAGTAAACTTTTGAATGGAAGGTCATTGACCTATATTCAGTATCCTGTGCTCTCCTAAGATACAGTTTGATACCTGGACTCTGAGTTGATATATTCATTGCCTGTGGTACACTTAGTCCAAGCATTTCAGTTATGGTTTTCTCAGTCTTCTTCACACATCAGATTTTTCCATGCTATAGAAAAATTCTAGCCTCTTTGCATGAAAAATTGTGTGAAGACAAAAGTTTCTTCACAAGGAACAAGTTTATCATGTGACTCTCCTCTAGAATTCAGATCACAAAAATTACTTTGCTTTCTTCAATGCTTTATTTGTAATGGTCTCATTTGTTGTGGTTTTCACCACCTTGTCTTGGAGGAAATTTTGCCTACATCTGAATGTATCTATTCGCCTTTTCTTTGCCAAGGACTTCGTAGTGCGTCCACCAAAAACAATCCAGGAAGTCCAACATGGAAAACCCAACACTATCTACCCCAGAAAAAAACCAGTTTGGTTTGGATGGTGTTTTTTTCCTTACCGTTTATTGGTTTTCTTGGTTTCACACATTCACCCTGCCTGGAAGGGACAAACGCCCTTTGATACTGCTCTTGGCAGGATTCCATATGCATTATTACAATAGATAAGGCTGTGACAGTGAACCCAAAAGCTCTTGTGTAGTGATTTTGACACCCAGAACTAAAAGACCAGAGATTTTAACACCTGAGTAAAACAGACAAAGGTAAGTGATATTGGCAGAAAAGAAGGAAATTAGAATGAGTCCACTGAACTACTGTTTGCAGGGAGTTGTTCCTAGTGAAATGTTGGCTTGGGTTTAAGGAAATGGGGGTTGGGGGAAACTCTTTCTTGGTGACAGAAGCAGCATATTTGTGGGCTCAGAAGTGCTGAAGGCAACTCAGAACTGCAAAGACACATCTCAGCTGCCATTGGTATTCCAGAGAAAATAGTTAAAAGCTGCCAAGGTGCAGACTTTGTTTCCAGCTGATTCCTTGGCAGCCTCTCAACTGCCATCTGGCTGGTCTTCAATCAGCTCGTTCATGTCTGCTCCCTGCCAGCAAGACAACAGCCCTTGCAGGTTCACCAGTGGTAGCTGGTTCACAGGATGTTTTGGCCTTGGTGCCCTGCATCCAGCTGGTGGTCTGTCAGCCTGTAGCAATTCCAGTATGTCCCAAATTGTCCAGAGCCCCGGGGCATATGCAGATTTATCTTGTAGATCAGTGTGGAGATATTGATCTCCTCTTGCTGCCTATTTCAGCGCAAGTTTTACATCTGCACAACTCGTATGGCAAATGCCAAGTTTAGAGGCAAAGGCCTTTAAGCTGGTAAGGCTGGCTTTGCAAGGCATCCCAGGGCCTGTCTGCCATCAGGGAGGTCATACCCAGGACACATCAGAGCAAGTTCCCATCCCAAGCAACAGCTCACCTGCAGGGATGAAGAATGTGATTTGGTTTTCCTGTGTGTTCAGGAAACAGGTGCTTGGCATGGCAAGTGGCACTCCATTTACTGAAATCATTGATGATGCCATGTCTGAGACTGTGCAAGTCACTGATGTGTAACTCAGGCACTGCCCTAGTGTGTGACTTGCTACGCTGAATTGCTTTTCTACAATAGAATAATTAGGACTGATTCAGCACTTGGTATCCTGAGCCCTATCACAGTGGCCTTTGGACTTCAGCATGAGTTGAACTATGCCATTGTGCTCCTAACCCTGCCCAGCACAGCACCCTGGTTCGTAAACAGAGGGAGTGATCATTCTCTTGGAGCAGTATCAACAGCATTTCTATAAAGGAAATGTTTAACATTGGGTGACGTTAAGCCATGAGCTTATGCAGACTTCAAGACTGTCTTGGAGGGTTGCCTTCAACTTCAGACATCTGTCTTGGAGGGTTGCCTTTGGCTTTTTCATCTTGGTATTAAAATGTATTTGGGTTATTAAGACAAAATTCTTAATGAATTCTCTAACTCCGTGTGAATATCTGGCAACCAGTTGAATATTGCTGCACAGTGACATGATCTGACACTTTGACACTTCAGTCTTTGCATGAAAAGTGACATCCTTCCAGGAAAATACCCTGTTTCAGGGTAACATTCTGGGTTTGCAGAAAGATTTTTATTTTGTTGCTTCAAAATAGATGGGAAACCCATTGTTACAGGAGTTACCTGAACCTACGAAGAGTGAGATACACAAGGAACCAGACGAGTACAAGCATGAACCAAACCAAGCCAGTGCTGGTGCCCAACAATCAAACATACTGCTTCTCCTGTCCTGAGTACCCATCCTGACAGATGGGGCCCAAGTCACAGCCTTTTGTGAACATCTGAAGGAGCAGAGAAAGCTCATGGAATGGAAAAGTAATATCTATCTGTTAAAAGACAAAATAGTAGTTATTGAGAATGTATAAATCTGTATGTTGGGTATAAAGATGGTTTAGGTATGTTGTTTAAGTTGTAAATGTTGGTAAGAAGGAATTTCAGTAATGAGAATTAAATACAATGGAGTGGTTAGATTTATGTACGTATTAAGTCATGTGGGACCTAAGCATGATGCAAACAGTATGGGATAAGGAGCAGAGATTGTATTGGGTCTGGCTGACCCCCACAGCAGCCCCCACAGTGCTGTGCTTGTATTGGTAGCTAGAAAGGTGGTGATAACACACCGGTCTTTTGGCTATTGCTGAGCAGTGCTCACACGGCATCACGGCTGTCTCTTCAACATTCCCCACCCCTCTCACCAGTAGGCTGGGGTGGGCAATGTCTTGGGAGGGGACAGAGCCAGGACAGCTGACCTAAACTGACAAATAGGATATTCCATACTATAGGGCATCTGCTCAGACACAAAAGCTAAGAAAAAGGAGGAGGAAGGGGGGCATTTATTTTTTACGGCATTTCTCTTCCAGAGCAACTACGACGTGTACTGAAGCCCTGATTCCCAGGAAGTGGCCAAACATCGCCTGCTGCTGGGAAGAACATCTTTTGTCTTCCTTCAGTTCTGCACATGTGACTTTTGCTGTTGCTTCATTAAACTGCCTTTATCTTGACAGACAAGAGTTTTTTCATCTTATTTTCTCCCCTGCTGTTCTGCTGAGGAGAGGAGTGATAGAGCAGCTTGGTGGGCGTCTGGTGTCCAGCAAGGTTGACCCACCATGCACATGAAGAGATTAAGATATGCAAAGAGCACAGAATAGACATAAAAGTGCTTCCTGCAAGACTGACGATTGTACTTTGTAGTGCCACCTGCCACTGAGAAAGCAATTTTAAACATAATTGTGACAAATTATAACAGCAAACAGTTCTCGGAATTGTGAATACTACTTTTATTTTTTGTAATATTAAAATTACAGAACTACCAATCAAAGTTCCGCTGTAGTAAGAGACTTTGATTTAGGGAAAACCCACTATGATTCACACTGTGAATTTATCTTTTCGTTATTTAGTCAAGGGTGTGGGTGGAAGTTTCTCCTTAGGGAAAGAAGGATGAAAGCCATTAGAACATTTTAAAATATTATCAGGAATAATTAGGGGAAAAGGGAAATAGCCTGAAGAGTCAAATACAAGCCCTAGGTAAGTGAGGTACAAAGTACATGGAAATGTAGTCACTACATGTACTGAGACAGAAAATTGTTCCAGGCTGGGGAACTCTTCTGGGGAAATAAGCCTCCTTTTATGCTTCTGCCTAAATCCTTTTCAGTCAATGCTGGAAAGGCAGAAAGTGCTGGATAGACCTCTGGCAGTGCTTATGTTCCTATGCAGACTGAACAAACAAGGAACAGTGAGTAGAATACCTAGCAAAGGGATACTTCAAGGTCTCTTGCCTCAGTACAAACAACAAGGGTGCAGTTTTAATGAGGAAGAAATGTGCAAATAAAACAAGATTGCTGCTAATACAGGCAGACATAAGCCTTACTTCCTGGGTGTACGATGGAAAAGCCCTTGAAAATGCTGGCCCTTTCTTACCAACAGTGTCAACCCCCTCTTCCATAGGCACCCAGTTTGGGTTTAGCAGTGACTTAGCAGATGAATGCCAGACCTGGGAGGGTGATTCAGGGTGACCTGACTGAGGTACTGATGCTCATGGTCCAGGCAAGAGCTGCCTGTGAAGAACAACTGGGTCTAAGTAAGGGCAAAGTTTATCTCTCTCCACAGGTTACATGGAGATTTTTGGCAAACTTCAGGCAAGGCCAATGTGTCAGGAGTTTCCCAGATCTTGTACCCTGATAGACATGAAGCTCCTGCAGCTCCATGCCCCCAGGCCAAGCCAGCAACAAGGCTGAGCATGTATTCCCATGAGGTGCATGCACACAAGCACACACATACAAAGACACTATGGATCCCCCAGCAGCTGGGCTCAGACACCTCATCCACCCAGCAGCTACCCTGGGATGTGCTGGTGTCCCCTGCTGCCTCATGTGCACATACACCAATGGATGTCACCACCCACCCCAGATCCCACAGCCTCCCCAATTGCTGATTTAGCCCCCCATCCCTCCCTCAGGTAGCCATCCCACTGAACCCTGGTCTCTCCAGTACCCAGCCCTGGCTTATGGCCACTTTGACACACAGCTCATCCAGCTGGATCTTCATTAGCCCTCACACACATACCTATGTGCCCAATTGACATGCATGCACCCCAGTCTCTCCAGTTGCAGCACCACAGCCACAGGGGTCTCCAGCCACTTATCCTACCCCAGGGGCTGTCACTGAGACCCCACACACACCCCTGCACACAGGACAGAGCCCCTGAACTGGGAAAATGGGTAGAAATTGGTTTTAGTGAGAGGCCAGGACAGACTGTGCCTATCAGATGCAACACAATGCTCCTGCAAGCAGTGAGAGACTGTGTAGACACTGGCTGGTACTCAATGAAAATTTTCCTGTATTTCAAGGGGTCTCAGTTTCATTTTGACATATTCATGTCTCCTTCTGTTGAGTTTTGAGTTTTTTGTCTGAAGGCATGTGCTTGCAAAGGAGATGGTGGCAATGTGCTAGCTGCCACACCATGGGAAGAGCAGATGACCAGAACCTCTCCTCCCTCATTTGAGGGAGATGTGCTGAAGGACACGCAGTAGGAAGCCAATGCAGACAGTGAAACGGGACATGACTTTGTAGCCTAACACTGTGGAAATTCCCAAGACGGAGGGAAGCCACTGCTTCTGCTTCCTCTTCCTGATGCTCTTTAATGTTTTTCACTTGATGACTTTTCAAATGGATAAACAGCTCTCAAAGCTAGTGCTGAAGTCCAGGACTTTCTAGTTCTGCCACTGGCTGCTTTGGAAAGTAATTATTTATTTTAAATTTCCTGGAAAACAACCAGATGTTCCCTCTCACCCTCTGCCTGACTCAATATCCTCTTGGTAACATTAAAATCTGGCCATAGGGAAAAAAAAAAAAAAGAAAAAAGAAGAAAGATATAAAGATATGGAGGTATTGATCAAGAACTATATAGACCAGCCTGTAGAAACATATGCAGGAGAAATATTTACAGGGAAATAACACTGGTTTAGAAACACAGTTAAAGAAGTTAAGCAGCATGTCACAAATCCCAGGATCGTGTGAGCCATAGCAGACCCGGAGAAGCAACCAACATGCACAACTGTTTTTGTTCTTGTCTGAAAATCAAGATAGATTAAGAATAATCAACAGTGAAGTTTCCTTGGACTATGAACCATGAGGCTGAATTTCTTTACATCTACAAAACCTGTACCTTTTGAGGAATTATTGTCCTAGTCATTTCAAATATCAGCACTGGGCTGCTGCTTCTGCTTTTGAAATGTCCTGTTATTAGCTTTATTCCTCCAGACAAGCAATGTGACTTGCATTGGGTGGTATAAAGTAATTTACTTTTCCTAGGAATGGTGTCTATGCTGCTGAACCTAGGTATAATTAGGGGGTGCTACACTACAGTGAGTGAGAATCATATACCAAATACATTATCTTTAGCTGATGTTTGGGAAATTAAGTACTTCCCAGCACAGTTAAAATTTTCATCCTGTATTGAGCTCCTTCAGAGCAAAACTTGCTCATGTATCAGAAAAATATGATACTGGTATGTATTTGTATTTCTCCCTCTCGTACTAACATTTACTGTTTCCCTTTAAAGGTTCCCATGGAGGCTTTTTACCTCCAACAAGGACAGCAATAGCAAATCCATTCTGAAAGACGTCCCACCTGTACTTGACAGCTTCTAGAGTTGGCAAGCATGCAGCTACTTCAGGTCATCTGCTCTGATGCTTAGCCATCCTTGCAGTTAGAAATGCTTTCCTCAGTGTAGGGGGCTATACTGTAGGTTCCCGCATGTGTCCTGGGTATTTAAACACCTTTTATCATTGGTAGAGACGTAACCAATACATTCAATGAAGCATAAAGAGCAATTAATCTAGAATTAACTCTCTAGAATCCATTATTCAAAATGGAAGCTTAGACACCTAAATAAATTACGGTTATCTACACAACAAAACACAAATTCCATCTCATTACTCATCTGCCTGTACTGGAGATGCCCACCTGGGGTGGGCTGCCATGACACAGGAGCTATGGAGACCTACATCCTTCCAGGGATGTGGAGGTCAAGTGGGATTCCCTAGAGCATCTCAAATAGTATTAATGCTCAGGCATCTGTACTCCAAACCTCATGTCTAAACTTAACCACTGTTGTTTAAGACCATTCTAGAGTCTTGGAGAATGGTCACTGCTTCCCTTTTAGGAAAAACCTTCCGTATATTTAACATCATTTGTCATGGCTCCCCTCGCTCTTCCTTCCATGAAGCAGTGAACACAGTCACAAAATGGTTACTTTAATCTTCCTTTTCCAGACTCACAGAAATTCTTGTTGAGCTTTATGGAATCCTTCCGACCAGAGATGATCTATCTGTCTGAATCCAAACATGCTACTGCAGCTGAGACCTCACCCGTGGTGGCAAGAGTATAAACATTATTTTACTTACCATACATATGGGAACCTAGTTTATGCATTCTAGTAACACAACTGATTTTTTTTTAGTATTAGTCAAAAATTGTTCAATCATTTCTGCCCTCAGTTTTGCTGACATCATGAGATTGTTTTAGGTAGAACTTTTAGTTAGTTGATGACAGTCCTCCTGCAGTTATAATACCATCTATTCCTAGATAAGAACAGTTCTTTGTAGTCTTTTAAAGATATTATTATCACATATTATGACATAATATGATGTATTTTTTAAAATATTAAAACATATGTATCATGCATATAGCATGTTATTAATTATAATACAATGTTATATTGTTACTCTTATATGTTATTTCCTATTTTTTCTCCAGTTTGTCAAAACTTTGTGCCATAAATATTCTAAATTCATGATTAAAAAAAACCTATGAAATGTAGCTCCATGTTACCAGAAAAGAATTTCCTTATTTATTAAACACACTATAACATTGTCCAAAACAGAAGGCTCAGGCAAAATAAGGACAGTAACATTACTTAAATACATTGCGTCACTACCTGATGATGAAACTGTTACACATCATTTTTACTAATCAGAGGATATTATACAGCATGAGTCAGACTGTCACTGATTTATGCTATATAAACAGACCTGAGAAGCGTGTTCAATAGCTCAACAGTGAAACTGAGACAGACAACCTTAGACAAGGATGAAGACGCTTTCATTCCTGTTGCTACACGTGGCCATCTCCTTTGCTTTTCCTGTGGCTCCAGAAGCAGAAGATGAAAGAAAAACCCTAAAGCTTGTAGAGGTAAATATTTTTCAGTGCATTTCTAAGTGAAGCATAAGGTAGTCTGAGAGAGAACTATAATTGCAATTCTTTTCACAGAATATGGCTTGAAATTAAAGGTGTAACATTTTGCAGGGGTTTCAGGAGAAAGCTTTTCCTATCAATCTAGAAAATGTGTGAAAATTATGTGGAACTTATTTACCCAAAAGTCATTTGAATATTGCATAGCTTCACTTTTGATGTTGTCAGTAAAGTAATAACAAAACTTCCAAAGCATAAGTTCTGGCAGCAAGGCTCTGGAGCTGTGCAGAAATAATCACTCAGCAACAATTTACATTTCAGAACGTGCTTTGAAACTTGTGATATGATCACTCTCAGAAACATAAGGCAGGAAATTTTCTTGAAGCAGGCATGTATTTTAATTTTTTGCTGAATAGAACTTTTACAGAATACTTTGAAAAAATGGGACATCTATGAGAAATACAACACTTACATAGACGCAACACTATTTACTTGAGACAAAATTGATGAAATTTCGTAGGAAGACCTGAGTTCCTGATATCATATTTCATAGCTAAAAATGAATGGCATGATTCACGTGCTGATTCTGTAGTAGTAGCCACCTGCTTTGTTGGCATTCGTGGTTGTGTGGAGTCTCACTGCCAATCTTTATTCCCTTGAATGAGACCAGTTTTGCTGTGACAGTAATTGGACACCATAAATAATGAGGAATTACTTATTAATAGTAAAGATTAGATTTTAAAGGCACTTCTTCATATATTCCATCAGTGAAACAAGAAATTCAGAAAACTTTATGAAAACTGTAAATTATATCTCACTCTTCACACCGGTTCCTGGAGAAAATAGGTTGTTCATGCTCCTGGTAAACATAGGGGGTGTTGATATGGGAATAGTTCAAGATTACATAGAAAATTTAAGTGTGACTGCAGACAGTGCTGGTATGTCATGATTCTTCTCTCTTTTTTTTTTTTTTTTTTTTTTTTTTTTTGTTCAGAATTATCTACAGAATTTCTACAATCTTCAAAGGAGTCATGAGCCTCATTTAAGAAGGAAGGATGAAAATGCCCTTTCTGAAAAACTCAAGGAAATGCAGGAATTCTTTGGACTGCAAGTGACTGGGAAACCTGATCTTGAAACTTTGGAGATGATGAAAAAACCCAGATGTGGTATACCTGATGTAGGGCAATATGTGTTCACAGCAGGGAATCCCAAATGGAAAAGAAATAATCTGACATACAGGTAACCTTTCCTAATCTGGTACAAAAAGATATAAATCTAGCATCCCAACTTTGAGGGGTCTGGAGTAGGTACATTACACCATATACAGACATCCAGAGTGATTAATTGATTTCTGTACGAAGGCAGGCACACTAGAAGACAGTATCTAAAATGAAGACATTATTAATTTTCATTCATGTAAGACATGTCTAAGTTTTCTGACTTTTGCACAAGTTACTATTTTTCAGCTAAAATTCTGTATTCTTAACAATATATAATACATTTGGTTTCCTTTTAAGGATTTTGAATTACACCCCAAAGATGAGACAAGCTGATGTAGATGCAGCGATCCAAAAAGCTCTCAGTGTCTGGAGCAATGTGACGCCACTGACGTTCCAAAAGGTTGAGGACAAAGAAGCAGATATAATGATCTCTTTTGCCTACAGAGGTAACTGATATATTTATGCATTAAATAGCCATGTGCAATCATAGAAATAATTTAGGATACTAACTGATTTTTTCCCTTTTCATTTTAGACCACCACGACAACTCTCCTTTTGATGGCCCCAATGGGCAACTGGCTCATGCTTTCCAGCCTGGTGAAGGCATTGGTGGAGATGTGCATCTTGATGAGGAGGAAGCCTGGACAAAAGATGGAAGAGGTAAGGACTTTGTAACTAGATCCATTTATATAGTCTTACCTCGAACAATCTTAGTTCGTGAGCCTGATCACAGGCAAAAAGTGAACAAAAGTGGCAGAATGTGTCCTTTTAAATTGTTTTCCTCTTTTTTTTTTTTTTTTTTTTTTTTTTTTTCCTTTTGGTCATTTGTAGGAATCAGTTCTTAGAAAAGAGACTTTTAGGTCATAGTGGTCTATAATGGCAACAAAGTGAGCACTTCAAAATATTTTTCTTGTTCAGATGAAACCTAAAACTTGGATACAGGAACATCTGGTGGTAAACTTCTCAAGTCAAATCCTTTATCTTCCTTAACTTAGCACTTCAAAGTTTGGTGCTAACTGGCATATTCAAGTATCACCAAAACTGTCATCTCAGTGCTTCTTTTGAAGGTTGTGGGGGTTTTTTCTGTTGGATGCCTGAACCACCACGTGTCACTGGCATGTCCTTGATCTGAGCAGTTCATGTGATAGCAGGGGAAACAGGGTTTGTGTTTAAGACACAAGGGCACTAGAGAAAGGACAATGAGACCACAGCTACAGCCAGACATTCTTTAAGTACTCATATAGCTCTTCTGTAACAATATTTTTGAGTCATGATGTTGATAGCATTACCTACAGCCTGTCTTGTACCTGTAGTGTATTTTGGGAGGATGGATAAGTACTTTCCATTTAGTCAATTGTGCTGAATACTGAAACAGATTTTACCTTGGTTCATGTGATTTTTATCCTACAGGATACAATTTGTTCATTGTTATTGCCCATGAGCTTGGCCATTCGCTGGGTCTGTCTCATTCAAATGATCCTGGAGCACTGATGTATCCAACTTACTCCTACACGGACCCCAGTGAATTCCTTCTTCCTCAGGATGACATTGATGGCATTCAAGCCATCTATGGTAAGAAAAAAAAAATATTTAACATTTCCACTTGGGAGGCTGGTAAACAATAATAAGAATACATTTAAAATATGCCTATTCCACCAAAATGAGAAGTTTAACTGTTGCTGAACAATGGATAACAAAAGGGAAAATTCCTAGAACCTAACTTCAGCTAAAGTCTGGTTCTGCAAAAAAACTTATTTTGGAAAAGATGAACACAAATGGCTTTATCAACATTAAAAGCCTTCTTTTAGTGACAGACCCTTAGTTTAAAACCATATGCCTTCTCATTCTCTGTAAAGAGGCTTCTTGGTGTCCTCAGAGATCTTCTAAACACTGTCTTTATATTTCTCCATACTAAAAGATAAAATATTCTTCCCATAGGACAGTCTAATGCTGCTGTGCAGCCAACAGGCCCCACAACTCCACAAGCTTGCGACCCAAATTTGACATTTGATGCTATTACTACCCTACGTGGAGAAATAATATTCTTCAAGGGCAGGTAACAAAAATAAGCACATATACTATCTCCTTAAAATATTCAGTAGTTTTAAAAAATCTGTAATCCATGAGGGAAAAGTGTCCTTTTTGGAATGTAGTAGAAAGAGAAGCACTAGAAAACTATTATGTTATTTACACAAGTGAGAGCTCTCCAATCATTAATCCTAAGAGCCCTAGTTGACAAGAGCAGTGAAGGAAATGAGGGCTTTTAGATTGTTTTCCAGCTATTCTGCTGCTGTTGCAAAGCAAGAGCATTCCTACATCCGCCAGCGATGTGCCCGTGGGTCCCACACTAACCCTTCTGCTGCTCCTCGATACCAGAGCAGGGGCAGAACTGAGAGCACTGTTATGTAGAAAGATGCCTGTTGGGTGGTTACCGAAGCCAAATCTTAGCCTGCTTGTCCTACAGAGAAGTAGAAGGGCTTATATTTATCTTGCCTGATTTTTAGCATGTAACTGTGGTGCTAAAGTTAAAAGTGCAGTCACTCAAGATTTCCTTCACATTCAGTGGAGGGATATGTTCACATCCAGGTACCCATCTCCTCCCTGTTATACTCCAGGAGCTATAATTATTACTTTGCACTTACGATCACAATGGAACTATTTCATTACATAATTTTTGTTTAAAACAGATATATGCTGCGCAAACATCCTTTGAGGGCAGAGGCGGAGCTCAATTTTATCTCACTGTTCTGGCCAAATTTACCAGCAGGAATTCAAGCTGCTTATGAAAACGTGGAGAGAGATGAAGTTTTACTTTTCAAAGGTAATGGAATCTGAAATTCTCCACTTTTTTCTGACCAGTTACTCCTTGCTCCTTTGCAAACTATGCAATTATGGAAGTCAAAGTGTTTTTTAAGGAAGATCAGTGAAAGAGAGAATATTACAAATCTGCAAATAATTAAACCAGAGGATCATAGAGTTATATTGTTTAAGGGATCTCCAGAGGTCCTAATACTGAAACTTGCCCTCTGTTATAGTTAATCTCTAAAAAACAAGACATGGGAATAGCTTCCCTTCTCCAGGTCTAGTTCTCTTCAGGTAACAACATTTCACTTTATGCAGAGGGACTTTTGCTAAATTGAGTTGGTAAATACAGACATTTGTACACTACTGTTACTGATATGCTTATTAGTATTTTGTGATATTTGGGGGCGGGGGGGAAAGTCTGTGGAAAGGCATACTGTGAAAGGAAAGTTGCTAACTGAAAAAACAATTAGTTTTTTTCTTTAAAGGTCTGAAATATGCTTTAAGTGTCTCAAATATCTTCATTATGCATCTGTTACAGTACATGATATATTGTCATACATGAATGTGTTCATTACTTTTTAAATTACGAAAGCATTTTCATTAGACACATGCCCTTCTTAATGGTTTAATTTAATGCACATTGTCTAGTTTTCAAAGTAGTATATGGCTGTATAATCAAATAGCATATTACAGGCATTTAATAATCTCAATATCCCAACCCAGTGTCAGTGGATTAACTCATCAGTCTCCAGCCCTCCCTAAGTAGTTACCCAGACAAACACTTCATATTCATTTGAAAATAAAACCTTGGAAAAGTGCTATCCATACACCTTATGATTCTAATGTTTGACTCATAAAACCGAAATACATCTCCACTGTCTTCATGATGTAGCCCCAGTGCAAGAATTAGAACCATTTTCTAAAGTAAGAAACTGAAATGAATAATGCTGATATCTAAGACATATTGTTTCCTACCCACCTAAAACACAATTAAATGCTGTTTACAAATAGCAAAAACAAATGAAATGCAATTATATTTTTCAGAGGGTAAATACTGGCTTCTCAGGGGATACGACATTGCACCTGGCTATCCTAAACCAATCTATCATTTGGGGTTCCCGAAGACTGTTAAAAGAGTTAATGCAGCTTACAGTGATGAAACCACGGGAAAAACATACTTCTTTGTAGCTGACAGATACTGGAGGTAAGATTCAATGTTCATTTAATAGAAGGTTTATTTTCACTTGTCCCTGAGGACTCATGTAATACTATAAAAGTCAAGTGCAATAATGTTTAAACCAGGTATATTCCAGAAATTACTCAAATCTCTCAAAGTTTAAAAATTTTAAGCATTTTCTAGGAAATGTCAACATTTCTAGAGGATTTTTTTGCCATATATTAGATTCCTGTAGGAGCAATGTAATTGATTGCAACTGAATGAAACATCTGCCCAATAAGAGTGATTTTCTAGTAAATTATTCACTTTTTCTCCACAAGAGTGCTGCCTTCCTGTGCGATGCTGTGATAGCATCCACTTTTCATTTACATTTCAAACAAAAATGAACTGCTAATAAAAAGTGTTCTAATTTAATTTCTCTATGAACAAACTATAAATATTCTCCAGTTGTACAGTTGGTCATATTTATAATTCAAGAGTAGCTCATGACAAATTTCAGAGAGTAATTTTGTTTAAGAAGCACGTAGCTGACACTTACACAAGTATGCTTCAGGACTGTGCTACCATCTTCTACTCCCAAGTTTTATATTTTGCTTTTATACTGAACTGGATATCCCATGCCTTGAAATAGAAACTCATTTTAGGTGCAAGTGATGGCCAAGGCTCTGAACAGTCCAGAAATGCATGAATAAATCCTGGCCTGTATTGCCAAGGTCTTTGAAAGTCTTGTTGCAAACTTTACCAAAGGCAGAATTTTGAGATCTCAAGACACTCATAATGTGAGAACCTTTATACATAATAGGAAGAAGCAAAAATCTACTTTAGCTAATCTTTATAAGACTTGTTGGTAACAGTGGAATTGTATATGTGTATGAATTTGCTTTGGACTTTCAAAATATTGTCTGCTTCCTCACAAACTGTAATGATATTTCTTGTGTTAAGATACGATGAAAACAAAAAAACCATGGATCATGGTTATCCCAGGAAAATAGTCTCTGACTTTGGAAAAATTGGCAGAGTTGATGCTGTTTTCCAGAAAAACGGTAAGTAAAACATACCTTTTATCTGGGTTTACTTGAATATTTAGGCTTCTGTAAATAGAATTATTTGTTTTCAAAAATCTGTTATTAACCTTAATGAGAAAGTAATTAAAAATAGCAAGTATATATGGGTTGCCTATGTTGGGTTTTTTCCCTAAATACTGGAAAGGAGTCACCTATGAAGTATAATTGGATTAAATTTTATTTCTAGGCTATGTCTACTTCTTCCATGGAACAACTCAGTTCCAGTTTGATCCTCGTGCCAAACGGATTGTTGGACAAATGAAGAGCATCAGCTGGTTTAATTGTTAATTGCAGTATTTTTCCATATGCACACTCTATGTTTTTATGTACTGAATTTTTCAGCGTGTCATGACTATCAGGTCAGAATGTATTTCTGCCCAGATTCTGTGGGAGTATGGTTTTAAGAATTATTTATTGTAAAAAAAATACATTTATATAATTTATGACAATTTCACTTGCTAAATTAAAGTTTACAAATATATTAAGTTGTATCATTGTGTCCTTGGTGTCTTACTTGCAGTAATAATCAAGAGTCAAGTCTATCTTCCAAACACTAAAATATACATTCTGGCAGGAAATGTCAGATCTTTTTCCCAAAGCCAGAGAAAGGAGCATCCAGCTGACTCTATCATCCCATACAAGCCCTGGTGAAAACCCTATGGGTAATTAGGCCAGTTGGGGCTCATTAGCATCAGTCTGCAAATCACACTTCCACTTTCTGTTTCTCTTTCCCCAGCTTCCACTCTTAGCCATCTCTCCAAGGTGTATGCCTTTGCAAGCGTAGGCAAGGTTATTTCTCATGTTTTTATGTTTAGGAACTGGGTTTAAGCCTGGAAATGTAGATTAGAAAGGACCTCTGAGATCACTGAAACCTCTCCTTTGCTACCACAGGTAACCACTCTTTACTCAAGGCTCTTTCAAGCACTTACTCCTCCAGTAATTAGTAAAACCCTCCTAATTTCACTGGGTTACAGAATGAAGAAGTTTACTTAAAAAAAATGAAAATTCCTGGCCAAAAATATTTCTGATGCAAAAATTCATGAAAAAGATTGCTTGACTTCCAGCTTAACTGCAATTTTTTCAAATATCCTCCACTAAAATGGTGTTTAAAGTGTTACCCACTTTCTCTTTAGTCTTTGTAGCTCAGCTGGTAATGTTAGAAGCCATATGACCATTACGAAATATATTCTCTCATACACTTTCTTTATTATTAGACCTGTTTAAGAAGAAGGTTTCCGGTTACTGTAATAGAAGTAATAGCATTTTGAGAAAAGAATGTATAACCTTATAAAAATGTGTCTGTTCAATTTTTTAAACTACTTAGCTCCCTGTATTAAAAGCCTATAAATTGTATCCCTCGTAAATAAAGAACAGACTTGGTAATTCTTACATTTATTAAATTCAGGAGTAAAAATTAGTCTAAATACTATTCGAAGATAAGAAATTGTATAACTGTAAGTTAAATTGAATATATTATATTCTTTATAAAACTGGGGCGGGGGGGGGGGGGGGGAGATCATAAAAATAAAACTAAATTACATTAAATCAAAGACCGTAATGAAGAAATTGATTTATGTGAATTCTGTTCTCACAAGGTGATTTAGGTATCGGTTCTTTAATTTGAAGCATTAGTAGCAGTGCTATTTAATCATATTTTCTTGTGTAAGCCGGTCCTACTGAGCTACCAATGACAATGAAACCAAAATTTCTTTTAGAAGTACATAATTCCAAGTTGATTATGTTGTTTTAGCAGAGATGTTCTACAAACATAACATGAGATTTACAGGGAAAGATAATATTTCTTACTACACCAATTATGCATTAAAAAAAAATTTAAAAAATTGGAGTTCACATGTTCCCTTCAGATATGAAGTAAAAGCAGAAGATCTCACGGTAATGCCAGAACAATTCCTCAAATGTAAAGAAGAATGCTAATCCCTCTCTAGAAGAAAATAGTAGAGGGAACTCATGGGGCAGAGAAAATGTTAAATGGGAGACAAGGGGTCTTTCTTTCCATGTTCTGGGGGAAAGACAGAATTAAAGGGTAATTTAAAAACCATAGAAGACTAAGAAGTTAAAGGGAGGATTAAGTTTATAATGGCATTTTTTAGACCAAGCTTTTGGTATCCTGTGAAGTTCTGATTTTTAGTTGCCTGGCACATTTTTTTGTTTTGTGGATTTCTCTTGAGCGAGAAGACTGAGAGAGCAAAATGAAGTGATTTCTTTGTGGAAAACCTTCCCTGTGCTTATGTGAGTGACTCTTTCCTTTGCCTGCATGAGCATGGCAGTTGCTCCATCCCAGCCACACCATCAGGAGGAGGGTACATCTAGTGCCGGCAGCTCTCACCTGCCTGCAGGCATATATTACTTCCAGTAATTTGGGATCTGGCTCTTTTCAGTTCAGTCCACACAATCACCTGTCATTTGCTTACTCCTTTTTAATAAATTTACAGTTCCTATTTGCTAATTACTGTACTACGGTAGAGTACCGTACCACTCCCTAGTGTCTGGTTACTGGTTTTGTGTATTTGTAGCTCGTATCGTTATTAACTGAGCACATTTGCCCAGGCAGAGATCCATTCCCCTAAATAAATGTTTAGTGCATTTGAGGTGCTATCAGGTATCCAAGCCACCCGTGCAGGTATGCAACAGGATTTCTGGGAGACCAGCACTTCCCAAAGCCCCACAGAGCCTACGCTGTCTCTAGGCACCTATGTTCAGGTGGTTGAATCCTGCCCTCACAGGCTGCAGCCTTTGCTAAAGGTTTGCCAGGGGTCAAATACAGTATTTGAACCACGCTGTTATGCCATGGCTTTCACTCAAGCTAAGTAATGATTCAGCTTTTTTGAGTCTATGGGAGGATTGAGCCTGCAAAGCAGTGGCTCAACTCAGTTGCCTGAACAGGTATCTAGTGCCATTAAGGTGCCTGAAGGTTCCCAGTTAGCTTCCAACCAGTCCAGAAGCCAAAGGTCCCCTGTAGGTCCTGGATCTCAGCCACCAGGCCTGTGTCAATGTCTCAGGTTCACTAGACTGTCTCAAAAGCATAACAAATCACTGTTGATGCGGTTTAATTGCAGCCCAAGTGTTTTCATGTGATCTCAAGCTTAGGGTCTCATCGCAGTCAATGGTGCTGGTCAAAATGTTTGGCGGGCTTCTGAAAGCTGCACAAATCATCCTGAGTTTACCTCTGACGTGTGGTCAGATCAAATGCTGTCTAGATGTCATTTGACCATATTGATTAGATTTCTGTTGATATAATGCAAACTGACAGTTAACTCACGTGCAGACACCCATGCTGTGAACACCTAGGAAAGCTGAATCCCTGCTGGTATTGTGTTAAGATCAGCATGATGCATCAGTATTGATGATTCCTGTGATGTTCTGTGTAGCATCACTTGGTACTACTGATGTGATGAAGATAGGCAGTGACCTTTCCAGGGTAAAGCATGAGTCACATCACTGCAGTCTAAATAAAACAAATTATAGGATGAGAAAAAAAGTCACGAAGTAAATAAACACCCACCAACTCCAACCAGTGTCAAAAACAAGCATTAGGAAACCATAACCAGCAGCTGCTTACACAGCTTCTTCTTTTCCCAGATCTCAAGGCCAGCTATTGGTGCATTTGTGAAACATTGCTTGCAAAAAAATGTCTTCAGGCCTCTCTCCTATGGGTATTGGGAACCAGCTGCTATGTTGTGTAGGTGGTCAAGTTGCAAAACCATAGAAGTGCTTTGAGTGTCATAGGCCTCCATCATCTGTCACTCAGATGTCTTCTGAGCAGCACTAAGGTAGCTTGAGCTGTTAGCTGAAACTAGAAATATAGTCTAAATTAGTTGCTTAAGCTTCTCTGTGTTCAGTAAAGACAGAGAGCACCTATAAAGGCCAGTTTGTCCTCTTCTAAAATAGCTGGTTGAATAACTCTCCATAGATATGTATTTCTCCATCTTCTATAGAAGAATGCTTAATTAATAAAGTTAGGTGCAACTAATCTTAACCTAGCTGCTCTCACTGTCTCTATCCTTCCACCACCACACAGCAGACAGCTGTGGGGATCTGATGCCAACCACAGTGGGAATAAAGATAACCACTTCTCCCAGCGCATATTGAATCTGCTTATAGTGCTGCCTTGATTTTTTTACAAAATTATATTCATATCAGCCAAAACCTGTTCCAGAAATATGTTCTAGTGCCATTGGAAAATATGTTTGGTGCAAAAGCCACTGAACAGGGCTTTGTCTTTTGTGACCTATACCATGCACATTAAGTAAGGGCATAGCACCATGGTTATTCCTTCTAGTTTTAAAACCTTCGAGACAAATAAATATATACATTTGAAAACATCAGATAGATCTCAAAAGAGAAAGTCTGTACTTCTGAATAAACACACGGGTCATTTCCATTATCAGTTCAGTTGAGCTTTCCACCTCAGAAAATTCATTGTCACCATTTGTACCTCAGCTACAGAACTGAATGAGATCCAGGCCTCATGGGTCTCTTACCTTACAGTACAATGACAATAAAAGCAAATTAAGGGAAGGGTTTGGTTTGGGTTTTTTTGTGGTAGCTGAGAAATGCCGTTAACTAACAAGTTTAACTAACAAGGCTACATTGTGAAATTTGGGCTACAAAATCCATCATTAATGCCTCCAGCTGGAGAAAAGCTGGCCGCAAGTGACAGCAAAAAAGCCAAAAACACGAAAGCAAGGATTTTCTAAAAAAGCCTCAGTCAGACATAAGGGTATTTCTTACAATTGTTTTGTAAAAGTTGAGTACATGCTGTCAGAGCTCCTCTGAGGTGCCAGCAGAAGAGGAAGGTGCTTGGCCAGCACAGGGTGAAATCCCATAATATGTCACAACTTGTATGACTTTTGAAACTTCCTTTATTCTGAATTACTTAAGACAGGAAATAATCATATCCCCTGTGGCTAATGTGGTTAAACTGAAGAAACCTTTTGTAATGAAATGGCAGATAGGTAGATGATGGATAGATAGATAAATAGATAGATAGATTAGATAAAAGTAGACACAGATACAAGACTATTCACACCCTTTAGGCTCGATTTTTAGGGTAAAATCTTTTTCATTTATGTGTATCTTGGATTCCACTAGTATAACTTAAAAGAAACACACCTTTTAAAAAGGTTTCAGGGAAGTGGTGGGGAGGGATTTGGAATTTTCATCCATTTTCCAAAACACCCAGTCTCACTATCAATCAATTTAAAAAGAAAACTTTCTGTTTACGGCAATTTCTCCCCGAGTTTTAATTTTTTGGATGAGATTCATATCTGGTGCATGACTCCCATTTTCTAGGCTGAAAATGGTTAAGAGTCCCTACATTTCATGGCCCCATTTCACACAGCTGGGTCAGGGCAACTTAAAAGGTTTTGCATTTGCCCACCATTTCATCTGGCATTAAATTGCACAGGTTCACTAAAATTCAGTGTAAAATAACTAAAAGTGAGTGCCAGTTTTCCAGTTTTGAAATGGTAGCCAAGCAGCTTAGGAGTATTCAAATACTAACTGACTTCAGATGTCTGTGAAATCAGATGCTTTTAATTAAATTTGATAGTGTCAGTCAGCACAGTGTTATAGGATGCGTGGAGGAATTCGGAGCATGAAACACCCTGAGTCAGTCTACAGCTGACTCTACAAAGCACCCCATAGCCATAGGGACTGGGATGCGAGACAGGATGCACATGGAGAAGAAAGCGGACTGCTCTCCTACCAGGACAGAGGCGAAAGTGAGAATGAAGGATCTTCCACTTTTGCTTTTAGCATGTGCAGCTGTTTCTAATGCCCTTCCTGTCCACCCAGAGAAAGACAACCACGAAGATGCAAAGCTTGTGCAGGTAACTGCCCAGCCCGTACCTGAGATCTATTGAGCTCTCTCTTCTTAGATATTATCTGTGTGTTTCAGCTACAAGGCAGCTTGCTGTCTTTCTCAGACAACACTGTTACACAGAACTCTGCTGCACAAACTTTACTAAAGTGGGATGAATCTGTATAAATTGGAAATGTCAAGTAAATAAGTGTCAGGGACAACGTTGTCTGTTTCTGTTTAGCTATGATCCTCAGGAAAACATCTGTTGTGCTTCAAAATCACAGGCAGATGGTTTTGCCAGCAAAGTACACGAACAAAATCAGTCCTAAGGTATTTGTTTAAGAAACAGATCAAAATGTGAAATGTGTTTGCTTTATTTTCTCACTAGGACTATTTAAATAAATTCTATGCTGCTGAGCCAGATCCAAATCAGCTTGGATGGAAAATAAATGCTGAATCCACAGCTGAAAAACTGCAGAAAATGCAACAATTTTTTGGTTTGAAAGTGACTGGAAAACCAGATACTGAGACATTGGAAATGATGAAGAAACCCAGGTGTGGAGTTCCTGATGTGGGTCTCTATGGTGTTACTCTTCCAGGATGGAAAAAAACCAAGCTGACGTACAGGTAGTATTTCAATAATTACTTTTTGAGTTTAAATTTGGGGTTTGTGAATATCCACATCTGTTATATTTAGGTATAACTTTATAGCAATTTTTTCCAGTTGGGAATATAAAAATGTTTCTCTTTCCCCAGCTGTTAGCTATACATATTCCTGAGAGGAATTTCTGAGAGTCAGGCTTGGTATTTTTTATTTTCTGAGTCAACCACAGTATTTTGCCTGTTATGTATCACTTCTGACAAATATTCTGTAAGCCAAACAGAAATATCAATTGCACCCTGTACAAACCCTGTTATCCTCAAAACATGCTAAGACCAACAGTTTAGTAGTCACAGAAATCTGAGGAGATGCCTTTCCTCATGCTCAAAAGACAATCTTCTGGCTAAGGGCCATTTGGAGAAAAACCGATACTGTGTACACACAACTATTATTATTATTATGAAAAAGACCTGTTGGACAGTTATCGCATTCCTCAAACTTACTCAGTCCAAGATGAATCTTGGGAGCTATTGGATTACAGGTTAAATTGCTTCTTATACATCTCTGTTCATCATCTTAATATTAGAGAAATTCTTTCTGCAAACACTAAATATTATTACTTGAACCCTCGTAACTGTAGAATTGTGAACCACACGCCAGATATGAGCAAAGAGGATGTGGATAAAGCAATTCAGAAGGCATTTAAAGTGTGGAGCACTGTCACCCCCGCTGATTTTCAATCGTATTCACGAGGGAATAGCAGATATAATGATTGCTTTTGGGACCAAAGGTAATGCACTGGCTGCATACTAATGGTAAGATTAATTTAAAGATTTTCCAATAGTCATAGCATAAACTCAGTGTTGTTTCAACATCATATTATTTAGCTCATGGACGTTGCCCTCGTTATTTTGATGGCCCCCTTGGTGTCCTCGCTCATGCCTTTCCACCTGGCAATGGTTTTGGTGGTGATGCACACTTTGATGAGGATGAAGACTGGACCACAGGCTCAGTGGGTAGGTAAAAAAAGGTTTCTGAAGTGTTATGCAGATGGTTAAATTCCTTTCTGATTTTATTTCAGTGAAGGAATAGACTGAGATGAATCACAGCATTCACCATAAGAGCAGTGCGAAGATGTTACAGGCCATCCTCCAGCTGAGATACTCACGATGACGCTGACATAAAATCACCCTGATCTACTCCGGTCTTATTTAATACTGGTAAAGATACCAATGGGACAACCCTTTTCCAATACGAACGGTACAGGCATGGTCCACTCTTCCCTGGGGGCTGGTAGGGTCCGTGCCCACCGGAGTTTCACAACCCATGGCAAAAACTTTCTAACTGCTGCCCCTCACGGTGCACATGCCGGCACCAAGCCTGGCACCACCACACACTGCAGGGGAAGCACACCGTGCCTTGTAGCAGCCCTCAGGGGAGATCCCCACCCCCTAAAAAAAATTACAGACGCCAGTGATA
Organism: Falco cherrug; assembly: GCF_023634085.1. Classification (NCBI taxonomy): domain Eukaryota; kingdom Metazoa; phylum Chordata; class Aves; order Falconiformes; family Falconidae; genus Falco; species Falco cherrug. Next base: position 15,804,476 of record NC_073698.1, on the reverse strand, counting down.
ATGAATATATTTCACTAATAATACCAAGACAGATCCAACTAGGCTGTTATAGCTTTACTCTGCATTCAAGCTAGGATGGGCTTATACATGAAAGTGTTCTCCAAGCAATTTCAGTCACCTGCCAGCAGCTGGGAGTTTGAACGTGCTGTTCAGGCCACCCACGGGCAGTGTGTAGAGCTGTCTACAGGTGTGTGCCACCACGCCAGAACAGAGGGGAATGCTGAGTGCTTACCTATCTGGCTGGGACCCATCTGCTCCCCTCGATCCCCTCCCCTCAACCTTCAGGCTGGCCATGCAGCACCTACTGCCTCTGACAGATCTGTCAGTACAAGGGCACGTTACCCTGTTGTGCTCTAGAGCCTTATCTCATTCAGTTTTGGGATGGAAAACTGCAGAGGATAGCTGCCACAGGAGAATCGAAGTCACGCTGCAGGACAAGCAAGGAGCTAACAAACACGAGGTGCTGTAAGAGCACTGCACAAGGAGGAGAGCTGCGGGTTTATTGTGCTGGGAAAGATGAGGGGTGGGCATGTCATACTGATAAAATGCAGTGTTTTCCTCACACTGGGACTGAATGGGTCAACCTGTTTTGCTGCTGTTCCTTAACATCGTGACTCCAGCAGCCAGGCATTGCAGAATTTGTTGGAGAGCTCAGAGGACATGTGAGAGAGGACTGGAAATACGTGTGGAAAAGATGATGCTTTGTTTGGTTTTTTTGAGAAACAGTTATCTTGGCTCCAGCTAGCCTTTCTTGGGCAATCGATGACCAGTCCTCTGCTCTGCCACGGATTTGTGATCCTCACTAAGTCTGTTGATGCTGCTAGCTCCTGGGCTGCAGGGCAGATAATCATTCTTCCCTAATTTAGAAAGGTGTGTTACTTGGAGGGATGCATTTTGAAGGAAATTCCATTTTTTTTTCAATTTAACGTGTTAACACATTTCGCTGGGATTAAGCATGCATGAGCATAATATTTTAAAAAGATATAAGGGCTATGAAGTCCTAATGATAAAATGGTAAGTCGTTCTGCTAACCTGATATTTTTCCTTGTCTATTCATGATTTCATCTTTCTTTCTCAGGTTTGTAGGAAGGAGGGTGACACACAGACTGACACTTTGGTACCTCAAATGAGCACGGAGTACATGGTCCTATCCTTGCCCTGGAGAGCTGTTAGTGTGATCTGACTCACTACCTAACCTGCTCTAGCTCAGCTGGGAAACCCTGCCAGAACATTCCTCAGAGCTGCACCCACATTCACCCCCAGACATCTACTCATGCCACACACATACTTTCAGTAGCTAACAGAAAGAATAGCAGGAACGAGGGCCAAAAGTCACTCCCTTCTAGTCGGGGAAGAACACTACCTTATCCTTTACAAAAAATACATTTACATATATACATACTGTAGTGAATGCCAATGTATTGTACAAAAACTGTCGCTGAGCAATAGCCCCGCTGTGCTCATATCAGCCGTTTGCAGACCAAAATTAGACTGATCTCTCTATCCATTTTTTAAGGGTTCAACTTGTTCCTTGTTGCTGCTCATGAGTTTGGCCATGCCCTGGGTCTTTCCCATTCTAATGACCAGAGGGCTTTGATGTTCCCCAATTATGCCTACATCAGTCCCAGTGAATTTCCGCTCTCTCCAGATGATATAAGTGCCATTCAGTCCATTTATGGTGAGTAAAATCCATGGCTTTAAAAAAAGGAGGAGAGAAATAATCTCTTTCACAAAGTTTTACCATAAAAATAATTGTATTCTCATAATATGAAAAAAAGCATTTATATGTGAAAATATTAGTGTTTCTATAAATTTGGTGTATTCTTTCTAAAACCTAGGATATCCACCAAATGCTCCAGACAAAAGGCCAGCCACCCCTACCCCGCCTAAAACCTGTGGCTCCCAGATGTCTTTTGATGCTGTAACTACACTCCGACGAGAAGTCATTTTTCTAAAGGGCAGGTAAATATTGATATGACATTTTTCTCTGCAAAGTTTATTTTTTCTTGATTTCTACAAAGACTGAATACTATGCTGGTTCACATGATTATGATTATGGGATTTACAATGAGACAAATGGATAGGTTTCAGTTCACGGAAAGAAAGCTTTCAGCAGATACAAGTTATATTAATATTTTTCCAGCATCCCCTGAAAAAACATGCTTCATTTTTCTCCAGAAAACATCTCGGTCCCAATAAATCTTTATTCCCAAATGTATAGATGGTTACACCAAATAGTAAAATGACTAAATTCTGCAACCACTTCCTAAGAAATTAGTATGTTCTACCATATAGATGGGCCAATCTCTCCTCCTATGGTGACCTATGCAAGCCCAAAGTCACCAGGGTAAGTCAGTCATCCAGGGAATAACTTACAGTCAGGCTCATCTAGGACCCTATAACATTCTTACTTTATGGCATAGGAACAACCTGAATTTTTCAGCTGCCTGTAGCTGATCCCACTAATCAATCAGTACTGATGGGAAGGGTAATTCCAGAAAGCCAGAATAAACTTCCCACTGATGGGAGTATTTTCCTTTCTGACACATCTACCCAGGTAGCTCCACTGACAAGAAAGAGCTTGTAAGTCACAACGTTGTTCACATTCCTGTGCATATACAGAAATGTGTGTGGTTTGTTATTTACTACAAAAACTGTTTCATATTTAAATCAGGCACTTATGGCGAGTCTATCCTGATAACTCAGAAGTTGAACGTGAATTAATTTCTACCTTCTGGCCAACTCTGCCACCTGGTATTGAAGCTGCATATGAGAACATGAAAGATCAGATCCTATTTTTCAAAGGTTAAGTATGAGATTTTCTTTAATTTTTTTCTTACCTTTAATTTTGTGAGAAGATGGGAGAAAGGTAGGGTAGCTATACATACATAAAATTAACTTTTCAAATAAAGAAAGAAATAAATAAAACTTAGGATGTTTATTTTAATTTTCCTGCAACCTGCACTAAGGGAGCACATTTTTTTCTTTTAGTGTCTGAAAATCACTGGTGAAACTAATTCTTTTTTTTTTAACAGGCAATAAATTCTGGGTTATCAGTGGATATCAGGTGTTACTTGGTTATCCAAAGAATATCAACGCACTGGGCTTCCCTAAAGGTGTCAAAAAAATTGATGCAGCTGTTTGTAATAGAAACACAGGGAAGACAGACTTTTTCATAGGTGACAAGTACTGGAGGTAAGAAGAACTGACAAATGTTTTCTTATGATTGACTCCAATATAATCTGAATACAATTAAAATTGTCTAGTGCTAAAAGAGAATGTAGACCTTTAGCAAACTATATGTAACTGGGTCACTACAGTAATACTGCTTTTCATTAAAATGTTTCTTTGACTCCTGCACAGGGAGAAGAGTATAGCTTTGAGTTTTGCGAGCTTAAGGGTGTCCTGAAATGCACATTTAAGATATGGACCCATTTGGATGCATTGTGCCTGGAAATTGAAAAGGTTCCAGCATGTAGAGTATTTTTATGAATAAAATAGATAAAACTCTAGAAAATAAAGATCTGAAAGCTAACCTACTTCAACAGAAGGTTGGCTGGGATGGCTTGTGCAGCATTTCTCTGATTTCTGGAAAGTCCTGGATTATTTTGTCTCTTTCAGAGAGATAGAACTGATAGTTCATTTTCCTTTTTTTGGTGATCAACACTGAATTTGCAACATGCTCCTTCTAAATCCTATTGCCAAGCTGGCATGAGTGATTCCTGATTCCCAAATACCAGCAAACAGAAGCAAAAAGTCAGCTTCAGGAAGCTGATAGATTCCTCTTGTGTGCATGCACAACTGCTGCAAAGGACTTCTGCCGGCAACCAGGAACATGCATGGCTCAAACAGACTTTCTTGTGACCAGTTGTGGGGTTCCTCAGTGAGACATAGTGTCAGCTGGATTTTGAGCTCCATGTCGCTTCCTGTCCTTTGGTTTTGATAGTTTTGGAAAGAGTACTTACAATATCTTGCATTGCTTTGGTCACAAGGCAAAGGCATGCAAGAAAACCACAGCATGGATTTCTTACTTAATAACTCATCCTCTCAGTCTCATGTGCCTGTAAAAAGTATTTCTGGTATCCAAGGAGAAGTAAAACAAAGGCTTGCTTGTTTGCTTGGTTTTTTTCCTGGGAGGGTTCGTCAAATCTTGAAGAACCATTTAGGTCCTTCTTTCAGCCCCCACATTCAGCCCCATCTCATAAAAATTGTCCTGTCTCAGTTATTAGAAATAAGTCATCTTCCTTTCCTCCATCTAAATCTGTCAGCTGGTAGAGGGTTATGTACAGTATCACGTCAACATCTAAGAGGAGTTTAAAATTCGTGCAACAAATGCTGCATGAAATAAATTACAGCCACTATAGCAGGAATCAATCTGGCCAGATTCCACGTGCTGCCTGTCACAGTGCTATCGTGTAAATCCCGCCAGTGCTGTCAAAACTGTGGGTCTTACTTCATTTTTTCTCACTCCAGATGCTTCTTTGGAGCTCTGCCTACCTTAATCAGCAAACCAGCAGCCTCCTCATGGAAAATGTGATGGCCAGCATCCCGCAGACATTTGTGCGAGTAGATAACTTTACTCTCTGTAACCCCAGTGAAGTCAGTCAAACTACAGATGGTGGACACCTTTCAGCTGCTGCTTAATTCTTTGCAGAACTGATGTCTAAACTCTGTAAGATTACATTTCTCCCTTCATGTGATTTAGGTTTGATGAAAACAGCAAGTCCATGGAGAAAGGTTATCCTAGACAGACAGTTGATGACTTTCCAGGAATTAGCCAGAAGGTCGACGCTGTTTTCGAACAGAAAGGTAAATGAAACGAGCTTTTAAGTAAAATTGGTTTACTTGTCACAAACCTGAGTTCTGGAGTTATGATGAATGTCATTACTGCTGTAATCTGCAAAAGACAGAACTAAAGAGATGCTCTCCTGTGTGTAAAAAGATGATGTTCCCTGCTTTGTCAGAATGAAGCTTTTTCTTGTATCCATAACATAACACTTTACTTTTTTATTTCCAGGTTTATTCTACTTCTTCCATGGATCAAAGCAGTGGGAGTTCAGCCCTACTGCTAAAAAAGTTATCCGTGAAATAAAGAGTAACAGCTGGTTTAACTGTTAATATCGCTAAACTTTCTTACACACAGCAAATGACAACAAAAATAATTCTAGATTTCTCAAAGGTTGTTCAGATATATATACTACTACACAGAAGAGGCAACAGGACTAGTTTTATATATGTCTACTATTTTAATAAATCAGCATGTCAGCTCTAATGGTATCTTCAAAGGCTAGACCAAAACTGCATGTTTCCCCTAATTAATTGCAAAATGTCCAACATAATGTATAATTTTATACTCCAGATGGATTTTCAAATGTTTTGACAATAAATGGTTTTAGGTTGATGTCAACTATTTTCTGCTTCATCTGTTGAAGGCATTCTATATTTCTGAGGTGTTGAAGACTTCAGGTTGGTATGCTAATATCCTTCCAACATACAAAGTTTGTATTTTGCTCCTTTTCTCTCCAAACATCTTCAAGAGCCAGGCTTTTCATTTATCACTTGTTTTTCTGCCCTCTGTCCTACATCTTCTCCTGCTCTTCTTTGGCCATTGCAGCCTTGTCCTTTTCACATCATACCAATATTTTGCCACCAGAATCACCCTCCAGCCCCAGTGTCTAAATACATTATCTCACCCTGATCTGTCTTAATAGTGTAACAATTAGCATTTCATCAGTGGCCATTTTTTTGTGAATCTGTGAATGACATCCTTTACAAATCAGCCCTGTCCTATTCAAGAAATAGATTCAATTACCACGTCACGGAGCACAAGCTTTGCTCTGCTAACACAAAGCATGGGTTTAACGTACACGTATATCTGAGATTTATTACATGCTGCCATTGCACGTGGAGCAAACCCCTCAGAAAATCAGACAAAAATCCACAAAGTCACAGCTATATCCCCTCCAAGTATTTCCTTTACATTTAATTCTGGAAACAGGCCCAGAGCACACTGCCACATGGCTGGCCATACTGCCTGCATGGCTGGGTATATCTGACAACGTGATCTCATTAGTATTGGCTTGCCCTCCTGCTCCCTAGTTCTTACGTATCTGGCTGTTTTACACACCTGTTGTATATTTGAGTAAAAAGTTTCTTTTTGCTGGGTGCTTTTAGTGTACCAGCTACGACAACGCAATGATCCCGACATGAACCTTCCCTGCCTGATTTGGTGCAAGCAGCAAGAGCACCGTTATGTTACTGCTATTGCTATGAGAACCCCCCTGGCTAGGTTCTCACCATGAAATCAAAATAAAGGCTCAGATATGCCACTTCACTGATCTACAAAACTAATCATGGTGAATACCACCCCACACTCTAGATCCCTAACAAAATTTAAATGTGGTGAAATGGTAGACATTTGGGTGAGATTCATCTGACTTAAGTTTGGCTTTCTGTCTACCTCCCTATATCCACTCTACATGAGTTAGGGAAGATCCTTGTACTGAAAGAAGAGGGAGAAGTTCTCCACAAGGTTACTTATCTCATCCAAGGACCGTACCAGGGCAAACCAGTGTCTTCAGCCCCTGAGGAAAACTCCTTTTTGCAGCAGAAGGCCAGCCAATTAGCTCAGAGTAGCTAACTTTCACACAACTGAAGTATGGTGAAATGTATAGTGCCTTTGCTGGGTATCTTTCAGTTTTCATGTGATCCAAAATATAATGACATCCTACTTTTATCCTCTCTGATGTTCACTTTCTGGCAAGATATGCCATCAGCTTTTAATAACACAAGCCAGTGATAAAGTTGCCTGAAGGCACCTGATTGGACTGACGCTGCCCATGGAGTCACCAGGAGTGACCAGAATGTGCTGGAGGCAGGTGGGATGGCAACGGTTCCTTACCTATTTCTGTATTTCCAGCCTCCTCCAGCTCTTCATCATTCAACTGATGGTTGTGTAGAAAGCACAGTTTAACAGCACAGTCAGAGAAGCTGCCAAGTTACACCCAAGTGTTTATACTCTGAGGCAAGATTACTATTTCACACACACACTGCTTAGTGTATAATACAATTGTAATTTTAGCTGCAAGAAAAGTTTAGTCACTGAGTTATCAAGATGATTATTCAGCTCTTTGTAATATGTGGGCAAGTTCCTTTGCCTTCAGATACATAAACAAACATCATAGCTACTCTGCTCCTCCTTTTCTCAGGTAAAGCATTATTTCACAATTTATATAAAACCTTTGTCTTAAGGAAAGTTAATCTTTAACAGTGAAATGCTGATAATGAAGTTTTCTAACTGGCAGCTTTGCCATTCTGTTAAACCAGTGTGGGATGCATATTCACAGGTCGCCTGCAAAAATAAATAAAGAAATGAGTACTGCTTTTCCTCTTCTTTTGCAAACAAGGCCTGAACAGTCGCTCCCAACACAAAAAGGCTTGACTTTTGATTAGTGATAATGGCTTGGTCACTCAGTTTTCCCTCTTCACTTGTCATTTCTTTAGAGGAATAGGAACCAGGATAGGAGTGTCACACAGAAATCCAGTAAGTGATGAGTGCTTAGCGGTGCTCCTTCCCCTCCATCTCTGCCAGGAGCCTTGCTAACATGGGATTATATCTTACACCTCACCATACCCTCCCACAGCCCTAGAGAGCTCCCAGTGCCACCTCCCCCACATCCCTCAAGCCCCCTATAGCTCCTCATAATGCATGTCCCCATACTACATTTAGGTTACCATCTGAGTAATGCTGCTCAGCAATGGGAGCCGATGAGCCGCTGGCCCCACAGCCCAGCCAAAGGATGAGTTACCCACCTTCCCACTATTAGGGGTTTTTGTCCTCTAGTCAGCTGCTATTTTCCGCAAAACCTGTAGGAACTACAGCCTCTCAGTTCGGCTTGGCTGAAGGTGGCCAGTACCTTCCATTACTGTGGGACCAGGTGGACACAGGAACAGACAATGCAGAAAACAGAATCCCATGTGGTCAAGTTAAAAAAAGCTTTCTTGGTGTTTTTCCTAAACATCCTTCTTGCTTTCCACTGCACGCTTCCATTTCATTTTATAATGCCTATTTCCCTTACTATTGACCAGAGTTTGGAAGGGCAGGCAAGGCGAGGCAGAAAAGACATATAAACCCAAGGAGACAGCTAATCCACACTTGTCCTTCCAGTTGTTTTCTATCACAAAAGAAAAAATGGTCATTTGTTTCTTGGCCAGTTAATGCGTTTTTAACAGCTGTTTTTCAAATGGATCATAAGATCATGATGATGAGACTAGATTAGGAAATGAGGAAATTATGCATCCTAATGTAATGTGCTTCTGAAATACAGAAAGTACAGCATCCCTGGTAGGTTGTCCTCAAAAGTCCCGCTCGCTTCTCTGCCTGCAAGAACCTGGTCTCCCAGAACTGCCATGGCAGTGCTTCAGCTACCAGAGTGCGGCAGGAGCTGGGTATAATCAAATACTTGCTAGACCAGAGCTTAAAACCCACCTCTACCCCTTATCCTTTCAGAGGAGGAGCCTATCCCCTGTGTTCCTGGGTGACAGACGGATATGCCAAAAGCCTTGAGAAAACTGATACTTAATCTTTCTAAGGGTCTGGTACCTTAAAGGAACTAAAAAGACAAGCATGGGAGCTTACGTATGGAGAAAGGACTTGTCATTAGCTGGCTGTACATAACTGCTCTTCCCTGAGCTTGCTCATAACTTTGTGCCTCTTGCTGCTAATTGCCCAAATCTTGATAAAAGAAAAGGAAGCTAAAAGGTTGGTATTTAAGTGTTGATAGCCAACACACTCTTTGAACAGCTTATGAAGCTTGAACCTTTTTGAACACTGAACCTTCAGACATGCTGGAACCATACGCAAAGCACAGTACTAAAACCCAGTGCAGCCATCGTGGGTACTGAGGTGGGGCACCAGCAAGAAATGCAGATGAGGTGCACAATTTGCCTGGCTAGAACGGGGGAAAGCACTTCTCTGAAGGCTACAAACACAGGCAGAGACTGAGCAGGGTGTGCACTCTTAATGACAGCCATCTCAGTGGCATTGCTGGATGTACCCTGTACACATACTTTGTAGACAGGACGTAAAGGTTTGAGATGTGGGTTCTGTGGTTCTGACTGTGAATCAGAGTTTTTCATGGTCTGCCTACATTCATTGATTAAATCAGTTTGAGGAGGGTGTTTTCTGTTGGGGTTTTTCCTCATGCATCATGTGTTTCATCTATTTTTACGAACTGTAAGCACTGTGTCTTGCTACCTTTCAAAAAATGAAAAGACATAGATGTCTTTGTGTGTTTATGTGCTCCCATAAAAGTGCCTTGCCCGTGGTGCATGTGAGTCTGCACAGCCTTCATGGGGCTCTGCAGGCTTGCGGGGTCTAAAGGAGTAAAGAATCTCACCAGCTACATGGAAATGCCTTTTGTGTATTTTATGAACAAATGCTGCTTGTAGAACTGAGGACAATACAGCCTCCACACAACTGAGCAACACAAGGTTTTAAACCATCAGATAAAAAGCCAGCATGAGCTCTGGAAGACTAGGTACAGGGTGGGTAGCTCAGGCTTTTGATGCTATCAAGTGACTGCGGAGCATCTGTTTAACCTTGGACCGATGAGGGTGGTGGTTACTTTTGGAGCACTTGCTGAGGAGACAGAAGGGCACAGGCCGACAAAGAAAATGCTGATTCTTGCAAGAGGACGCAGTTGTGAACCTCATATTGCAGAGCACCTCACCTTGCACAGCACCGCTCATTGCACAGCACCGCACACGCATCCCACCGCAGGGACCGGCCGGCGCTGCCCACCATCGGGCGCACGGGGGTCCCCAGGGCTGGGAGAGGGGGACCACACACATCCACCGTGGAGCCGTCAGCTGCCACCCAGTGGTCCCAGTGCCACCCAGTGGTCACAGCTGCCACCCAGTGGTCACAGCTGCCCCGGCATCTGCTCCGGGTTTGCTCCCGACAGCTCGGCTCCTCGGATGCTACGTTTTAATTGTGCGGTTACGCAGCGCTCAGTTTTCTAAACAATAGTTTGCATAAAGATATAAAAATGAAAATTGAAAATGAAAAACGCTTTGCTAAATCGATTAACAATGTAATTTGAATTAAATAAGCTGAGCAGTGTGTTTCCCATATTGCTGGTGATTCAAAATCACCAAAGAGAAAACACCTAGAAAAAGCATTGATAGCGTGCTAGAAGCTATGCCCTGAAGGACTGAGTCCCCTAAATTGACAGCAATTATGGGAACCAGTAAATGCTGTTTTACTCGAGATTGTGAAGGTTACGCTGGTTAAGATGAAAAATCAACATTTAAAAATGAAGGTGTTTTCATTTAAAAAAAGCTTACAAACATGTGGTAAATGTCATTATTAAACAGAAGAACTTGGTAAGATGAAAAAGACATAGTATACAGAATTACTGGGAAGCATTTTTCAAATGTGTGTATATGTATATAATACAAATACATACACATATTTTCCTTTAGCTGTGCCCCATCCCTGGCAGTGCTCAAGGCCAGGCTGGATGGGGCTGTGAGCAACCTGGTCTAGTGGGAGGTGTCCCTGCCCATGGCAGGGGGTTGGAACGAGATGGTCTTTAAGGTCCCTTCCAACCCCAACCATTCTATGAGTCTATGTTTCAAACTATCACCATTACTTTTATAAGCACTGCTTTTGATTGTCACCAAAGATTATTGAGGAAGTGATTTACACAATAATTATATGAACTATTTTCTTTAAATGATGGTGTAATTTAGCTTAGGTTATTATATTTTTTCAAGCAGCTGAACAGTGCATTTATCACTTCATCCTACTGTGAACAGGATTATTGTGAACAAACTAGGCTCTTAATTCAAAAGAAATACATTTGTTTAAGGAAGCAAGGAAAGGTTGCACTGATCTCAGAAGGTGAACAAACTGCTACAGGTATGTTCTGGAGCAAAATTCTGCAGGTTAACAAGTACTTTTTTGCAGAGATGTACAGAAACATCATTTTAACAAGCATAGAATATGGAAGGAGAATGGCTGGTTTTAAAGATGTCTTTTGAATTTCTAAGAGTTACAAACTCTTTCCTGATTTCCAGGGTCACAGTGCAGCCTGTGTACAACATGAGCTAGAGGATAGGCTCTAATTAGAGAAGAAGGTGCTGATTCAGCAAAGCCTTCAAGCCCGTGCCAAACTTCAAACACAAATTTAAGTAACGCTACTTTTGAAATCTTTTCTTTAGTCAGAGTCCTAATGAAGACATCTGTGCTCATTATGACCAAAGAAATGTATCATCATAACAAAGTTCACACCAAGCATGGCTGTTCCTCAAGCACTTGGCTGAAGAAACGTGCATTCACACTGCTACATTCAAAATGATCTGCATGTGAAATAGGAATGGACCCCTGCACCTTCCTTCCCTTTGCAGTCCCCTCAACTCATGCCCAGAGCTTAACCTGCCGCCCTGCAAACTTTTCTGCCTCTGCCTCTGCTGTTGCAAAGGTTACCCTCAGGTGCAGATCATTGGAGGTCATAATTTTGGGAAATAATGCTATTAAAAGGCAGAAGGCTAAATAGAATGTGAATTGTACAAAGGGAAATACATAGGTCATTCATTCATTTCTGAATATGCTGTGGGATATTTTTTCACATGTGGTATTTTTGTATCAATTTGCTTTGATTGTGAAGGCCAAGTTCTAATTACCTAATTTCCACTTTTATCCATGTCTCTGGGTGTCCTACTAACTGAGCCAATCTTTTAAAGATGCTTAACCATCACGAAAATCTGTCTCTGCAATTTGGGGTCGATTTGACAGTCATAACTGCATCCTCAAAGCTTTAAAGTGAGTGTGAAACAAAATACCCATGGAAAAATGATCCTGAACTTAGAGAACACACTGACAATGGGCAGGAATAAAGATTTTATCTCTTAGAGCATCTATTTGGGGCAGGGGACAAAGGAATTATAGACTCCGACGCTAGGATAAGCATGCCTAGAAAGGCTGACGGCACGTAAGCATTTTGGTTTGGAGCAGTGTGGTTTTGAAGCCAGTCTCCTCATTGCTCTCACTTACCATGCATGGTTTCAGTTTGTGGAGCACTTTGTGGCCCAAAAACCAGAATCCTGGTGGAGAAAGCTATCTAGGAGGCTCTGCCACTGCTGCCCATGCACCTGATGGAAAGATCTGAGCCTGGAAGTACGGTCCTTTCGACACTTTCAAACCACATGGCCAACGGGAAGTGTTTAGCACCAGAAGTCAGTCCCGAGTCTCTTACTAGAATGTTTTGCCTGTGTATAGCTAATAGCAGGGAGTTATAAAAAAAGATGGATTTAGCCCTCAAGTAATGCTTCACTCAGCAGCAGTTATAAAAAATGTAACTGTGCATGCCTTCAGTCATGCTGGAATTTGTTTGTGGTGTTTGAGGCAAACAGATGAATACCCAGTCTGGGCAGCTTCCCCTGACAAAACTGTGTGCTTATGCATGCTGGTGGTGACCACAATCACCTGAATGGGTGTAGTGTACAAGCTTTCTGTTTAATTAGAAATTACAAAATCAAAGCCAGTTTTGCAGCAATGTGACCCTAAAGTGGCAGGAGTAAATATTTAGTGTAACACATAGGTGCTAAGCAGGTAAAACAAATATGCACTGGGAGGAGAAATAAGGAGACCTGACGCCTGTGCGCACTGTCAGGTGGTGTAACTACCCAGCATGGATTGCCTGTGGCTATCTGAAATCCCACAGCTTCATCTCAGGGCTGTGCTTTGCAAGGTTATTCTCTGCCCAAAATTAAAGCCAAAAGAACAACCACAATGTCATTAACCAAGTGTGGAAGCACTAGCTGAATCCTCTCTTATAACCCTGCTGGAAAATCAAAGGATTGTTCAGTTTTGCACAGAAGGGAACAGAGCCCACAAAAAGAGAAGCTGCTCACTGAAATCTGCGTTAAGTAACCTACTTGGCAATCTTTATGGACCTTCCACATTCCCGTGGCCATTCCCTCATCCCAGGTTATCAGACCTCTCTCTAGAAGTTACTACTGGGTCCAAGATATGACCTACTTCTTTCATGGATTATGTCCAGGCAGTACCTTGCTCTCCTGTCCTACTCCTCACCCAAATCCTTTTTTTTTTTTTAAAAGATAAATGTTGGAGTTTCACACTTAAATTAAAAGACTCTTGTAACTTGTGAAGTGCCAGAAGGGCTGCTTGTAACATAACCTTGCCTCTTCCGTGGGACAGCTGGGGCTTCCATGTCACCACTGGGCAGAAGCATCCCTGTCCCTGCAGTCCAGCACAGCAAGCCCCAGATTCATGTCACACAGCACCTATTCTCTTTCCCACCAAGCTTGCACTCTTTCTGGGTAAACCTGGCTGAAACTCAGATTTGCCCTGATTTTGATGAAGGTATGTGCAGATTTAGAAGCTCCTTTTCAAAACCACCTGTACAGCCCTCCCTCTGCCATGCTTAATCACAAGAAGATCAGCAGAAGAAAGCACACCACTCACAAATTACAGGGTTTCCATGAAGATTTCTGTAACATTAGAGTTCTTAATGTCATGATTAGGCTTGAGATACAATCACGAATACATTCTCTGCAGTTTAATTAGACAGAGTAATTCAGAGAGTAATCGAGACATCTGTAGCTAGAACTTGTTATCCATGAAACTCAAAGCAAAACAGAGCTCCTCCCTTCCCAAAAATGAGCACGTAAGGCTGAAAATTTAAAACTCAGTATTTTCGTCTTGGCAAGTATACGAAGCATAACTCAGTTATGAGCAGTGGATGGCTGATAGGCTTGTCCCTTCAAGGGAGATGGGTAGGGAAACTTCACAGAGTGCACACCCACCCCAATTCAACAATCAATCCCTTCTCTTTGTCAAGATATGAGTGCTGCAATGATTATCAGTCCCTTCCTGAATGGTTTAGATTTAATTTTTTTTATTGTTTTCCACTGCAAACCTAACCCACATTGCTAGGAAAGTAGAAAGATGACAAAGGAGTGCACAGAGGATTACTGCAGATGAGGGCCTGAATGTGCACAGCAGGGGGACAAGCAGGGGCATCTAAACATAGGCATTTATAGAAGGTCTTGCTTTCAGTGTAACAAGTTTTTATTATTAGAAGTATAAGATTAAGTACAAGAGAATAAAATACACACAACTATCACATTAAATACAAGAAACTTGATAACATGTATTGTTATTAAAATATGGGTACATTAATTTTTATCTGTCATTTAAATGACATTTTTATATTCTTAGTTCCATGCCTGTAATAAAGGAGATACTTCAAAATGAACCATTGGATATGAAATATGGAACAGTCCTGGGAGCGAGATGTAGACAAATCACATAAAGCATACAACAGTCTAAAATTCATAGCACTCCTTAGAGTTACCGCATGCTACAGACACTTGCTGTTAAGGGACTAAAGTGGTGAGAAAAAAAGAAAACACTGCAAATTGTCTTAAAAGAGAAAAAAGGGGAATAGTCTGTGACTACACACTTTAAATAGGCCACCGACCATGAGGTCCTGTAACAAGCCATGTTCTGGTTTTTGGTGAAGGTCAGCAGACAGGATCGTTACACTCACGGGCAAGTAACAAAGAATTTATCTAACTCCCTACATACAGTCTATTTGCTATCAAGAGCATTCATTTTGATCTGCTTCTGCAACACCAAGCGAAAACTAGCACAGAGTTACCTCCTGCAGTCACCTCTTCTGGGAGCCTTTCCCTCCTTTGGCACAGACAACCAGGAGCCATGCTCAGGGAGGCATGGAGTGCTTAAAACCTGGTCCGTGCACCTACTGCTGGTCACCAAAGCAGAACTGACATTGGAAGAGAAATACTGGGCAGCTTCTTTTGGCATGCTGAAGAAAATGCTCTTGGTGTGAACACTCTACAACACAGCACAGCTATGTGCTGTTGGTGCGTGAGACAGAGCAGTTCCTAATCCTCTCTCTTAGACTAAATTAATTTGTCATCCTCCAGCAACAAAACCAAATAATTTATCTGTACAACTGCTTGGCTGGCAGCTGGAATCATATGATTCCAGCCAGCATCATATGATAACTGATAAAGAGATGAAGGTCTTGTTTCATTATAATGTACAGTAACAAGTTTATCTCCATGCACAGTAGTAAATTTGTCTCACTTTTTTGACAGAATACAAAATAATAGCGGTATCTTTCCTGTGCTACTGCTAGACATGGGCCTGTGCAAGTCACAGGGTATGTTACGGCACAATTAATTTCTAATTACTGAACTCATTATACCAGTGAAAATTATGGCTGGTCAAGCTCCAAGCGATGTCACTGGATTTCATATCATGCTTGTATTCAGCTGTGCATTTACTGATTTAGGTTTATACACACAAGCAGCAGTTCTCTTTCTGTGACTTAACCATTAGTGGTGTTCACAATATCCTCTCACTCTCAGCACACCTCTACTGCCTTACTATGTCAGATACCAGCTCAGTCCCCGTCCTCTCTGAGCAACAAGATTCCACAGGCTTGTGCTGTTTTCAGTCTTTTCCCATGACAAACCCGCAAGGCGAGTTGAGGTTTGTAACCTGTCACACTGCTGGTTTTGGCTGGGATAGAGTTAATTTTCTTCATAGTAGTTGCTATGGGGCTTTGTTCTGAATTCGTGCAGAAAGCAGTGTCGGTAAGGCAGAGATGGTTTTGTTGTTGCTGAGCGGTGCTCACACAGAGCCAAGGTCTTTTGTGCCTCTCACCCCCTACATCAGCAAGGGGGCTGGCGGGGGGGCACAGGGATCTGGGAGGGGACACAGCTGGGACAGCTGACCCCCACTGATCAGAGGGATGTTCCATACTATATAATGTCAAGCTCAGCATATAAAGCTGGGGAAGAAGCAGCAAGGGGGATGTTCAGAGTGATGGTGTTTGTCTTCCCAAGTCACTGTTATGCGTGATGGAGCCCGGCTGTCCTGGGGATGGCTGAGCACCTGCCTGCCCGTGGGAAGTGGTGAATGAATTCCTGGGTTTGCTTTGCTTCCATGCGCTGCTTTTGCTTTACCTATTGAACTGTTTTTATCTCAGCCCATGAGTTTTCTCACTTTTACTCTTCTGATTCTGTCCCCCATCCTGACACAGAGGAGAGAGGGAGTTAGCAGCTGTGTGGGGCTTAGTTGCCAGCTGGGGTTAAACCACCACACAGACTTTGAAGCTGCTTCAGTAAGATATGAGAAGAGCCCTTCTGTGCACCACCACCTTTTCAAAGATTGTAACTGTACAAGCTCTCTGAGAAGAAGAAATCTCAGCTACAGTGGCACGTACAGCAGATTCATCTAATTTAAATCTGGGTCAACTAATTTGGTTGCCTAAGTGCAAGTATTCAGTACCACTGACTACAGGGTGTCGAAAGTATCTGCACATACCTGGCAGACATGATGCAGAGCCTAAGTCTTGAGAAGACCCACAACTTTCCAGAACTGCAGCTGGCAGCCAAGCAGGCTATCCTAAGAAACCTCAAATAGCCCTAGATGGCTACATGTTGGCAAATTAATGGGTAATAATTAAAAAACATATATCTACTTCTGGGATTATGCAACCATAGGTTTCCTTTGCAGATGATTGAAAGAGGTAGGTTCTTGCAGATGATGATTTATCTGATCATCCTAGTTGAGGATGTTTTTCACAGGATACCTATCTTAGGATAAGGTGAGTCATTCTTGGGCAACCTTGTCCCAGTCTTTAGATCAGACTTAGACATCTAAAGAAAGACATCTATAGGACTGCTCATCGTCAAGGATGTGCTAGTGTCTGGTCCAGCTATTCTCAAATATGTCACATGCTTTTTCCATGTAACCTCTTTGCTATCTCCTTGCATTTTCTTGAACAGTTCTACAGATACACATCAGGTCCCTTCTGTATCTTCAGACCTGTGTATCTGAAAACGAAAAGCTAAGCAGTAATCGCTCTACAAGCCAGTCGTCACTCTACAAACTAGAATAAAGTTATCATTTACTCTTCTTTGCCAAATTGCCTCAGAGAAAGCTCATGCAAATAAACTAAGCTTGTCAAAACCTGAATGTTTGATACGATAGAAAACTCCAAAATTACAATTTCCTTTCATTCTGAATTGAACCTCAGTTCAGTGTAAGACCTAATTTTAGTATAAATATACTATAGTCTCTTTATGCTAACACTTGTCCAGTTTTCATTGCCAGACTTTTCTACTAATACTATGTTCAGCTACATTATTTTTTAATCAACATTTCAAACAATACAAATTGTGAAAAATGCTCCATTTATGTCAATGATCAATATCTGCTTGGATTTTTCTGGATTTTTAGGAGTACCTTAGTATGTATTATACACAAAAGGGAAGGCATCAGGCTGTGGAGATGGCAGCAGCCACATGACAAGGAATCTTGGAGACATGTGGGTATTCCTAGGTGTTCAGGAATGTGGACTACAGCTCAGAGACCATGGTGTGGTGTTCCTAACGTAGCAAAGTACCAGCTCTTTCCAGAAGATCCTAAATGAGAAAAGAATACATGAATGCACAGCTGGTGAGCTATGGGTTTTTTGGCTCTGGAAATGAGTAGGCATTGCTTGGATGATTTAAAAGAACTATTAATATTTTTTAATTTTTATCTATGTTGTCTCCTATTTGTGTTTCAGATCTTTTACCTCCATTATAGATTCAGCAAAGACTTTGTAATAAGTCTTTATGATGTTGCCAGAAATTACTAGGACTTAGAATTAAGGGAAGACTATTATAAAGGGCACAGCCCAAGTTCAAATGCACAATTCTTGATCCTTTTTAGTGAGAGGCACACACTTGCTACTGCACCACTAAGATCATTTCATTACACTAGGAAGACTAAAATTTTAAAATCACAGGTTCACAAAATGAAATGATCTCATGATATGTTAATGCCTAAAATTTTCCCGGGGTGTGACGTCTCTGACCACCTCTGGCTTTTTTTTCACTTCCTGCTATTGCATAACGCTGCCGCCAGGTGTCAGATGATGAAAGGGCCCCTCGAGTCCCCACAAATGCGTGGACCTGGTTAACAGATGAATTTGAATTAGAAGAAAGTACTGCATAGGCAAGGGGGATTGCCAGAAAACAAAAAAAAAAAAGGAAAAAAAAAGAAAAAAAAAGAAAAAAAAAGTAATTTTATTGATCTTTAGCTTTTGGCAGTATTAAAATTCTGGTCGTCTAGGAAGAATCACACTGCTGTGACATACTAAAATCTCCTGAAGCCATCTTCTTCCTCGGGGCTTTTACACTGTTTTTAAAGCACCTTTCAAAATGGACCCTGATCCATTACAGGAAGTCTTCAGCATTACCACAGTGCTAACACTAAATAACGATAGAAAATTGAGCCACAGAGCTTACCCAATGCAAATTTAAATCATATAAAGAAAAAATAAATCATCAGCTCTACTTCCTTCAGTCAATACAGACTTACCCATAGAATCACAGAATGGTTTGGGTTGGAAGGGACCTTAAAGACCATCTAGTTCCAACCCCCTGCCACGGGCAGGGACACCTCCCACCAGACCAGGTTGCTCACAGCCCCATCCAGCCTGGCCTTGAGCACTGCCAGGGATGGGGCAGCCACAGCTGCTCTGGGCAACCTGTGCCGGTGCCTCACCGCCCTCACAGTAAAGAATTTCTTCCTCATATCTGATCTAAATCTACCCTCTTTCAGTTTAAAGCCATTCCCCCTTGTCCTATCACTACATGCCCTGGTAAAAAGTCCCAAGAAAACTAATCAAAACAAGTATAAAGAAAAGGATCTAATATTATTCTTTCAAAAGTAGACTAACCCAGTAAACCCTGAAAAAGTTATTTCTGATCTGTCGTTGTGTAGCAGGAGGTGGGAGAACAAAATTTGATCCATCATTATCTGTGACAATAATTTAATAAAATAGCACAATCCACAATTTTTACTGCTGGCCATTGAGGATCAACATATATACAGAGAAGTTCATTATGTGGCTTATCGTTTTGTTTTGCTAAGGAGCCACCAGATAACTGTTTCCTTGTTGTGTAACAGGAAGCTGTATGACCCTGATGGGAGCGACTGCTTGTTCAAGGCTAAGCCTATCCTGAAGAGCTTTGCAACATCAGTGCTCGTCTTGTAGTGCTGAGGATTGATATGTCCCAGTATGTTGGAACATACTGGTTTCTTGTCCTCAATAGAGTAAATTAAGCAGTGTCAGAGAAGTAATGATCGATACTGTGAAATTATTAACTTGGTCCCTGGCACAGCCTTGTCCTGGACAAACTAATATTTGGACATGATTCAGGAGTCAGTACAGTTCAGAGATTTCCTCAAGAAGTAATCTGCATGTCCCTGCCCTGATTTGAAAGATAATTTTAGATAAGAGGAGAGTGGTTCCAGGCCTATTTATTTTATTAGTACAGTGATAGTCAGTGTTTGCTCTTTGTACCTTGATGGCTTGCCACACTCATGTGGATAAACATGACATGCCTGACCCTGCTTTCCTGTTTATATCATCAGTTTTTGTTCCTATCTGATAGGCTGTCTATCATCCTCCTGGGTCTTGCCCAACCCTCTCTCCTGCAGGGTGCTGTGGTAGCACATCCAGATTTTAGTAACCTTTCTTTTGGAAGCTGATAAAGAAAACAAACCTGACTTTTAGTTAGAAGTCAGAGGTCTACTCTTAAAACCCTGTAAAAAATTGCAAAAGCCTTTTTTTCTGGATATTCTACTGCTTTATAATGGTGGGGTTTTTGAGAGCACATCCTCTCAGTCATCTCAGTTCTGTTTGGGTGGGTTTGCTTGATAGTGCCACTGAAATCTACTGTCATGGGAGGTCCTGTTCAATGCCTGCTGTTTGTCCAACTACGTTCTATAATCCTTCTTTACAAGGCAGACTTAAGACTGATGTCTTCTATTACTCTGTCACTTGGTCTACAGTCAAAACAACCAACTTTAAACATGTCCAGAGCATCTGACAAGCCACTGTCTGCAGGCCTTTCTGCCAAGCTTCAGGTTCTTCAAAGCTCTGGACTATCTTTTTTCTAATCTGCCCCAGAGCTTAGCTTTCATCTGCCTAATTTCAGCATCCATATAGATTATCTCATCTGAACAATTCAGAAGTCAAATCCCACATTATTTCTCCAGTCCTTCAGTTTACCAGATAGATCCATATCCAGCCGTAGATCACTCGCCCGAGTGAACACATTCTCAAGGATACAGACATAACCACTCACACAGATTGCTGCTGTCTCCTCAGAGTTTCTGCAAATGTTCACCAAATTTGGTTTTCTGAGGTATGAGAAATTTTTTCCTTTTCCAGGAATCAGTGTAAACTCAGAATCCTGACCTCTAACCCTCAGATGGTAAGAAATATAATCATCTGCCCATGATGGAAATACCCATAGGGTTTTTTTAATTATTTAGGATTTAATTTATTTACTGTTGTTGCCCATGAATTTGGACATGCTCTGGGCCTCGGTCATCCTACTGATCCATCTGTTTTGATGTATCCTACTTTCAGATCCCAGTCTTCATTTGGATTTTGTTTGCCAAAGGATGATGCGAAAGGGATTGAGGCATTCTATGATACATTCTGTATAACTCCTAAAGCACGATCTACTTAACATGAAATGAAAAGAATCACAGGCAATTTCTGCCTCTTTTAATGCTGTTACAGTGCTGGGAAAAGTAATTATCTTCTTCAGAGTCAGGTAAGGTTTACACTCCCTGATGTGCTAGTCCTGACAAAAGAAACATTTCTAGATGTTTTGCAGTTTCCCTGCTTTGTACAGTTTCTCAATCTTTAGTATAGTTTCATTTTGGGATAGCTGAAACCTGAGTTTCTTCGTGGGCAATAAGATTTTGGAAGAGATGAAAACTATATGTTTGCTCAATAATTTGTTGTCTAGCTGTGATAAAGGAGATAAACACTGTTTTTCCTCCAAAGAGGTTAAATCACAACTGCACTGAAATCAGTCATAAATGCCTTTATATCTGGGGGAAGACTCTGCCTCCAAAGGATTACAATATCTTGACTAAAAATCCCTTCTGAGAGATAAAGGTATATGTGGGACAGGTGATTATTCTCCTTTACAAGGATTCCTTTGAAAGCAAGGAAGCAGTTTGTCTCAGACTTGTTACCTCTTGAGCAGATGCTTCAGCAGCTGTGGAGGGTGAAGATAGATGCACACTGGGTTTTTTGGTGAAAGCATCAACCAAATTATCACTTAGAAGAGGGTGGCTAATGATTGCTGGATACATTTCAGTCCAAGTTTACAGCAGAAATCCCAAACTCTAATTCTTCTGCTGAGCTAGAATAACTTCTCTTTCTTTGCCGGTCTGCCACTTTAGCTTCTGTGAAACCAGAGACCAAAGGGACCAAGAACCTCTTCTGTGAAAAATGTAAAGTTCTTACAGATAACAATCAATCAGCATTATTACAGATAACAATCAATCAGCATTCTGCTTAAAGCTGTGACAACCACTGTTTCCCTTGGGCTTTCCAGACTTAAAGTAGTCAGCATGTTTGTACCATTTTGGAGGAGCAGTCCATTGAAATCCCATATACTGCAGCCTCACTTCACCACAGCCCACCGTGAGCCGGCAGAGAGTCATGCAGGATTTCACTGGACTCATGCCTTAACAGCACTTTGCAGAAATAATGGTTGTAAGCAAATGACTTTGGAAAACAAAGAAAACTTCCTAAAATAAAGTGTAATTTCAATTCATCGGGAAATGAAAAATTCCCCAGATTTCATAAATTGGTTGCTGTACCGTTTGTGGACTGTGAGTCATCTCCTAGATCTGTGGTAGGAAGATTTTTTTAAGAAAAACCTTTTTATTACTACTCAGTCTCTCATTCCGAAGCTTCTAGAGGAGATCCCACCTGCAAAAGTGTCTGACAGAACAGACGTAACATGATTGTAGCTGGACTAATGCATTACTCAGTGCTGGGGACTGATCTCCAGCTGTAGATATAGCCAATATGACCAGATCAAAGAGAAGTCATAGGACTGATATGATGAGGCTACTAGACTGAAGCACGAAACCTAAGGCTACATTTGTAGCCGGAAATAAAATATAATTGGGACCATTCTTTGACACGTAGGCCAACAGACATGAAACAGTTCATGCCCAGGCCCAGGCTATTGAACTCTCTTAGTTTCTGAGATAGGTTGGCTACACCCTGGGAACCATTCAGAGAGTCGGTCTGAAATGAAACCACCCAAGAGCTACTCCAGCAATTTAGAACAGAGAGTTGAGATTTTTAATGCCTGGGGATGTTTTTCAGTGCCACAAAATTTACTAATACCAGCCATAGCCTAAGCATCCACCCATCTGTCTCAAACTCATTTGAGCACCAGTGAGGCCCACAAGGCAAAATGTTTTCTGCTCTTCTCACCTAGTCTCCTTCCTTTTCATTTTATCCCCATTTAGTTAGTTTCCATTTAATTTTATGCCTGGCAGTCCAACAAGAAAATTGAGATGACTTTAACAAGAATTTGAATCAGAGTTGCAGCTGCTGCAACTGTTTCACAAGAGGCAACAGAACAGTGACTTATGGGCAGCCACAACACCACAATAAAAAAGGGAAGAAATTATAGAGCAGGATATCCTTTGGAGACTGCTACTGTTTATTCAAAACAGATGTGAAACACATTGGTCTAGTGGTAGGATGAACGGACAGAGTATTGCCTTGGAAAGCTGGCCCAGTAAAAGTGCACAGAATCTTTTTAGACATACACACATAAGAGCACATGCATATATTTACACGTGTGTATATTTGTATAACATTGAGGAGGATCCAGCCAACATATTGCGGAGGTTCTCTGTGTGTGTGGTAGCTCCACATGGACAAGCTGCATTTGGCAAATCTGTAGCCCTTTGACTCTATTCTCCTCCTCCTCCCACCCCATACAGCCTGCGTTAAGGTACCTATGGTGGTCCTTGTTGCAGTAAATTCAGTGCAGATTTTCTATGGCCTGTTCTTGACAGATTATCTATAGAGTAAATCTGTTTTCTGTCTGCCAGATGAAAGTCCTATAAAAATCAATCAAATATAACAATTATTAAAAAATGTTCCACTTGCGTCATGTGTTCAGATTCAAGCATGGAAAGGGATGCTTTCTCAACCAGAATTTTGTGCTGGTCCAAGCTATCTGTCTTGAAGAGTCTTGGGATAGACCATCTTAGCAACAAAAAGTGAAGAATAGGCAGGACATCAGCAGGTGACATCCCTTTCACTTAACCATAGGTATCTATTATACAGGTTACATGAAAGTTAATCCTTGGTGCCAGTGGAGAGAAACAAGCACTTTTGGGAAATGAGGTGTTGTATTCTAAAGCAGATAGTTAAAGTCAGGAAAGATTAACCTACACTTGACATCAAAATCCACCTCCAACAGTATAACAAACACTCACACGTGATCTACATTGGTGTTCTTGTTGCTAGCCAAATGGTACAACTTTGACAGGTTTTTTAATCTCTTCATTTGAAGGGAACACAAGATTGAAACTGGCAAAGAAGTCACTGCCATGTGCCGTTCATCGAAACAGAGAACCTACAACACGGTGAGGCTCACTGACCACCCCTTCCTTTCCGCAGTTCATGTTAAATGTTGTTGCTGCTTATAAAGTTCCTGAAAGGGCTTTTGTTTCTTTTGGCAAAGGCCCATTATCTCGGAGGTGGGGGGAGGGGCAAAAAAGAGTAAATTTGTTTAGCAAAGAAAAAACTCTCAGGCCTACTGGTCTCTTGAAAGATAAACACAACTGTCCATAACTTAGATCATTAGTTTGGGTCACTGGAGTACAGATCCAATACTGCCAGTGGGAATTTCTAAAGCTGTCAGTTCGATGTCTTTTTGTGTGGATTAGTCAGCTGGAGATGGAGAAAGTTAAGGTTACCTTTAGCAATCACAACAGTAAATCAAACCAAATTCTGCCTTCTCCTAAGTTAATTTTAGCCACACTTTGCCAATCCATAGCAATGTGCTACTTTTCTAAAGAGGCACAGGAAGTATTATATATGAGCTGAGACTTCATGTCTTGCACAGAAGTTCTAGCTTTATATAGAAACATTATTCCTGAGGAGAACACTTACTGAAAAGTAAGTGAACACTACTGAACACTAAGTGAAGGTTAGTGTACCAAAAGTTTTAAAAAGAAGGAGCCATTTCCAAGCATATTTACATCCAGAAGGACCTATTCCTTCACTTCATTTTACCTTTCACAACACAGAGACCAGAAACTTCTCCAGTATTTCTTCTCTTCCAAGAGGCCTTACATTTGAGCACTTTTTCAAAGAAATGGGTCCAATCTTTATCTAAAGTCATTAAATGATGAAGAATTTCCCAACTCAAGGAAAAAAAAAAATCCACAACCTTCCCAAGAAAAGTTTTCTGGAAAATTCTGACCCACCTATCTTAAAATCAGCTCACACTTACTAAGCAAATGAAATAAGAATGCAGAGGGAATGCAATATTACTACAGCTGTTCAAACCACTGAGGAAACACATTGATTCATTCTAAAGAAACCACATTCAAAAAAGCTGTAAAATTTTCATAAGAGGTATTACATTAATTTGACTTGGTGAATACAGAGCATGTGTATGTTTTCTGGCATAGGCATGAGTAATAAAATAAATATGGATGGAACTAAAACAAATGTCTGTGCTACTGTCGTTCGTACTTAGCGAAATTACGATGGAGAGCACCTGACTTTCCTTGAAGAATAACTTCAAAAGTAGCATCAAAGTTTTTTATCTGATTTTCTGTTTTATCAACTTGACAGTGTGATACTGATCTTAGAGAAAACCAACGATGAATTGGTTTTCATAAGCCTTTTCTAGCAATCCTAGAAAAATTCCATTATCCTAAAGATGATGATGTTTCTTACTTGCAGTTTCTGTAGCTTTCTTTTTAGATCAAGCAGTTTCCTATGGCTCCCTGTAGATTTTCTGCTTAGCACGTTTAACCGAAATCTTCAAACATTTCCTTTTCTGGCCTATGTAGTCCATTTATTTTAAGGTATGAGAATGTCCAACTGCATCCATGCAGAACATATTATGTAAACTGCATAATCCAAGTGAAATTATCTGAAATCAATTGCATAGGTGAGGAGCAAAGGTTAGTTAGCCATGGCAGGGCTACTGGGAGTAAGCAAGTGTGAGCATGCTTTCCTGAGGGAGAGACAGCAGAAACAGGCAGGAAGGGTTGTGGTTTTTTTATCTTATTGCTCCTCATACACCACCAATAAGCTGAAAAGAGCTGCCTCTGCCCACTTTCTGATATCACATGTTCAAAGTTTTCTATGAAAGACACTATTTAAGTCTCATTTATTGATTGCAGTGAAGAAGTAATTGGCCTTCCAAATACATTTTCAAAAGTATGAAAAAAACCAGCATTAACACTGTTCCATTCATAGCAATAGTTTCTTCTTCCAAAGCTACAATGAAAAGAAAAGAAATGAAAAATATCCCAGAAAGAGCAGCTCTCTGGAGGAAGATCTGCTCTTGTGGTTCAAGCAGTCCTATGCAAGACAGATGAGCAGAGAAGCAAATATTCACACCTATCCAGTCTGTGATTGCTGGAGCTCATTCTACCGCCCCTTCAGCCTGACCTTTCATCAACACAATCTGTTCTCATCAAGGAGGAAAGGTGGTAACAGAGAAGGAGCTAATTGCCCATTTCTCCATTTTAGGTCGAAAGAACTTATTGCATGATCTTATGAATGAGGCCTAACAGAGAAACTACACAGTTATTCAGCTAATCACAGTGACAGAGGATTTGCATTCATTAAAACACTGCAGAAGCATAGTTTAAAGTATGGATATTCATGAAGTCTGGTGCTTTTTGTTGTCATCCTATTGTCACAGTTATTTGCAATAAACAAATATATACTTATATTTAAACATATGTATGCTTCATATTCCTTCCTTCATGCCTTTGCATGCCAATCACAAATTTTCTCCACCAGAAACTCTTCCAGGCAGTACTCTTCAGGTGACTGCCAAAAGACTGGCCAACGGAACAGGCTTACGTAGAAACTGCAAAGATGTAGAACACTTGTTACATAAGTTTCATTTACTTATGTAATAGAAAAAGCCATTTTAACCCCCAGGAGAGCCTGGGAGCAAGGCATAAGTGAGCCATAAAGTTGTTATGCCTCCCCTCAGAACTGTGGAACCTATGCAGAAGACAAACAGATTTCATTTCAGGTATTTGTAATTCATTGATTTTTAGTCTTCTGTCCCACTTCTTGTGGATGGATCTTCCTTTCTATTTGCTTCAGAACAAAGCCAAGTGGAAAAAAACACTGCTAGCTAAAACTGGCACAAATTTATCCTCATCTGGGACTAATAAAAACAGCCTCCGGTTTTGCACAATGAGAGTCCTGCATGCACATCCCTTTATTTGCTACTGTCATCAGTGAAAACCAAAACTTTTTTCATCTCTAGCTCTCTAAGCAAAAAAGTGCAAGAAAGATTTGCCAAACATGCTGATAAAAGGGAATAGCTATTTATTGCTGTTATTGAATTCAGCAGACATTATTGTGCAATCCTGAAAATCAGTATAAACACACTGAGAGCTGACAAGAATTTAGGAGGCTTGTTCAAAGCCATAAAGCTATGAGAAAACACAGTAACTCTTCGCAACAGCATCCATAAAAGACTGGCTAAGATAAAGGCAGATTACTTTTCTCAAGATAAGAAATGCAGGTGCCATTTTAACAGATAAATTCTCCATGTCATCAAAGTCTTAGATTAAGAGTCTGATTTTTCCGGTAATAGACCTCCAAGATGCAAATCTGGGAGAAGCCATACTACAATAACTCTACTGGAACAGAATTTCCTCATACAAGGAAAAGAGGACATTTACTCAGATGTTGGCCATGTGGATAGAGAAAGCAGAGGAATAATTAACTGCTGATGAATTGAAACTACTTCTGGGATCATATGCACTAAGCAATTGATAGCTTTGACTTTTGTACATATTCTAGGTTACTGAGTTTTAAAACACCAAAACAAATAATTAAATAAATATAAAGAAAATGTGTGTTATAAATGATCAAAATACAGCTTTCAAGTGACACTATTATCACAGTAGAAAACATCTTTATTTGTGGACTTATAGGTTAACCGTTAGTTTGTACCTATAATACTTGCATTTAAATATTTTGCATGGAATCATAAAAATGTCAAGAAACTTGTGAGCTAACTGGATTTATTAAATATCAAATTAAATTAATTAAATTAAAGACAATGTTCACTGATGTTCCATCAACAATGGCAATTTTCTAATCAGAAATTAAATAGGACATTAGGAGCTATCTATTCTTTTATGTAATTTTTCTCGTTGGGGTTTGCAGTGCAATTTTGAGAATTTTAGCATCCAGATCCCATTATTTTCCAGTTATTTTCATGCCAAAATTTTTGATTCAAAGAAAAAATTGCAAAAGATTCAGACTTGCAAAATGGGAGGACATCTTTCCCTAATATTTTGCTTTGCAACTATGGAGAAGGGTATTTTTTTTTAGTATCCATGATTTGTGAAATTAACAAGCTTATTTCATGTCATCAATTAAAATCTTTTGAAGTATTAGCTAAGCTGTCTATAATAATGAATGTTTTCCAATTTCAGTGTGAGAAAGGGTCTCATCTACTACCCTGAAATATTTCCAGCAAGATAATTTTTTTGCTTATTGAAAAAATATTTAGGTTGTTCTTAATATTCTCTTTGAAGAGACGTGTCTGCTTTTCAACTTGCCCTCATTTCTGTAAAGTTAAAAAAGAAACTGTGAGAGTGTACTTCAATGACATTTTTTTCTTACCGAAGGCTGATGTACAGATATGTTATAACAAGACAGTTCTTTATATTTTTTTCTCAGCCAACGGGTTGTGACAGAGCGGCAGCTGGTGAGAATGAGGTGAAGAGATCTGAAGGGAAGTGCAGGCCTTATTGAAATCAGTCATTTTTACCACTAGTCTCAAGGGGTTAGAAGTTTCACACTGAGACATAGTATTTTTGGAAGCCAGGATCCCAAAGCCTTGCTCCGATGTATAATTTGAAGTGTGTGGTACCATGCCTATGTAACCAAAATACTGCACAATAAATCCATTCTGTATGTATTTTCCTTGGTTTGAAGTTTCTCATACCCATGCTTTAAAATAATGATTCTTCTGTTATTCCTGTATAGTACAAAGTTGTATAACCCAGAGAAAATTAAGACAGCACTGTGTGATCTAGCTCGACTTAGGCATTGCAGCAAGGCTCTGCACTGTGCCCAGGTGGGCGCTGATACTTGGTATTAGCCCTTCCTCAAACATTTTGTCTCTCTCGAGAACCCCCCCACACGTACTGTAGCACAGCAGGCTCATGTCTAGAAAGCCAAGGTACATTCAGTCACCAAGTTCAGGTTGTCACATACCTGTGAACGGAGGAGTTCGGGACTGGCATATTTGTCACTGCTGTCATCTCCCATTTTTCTGTTGCTGTTGTACCTTGTCATAAAATCTGAGGATAAATTCTGAAAACAAAGAATTTCTAGTGTGACCTGAGAACACCCAGCAAGAAAGAACTTAAAGCATGAGGCTCTTTCATGCATGGAAATCATGAAGAAAGACTTTTTGGCAAGAAAGACCTCTTCACAGATGTCCTTCAAAACATCCATTTGGAGGCTTTGTTAGGAGAGCAGCTTTCTGCTGAAATACCCTGTCCCAAGCCTGGGCACTAATCAAGATGAGAGTGCATTTGTATGGACATGTTGCCCCTTCCTGTGGGGTCTGGTCCTTGGCAAACCTCTCAGTCTTTGGCTGTATAGCTCAAATCAGAAGTTACTTGCTGGGAGCAGTTGTGGATCCCTGGGGCAAAGCAATATAAATTGAATTATATTTTATATATATATATATATATGTAAGTTATAATAAGCTGAATTATTAGGTACCTGGTTTGGATCAACCTCTGAAGAGGCCCCCTTTCCTCCAGAAAAGACTGTGGAACCTAGACCTCTAGAAGACTAACTTTAAGAAGAATCCCTCCTTTAGTGTACTTTATATTTTTATTTTTATTAATATTTATAGCTTAAAGATGAACTATAGGAAAATTCTGTTTCACTTCCCCTTTGCCAACCCGGACCACTGGTACTACTTTCTTTATAGCGTCCTGTTTTAATGACACAGCTGGT
The DNA here is from genome assembly GCF_023634085.1 of Falco cherrug. Classification (NCBI taxonomy): domain Eukaryota; kingdom Metazoa; phylum Chordata; class Aves; order Falconiformes; family Falconidae; genus Falco; species Falco cherrug. The sequence goes on along the minus strand of NC_073698.1, from coordinate 15,775,320 downwards.
CCCTTACCTCCTGAAACTGCCCGTACACCAACCTAAATTGCTTTAAATTGTGCAAAATGAATGCAAAGTTGCTGTAAAATGTTTATCAGTTAAACCTATGTGAAAGTCATGCTGGCTTACTGAGTTCAGAGCTGTCAGGCAAATACATTGCATAGTCCACTTCATAAATTTACCAAGTCCTGTTTTGAAGCCACTTCAATTATTGCTCTTTTCACTAGAGAGCTATCAGAGCTTCATTCCTCTGGTGATTAGAAACCTACTTATTTCTCTTCTATTTTTTTCCATATAATTTTCTATATCCTATAAATTCAATTGTCTTTGCTCTAGTTTAACCTCTGCAATGTACTTGAAGAAAATAATGCTATCTCCTCTTCATTGCAACAATGCAAACCACTGTTGTGGTGTTTGGAATTTAGATGTGAAATTAGCAGCTGCTCTCGCGTTACAGACATACGAAGTGGCTCCAGAGCAGAAAGCAAAGAACCTATTCCATTAAAATTCAGCAAATTTTGCTCAGCTGACACCAGTAAGGATGAAAGTAAAGGGAAACAGAAGTCTGGCTTAATATATGACGGACATCTGTGGAATTAGGCCATAGTTATGTTAAAACAATGCAGTTATTAATCATTTTGCAACGCATTGTAAATGAATCATCTTTAATTACCAACAAACTTAGGCTTATAAAAATACCTGTAAGCTACATTTTTTTTAATTACAGCAATGTAGGTTTTAGCTATCACTAAAGTGTATTTGAATACCACTGTTATCAGTGTCACATCTTTCTTCAGCCAAAACTTCAAATTTTTTCTCAATTTTTCATTTTGTCATCTAAACTTCTAGACTTCTTTGCCTTCTAAGGATTTCTTTGTCTTATTTTCTACAGAGTATCAATATGTATGCTCTATAGTGTTTCACTTTTTCAGCTTTAAGTCTTGAGCAATGCCCCATAGACATTCCTGCCACACAGTACAAAAAAAGCTGCTATAGTGATAAACTCTGAAAAAAAGAGGTAGTTCAAAGGTATTTAAGGGGAGGGCATACTTTTGTCCTCGGTCTGCAAACTTACTGAATTTTACATTCAGTACTTCCTAAACATGTACTGCAGGTAACTTAGTGGTGGATTACTCTGCTGATACAAGAGCACAGTTAGTATGCAGCATAAAGGAAAACTTGCTTTTATACATATCTTTGTAGCTCACAGAGACTTTTGATCATCAGGGAAGCAACTGGTTCATGTGTTTGGACCTGCATCTGAAGGAGACATACACTATGACGGGCATGAAAATGAAGTCTTCTAGTGCATAGTGTGAAAGCATGGGAGAAAAAAATGGGGGGAAAGGGGGATGACTCCACTTGTTTGAGCCTGGTTAGAACAAGCCTTGATCACATTTTGTTCAAAGAGACACCCAGTATCAAAAGAAAAAGTCCACAGGTATTGCTTCATATTTCTTCCTGACCACAGCCATGTTCTGTTTGCCTGTGACACACTCTTACTTCAGCTTTTGAAACTGCTGTTTCTCCCCTTCAGTCACTGCACTGTCCTTTAAAGGTATTAACTTGCACTTCCTTGCTGCTGGTGAGTTTGACTACTCTAAATTCCCCATTCAAAAAACAAATATGTCTGAAGCATCCACATACCAAAACCACAACAGGAACAGGTTGCCCAGGGAAGTGGTTAAGTCAACATCCCTGGAGGAATTTAGAAGATGTGAAGCTGTGGCACTTAGGGACACGGTTTAGTGGCGGACTTGTCAGTGCTGGGTTAATGGTTGTACTTCATGATCTCAAAGGCCTTTTCCATCCTAAACCATTCTATGAATCTATGATTTAAACATCTTCAAGTCGCCATGGTCAAGATGCAAGGGATTTCCTAAAAGAAAAGGGACTGAAGCAATATTTGCAATTTGTTGAAGGTCACGTTAGGCCATTTCGGACCAAAGTGGGCAAGCAAAGAGCTCAGCCTCTCATCATCATGTGCATGCAGACCAGGGCCTGTTAAGCAGTAGGAGTGTGGGCCTGGTTCAGTCCTATGGCGGTTGAGAGCTGATATGTTCCCCAGAGTTTTTTGAGACCAGCTACTGATTCTATCTGGAAAGAATATTGTGGAATATTTCCTCTATCCTTCATCCTGGTATTTCACTGTCTGATGGTTTCTGGGGCACAGAAAGGCTATAGAAAACTAATGGTATATCTATGGGAATGGACAGAGACTTCTTCTTACTCTGAACTTAGCAGGCAGGTAAGAGGTGACCTTCTCTTCCCATTGACTACAAAAAGAGATTCAATAGTTATTTTAAATTGGACACCTTAAGTGTAGATGTCTAAGGGAAACCTACACCTCAGTTAGAGGTTGGCTTCTGAATATGTCCATAAACATCTCAGTGTTGACTATGTCCAGCAGCTAGGTGCCTCTCCCATGTTCTATGTCCAAAAAGTCTCTCAATTGATCATTTCTCTGGCTAGCTCTTCTAGGTCTCCTCCCACCTAGCACATGAATTCTCCTCCCAGCTGGCACATGAAGCAATCTCTTAGCTACACAGTTGTACCCAGCTTGTCTTCTTCCCTTTCTCAGAGTGTGGCTTCATTAGCAGCAGCTGAAAGATGTCTTAATCTTGGAAAAGTTCTGAGCTAAGGATCAGAAATGGATGATAATCCCTGTTATGGAGGAAGGAATGACCCATGACTTAACATTTTCTACTGTTAGTTTCAGGTGACTGAAGCATTTTCTATAGCCTATTTAAGGATAGGATAATTCATGTGATGTTTGTTTGTCATTCTTGCCAATAGAGAAAGCACATGTGATCAGCTCACATTAGAGGAGTCCCTTACTCATGAGCTTTTAGACATTGATGTAGCAACCAGGCAGGGAGAAGTTCCCCATCTAACTGATTCATTCTCATCTGCCTACTCTTCCTCTGTATCCACAAAGGGAAACTGAAAAAAAAACCATGAAGACTTGTAAATTTAACTGGCATAATGTTGAATGGCTGGAGTCAGAATGTAGAGAAGAACGAAAATGTATTTGGAGAATAAATATGGAGGAATGCTACAACAGCCGACAGGGACCATTTGGAAAATTCAAACATTCCAGCAATTTCTGAGTTTGTACCTTGTAAGGATCTCAGACTGTCCATGAACTACTGAAATAAGGTTCTAGGAAAAGAGAGTGAAGATGAGCTGCTAAGAATAGAGGTACGACATCAAAACACACAGGATCAAGCAGTTACTTTCAGTTGCTCATTTTGCTGAATAGTATAAAGGGTGGGAAAAAAGAAATTTCCATATTGCTTTGTCAGCAGGCTCAATAAGAAGATAAAAATTTGAAGATTAGTGACCCTGTAGATTTGGGTTGAGGTTATAATAATTTGTTATAAATTAAGAATTACCTATTAGCAAGAAAATGGTAATTTCCAGTTCATTTATATAAATTTATCAAAAAGTATAGGTTTAAATTATAATTAGCATTCCTAAATAGCTACTTGATGCCTTCTTTTGGTTAATGCATATCAATGAGTATCCAACGACTATTTAATTGCTGTTCATTTCGCAAAAGATTACCTGAATTCACATGCAAACAAACATGGACATCTGAAGAATAGAACTAATAAAACATGACTTTTATAAAATGTTCTGTGAAGCAGAGAACACAAAAGAGTATCTCTCATCACTACCTTTGAATTCAGCAAAGTTCTTATCAGATGCTACACATAATTATGCTTGTGTATCTTAACACAAAATAACATAATTTGATCACTGTGTCATTCAAAAGTTTCACTGCCAAGTCATGAAGCACAACCCACGCATTAGGAGTGGTGTGACAAATCACACTTGACAAACTAAATTTAGTCAAAATAAACAGTTTGGAAGCAAACATAGTTTGTAACTGCATCTTCAATACGTCTGTGAAGAATCAATGCATTCATTAATAATCTAATGGTCAAATCTAAGTGCACTGCAGGTCTGTACACAGACCATTTCCATAACAAGGTCATTTAGAAATCTCTAGTCTGGGCGTATTTGTATAACTTTTGTCAAATCTCGAGTTGAGGAACTGGGCTGGAAAATTTGATTTGAGAACGTGACTTAGATTCACAGTGGGAAATTCAACCCAGAATTCTTTTCTTTTGACCACAGAAGGCTGGCATCTCACTAAATACTGGTTGACTTAAGAAGTCCTGGGATTTCTCAGAGGGGAACTAGGGCTTTGCATGAATAGATCCTAATTGGAGGAAGTGCTTGCTTCACTGTTTCGTATAACACAGCTGTCCATTTATTGAATTTTCTAGACTGGATCTTAATGAATAGTTCATTGGGATATAATTTCTTTTTTGTTTCCTCCTTGCTGGGTGTTTAGGGAAGGTAGAAGAAGAAAGGGTTGTTATTCTTCTTCCACTAAATTTCAATTAAACCCCACTAAACTGATGTGTCCCAATTTCTGTAGGTTACATTCTTCTGAAGATAATACAGAAAGCAGGGAATAATATCGTTCTGGTCTACTGAGTAGGGGACAGTCAAACAAAAACACTTAGTTTACCATGAAGCACATTCAGCCTCAGCAAGTTCATCCAGCACAAAAAGTAAATGCAAATATTTTAACAGAAATTGTTATACAAGAGAAAGTCAGTCAGAATATCTGATAAACTGAACCACAGAGACTACAAGTTAGGGCCGACTGTCCAGATACGACTTACAAGTTTCTTTTTGTGTGATCCTTGTGTATACCATTCTTCCTGGGTTGGTTTAAGTCAATGCCAGATTTACATCATGTTAATGCACAGGGATGAGCCTGTAAGACCACAAGGAGTTCAGCATTCTAGCTATGTGTTGACGTAGCCTCTTAACATTTTGACATTCCTGTTAGCTTATTTCAAACACAAGGAACTGGCTATACAAACTTCAATTTCCCAGTCAAAATATCCAAAGTCCTGGCATCATTTTCCCAGTCGGATCGCTTTACAAAAATGAGGTACCTTCCTTTTCAAACCATAAACAACATATTTGAAGGTACAGCTCTATTCCAAGAAAAATGTCCAAACGCCCAAGAATCAAATCCTACAAATACTTCCTATCAGAGAACTGTCACAGTAGTAAGATTACCACATGAGGAGATTAGCACTATGTGTTTGGAGAAATATACCTCAGCTAATGTCTCTCAGTAATAGAAACTTTTATTTCTACATCAGATTATGAATAAACTGATCTGTTTCAATACTCAAGACAACAGTTTTCTATGTTCCCTGGTGTTTTAATCAAACAAAACATTTTGTCCGACTTGAAGTGTTTTGTTTGCTTTTTTAAAAACCCTAGGTACATGTAGCTTTGAAACACCATTTTGTAACAAAGTATAGAACTATTTTATCTAAAAGTTGTAACGTAATCAGATTTTAGGAAGGGCTGAAATGATTGAATGTATTCAGGTTGAGCTCACAAATTGTTCTATTCAACATGAAACTGCATTATTTTAACAGATTAATTATTTCCCTGGGAAAGTTCACTCTTATTGCTGCTGTTATTTGAAATGTATTAGTAAAACACACACCTTCCTCTATTTCTGCATTATACATACATTTACACAAGGTGTATCCACACACCACCAGTTTTTAGTGGCAAGAGACAAAGGGGGAAATTTGGCAGGCCAGAATCAGCGTTTGAAGTTAATTACTGCCAGTTATGTCTAAGTGCTTTTTTCATCAATCCTAAGTACATTTAGAGCAACATTCTTTCTAAAATATTTGATCCATCTATCATGTTTCCACCTCCATAACAAACTTGGGCTTGGGAGAAAACTCCAGCTTATGCAAAATATAAGTAGGTACAAGTCAATTACAGAAGGACAGAATCACATCCATACAGCCAGAGAAAGGCAGTGGGGGAAACTGGTTGTGAGAAGAAAGTTCTTAGAAGATACAACGTTAGTAGGTCAGTTTTCTTAATTTTGTTAAACTCTGGGCTGCATTTTTCCTTAACTTTGCAACAGAAGGCTGAAGCAATAACTAATCATGATCTTCCCTTGGCCAAGGTAGGTGCAAACCCTTTCACAGCTCGGGAGGCACCGAAGTAAAGAAAGAAGGATGACTGACTGGGTCCCTCAAGTGCAATGTCAGGCTCTGAGGACTGCTGCAGGCTTCATGGCCCAGATCCTGGTCTCATTGCCCTGGGTAAGCTGCAGGACTCTGCAAATAGCTCTAGTCAAGTTAGAGGGCAAGGGTGGACTATGAAGCTGTTTGTTATCAGCAAGAGTTGCAGATACCTGTGAAGCAATGCCTGTAGTCCTTAGAAAAAACAGATGGAAGGAGAATTTGCCTGCAGTAGGTGGAGGGGCCTGAATTAGCTCCCAGGAACTGATTCTTTCAGTTGATTAAAAAGACAGTTGAAACCCACAAAAGTCAAAGCCTAGGGTTGGGCTACCAAAACAAAAAACCAGAACAAGTAACAAGTGTGTCAGCTACAGACTGATCCACCACGACAGTATGATGAACACTTCTGGACATACTTTTAAATGTCATAGTTTGATTTTAGAATATCCATTGGCAAACACTATATAATTTTTTAATATTTTATTTTCAGGATTAACCTTAGATACTATAGTAGCAAGGGCTGCATCAAAAAAGAAGCATGACCAGCAGGTCAAGAGAGATGATTCTCCCCCTCTGCTCTGCTCTCGTGAGACCCCCCCTGGAGTACTGCATCCAGCTCTGGGGCCCACAACACAAGAAGGATGTGAACCTTATTGAGGCAAGTCCAGAGGAGGCCACAAAGATGATCAGAGGCTGGAGCACCTCTCCTATGAAGCCAGGCTGAGAGAGTTGGGGATGTTCAGCCTGGAGAAGAGAAGGCTCCAAGGAGACCTTACAGCAGCCTGCCAGGCCTAAAGGGGGCCTACAAGAAAACTGGAGAGGGACTTTTTACATGCAGTGATAGGACAAGGGGGAATGCCTTTGAACTGGAAGAGGTTATATTTAGATTAGATATGAGGAAGAAATTCTTTACTATGAGGGTGGCAAGATACTGGTACAGGTTGCCCAGAGAAGTTGTGGATGGCCCATGCCTGGAAGTGTTCAAGGCCAGGATGGATTTTTGAGCAACCTGATCTAGTGGAAGGGCAGGAGGGGTGGGGGAGCTGCAGGAGTTGGAACTAGATGTTCTTTAAAGTCTCTTTCAACTCAAACCATTCTATGATTCCATAATGTAAGTAGTTGGGCCTTATTGACACAGGTTGGAGAAAGGATTTTCTCTTAACATCTACCAGACTGGCTTCTGTATCTTCTTACACCAACACATGCCTACTTAGGGGCAGATTGCATCCTGCTGGTTCCCTCCTGTACTTGCAGTGTCCTCCAACTCCCTCCAATGCTCATACTGAGCAATGACACATCCCGAAATGGCATTGTGTCTTTCAACGAGATAGTGCAAAATGTGGGTTGGAGTGGTGCACGCGCTGTCTGGGCATGAGGTTTCCTCTGTTCTCCATCCCGTGCCAACTGCAGTTTCCTGTACGCTGCATTCCTCACTCGCCTCCCCTCAGTCAGTGCCAATGCAAAATAGAAATGACAAAGCATATATTTGCTTCTGGACTTGCATTTGGATATTTTGGCTAAAACGTCAATATAACTAGGTTTTCTTTCAGATGCTAGACATATTACCTTGTTTTGAATATCTTTTTCCTGACATGAACAACCTCTGAACCTTCCACATTCATACAGAAATATCTGCAGCAGACTTATAGCATGAACCACAGTTCTTCAAGGAGAGCAGATACATTCAATGTGTCAGAAAGATTAAAGAAATGCAAACATTCTTTGGGTTTCATATCCCTGGCAAGCTGGGTGCTCAGAAAGTGACAAAGATGAACAGTTTCAATGTGGAATCCCTGATGTGAAGACATAGCAGTTCTCTCTCTCCTCTTAGTTTCATATGAATATGAGGGCTTGCTGCTTGTCATCCTTACGCACTGGCTGTAATACTGACTCCATTGCTTTAGAGATGTAAAATGGTGATATTGCAGAAAGGTGCCCTCTTTCTAATAATACCTAAAATGCTTGACTTCAGTGAAAAAATAATTTAAGACAGAAAATCTATTCAGCAAATTGAAAATGGTATCATACTTTTGCTCTGTTACTGATTGCCACTGTCATACTCACATAAGCTCACACCTTTCAAAATCAAAGAAATATTAATGCATATTCAAAATATACTTGCACATTAATAAACTGAAGTGAGAAAAAAGGAATAACCATGGTCTACAGATGAGCACTAAATAGCAAGTACCTATTCTAGCATGTCAGTAGTTTGCCATCACCCTGCTGGTATACCCAGTATAGCTTGGGCCTCTCTCATTCCCTAGTGCATTTGCATCTACCGGAATTGTTTTCTTGGGAATCAAACAAAGCATCACTTCCTGGTCCTGCATTATGAAGGCACATGTTCCCTTTAACACGTAATATTTGAATATACCATCTGACTCTCAGAAACAAGGTCAGAAGAGGGATGGTGAAGCTCTAACAATGTCTGTTTATTTTGTCATTCTGAATATATAATAAGGTGACATAATTCAAAACATCCATAAAGTGAAACAGCTAGACTTTTCTTTCAGAATAGACTGAACAATGAAATACCACTGGATATAATTCAAAAGCAAGGACCCCTTTGCTGTGTTTGTTAGTGCATTGCTATTATTATCATCCAAAGTAAGTGTATGAAATAAATCTGATTTCTATAGATAGAAGAATAAAAGATACAGGTGCTGACATTTTGGGGAAAAAATTGTTTCTGACAAGCCAGTCTTAAAACTATTTCCTGAAGCCACATAGTCTGTCAAAATCCTTCCTGGATCAACTTCCATTGATCAGAGTAATTAGACCATTAGGCAATGGTGTTTTAGAAAATCAGTTTCATGGTCACTACAGAACAGGAACAGGATTTCAAAGCATGTGGCCAAACGCCAATTTTTTTTGCCAGTCTATTAAGCAGAGTGCAACCTTTTCTCTATGATATGGGTACACTTTGAGCAGTGGTCCGCACCTCTGTCACCTGATTTTAGGTTGAAGTGCACCATTACCTTCAGGTCACAATGAATTCATATTAAGGGGAAAGCTAAACAAGACATTTTGTGTCAATCTGTTTAAACAATATCTAAAAGTAGACTACAGTAACTGTTCAGGATCTGATAAGGAAGGAAAATACTTACAGACTCCTTATGTCTGCAGACAATTTCCCCCATGCAAAGGGAATTTTCAGTGTTAATTTCTAACTGGTTTGGACGTACTCAGTACTGCTCGTATGAGGCTATAAACAAAGCAGAACTTCCTAGCCCACAGAATAAAGTATTTGTATATCAATATTGATATTTTTGGAACTTTCCTTACGTGCAGTGATACAGACCTGCAGCAGGAAGAGGTGAACCAAATAGTCCAAACATCTCTAAAGAACACAAGGGACATGACATGTCCAAACTCTGTGTAACTGCAAAGTGAGAACACTGGTATCAGAACAACCACCTTTTCTAAGGTTGTTTGTTGACATTTTGAAGTGAGAGGTTTTCTTCTAAGAAAAATGATGAGCCTCTTGGTGTTAATGCCACCTTCTCATGCAAGCACTGCTGAGAAACGACAACTTGTTTCAGTCATACAGGACATAAGCTCCAAAAGAACTTCAAGTGCCACCTGCAGCAATATACCAAAGCCCAAAGGTAAGTGATCCAAGAAAAAGCAGTGCATACAAATCCCTAACTGTACACAGTATGTTTTCTAAAGGTATCTAAAGGTGCTTAATATTCAGCATAAATTTCATCTGTGAGTCTTTGATGGGCAGCAAATAGGCATACCACTGAACCAAGCCGTTCCTGCTCCCATGCCTGCAGCATGCTGGCTTGAATACTGCCTCTGTTCTCCCTCCAGCTGCTGCCATCTCTGCTGCTGCGTCCTGCAGAGCAGGGAGGTGTGCAGAACGAGGCATGGGATGCTCTGCCCTCACATGCTTCAGATACACTAGCTCATCTTCCACCCACAACAGGGGAAGTGAACAAATTGGCCTTTGTGTGATATTATGACCTTAAAAGTGCAATACTACCAGGATAGAAAGGAATCCTTACACAAGGGAGCAGTTTAATGGGAAGACATTTAAATATGTTACCTAAGTCTTGGTACTCACACAAACTGTTTTCAATGTTTAGAAATACATACATGCACTACGTACGACAGAGAACCTTTTAAAGATTGGAATTCCTACCTAACCTCAGTCTTGGTCACCTCACTCCATCTTAGGTGTGTAAGAGTTTGGTGTCTAGTCTAGACTCTATCAGTGGCCACTACTGAGAGAATGAGAGATTCGGAGGGTCCTTCATTGTGCCTCTTACAACAGAATTATTTGCTTCTTGGAAGTGACTGTCCCTTTATATTTGACTGCACAGAGAACCTGATGAATGAGATATGATGGATTTCAGATGACTGAAGTCTGATGACCAAAATATTTAAATTACATGTTTCAGGCTCTTCTAGTAGGTTCCCTTCTCTTGAACCAATTATATTGGTTCAAATGTCACAAGGCAACCAAAATGTGCATTAAGGAAAAAACAGAGATTCTTTTTGGAAATATGATTTGGCCTAGAGGTAAGCAAGAATGAGAGAGGGACATGTCACAAGCATGCTAAATCATGATATATTCTTGCACTATTTGCTAGAAGACAGACACCTTAGGAGAATCTGTTTACCACTGCCCTTAGAAATTAACCCATGGCAGCTCTCCATGTTGGGAAAAAGAAGTCTCTAATTAGCCCATATAATTTTAATTCCCTGCACCCCTAGAAGTTGCTTATACCATACCTGGGAATATAGCACCCGTTGACGTAATGTGTACAAGGGTTTTGAAAGAAAGCCAATTTAACAGGGAAGGAAAATCCAAGGGTTATTATCCTACAGCTTCAAATTACAGTAGTTTCTGGTTTAACTGTTTATCTGTGTACAAGAACTGCCAGCTAAAATCCAGTATGCCTTTCGCTACAACAAGGGAACTTTTCCCCATTTGACAGATGTCATGTTGTGCTAGGTCATGTGAGAGAATGTGAAGGAGAGGAAATAGGAGGCAATATTTACTGAGATGAAGAGGAATTTTGGACAACAGACTATGTCCCACAAGCTCGATCATCAGCCTCCAACTAATGAAATCTTTCTGCTGGTTTCCATGAGCTTGGATCTTGCCCAGAACGATGACGTTGCAAATGAGGAAGTGTGAAAATCCAAACCCGCTTGTGTACAGCAGCTAACAACCTTGCCACTCAGCAGGCACGTCCACATTGACCTTCAGTCAAACCCAAGTTTCTTTCACCAAGGATTTTGTTATGTGATACATGCCAAAGGGTCAAAGAACAATCAGTTTATAAGAATCCTTTTAAAAAGGATTTTTACTGCTTCCTTCCACTTTCTAGCTCAGGCCAGGAACAGGTTTATCTGCATGGAAGGTTTAGGGTTATTGCATATTCTCAGTAGTTGTCGTTCATTAACCCATCTCAGCTCCCCATCCACAGTATTGCTGTATCTGACCAAAACTATACATTTCCTTCATAGTATTCACCAGCAAAACATATCCCTTCTGTCAAATCTTTTTCCACATGTGTTCCTGATTTCAGGTCAAATTTTACTTTCCCCAAGGAAATGACTGCAGGGGCAGTACCCCAGGAAACTGCAGTCAAAAAGGTAACAGAATTCAAAGAAAAAGTTAAAGAAATTATGTTCTTTGAGATATGAATAAATTAAAAATAGATAATCACAACTGTACCTTCTGGTCTAAAAATCCTAAGTTCCTTGTGTTTGTTTTATTACAATATATCACAGAAGGCAGAAATTATTCCTCTGTCAAACAATGTAAATTCCTGATGAAAGCTAAACTATACTTTCAAATCTGATGTTAAGCCTAATGATTTTTTCTTTCATTAGGACATGACCTGTTCAGCAGAGTAGGACAGCTCATTAATTTAGTCATTCTTTTGGACAAGTTCACAATTTAGAAATTTTTCATCTCAGAGGAATTCTACCCTTTCTATTCTACTTTTTGGTAGAATACAGCCTTGTATGGCAAGCTGCACTGAAATAGTCCCCATGTGAATGGCTAAGCTTCTCTCCTCCCCTGTAACACATCATAGCATAATAACATTAATTCTAGCCTAAAATTGCATTAATAATTTGCTGAGGCCTGGAGGGAATACTACAATGATAGGTAAAGGGACTATATGAGTGCCCTTTAGTCCTCACTTTAAAAAAAATAAATCATAAAGGTGTGCTTAACTAGAGAGAAAAACCTATATGTCCTCTGGAAAATTAGCTCAAGGAGAGCACCTGAAAGATGCATAACATTTATGCATAACTGCATAACATTCTGATACAAATCCAAGTATTCTGGCATATATGTAACATACTGAAGAAAAATCCAGCATGCAGAAGAATGAAGAATTTCTATACAGCTAATTTTGCTTTGGCCAAAAAAAAAAAATATCCTGTTGTTATGACTGCTTGCACAATGACCATAATGAAATCCTTTCAATTTTCATACACACCACCACCACACCCTTTACAATATTACTTCCTTCTGCCTCCTTTTTAGGTGAGAATGTTTACTATATACTGTTGGGAAGGGATAGTTCAATAAACTGTATGATAAGCAAAGTGTCGTCTCTAGAGGCTGGAAGTACTGAAATTTAACAAGATCTAAAAGAATCAATCCATATTCTGCATTTCATCCAAGTGCCTCAGGCTGACAAAAACATGTGTGAGCTCTGGCCTATTCTTTTTTTATTTTGAAGACAAATCAGTGATTTCTTAGTGGGTTTTCATCCCCATTTCAAAGCTTTTCACACCTCTGGGATCTGACTCTGCAGGCCATCTGTGCATAAATCTTTCCTGCGAGCCCACAGCAATTCTCCACTCTCTCTAACACGGCAGGAATGTTCCCAGCAATATGTGAATAAAGACTCCAAACTAAAGAGTCCGTTTAGTTTTAGACAGAGTTCTAAGACAAAAATGAAGTGGAAGATATTAAGATCTCTTTAATGATTTGCTAATAAGCAATAGTGTGGGAACAGTTACAGATTGCTTATTTGAATCAGCTGTTTCCATGAGATTTTGATCCAGTTCTTTCAAGCCAAAATAAATATACACATCTTTCATTCAGTTTTGATGAAATTCACAAAGTACTTCGAAGTAAAAAAAATAGAAGAAGTTTTCTCTTGGATTAAGAATACAGAAAATGCAAGATTTGAAAAAGGAGGTGGGTGGCAAATGTAATGTTGAGCCAAAGGAAAAGGTTTAAATGTAGCATTTTTTAACATGTACACTTCATTTTGCAGAATATAATAATGGTCTTCATCAGTCACCTATCAACACTGCCTGTAACTTACTTCCATTATGCTTGAAACAAAACCATGGTTATTTTACAATGGCTGTAGAGTCACAAAATGACAAGCAGAGCCTGCTGAGATGACTAACACGCTGCAATCATTACTACCCAGCACAGAGAAGGTAAAACATATGTTCCTCAGTCATTTACATTGCCTTCGCATTGGTCTGTGGTCACAAAAATCAATATTGGCTGTAGTCCAGCACACCCATCATTTGCTTAACCTCATTAATGTTCATAGTCTTGCACATAGTTCATTAGAATTTAATTGGAAATTAAATAAATATTTTTTTTAATAGATCTCATTTGTTTTTTTCCTGATTCTCAAGAACACACAAAAAACTACAAAAAAGAAAAAGTCCTGTCTGGATGTTCATGTCCAGAGGCATCAAAAGGACACTGTCAGCCTGCAGCTGTTGAGCTGAATACCAAGCACCCCTTCGCAATGCATGCATGTATGTATTTTACGTAAAATATTTCAGTATACTAGCTCCTGTGGTACTGCAAGAAAACAATGCAATGTATGTTTGGTCAAACAAGATAGTCCCTGAAAAAGCTCTCATTTGCTTTCATACCATAGATCTAAAACTCAGATACTGGAAGTCTGGTTATCCTGTTCCTGTCTGCCTCAAACCCAACCGGTACTGAGAAATGCAGCTCCAGTTCTCCAAGGAGCACAGTAGATAAATGAGTGATGTCTTTTAACCTGCTGTTCTTTGAAGTTTACTGCAAAGGAGATTCTGAAGCCTCACCAAGCAATGTGCTCAACTATCCTGGTGTTACCACATTTTTCCTACCTGCTAAGCTAAATCTATTCCCAGCAGACACTTTCTTCCCCTTCGCCACTCTGCCCCATGTAGCTGTGGAGCCGTATCACTTCTTCAATCCTCTCTTCTCTAGACTTAGCATCCTTATTGTCTTCAACCTTTCCACAGAAGTTATGTTTCAAATAACATTCCTGTGGCTCACCTCTGTGCTCCCTTCAGTTGGTCCCCACCCTTCTAGATGCATGGTGCACAAAACTGTACGTGAAACTCCCCTCAGGGACATATCAGCACAGACTGGAGCAGAATGACTTCATTTGTTTTAGTTCCGGGATGATGTTTGCCTTTTTCAAAAGAGCAACTTTTTTTTTCTTTTTTTCTTTTTTTTTCTCCGATTCAGCTTCTCATTAACTATTAACCAGTTCCTCATCCTGCGTGGTAATGTGCAATATTTTACCACAACCACAGCACATGATTTCAATTCCTTTTTAAACTGCACCCTGTTGTGCTGGGTCTTGGATATGTTTCCAACTTAAATGTATATCACAGTCGGATTTAATGTGTACCTGCCGCTTCCAGAAGACTTCACTGCTTCTACCCATGACACCTATAGTTCAAATGAAATGCTTCATTAAAAAAGTCTCTAGATGATTTTTTTTTTCCTAAGTCCAGTATTTAAAATAATTTTTATTGGGGTTTTTTGTCATTGTTTGTCTGTGAATTCTTATGTCCAGTATCAATCCTTTACCTAGCCCACGAGGAACTGGTATGTCCTTATGTTTATTTCAAATAGGGACTTAACAAACTATAACTTACTAGGCAAAGACTCAATAAAACAGATACAGCCCTCCATGGATTTTGGCTTCCCTTGAGTTATCCTATGCAGGATGCTGACATGAAAACCCTATACTCTGCTTCATGTAGAAGAGTAATCTAGACCTTAGCAAAGCCTTTGAGATTGGCTCCCACAGCATTCTCCTGGATAAACTGGCTGCTCATGGCTTGGATGGATGTGCTCTACATTGGGTAAAAAGCTGGCTGGACGGCCGAGCCCGAAGTGTGGTGGCAAGGTGGCGTTGCATCCAGCTGGCAGCTGGTCACAAGTGGTGTTCCCCAGGGCTCAGTACTGGGGCCAGATCTGTTTAATATATTTCACAATGATGGATGATGGAACTGAGTGCACACTCAGTAAGTTTGCTGACACCAAGTTGGACAGGAGTGTTGATCCGCTTCAAGGTAGGAAGGCTCTGCAGAGGGATCTGGGCAGGCTGGGCCGATGGGCTGAGGCCAGGTATATGAGGTTCAACCAGGCTCAGTGCCGGGCCCTGCCCGTGGGTCACACCAGCCCCAGGCAGCGCTACAGGCTGGGGCAGGGGGCTGGGAACTGCCCGGTGGGAAAGGGCCTGGGGGTGCTGGCTGACAGCCGGCTGGGCCTGAGCCCCCAGTGTGCCCAGGTGGCCAAGGGGCCAGCAGCGTCCTGGCTGGTGTCAGAAACAGTGTGGCCAGCAGGGCCAGGGCAGTGACCGCCCCCTGTACTGGGCACTGGTGAGGCCGCACCTCTGATACTGGGTTCAGCTTTGGGCCCCTCACTGCAAGATGGATGTAGAAGTGCTGCAGCATGTCCAGGGAAGGGCAACGGAGCTGGTGAAGGGTCTGGAGCGCAAGTCTTACGAGGAGCAGCGGAGAGAACTGGGGGTGTTTAGTCTGGAGAGGAGAAAAGGAGGCTCAGGGGAGACCTTATCGCTTTCTACAACTACCTGGAAGGAGGCTGTAGGCAGGTGGGGGTCGGTCTCTTCTGCCAGATAACTAGTGATAGGACAGGAGGAAACAGCCTCAAATTGCACCAGGGGAGGTTTAGATTGGACATTAGGAAAAAATTATTGACTGAAAGGGTGGTCAAGCATTGGAAGAGGCTGCCCATGGAGGTGGTGAAATCACCATCCCTGGAGTTATTTAAAAAATGTGTAGATGAGGTGCTCTAGCAACGTGGTCTAGTGATGGACTTGGCAGTTCTGGGTTAACAGTTGGACTTGATGACCTCAAAGGTCTTTTCCAACTTAATTAATTCTGTGATTCTATGATTCTAACAAGTTTTTTGAGTTCCCATCACTTTGAAAGGAACACTAATACAAATTATTCCAATTTTTAATAACATGACTAGACATAATTTGGCTAGGTCTGGATAGCGTAGGTAGGTCTAGTACTACACCTGCTCATTTTAAGCATTTTCCATAACTCTCACAAGAGCATCACATAAGAGCAGCATTAAAATTTACACCAAAGTCAAAGCACTGAGGGAGGGAATGAGTATTACTACACTGAATCCCTAACAATAACTCAGTTAAATTAATGGTTTCTAGAGACAAAGTAATGGGCTTTTGCTGGTAGAAGATAATGCCTGTTCATGCAAATTCCTTCATGCAGGGCACCCATGGGTGATATCTTTTGCTTGCTCCTAAACACAACTACGCATTTTACTGGGCCAAATATAATCCGTTCTGGAATTAGACTTAATAAGCCTTACCAAAACCAGTCATGAGCTCTGCTTGTCTTCTTTTAGAGCTTGAAGACTTCCAGGGACCTCCTGAACTAGGTGAGCATAAGACAGCAGAGAACATCTTAAGGGAGTGGTGTTCATGTCCTTTTCAGCCCAGGAGGAGCTGACAGCCCACATGCAGCAACCAGAAGCTGCAGAAGTAGCTAGATCAGGAGCAGTCACCAGCGGCAGCAATGCTGCCTTTTGGAGAGCTCTCCTCAAGACCAGGCTCAGGTCTGGGGAAGCAGCAGGTTTGCAAGCTCAGCACTGTGTGCTCTGCAGCTGAGAGCACAAGCTGCTGGTGGGCAGTCAGCCCCTGTTCCTTCACCAGCTTCCTACAGAGCCACATACACTCTCCAGGTCACCTGCTGAACTGCTGCTTGGCTGAGGACCATACCTGTGCTCCGGTCATCAGTAACTGAGGCTGTCACAACAGGGCTGAGCTTGTGCAGGGCAATGTGATCCCCATGGAGGAAGCAAACATTGCCAGTTTTATTTTTCAGGTTTTGCCAGCCTCCATTTCAAGATCATATTGCCACATTTCGTGTTGACTCGATTACTCAATTTGCTAAAATTGGATCTCTCATATATTGTTGTTTTGTGATCTCTTCCCCCATTACGCAGAGTTCAAAGGGTTTAGTTACTCCTACCAAACTTCCACACACCCCACATAACTCCAGCAGCTCTTTTTAAGGACATATATGCTATGATGTTCATCTGTCCTTTTCCTCCCTCTACAGCAATCACAGGTTGATTTATCACTATAATTTTGGATTTAATAATATTTGATCTTTTCAAGCACCTCAGAGACTCAGAACTAGGTGAATATATAGTATGCCTTCCACTTCTGTGTTTGCCTTTTTGAAGGTAATAGAGTCCATCTTCATCTCTGTAACTTTAGGTATCTGTGAGCTGCGAGCACCAGTGTGAAAGCTGAAAGGCTAAGAGAGCATGAGGGGGAAAAAACCCCAAACCCTAAAAATTGAAGGGATCAGGTTGCTGTAGTAGGTCTTTTAGTCAAGAGATTAATAGCATGAGAATAAAAAAAATAATCCTGTAGAACAGCATTGCTATGGACAGGATTACTGGTATGCTGTGCTGTCTGGAGGAGACAAGGCTGAAATCCTATGCCAGATTTCAGTGTGCTGTCTAGATCTGATGCAACCTTGAGGTGAACGGGCTGTGTTATGGTAAAGGGTGCTGCAGCAGTACCAGATAATAAAGATTAAGTTTGATTAGTTCTCTATGCTTGGTGCTAGTTCTCCTACTCAAGGGAGGCTCAGGAGAAGTGCCACAAGCCAGTGGGCCTTTGTTTGAAAAAAAGAGGGCATACAGAAGGGCCAAATGTGATAGTACACATGTATATATATTTCTTGCTTGCCACTTGTGTCAGAACATGATGTCTTATTTTCTGTTACAGTGATTTCATACCAGCTATCTACTATTGTAAGATTCTCTTCTTTCAGTCCAACACGGATCTACTCTATAATCATTAAAAGCTAATGTAACTTCAGTTGGTTTTTCCATGCTAAGTGAAAGAAATCCAGCTGCTGGGAGAAGAGGCTGGAAACCATGAAGCAGCTGATGAAAGTTCTTGTTAACACCGCACCACCTTTAAGTACATCACAGCCTGAAGCTTTAGCAGATCTAGGCCAGCTGAGATGTGTGGATTGTTTGTCCATCTTCACTCACCCTAGAGCATAGTAATGATGCTGTTAACTGTGCTGTTTGCAAGGTGAGCATGATTTGGGAATAAACAGTTATAAATATTCAGAATGTTATATTTTTTCAAAAACCCTAAGAATTCTGGCAAAATGCACCAGCTTTGGTCCTGCCTTACCACAAGACAGCAACTATGCTCCTTGTCAAACTAGAGTAGATACATGGTTTTGAGAATGCAGGTCTGTCAGATCCTGCTTCTATGAATCCAGGGACTTTTCCTGAATACCCAGTTATCTATCTCAGTCAGGCATTTGAGACCAACTTTAGCTGTCTAGAGATTCATCTGACAGCTAGTTGCTAACCTTAGTTTGAAACTTCTCCCACCCATAACCATGAAAAGAAACCTGGATTTTATCTTCTTTGGTAATGTTCAAAAGATGTTAGTGGCAGCAATGTAGCTTTGGCTAGTACAGATGAAGTAAGCAAACCTCTCCTCTGCCCACAAAGAAGATATACTGTAGTCTCATTGTGTGATGTTCACTAGAAAATTGCTGGAAGAGATACACTTACATTCAAGTGGGTTGGCTTCCGAGTTCATTGGGGAAGTGGTTATAGCTTCCCGATCTCTGCAAGGATGCTTATATCATGTGATAGCTAAGCAAAATGAGGTCTCCACACAGTCCAATTGGTAAGTCAGAAAAACTGCATGAGGTTGCATCCCTAAAATGGGAACTGACATGTTTCAAGCAGATTCATCATTACAGAAGTTTTGCTTTCCATAGTTAACTACAAAATTTTTGCCATTAAGTCTATGCATGTTCAAATCTTTCCTCTCGACAATTTCTGCCACTGTGTGCCTACAACCATTAAAGTCTCGCAATTCACATTGCATAATATTCCTTTAGTTGCTTAGTGTATTCATTTTCTGCTTGTTCACCATTCCAGTGTATTACCATTCTGAGGTATACTTATGTCACACTTTGTTCCATTCATAGCACTAGTCTCTATCCATTTCGCTTATCCGTATGTATAGGTTCCCTACTGATAGAACATTTTTCTATGTTCTTGCATACTTCTCAAGTTAATGTTTATGCTGCTATAAATATTACATGGGATGAACAACCTACTAGCATGAATGCACTCTATAAAAATAAGTAATCATGTATTCTGATTTCACATCTCTTTCTCTTTGGTTTAAATTCATATTACCAGACAAAATTGCAAAGACAATAAGGCCCATATAAATCCATAAAAATAATATGTAGAAATAAAAGAATCGTGGGAAATGTCTTTCCCATGCAACAGAGTCAAATTCTGTAGAGGTATAAAAGATCCTATGAGCTATATAACAGGCCAGCTATAAATTGGGTCCAAGAGAGAAAACTGTCAATCAGCATAAAAATAGTTGATCAAACATCAATCCAAATTTTCATCTTAAAAGATCTCCGTATGAACACGTGAACTTTGCTTTCATGCAACAATGCCTACAAATTTAGCTCGGTGGGCAGCTATAGAGCTGTTTCATGATCTGCTGCAGTTTCGCATTGGACAAGTGTGGGCTGGGTTTCTCTGAAGCCTGGGAACAGGTATGGCAAACTAGGGCAGAGTTTCCCAGAAGGTAACTCCTGCTTCCATATTCTTGCAATTAATGTAACAGCCCTCAGTGGTTTAGGCCAGACATCCTGACTGAAACTAAAACAATAAGTCTTTATTCCTTCACAAGGAACTATGATAATAAGCAAGGACTGAAGACTACTGATTCTGAAAACACTGTTGTCGCCAAGAGCATGATGCATTTGCTCTTTTAAGACCTGGCACTATTGTTTGTATTAAGTGCAGGAAAAGCCACCCTTGCTTGATCAGAACATTTGCATTATTGAAGTGACTACTTTTTTCCTCAGGATTTGGGAAGCTGCCATAATCCAGGGGGCAACACCTGCAACAGCCAATACAGGCTAGATAGAGAGCACATCCCCAGTGCAACACCTCTGGTTTCGCTGTACACAAGCAATAAATCTAAACTAATTGTAAATGACAGAAAACCAGCTGTACTGGATTTGCATAAAACACACTGGGTCTGCTTTTTTTTTTTTTTTTTTCTCCTTCTTGTCACAGTATGGTCGCTGATCTGTTACGAGTGTGACAGAGTAAACTCCTTCCACCCTTTGCAGAGCAATTGACAACTACCTCCAGACCAAGCCAGAGTAACAATAGGCAGGGGCTGGTCATCTTTAGACAGGATGCTGTGACAAATTAATTTTTACTGCAAATAAACTGCCTTTTATTAATAGCCAAAACCCCCTAGGCTAGTTTCCTCCTCCTATAAAAATGTAAACTTGCATTATGTAAAAATGTAAACTTCAGTTACAGTAAAATTTTGAGACACGGACTGAGGACTGGAGGGAGTCTTCCTTTAGTGTGCAATCTTCTTTTGTTACACATTAATGTAAAAGATCATAAAGGATTAAAATGCACAAAAGCCTATTGTTCCTGATCCGTGATCAGCCATAATCACCTGGCAGTGACATTTCCTCAGGAGAAAAGGTAATGATGTCAAGTTGATTGTAAAGGGATAGGGCACCTGGTATGCCTCTGGGAGTGTTTCACTCCAGACCATGCATGTGTTTCCAAAAGCAGTATCCCAGTCATCTGAACACGTGGCACTTGGGTTCACGCTAGGATCTGCTGGGCATGAGCAAACTTTGTCCCTTTCAGACAGTACTGAGCCAAAAAGCACACCACCCCACTGATGGACCCTCAGCTTGCTGGATCAGACCCGAGCGAGTCTGGAGCAGCCCGCTCCCACATGGGTGCCCAGGCCTCAGCACCCACTTTTCACCCTCCAGATCCACTTTACTCCTTAATATAGACACAGACTGTGGTGCCTGGGAAAGAGTCTAACAGACTTTTGGTACTGATGAAATTGTGATGTGAAATTCCCCCTTCCCTTATTTTGCCCTGAAAGTGCTCTGACTCTAGTTGGTTGACCTTGGCAGGCTGCTAGGTGCCCACCCAGCTGCTCTCGCTCCCCCTTCTCAGTGGAACGGGGTAGAAAGTAAGATGAAAAAGCTTGTGGGCTGAGATAAGTACAGGGGGGTCGCTTAGCAATGGCCGCCACGGGCAAAACAGTCTCGACTCAGGGAAATTAGTTTATTACCAATCAGGTCGGAGAACGATAATGAGAAGTAAAAACTAAATCTTAAAACACCTCCCCCGCCGGCGCCGGGCCCGGGGGCCGCAGTCGGTGCCGCCCCCGCCGTCCCGGCCGCTCCTGCCCCTCGGGGGAGGGTCCTCACCCCCTGCCCGGCCCCGGCGCGGGGTCCCCCCCACGGGAGGCGGGTCCCCCCCACGGGAGGCGGCTCCCCACGGGCTGCTCCAGCGGGAGCCCTTCCCAGGGGCTGCAGTTCCTCACCCCCGGCCCCAGCGCGGGCCCCGCCGCGGGGCGCAGCCCCTCAGGCCCGGCCGGCCCCGGCGCGGCCCCCGCGGGGTCCCCGGCCCTGCCCGCAGCCCGGCCCCGGCCCGGGCTCCTCCCCGCGGGGCCACGGGCCCTGCCCGGAGCCGGCCCCGGCGCGGCCCCCGCGGGTCCCGGCCCCCTGCGGGCACCCCCTGCCCGGGCTGCGGGGGGGAGCTGCTCCCCCGCGGGCTCCGTGGGCTGGGGGCACAGACTGCCCCGCCGGGGCTGCCCCGCGGGCTGGGGGGAGCCGCTGCTGCGGCGCCCGGAGCCCCCCGGCCCCCCTGCACCGCCCGGGGCTGCGGGGCTGCTGCGCTCACAGGTTCCCACTCCCCTCTCAGCTGCTGCGCGGTGTTCTTTACTCTTTCTTAAGTATGTTACCACAAAGGCACCACCAGCACCGCTGACAGACAGCTTTGGGCAGTGGCAGGTCTGTTGAAGCATGCTGGAATCAGCTCTACCTGACATGGGGGCTGCTCCTGGTGCCTCTGTACAGAGGCTGTACCTGGAAACCCCCCACTACCAAAACCTTGCCACAAAAAAAACAATACACGAACATCTGTCAACCTCCTGTTTCAGCCGTCTCACGTGCTTCCTGGTTCTGGCCTGTAGCATCCTTGGGAGGGTGAGAACAAAGGGAAGTTCATTTCCTTGGAACAAAGAAAAATGAGAAGAAGGAGAAGGGAGCAAACACAGAGCCTCCTTTGAGTAATTCTTTGCCTGAGGTTGGGTTATTGCCTTACAAAAGACAGGAGGTTGTCTTTAAAGAAAATGAAATGACATTTAGATGTCATGTTTTTAAGATGAACACCAAGTTCTTTTTAAGTGTATGTATTA
This sequence comes from Falco cherrug, assembly GCF_023634085.1. Taxonomy (NCBI): domain Eukaryota; kingdom Metazoa; phylum Chordata; class Aves; order Falconiformes; family Falconidae; genus Falco; species Falco cherrug. The sequence goes on along the minus strand of NC_073698.1, from coordinate 15,752,684 downwards.
ATGTATTTACTAAGATTTTTACAAATTAGACACTGTCAAACTCCTGCTAGAATGTTGTAACCCCATCAAGTCTATATCTATTATGTCCATTCTGTACACTGTTGTAACATACTCTTCTGTAAAATATTGTTTAGTTGAAAGCAACTCTAAGAGTTTGGTAAATTTTATATCAGTTATAGATCCTGAGGAAAAAAAAAAAAAAAAGAAATGTAGAAAAGCAGACAAAATGGAAATATTAGACCACAAAAAAGAAACCGCAAATAAAAATAAAAAAAAAAGGTGAGAGGATGTTCCCATGCTCTATGGATCTCCTTCAGGCAATGATGCAAGAATTTTTTATGTTGTTTTCATAAAGCAAACATTTTAATGGTAAATTTACTGCCTTTAAATTATATATTCATCATAACAGAGTAAAGAGAACAATGAAGAGGCCTTGTGGCTGTACTTCATTGTATTTCTTGTAGTTTTGTGGAAAAATCTGAGATAAATGCATCACAGATGAAGTCAGGAGTACTATTAACACATGCAGTAACAACAGGAGGCTTTTTCGTAACAGGATGACAGTCTGGGGGTGGGAAATGGCACACTTCAGGTGTCTGTAACATAAGCAGCAACATCTGAAATGCTCAGTTAAGTGCTCTCTATGGCAAACAGTGATCAATAGGCAGTGACAGGCCACAACTAACTCAAGCAATTTCAGGAATCAAGTTACACGTGATGAAGCCCAGTGTTATCCTTCCATTTCAAAGAAATGGAGTGAAAAATAGTTACTCACGTGGGGTTTGGCTAAGCAATCGCTCAGGCTGGCGAGCAGCTATATGAATAATTGTTCTAAAGTTAGCAAGGCTTCTTTGTAACTCACTCTTCACCACCCGAGTACAAGCGGTCCTTATTTGGTTGTGCCATTTTTAATGGTTGTGTTGTGTTTTGACGGTGCCAAAGTCAAAATCCACCATGCTGGAAAACTCAGCGTAACTTGCTTTGTGTGAAACAAAGGCTGCAGCCCTGCTTAAGAAAGAAAATCTTCGGTGGAAGAACATCTCAGCAGTATAACCAAGTTTACCAACAAGGTGATGCTATTGTCTTTACACTCAGTTACTGGAAGTCAAGACAGAGGAATAGAAAAAGACTCATCCCACACTCAGAGGACCTGTCTGACAAGCAGATAACTACCAGTCATGAATTAATGCTGTGAATCAGGAATCATTTGAATAGAGGCAATAGCATGATCATGACTGACAACTTCTAGGGGAGGGGGAAACGGTGTAAAAATTTTTTACCTGTGTGTTCACTTATGGCTGTTTTCAGGTTTTTGCAGTCCTCCTAGCTGAATCTCAGCTCTCTCTAATACACATGAGATAAATCAAGCTTCTGCATGGGTCTTACATTGATTACATTCAAGTTTAATATCTCACACCTTCTATACTAGAGCATAAAACGCCGGTGGTAAACCTATAATTCCTCTGGAATTGCTTTACTGCATGTCAGTTTACAATGAAGTCTATCAACTCTCTGGTGTTTCAGGGCTGTTTAATTTTTTGATAGAAATAGGATTTAGCAAATCAGGCTAAATGCAAAATTTTGGTTAACACTGTTTATATTCCCAGCACTTTTTCGAAACACCTATACAAGTCCATGAGACTCGGCACAGGCAAAGGCACAAGAAGGTAAAGCCTTGCTGTGTCTGCCCTGCCTTTTGGACCCTGGCCTCCGTCACCACTGAAGCCCAAACTCACCACGAACTGCATGTACAGACATGTGCAGTTCCTCAGGATGAGTCAGGGAAAGCTTCAGCCGTTGACTGCTCCTTGGTTTAGGTTACATTTAGTGTGGATGGACCAAGTGCAGCATGCCTCCCCATGCTGTCACAGGTACTCTGCCTGCCCTTGCAACGCTGTTACATGATCAGTCTGTTTTAGATGCAATTCTGCTGCTTATCACAGAGATTTGCTGCAGAATTACAGGCAGTCTGAGGTTGTATTAGTCCAAGTACTAAGTTAAAGGTTTCCTGCATGAGGGAGTATGGTTTTGTCAAGACAGTATGCACGCAAGGCTTTAGATTGCATCTTGACCCGGTCCTTTAAAGACAGTGTTGCGCCAGGCTTACAAATGGATGGACACAGCCAGCTACAAAAAAGGAATTAATAAATCAAAGGTAACTATGGGATGATGCCACTGCTACTGCCCAGCAAGGTTTGGATCCACGCTGCAGTGAAATGCAGCTGACTGACCCCTTCCCTTCTCCCTTCTCCATGTCCTGTACATGTGCTTCTGGAGAAAGGAAAAGACTGCATGCACCTAAAAGTTATATCTGGTTACTTCAATTTAAATCAAATAAAGCAAATTACTATATGGAAAATTTTGAGAGATCCACATGTGTCTGTTAGATGGAGGAAAGAGAGACTCCTGATCATTGACAAAAGGAGCATAAAAAAATGGAGGATGTCAGAACTAACACATGTAGGTAATATTTAGAGGAATCCTATTTCCCTTGTGGTTTATTGCTCAAAATTATTATTGTAAAAACTTATCTCTATATTTACATCTTTTTCCCCACACAATGTCCCAATTACACTGTTGTAAATACAAAGTCATTAAATGCAAAGCAATTCTAGACACTGTGAGAAGATGGTAAATCCACAAGTTAAGATACCTTAAGTTTTATTGCTAAATTATTAGTAACTTAGATCTCTTAGTTGTTGTCACATTGTGCTGAACCTGAACATCTAATCCCTTCCTCGGGCCTTTTTCGCCCTAAAGCAGTGGTATGTGAGGTACATCTTGCTGAGAAATATCGCAATACACCTTGATCCACTGAAGAACTGCATTGCCTCTCTCCAGGGATGGGCTGACGCAGTGCCAAGGGACCCCAGCAGGACCTCCATGCCCAGGCAGGGATGACTGAAGGTTTTTACCCTCACAAAGCCTGCAAAAGGGATACATAGCCCTGGCTTCCAGTTTCCAAGGGACAGCTTTGAAGAGAGCCCCCCTCAGTGGTATTTTCTGTGGAAATGAAGTGCAGAAGCCATGGAGATGTGCCTCTCCCTACAGTCTAGGCCCCAGCCAAGAAAGATGGCACATAACAACCATGAGGGGACTTCAAATTTGTGTTGTGCAGAGGCCATTCTGCATCCAAAAGGAGTGTGCCACACAAAGCTGAGGCAAGAAGGAGGCTGAAGGTTCATTTTGTGCAAAAATACCAGGAAGGTTCTGAAGCAGACTGTGCCTCACTGAGCTTAGCCTCAAGAAATCACTATGCAAAAAATCATTTTCCTCTGCAGAAATATTTGCCAAGTTTGAATTTTATTTTCTGTTAGTCAAGTTGAATAACCAGGTAACAGAACAAAACAAATCAGGAGTCCTGGAGACCATAAGAATCCAAGTGTATCCAGTTTGGTAGGACCTTAAATACAATATCGTGTAATCCATAAGTGTCGCAAAGAAAACCTTTCCCAGGAATTTTTGGCCTTTCTTTTTGCTTGATACTCACTGTAGACCGCAGCCAGAAGCCGCTCACTCACTCGCCACACACAATGGGACGGGTGAGAGATTACAAGTGCAAAAGAGAGAAAACTCATGGATTGAGACACAGTTTAATAAGTGAAAGAAAGGGATGGGGGAGGGATGCAAAGGCTCACCACCTCCTGCAAGCAGATTGATGTCCAGCCAGTCTCCATGCAATGGCTACCTTGGAAGACAACCCTCACTCCACCTTCTTCTGCTAGCCCAGTTTTATTGCTGAGCATGACATTGTATCATACGGAAAATCCCTTTGGAGAACTTGGGTCAGCTGTCCTGACTCTGTCCCCTGACAGCCTCTTTACCAGACACTGTGGGGACAGAGTGTGAAACAGAAAAAGCCTTGACACTGTGCAAACACTCTTTACCAATGCCCAAAACACTGGTGTGTTATCAACACTGGTTTAGCCACAGACCAAACATGGCACTATACAGCCAGCTATGAAGAAAGTTAACTCCATCCCAGCTAGGTCCATAACATTCACAAAGACATTTGAGCAGCTCTTGAGTTGCATTGAGTCCACTGTCGGCTGCATTCAGCTTGGGCAGAATCCTGCTGAGCCTCCTGTCCAAGTCAAATTACTAAGAAACAGTGATCATTCACCACTGAATCATCCAATCCTACTTCACTTTTTCATCCTACCACATCCAAAGGAGGCTCAGGTCTTAGTTTCTATGTCTTTTCCACTAGACCACAAAAGCTCTGATGCCCATTAACAAGTTCTGCATGGGACAGACTTCCATGAAACATCCTTGTTCAGCGTTACTCACTTCAGAAAATGTCACAGTGTAAATATTTCAGTGACAATAATGTGAGTCTTCTTAATATAATTTTACATCATGGAGCCCCTTTATTGTCACTATGGGACTACAGCAACTTCTGTTATTAAATGTCTCTAACATAATTTCTTCTGACCTCCTTGAACTTTCTCTACAAAAGCCATACTCTCTGACATAGGCACAGGTACTCTGCTGAATGTAAATGATACATTATCTATATATCATTATATGTACAATGACATACAATAACTATGATGTTTGGGCAGGAAATTATTTTGCCTGACCCAAACAGTTCTTGTCATTCAATATCAAGACAAAAAGATGAAGTCTGGAAAATTCACACAGCTAGATCTAAAAATTAGCATCTGTTTCCTTTTGATATTGATCTTATTAGAGTTAGATTGATTCTTGCTGATTTTGAACCCAAAGAAATTACAATTCTTTTAGTGGAAAGTTTTTTATTTCAGTTCAAGCCCAATGTTCATCAAACCCCTCTCTCTTTTTAAAAAAAACACCACCAAACAACACAAAAAACCAAAAAGGAGGGGAGTTGAGAAATTTCCAGTAGAAAATAAAATGGAACGTGATGTCTGTCCTTTCTCAGCAAGGTCTTGTGTTTAAACTCTCCTTTTCAGTTTTACCCATGGCCCAGTTAAAAGGTATGTGTGATTTGCTCAATAGCCTGTCAAGCGGAATGGGGCTCTGGAGGCTTTCAAATTCCTCTAGTGTATAAGAGGAAATAGTCAGTACCACACACTAGAGAATGGAGTTCAAAGTGGTTTAAGCACATCCTCATCTCCTGCCACTGAGAGCATGGTCCAGATCCTACTTTACTGCCACAGTCAGACATAAACTCAGTTGTTAAGGAAGAAAAAGATGAACCTACCCTAACAATAAAATATTTTTTTTTCATCAAGCTTTAGATTTTGGAAATTGATAGATTTCCTGTAAGTCTACCAAAATGTACAGAAATTACCATATGGAGGGTATCTGGGTTGTTTTCAATATCAGGTGGAAGCATCGTTCCTTTAGCAACTGCTTCAAACATAGTGTGTAATGTAGTCCTCTCTTGCATAATTCAGCAGTGTTTTAGTATAGGTCATCTTTCTCTGAAATGAAAGTTTTTCTCATCATGTCAGTCAGAAGTACATTGGACTTAAGCTAGTAACACACAAACTCGTCAATACATGTTCAGCTATACCCATATGAGCTGACCTATTGTGAGAAACCATAATGGTCTTTTTCCATTTATGTGCCTCTCCTTTTGGATTAGAGGTAATATGCACAGCCTGAAACAAATCACAAGCCAGTCTGTGGACTGGTGTTTCCAGTCCTCAGAAACTATCACTTCCAGTAGGGTTTGGTGGTATGAAGCTGAGACCGGTGATGGTCCCAGGGGACCAGGGAGGTTGTGGCTGCCCTGCTCAGCTTTGGTTTTCTCTGCCAATGCTTCATGGACCTCCATCAGATTGCACTGGTACAGCTAGAGGTAGAAGATATCTTCACATTCGTTAGGGTAAGCTCCTCTCTCTTTTTCCTGAGGGATTTCACCTATTTTTGTAAATTATATTTTATATCTAGTTCTCCAATATAAAAAGACTCTCCTGAAAGGCCATCTCATTTGGGAGGAAAGCAACAGACTTCCCACAGCTTCCTATTTCTAGAGGGCACATTTAAAGAGCTGCCTTCTGATCTCTGTAAAAACAGCAGAAACCTATTTAACTTCACTGAACTTCACCTTTCCTGCAGCATAGGGTACCTCACAAGAGAACTTGATTCAGAATAATTACCTAGACAGTGTTGTGCATGCTTCCTAGGAAATGCCACTAGTTTCAGTGAGATAGGACTCCCATCCATCACATCTTTGCCTCTGCATCAACTAATACAGGCAGGCTGTCTGACCAAGAGGCTGTTGCAAAATGCCTTTGTGTATAAGGAATTTGGGGAAGTCCAGTAAGAAGCGATTATACAGTAACTGTACTGATGAAGTTACACAACGTGAACGTCCCTATGACCCTGTGGTTTCACTGTTCGGAGAATATGAAAAGGAAGAGCCAAAGCTGGCTGCTGGCTATGACATGACATCAACAGGGAAGTCAAAGGCAAGGTTTGTTTAACGTGCTTTCATTTAGTTCTTAGAACAGTGATGACATTACATTAACACCACCAAAAAGTGAGTCATGTATATAATTGCCGCTTGGAGCTATCAGGACCTATATAAATATTTTAGCTGTGGTCTTGAGAGACAGAAGGTCAAACCCTTTCTGCTGTAGCAAGGTTCCTTGGTAAACTGGGCACTATGCGATACCTCCTGCTTTGTGCTGCCATCCTCTTACCTAAGAGTCTTGCTTTCCCAGCACAACTTAAACTAGAATCATCGAGCAACAGAGACCTTGAGGATTTAAAGGTATGTTACCAGGGGGACAACATAACTGCATTATCAATAACCTGATTTTTTATTTAGCTTCTATGTTCCTTTCCTATCTGTTTATATTATCTTCTTGTCTTACACTACCACACCAGTTTTCGCAGACGTGACTAAAGAATTTAAACTCGCTGACTAGTTTTAGACACCCTAAGTCTAGCATACAAAAGAAATCAAGTTCCAACTGGCAATAAAGGAGCACGTCACCCTTCCAAAGCATCTCAAAAATATTACGTAGACTTCATTGGAAGGTTGCATATTTGAATGCTCAGTAAATAGTGTTTACTTAAAAGGGTTGCTTGCTTACAGTGTTTTGCTGCTATTGCAATTCTTTTTATATATGTTGGTCAATAATACAGTGAGAACAGAATCTGATAAACTAAAATAGGGAGAGAAAATAGATCTATAACTAGCATGACTGCAGGATAATGAAACAATTCAATCATATCTATAATGCAATTACCAAAAGATCACAGGTGTATGTATTAACTTTTGTTTCCTTTTCTTCTTCCAGGCATATCTTGACAGATTCTTTCCACTTCTTACAAAGACACCAAGTTTAAGCTTAGAAGACAGGATTAAAGAAATGCAGAGGTTTTTCCACCTGACTTTAACTGGAAAATTAAATGCAGAAACAAAAGAAACAATGAAACAGCCCAGATGTGGAATCCCTGATATAGCAAACTACGAAACATTTCCTGGAAATCCAAGATGGAGAAAGAGACATTTGACTTACAGGTTAGTGATGTTTCAGGTTTTATGGGGAAAGGGGTTGCTTTGTATTTAACTGCGTGGGTTTCCTTCACACCCTAAGTGACATTAATCTGTCTCATTTTGCTACCAGGATTGTGAATTATACACCTGATCTACCTCAAAAGAAAGTGGATGATGCAATTAGAAGGGCCTTTATGGTATGGAGTGATGTGACTCCACTGAAATTCCAAAGAGTATTCAAGGGACATGCAGACATTATGATTCAATTTGCACGTGGTGGTGAGAACACTTGTAATTTTTAAAATACAATGGTCCGTATTTGACTCAAAACATGTATTTTTATAGCCACAGCTTTAAGGCAGAACAGTTGGAATTATTCTGAAGTGTGCATAAATTTTATCTTGTCTTTATCATGCCACCAAATTTGTATGTTATGATTCAGTTTTACTCCTATGAGACCATTAAAAAATCCTTTCAGAGTTATAGCTGTGAAATGGAGGGACAATTTAGCTCCAGAACAAGATACTTAGATTTAGATGTGCAAAGCTCTGTCTGCCTTGACAAATAATGCAAACTAATGGGAACTGATCTGTAGAGCAAACCAGCTGGTTCTGAAGATCCAGCCTCCACAGGCTGGATTCAGGCAGGTTCAGGCTGGTTTACTTTGATCCAGATCTAGTTTGGTACCCTGGACTAAACAGACTTTGGCATCTGGGGTACATTAGGTTTGCTCATAGAGAGTATCTTCTCGTTGATTTTCTTCTAGAAGGAATCCCATTAATGCACTCCAAGGTTGCACCAAGGTGCAAGCAAAAGCATGGTAAATGCGCATGTCCCAGTAGAGTTACTTCAGAAGCTCCCCTGTGATCTAGATTAATATATGAATGCACCCGTACCTTTAACCTGTGCCTGGCACCTAAATTGACTCAACTTAGCCAAACTAAATGACTACTTTATGGTTAGCTGACTTGTTCTCTAGATCCACTGACAATAGTTATTAGATCTCCATCAACCGTAAATGAAGATCAGACACCTAGCTTACAAGTAGATGGCTGCATATAAACACCAAAATGTCCCAGGCTCACTAACGGGAAGCATATTGTGTTGCCATGAAGAACTGACTAATGTGCCAGTGAAAGTGAGAAAGGATCCTGCAAGCTGGAATTTCTGACAAAGGCTCACAAAAAATGTTCAGCTCTTTCTGAAACATGCAGCAGTCTGAATTAGCAAATACAAGTTTTGAACCTAAGTCATTAATTTGGACAGTGTTTCCTAAGCCTTGCTCCTCGTTTCACAACCTTGCTGCTATTGTAGGATTTTTTTGTAAGGTTTGGTAATGAACAAAACTCGCACAAACAAGCAACATGTTTCGATTTGCTGAATTTAAACATTACAGCTGATGTCATCTGAGGATACATTTCTTTTTAAATGCAGAGCACGGTGATGGATATCCTTTTGATGGAAAAGGTAAAACACTAGCTCATGCATTTGCACCTGGAGAAGGTATTGGTGGAGATGCTCATTTTGATGATGCTGAAAGGTGGTCAGAGTACAATCAAGGTAAAACCCACATGTGTGTATAAAGGGGAAAGGCAAATATTGTACATGTTAGAAGAATACGGCCATAGGAAATGCTTTCCATAACGCTTCATGCTTTGGCACCATTTCAGGACCAACATTTCTGTTCTCTTCAACTACCTTTCTAAGTACTTGTGCTTCATTATCATTAGCAGCTACATAATGCCTGTCTGTCCATATTTTAAAGCACTTTCATGGACTAAACAAGGACTATGAGCCTCTGTTTTCTATATAAATTATGAAAAGGTAAAATGACCTGCTTGTAGTTTGACTAAAAGCAGGGTTGGAAAGAGACTGAGGGCCTCCAGATGCAAGAGATCAGTAATATTTTTATTAAAATATTACAGTAACGTAAGGAAGATCAGTAATAACTGATCAAAACTCTGAGATTTCATTCCAAGGGAATTAAAGATATAAATTCTCCTGCTACTTCAATTCTTTGTATGCTAAAAAGAAATGTCACACCTTTAACATACTTTTCTATTCTTCTGTGCTGCAGAAGTTAATTTGTTCCTTGTTGCTGCTCATGAATTTGGCCATTCTTTGGGACTTGCTCATTCAAATGTCCAGGGAGCTCTGATGTACCCTCTCTACTCATATGTGAACCCAGCAACCTTCAGACTTTCAGAGGACGATAAGCGAGGAATTCAGAAGCTATATGGTAAATTCATTATAAGATTTGATTTTCAAGATAAAACTTGCTGTGGTACAGGTCTCACTACTCTCCCTGATTGCAAGGGCCTCATCATATTACCAAAAAGAAAGAAGGGGAACAAACTTGTGAGAAACGTATCCCTGTATACTCCATCTGCTATGTTCCTTCTGTAGCATGTTGCCACTGCAACCAAGAGGTGATGGAGTAGCAGTGCAGCAGCCTGATGCACTGTCTTCCTGCAGACCTACATATTGCCAAACAAATCCAGTGGACTTTGCTCTGCAAATGAGCTCTTTCAGTGAGTGGGTTTACTGGCAGGGAAATGAAAGATACTGTGCCACTTACTGAGTGAATGAGACAGTTCAGTGAAGGCAGAAACTACTCAGCAGTAGAAGTGGAACACAACCAGAATTGACCCTACAGAGTAAACTTTGCCAGGTTTGCTTTTCTTTAGATGCCATCTTCCTCAGGGCGAGGAACACTAGGAATAAAACACAGTTGTCTACATTGTGTATTTCCAGTACAGTCTCTATATTTTGTGCTTCTTTCCCACAGGGAGAAAGTCGTCAAACTTTTGAAGGCAGTGCTTCAAAAAGATGAAATAATTCACATCTGGTTGCTTTGGTATGCCAAAACAATTTTAATCCTCTAGATAATTAAAGTGGTAAACTCCTGGACTGCACTTTCCCTCCCTGATTTTTTATATTGATTTATTTGCACTTTATACAATTTCACTTAACAATTAAAAAAAAAAACAACACCAAACTTGTATACTCTGTTGTCTAATAGAGTTTTTTTAATTGTCTTCTGGTATTTCACTGGAGCATTAAATAACTCCTGTATGTGTGATAGACAGATATCTTTCTGAATAGAGGTATAGGTCCCTGAAGAGCCTGTGTGCATTTACCGCTGGAGTTACAACTGTTCACGGCTCACTTTCAGTTCCCATGCATGTCCTGGCCCTCCACAGTACCTACTGCTGCCTTCTCAGAATCAGTGTGCTTCTCTCCTATATGGTTCACACAAAGAGGAGAAGGTCCCCACAGGGCATGAGCTGGAATGCTTTCCCAAAGGGAACAGCTTTTCAATTTTGTGTCCTCTCTGGCTTACCAGAGAAACAGGTTTGAGAAGTAGTAGACTAGGATTCCCATTGTCCAGTGTGATATTCCAACATGTCTCAGGTATTCTGAAATTTAAAAAGACACCAAACAGGAATTCTCCTTCCCTCCATTGGAAGACTATTCCCACATTGCCAGAAATCAAAAGCAAGCACAGACAGGCATAGGATGACCTCCTGGTTGCCGGAGCTGGCCAGTTGTCCTGGAGGTCTGAGCTCTCTGCTGCAGGGTGGCATACCTGTCTTCCTGCCATAACTGAAGAGCTGAAATGACATGGGAAAATGCATTCCTGTCTCTCAATCCCAGAAGAAAATGCCTGTGCCTTCCTGGCTCCCTGAGCAAAGCATCACCTGAGGAACTTCAAAGCCTCCACTGGGCTTAGTCCTTGGAGAGATTGGGAAAGATGTGATGAGAACAGTTTACTTTGCACACAGGCAGTGGTCTACAAACACTGGAGGTTTTTTGCATATATAGCAGGACAAACTCTTATAGGATCAATGGTTTCTCCATTAGGAGTGTTTTATGCTCCCTGATGGGGAGAGAAGGCAGCTTCTACCTCAACACATTTGCCAGATGCGCACAAAGATCTAGTCTCTCAAAAGATTGACAGTATGTCCCAGCCTTTATCCAAAGGCTTTTTCCAGTTCAAGAGCTGCTGCCTGGTGATGCAAGGGCTCCAAGTCCACATACAGCTGAGAAGAAGTTTTGCTCAGACCCAGGTTTAGTGCAGGACATGTGAGAGATGGAAGTCTGCTCATGGGCCAAGTGGGACTCAATAAAGCGGTAGCATCTTTTGCAATTCAAGGGCTGGGTGGAAAGGAGGAGAGGCAATTTTAATCTCCGTATACTCAAAAGACTTATGTCCTGCTCTCTCAGCCACTTAGACATACACATTTCCTAGGATGGCATCTAAACACGAATGCACTTCCTAAGGTAGGTCTAATTCCCACTCAAGTTTCTGGGTACCAACTGATCTCCGGGTTTGCTCTTCCTCGCTCCCTGGAGCTGGAAGGGATGTGAAACAAGTTGTAAGGATACAGGTCAAGTTCCCTCTACCATATTACAAAACTACCTTTTCCTGCTTTCCTTCTGACCTCTTCTAATCACTCCTTTCCTAGCTGACACTTTACCTTCAATGTACTCCATCAGAAAAAGTGTCTTCAGCATCCATGGGATTACCACTGCTCTGCGATTGCCTTGGAAGTGCCTCCAGCAACAGCAGAGGAGCAATCCTATAGCAATCATCTACCTGAAGAGGGTAGGAGAGAGAATTAGAGCTCTACACCTACCAGACAGGCTGCAGTTTATTCGATGGAGAATTCCTGTTAGTCCAGTCCCTCTAACAATATCTGCTGCAAGAAGCAGCACCTTATCATGGTATGGCTGAAATAAGTCACTGACAGACATGCAGAGTGTCAAGGATATGTAAGGACAGGGTATGAAGCATGCTTCTTTCAAGTGCTTCCCTCTCAGAAAGCTTTCTCACCTCTAAACACTCCCACCAGTTACTAGCCATTTCTTCCATATGAAGCTCAAAGATGAAGTAGCTAGGGCTAAGCGGGTAGTATCCTGACGGCACAGGTGTCTTGAGGTATGAGAAAAACAGGAAGCCCCAGAACAGAGGGTCAGATCCCAGACTGCATCAAAGACTATGAAGAATGGGACTAGTGAGCTCCGTGACCTGTGTGGATGCTTGACCAACTTGGGTCTACCTGTGGAGTCCTGGAAAGATGCAATGCTGACAGAAAGTACCCTGTTCTCTTGGCCAAAGCCCCCACAGGGAACACAGCACAAAACAGAGACACACCATGCTCTTTATTGAGCTCAAGTCACTCGCTAGTGCTTCTTAAAGAGAAGACAGACATCATCAGAGGAACGACTGTGCAGAGAGAACCATTCCTAAAGATGCATGGGACAATCCATGCACCATGCTGGACGATGTGCTGTACTGACACATGAGGAAGGCATGAGAACAAATACTTGGCTGAAAGTAGCAGACCTGTTTTCTAGAGTACAAATTTCCATGTGAACTGAGAGGAATGGGGTAAAATTCCAGAGGTGTATTCCTAGGAAGACCGTCCTGACAACAGGACACATCTGGGAGACAGCTTCCAGTGAGGACACGAGCTGATTGGCCTGCAGCAGGGCCAGCACAAGGTGGGAGTGAGGCACCCTTGTGTCTTGAAGTAGGCACATCTGAGAGGCAGCAGCACTCGGCTAGCATCTCTACAGCATGTGAAATAAAGTAGGAGCCACAATTTCTGTCCTGAGAAGGCAACGGTAGCACTGATGAGCTGTCAGCAGCATCCTACCTCTTGCTGAGCTCTTGTTGTGCTGCCATTTGCACACAGGACCTCCTTCCCTTTGGGGAAAACTGCCACCGGCACACCTCACCCTGCTTACTAGACATTGATGCGATATCTGCCTCCATCTAGTGGTACAGCTCAGCAAACTGCACTGGCTTTACACCCTGTTGTAAGGTGCGTCTTGCCTGTCCAGAAGCCCACAGCAATTACTGCTATACATCCCACCATTAGGGTAACTTAGAGACAGGAGCAAATTTAGAAAGGATGCTGCTGCCTCTTCCTTCTTCACTTTATTCTACTCATTCTGTGTAAGTTTTCACATGCTCTTCCTAGTAGTATCTGAGGACATCTAAACACCATCTGCTTCCTCCTCTTCCATACAAAAGAAGAAATGGGGATTCACATAGCATTTTGGTTTGGTAGGGCTTTGAATTTTTGTTTGCTTGCATTACTGTTCTTTTAAATAGAAATTTACTTAAATGTAACTTTGCTGTTCCAGAGAGTACAACAAGCAGCAAATGAACTTTCAAATATACTAATATTTCTGATGGGCCCTTTGACCAACCACACGTAAAGGATAAGCTTTACTGCTGTTTTAAAAAAGTCATGGTTACTACCCTAGAGAGGCTATTATCAGGACTTACACAGTCACTCAGGTATCTTGAGCCTACTCCATCAAACACAGAGTAATATTCTGAGAGGGTAAAGTCGATATACATGTGGTGGAATTATGCACAAGAGGTGCACAGGACCGGTAGGAAAATAGCAGCTTTAATTCACACTACACTATTGATTCTACTTATCTGCTGTCTAATAAAAGTTTATGACAAAATACACATCTGGATAATTTTAATTGTACCATTCATTAATTTTTCTTTCTTCTAAGATGTGCTTTTAAACATAATTGTCTTATATTAATTTATCTGTCCATATAGATGTATGTACAGATTAGATTTTACTAGTATAAATTGAAACAGTATCACTGGTTAGTTATTTGGAGAAAAGCCTAGTGCTATGCTTTAGCTTCTATTCATTACCTAGATTTTAAATATTTATTATTTTATGAGATTTTGAAACAATTTGTGTATCCAAAGACATTTTAAAAAGTGATGAAGCTTGTAATTTCCTAAGCCATCAGAAATACTGCAAGAAGAATCCTCATCTCTTCTCATCTGCTTTTGCCAAATACAGCAGAAGCAGCATTTTACTTCAGGCACTAGCAATTTCTACAGTTTGAATATATACCATTTTGAGGTGTGCAGGGGAGACTTACCAATCCTCCTTTTCTAGTCTTGGGTCACTGCTTTTTCCTTTCATATTAATCTCTTTACATACATCCTTCCTCCTTTTCTGGTATTTTTAGATATATTTTTTTCTTCAATTACTGTGTCCGCATTGTCTCCTCTTCTCCTTGGTGACTGTAACAGTGTTTGGCTATGCGGCGATAATGCACATTCAAACACGACTTCAGTCCTTTCTTTCAGTCTACCATTTCTCTCACACAATGAGGGAGAATCATCTTTAATCCAGAGCTTCTCTGTGAAATGTGTGGCATTATGTCCTTGGGATGAGTTTCTCCTGGAATCCTGGAAATGGAAACATTTGATTCTACAAATAAAGCCATGAAGAAGATTATACTGGTGTAAGGACACTTTCATTTATCTTTTAATTTATTTATTTCCCCAACAAACAGCCTAACAAAAACAGAACCGACAGTAAAAATGTGTAACAACAGTGCATCAGGAATGAAGCGAGATGGCCATTTTGACATTGCAAGGATGGACAAACAGTACTAGATAAAACATCTCAAAGTAAGAAATACACCTTCATTTCAAGTTCTCAGCTACAGGAAAGTGGTCCTCCAATACTTGAAGTGATTGTAAGTCCAGCTCTGAAGTTTATATAGCAGCTTGTATCTCTTCATTTTCTGTATCTCCATGTCTGAGATCAAAGAAATAAAAAATAGAGGTCATGCTATGAATAGTACATGTTCCCAAGACTTTTTGTTTGTTTGTTTTGCAGCAAGGTATTTCTGGACAGTGTTAACAGCAACATTCAGCAGGGCTTCTCTGATTTCTCCACATGAGAAACCATTTCTGGTGCTATAATATTCATAATACTTCACTTCCAAAAGGGCCATCATTCTTGAGGAAATTCCTTTTATTTTATAATCTGAGTACTTAAACTTTATATGGTTCAAATACTGTCTGGACAAATTCATGCAGAAAAAAAATCCATTAAATGATTCTTTATGAGTCCCTATCTCATGAACTTCCTGACCTATAAATTACTGAAAGCTAATATGTTTTGCTTGGGAATGAATACTGTATGTTTGTTCTATTATTATATTCTTACCTAGGTGGCCCTTATGGGGGACCAAACACACAGCTACACAGATATTTTTTGAATCTAGTATAGCCATCCTTATGTTTGGCTTTTTTTTTTTTTCCTTTCTACAGGCTATATACTTAAATCAAACCTGCTTTTCCAAGCTTTGCAGTCTGCCAAACTGCACTCTTACACTTCTTCTACAAGGTTATTTGCCACCCTGTCTCTATCTGGTTATTTAATAACTGTCTATCTTACTGTTTTCAGAGTATTTCTCCATTTTCTTCCTCATTTACATACAGTTCCATCCAGGGCTCTTTTTCCTTCTCAGATGAATAATAAAAATAAAAATTTACCTTTGCAGGCTGCTGTCCCTAAAAGAAACAAGGGTACTGCCCTCGGCACCCTGTCACCTGTGATTGTCCTGGTTTCAGCTGAGATAGAGTTAATTTTCTTCTTAGTAGCTGCTGCAGGGCTGTGTTTTGGATTTAGTATGAAAATAACGTTGATAACACGCTGATGTTTTAGCTGTTGCCAAGTAATGCTTGCTTTAAACCAGGGACTTTTAAAGTTTCCCATGCTGTGCCAGTGAGCCGGTGCACAGTAGCCGGGAGGAGGCACAGCCAGGACAGCTGACCTGAAGTAGCCCAAGAGGCATTCCATACCATCAAACATGATGTTCAGTATATAAACTGGGGGGGGGGGGAGGTTGGGGGGTTGGCTGGGGCCTGCCGGTTGGTGCTCGGGGACTGGCTGGTCAGTGGACAGTGAGCAGCTGTATTGCGCATCGCTTGGGGGTTTTCCCCTTTGGGTTTTATTCCTCTCTCCTTCTCTCTCCTTTTCATTACTTTTTTTATTATTACTTATTTTATTTCAATTATTAACTTGTTCTTAGCTCAACCCATGAGCTTTACCTTTTTCCCAGTTCTCCTCCCCATCCCACTGCAGGGCAGGGGGTGGACTGAGCGAGTGGCTGTGTGGCGCTTAGTTACCCACTGAGGTTATACCACCACAGCGATGCATTCAGATCCAGGGAAAACCTTGCCATCAGGCAGCTGAACTCCCACCCCTGCTCTGTGCAGGAACTTGGCTTTGCATGAAGGCTCATGTTGTTTCAGCTTTTAATTTTATAATGGGGCTTAATTGCTACATACTCTAGATGAAGGCCAGTGATAGCTGGTATTGACAGGGGAGTAAGATCTCTGGAGAATAAATCTAATGACATCAGCAGCAATTCCAGTCTTAGCAACGTATCTTAAAGCTGCTACAAGTAAAAAGCTCACAGATATGCGATGGGAAAGAGCTGATGAGCTGCAAAAGTATGAAGTATGGCCTGCCACAGTACCATCCTCTTGACTTTTCCTTGGTAGTGGAAAAAGCTAACTGGAAATTTCATCCAGTTTGAAGATACCTTTTTTTCCTGTTTTTATAGCATCGTATCTTCAACAAAACCCACCTTAAACAGGATGTTCTTAATGGTATCATAATTATGTTTTCAGTTTCAGCAATGCCCATCTGAAGTAGCTCCACTGACGTCAATGCAATTATTTTGGATTTATCTGTAACAGTAAAAGTGTTAGCAAAGGACTACAGAAAATATTATCTGTTTTGACTACTGTTACAGCAGGAACCACAAGCCAAAGAACTACAGATAATCACTGTTGGAAAAGGCTGAGGAAAATTATTTAGGGGTGGAAATGTCTAGTCTGTTCTGTCGAAAATTATTTAGGGGTGGAAATGTCTAGTCTGTTCTGTCAGCCCTAAAAATAAAGTTCAAAGGCAATAAAACCAGAAGCATACAGACAAGCAGCAGGCTGCTGAGGTATATAGGAAAATACGGAAATCCATCCACATCAGAAAAACAGAAAACACTAGATGTCTTCAGCTTGGCCACATGAAGGGATCTGACAGAGCTGATACACTGAGTGTAGCAAGATACTCATTATTCCTTGTAATTCAAAAAGTAAAGCACTCCAAATGAAATGTTATGGGAGATTTAAAAAAAAATATGTACTTTTTTTACACAGCGAATAACTCAGCTGTGGAATTCACTGATGGTGGAGACTCAAATTCATAAAATCATAGAATTGTTTAGGTTGGAAAAGACCTTTAAGATCATCTAGTCCAACCATTAATTTAGCACTGCCAAGTCCACCACTAAACCATGTCCCCAAGCACCACATCTACATGTCTTTTAAATACTTTCAGGGACGGCAACTCAACTGCTTCCCTGGGCAGCCTGTTCAAATGCTTGAAACCCTTCTGGTGAAGAATTTTTTCTTAATTCACCTAAAGGTGAAAGGGATCTATGGTACTACTATGGGCTTTCTCTAGATGGAGCTTTGCACTTGAAGCAGAGGTATCTAGGATCTAAGTAAGGTGGTGCTGAAAAATCAATTTGCATTCAACACCAATCTACCCAGTTCGGGCATGAATTACAGAATACAGTACATTGCCAAAAGCATTTGCCCATTCCATTAACTGCTGTTTGTGCAAAAAAAATCTGAACATAAATTGGAGTTTCTAATGTTAAATACCTTTTCAATTACAGAACAGTGTCGTGGTGGCATTCCTGATCACATACTACTCACAAATAATGCACTCAGAGTCCAACCATTACTCTTGAAATCAATGGCTTCCCACTAAAGAAACAACTTACTCTTTACAAAAAATGAGCTTTGCAAAAGATCAAACACGGTGTTCTTGTTATTCACAATTGGATGTTGGATCAGGAAAAGCCTGAATCAGGACTTTCCTGCTTTCCTTTGAAGGGAATCAGCCAAATGACACACAAAGCTTGCAATAACTAGAGGTAGGTTTAACACAAAAATAGGCTGCATTTAAAGAACGCAGCCAGGGATGCATTCTTTCTTTGCTTTGTACTTTCAGGAGCAGTTACTCTAATCCTAATGCAGAGAGCAGAAATAACCTAAAAATGTCCATTTCCACTGGAAGACAACTCTCTTTGACTTGAACTCAGATGTAAATATATTCACTGCTCACTGATGTTCAGAAATAGTAGAAATGAATTCCACCCTTCCAGTCCCAGAACTTTAAGTGGATTCCTGGGTTGAACAGACTTGGCACAGTCATCTTCAGGTCATCACTAATGCATCTTTCTTCTACCTAAAAATAACTGCATTTAGGTTGTTCCTAAGTGTTTCTCACACTGACTTGTTTTACTAGGGCCCTGCTCTCCTCTTTGTCTGCTTGGCTGACCTTATACTCCTAGACTTTTTCCAAGTGTAGTCTCACATTCTTCACAACATTTGCAATATTCAGCATTTATAGAGTAAACTGGAAATAATTCACAACTGGGTCAAGCTGAGATCTATCAGTGCATGGTAACACAAAGACACAGTAAAATGGCAACATTTCCATCTTTCCATTTTGAAGTGATAGCAGCAGCTCTGCAGTCTCCCCAGAACCTTTTCTATAGAACCACTAATCATCAAAAAATGCAAGTAAAAACTGTAGGAATCTAGTAGGGATGAAAAGTGACAGGCTAGAGAGGAAGATCAGGAATCTTTGTACTGTCAGTATGGAAAGAATTACCTAGATTCATGATCAAGACCTCCAATAAAATGCAGCCTGGAATAGCTCAAAACAGTCATTCCCTTAGATGAGAGGTGCTATGGCCAAGGAGAGGCACACTGCCACCAGGGGCTGACCCACAGGGTAATGTGAGCCACGAAGGAGCAACAAAGAACATCACCCCAGGAAATGTGGTACCACATCCTAAAGCTAATGGCTGCCAGTAATACAAGGTCCCTTTCATCATATTAGACAAAGGAGCTCAAAAATCCTGACCCTGATAAGTGTCAGATGGGAAATTCCACAGCTAGACAGAAAAAAGAAAATAAGTTGCTGCTGAAAACATACATTCAGTTTTCTCATTATAATCATAGCCTTCCTGACTAGCAAAGCCTTTCTTTCTCACTATGCTTACAACAACAACTAACAGCAGTTAAGGATGAAAGGGAAAATTATTGCAAAATACATTAAAAGACATTAAATAATTAAATTAATGTGCAACAATACATTAATGTTATTTTAATGGTCCCGATGCTGTTCTATTTTTTTAATACTTGGGGGAAATTGCAGTATGAACTGACATTGCTTAAAAAAATTAACAGTAGAAAAGTATATAAGAATGGTGCTTTTGTTGGTAATTGGGCTTATCAGAAACATTTTTGCCTCAAGTTTCATTCAATATTTTCCAGTGGTTCTGAATATGAACGGAAAGAGTGATAGAAGAGGTGGGAAAGAATCATAATGTGGTGAAGAAAAGGTTTAACTTTTTCTCTCTAGTCATACTATTTTCTTCATTCCTACCTTCAGTGCCAGAAATGGGAATAAGGCTTCATTCCTTGCATAAAAAGATTTAAGCTTTCACTTCCTGGCAATGAGAAGTTAGATAGAAATTTGAGCAGAAGTCAAAATGCTGGGACAGCCCTAATATCAGCACAATACTCTTTTAAATGTGCCATAGCTTTGCAAATAAAACTCGACCACTTAGAATCCTCCTTGAGATAATTTTCCAAGCCATTAGATGATTATCTAGTCCTGATGTAAAAAGATCCAATTTTTAGTTAGGAGTGAGTAGAATATCCTATGATAATAAGGAAGATACCAGTTTTCATAAGAAGCCAGAACGAAGAAGTCACTTTTACTTGAGTTTGCTATGGCTACAAAGCAAAACGGTATCACACCACTATCAGGCTGGTTCAAACAGCTCAGAGTTCACACACATTGCAAGTCATGTTTGAGATGATGGATAAATATTGGTCAGTACTTTCCACTGAGCTATTTGCTCCCACAGTACAATATCCACTGCATAGAAACCCTTTGGATGTGGGACACTTTGTACATACTCTTCCTATGTAAGCTGAGGAATGGGTCCATCCATTTAGAAGACTCTGCCAACAGTCTTTGCTGCTTGCTAGGCCAGTTCGATCATTTTGCCATGGTCTTTCACACAACATGTAAGCATTAGAAAAGCCCACACAAATTCCACCTCCCATTACACATTGCCCATCTTCATATTTTGGCTTAACATTGTGTTTTGACAAAAACACCCTACAATGCTTAGGGATGCAGCATACCTATATCACTTAAAGCACTAATCCTAACTTCTACATGCTGTCATCCTAAGATTTTTATTGCCCTATTATCTCTTAGCTTCAATTTGTGTTGTAAATATTTCAGTTGTTTAACCATATTTTCATTAGGTTTATACAGTACCTCAAATGATTGGTCCCGAGTTCCGTTTTTTAGTCTCTTTGTTATTACAGAAGAGGTAGCAGTATAAAATAATATTCTCCCATCTCCCCACATTAACTACATACTAGAATTTGGGAAAACTTACATAAGTGGTAACCAGATTTCTGCTTGTAACACAGTTACAAATGCTACAGACTTTAGATGCCTTAATCAAAGTTCTCATGGGTAAAAATCACTAGCAATCTAGATGACAGCCAAGAAGCTGTCCTAGGTAGTACCTTGGCAATAGTTTGTTTAACAGCATAAAAAATCACCTAGCAAAAAGTTCAGTGTGAATATCCTGGAAGTACCAGATCAGAGCAAACACACTGTTTCAAAGGGAATCCTGCATCTACAGTATTTTTGCCGATCTGACTTCCCTTCAGGCAGCCCTAGCTTCTGCACTTCACTTGTAAAATGTTGTCACTATTTTTCTTTAAATAAAATATATTGCACTGCAAGCTAAGTTTTGTTTCTAAGAATACCACAGTTCTTTCACACCTTCAATCCCATTTGCCACATTCTGTACTCTTGAGATCAAAGGTTTCTTTTACCAAGTAAACTATGCAAAGACCCTGCGTAAGATTAAATAGCAGTTTTATAAATCAAACCTTAAGTGCATAAATGCATTTTTTATTTCAAGCAGTAAATTAAAGAGTTGAAGCAGAAACATTGTCTTTGCAGCCATTACAATTCAAACACTGAAACTTGTAAAATTTTTATTACAGCCCATTTTCAAAATGCCTATGCTCAATGTAAGAAAGGTATTTCTACTTCTGGTAGTTTGTGCTACCAGAGAGGTACAAACAGTGAATGTAATGTTATTCCCTCTAAGTACTTTATTTCCAGGCTATGTCTGTAAAACAAAGTAAAAATACCCTTTTTGTAATTACTTCAAATTTAATTTTAGGTATCATATGATATAAATTAGAGTTCCCTAAATCTTTGCCAACTTGAGTGTGCATTCACAAGCTGATGTGCTCCCATGCACAGCCACAAATGCTTAGCGGTGTACCTCCTCCAGCGCAGACTTACCCTTGGGCCACAATCCTTTCAGAGGTGTACCTCCTGTGGCATGGACATAACCATGGCCACAGATGCTTCGAGGTGTACCTACCTGCTCTGGCATGGCCACAGTCACTTTGGGGTGTCCTGCTCCTGCATAGACTCATCCACAGGTCACAGTCCCTTTGACTCGAGTTCACACTGGAGCTCCAGCCTGTCCAGTACAGCAGCACAGAAACAGCAGCCATGCTCTGGTCACCTGCCAGCCCAGGTGCATTGCCACGGCTGTCATCAAAATGTTCCCAGGCACAGCACAGTAAGATGATAAGCAGTGCAGCAGTACAGTGAGCAGCAAAAGCAAAAAGCAACCACTAATGAATGCTAGACTCTAACATGCAGTAAGGCAAGCAAGCCGCATGGCAAGCACCAGAGCCTGCAAATTAATAGCTAAACAGCAATAACAGCTATAAATTCAATCTAGCACATTCCAATCAAATCTGTCATTATGTTGAACCCTTTGACCTCCTCATTAGGCACCAAGAAGGATTGTCATGGTTTAATCCCAGAGGATCCCCAGAAATATGTGTCAGCAAATTACTTAAATTAAAAAAAATAAAATAAAAAATTAAGAGAAGATGGATGTACAGGTTATGACAGTGAGAAGGACAGATATTTGGAAAAGCTTTCTCGAAGTACCGAGTGTTACTGCTGGAAAAGTTTCTGTGATACTGGTTCTTTCTTTCTTGAGTCCTGCAGCGCATTTTTTTCAGTTCTGGATCAAAGTCTGATACTACTATTTTACCCTTACTGATTTATGAGCATGTGCTTTCCAGCTACATTACGACATTGTTATAGCATTGACCCATGTGTGCCAATACCATGGTGCTCACAATGAGCAGTATATCAAACCCTCACATGAGTTTGCAGCTCACAAACTGTTAATTCCCCAAAAGGTGATCCAGCCTGCCAAACAAAATGAACGCCTGATTGAACTAACTGCAGTATAAATATTTCATCTTACTATTATGGTAGATTTTAGCAGAAACAGATGCAGAATCCTATGGAATCTAAAACATTTTCAAAAGGAAAACTTACCTTCTTGCATACTGCAGCACTGACCTAATTTGCATGCATTTTCATAGCAACTACAGACATATCATTAGTCTTTGTTTAAAAGATATCGATCATTATTACAATCCAGAAACAGTATCAGTTAAAGGGGTGAAATCATTTTAAGACCATCAATAGTGAAAGCATGGAGCTATATGACAGACTTCATTTACAGATTTTTCAGCTGCTACATCACATATAGTATTTCTTGCTTTTAGAAAGGGTTGGGTTTGGGGTTTTTACATTAGTTACAGATTCCCTTTGCTTGTTATCTTGCCTTTTCCAGCTGCAGTCCCAGACAGGAATAAGACCAGACCATGATGTGCTGAAGTCCTCAGCCACACAGCCAGATAAATTTGCTACCGTCTACAAAGACACAGATATTAAGGAATCAAAAATTACACCAGCTCTTGGCACCAACCTAGTGATGCAGTGGCACGGCAAGAGCAAGCAGTCAGCTGGCCCATGCCACAATGGGATGGGTGTCTCCTGGCTACCAGGGAGATGTCAGACTGACAGCTTGGAAAGACACAGGCTGGAGCTGCCCATGGGGATTGAGGGCAGCTGCTCCCTTTTTTTCTTGATATTAACCTGCCTTTTGCAGCCGCAGGCCCAGACAGGGACAGGACCAGACCATGGCACACTCCCATCCCCTCCCTCCACAGCCAGTCAGCCAGAGATTTCTGCAGCTTTCAACAAGCCATTGACCTAAGGCCCAGGAAGCACACACACACAGTCTGCACCACGCGTGGTCCCACAGCCTGCTGGAGGCTCCTCACAGCCGTGGACAAGGGGAGCTCCATGCCACCTACCCTCTCTCTCTGAAATTGGCCTTTAAATACAATTTTCTGATTCATGAGCCATTGACTTGTTCTTCTGCTTGGTGTGGTCTTTCAGGGGAAACTTCCTAGGCCTTTTTTTTTTATTGGCCTTGTCACACTGAATGTCTACATCTTTACGTATGTCTATAGATAAAAATATCTTTGTATATAGACATATAGAATAGAACATTTCCCTGTATCTTCCTTACGGGAAGAAAGTGGGCAGCCAACCAGAGGCTGCTCTGAGATCATGTGGGTATGATGCTTTCAAAACATGGAATCCACCCAAACACAGAGCAGCATGAAAACACGTGGGGTGTGAGCCAGGAGCCATGTCCTTGGGTCAGTGGGGTGAGGCAGGAGGCAGAGGTCAGCCTGTGGTACGTGGGCTTCATGCCACCATCACCACGAGGTCCTTCATTGTCAAGTGCATAGCTGGGACGTTCTGCACTCTCTCTCTGGGAATTTCCACCTGAGGCCATCAAAGGAAAGCATTTCACTCTCACCTGTTTTTTTCCTAGCAAACATCCATTAGCCATGGAATTCCTTATAGATTCACATAAAGATGCATATGGCTGCTATACTGAATTTACTGATTGTAATATTACCATACAGTGCATCAAATCCAGGGCAGACCTTATTACTGAAGGTTTTTTTCTCCAATGTTTCATTATATAAATATTAAAACCCCTCATATTCTCAGAAAACCATAAATCTAAGTCGATGATGATAAGACAATACTCGCATCTTTAGAATATCTTGGTAGCTTCCCGAAGTCATGGTAGAATCTAAGTTCTGCCAAAGTATGTAAGCCAATTTTTTACGATTCAGATGTCCCTGGAGTAGACTATGTCATGGGAGCTGGCACAGTGCTCTTAATTCCTGTGTAGTGGAATCTCATTTGCCATCTAGTTACTAGGATTCTTTGTATTATTCTCTGAAGCAATGAGATTGCTAATCAGGTTTGCAACTAATCATTGCTAATCATTGCAACTAATATGTAGGAAGAGAACACTGTCTAGAGGAGACTCAGAGCCTTACATTCCTTGGCAATTTAACATTTATGGTGTTCTTTCCTTGCCCTCTGCTCTGATTTTTTGATGTTTAGTTTTGTATGATGATCATACTTCCTAGAACATTTGTTTCACAAAAAATTAACACAATATCAAAACGTTCATAACAGGCCTGGATGAATGTGGACTGGAAACAAGGACAGCACTAAAATCTTCCTCCTTCCTGAACACAAGAGAAGTCATAAAAAAATGGGGTGGTGACCGCAAGCAGGCCCCCCTGAGTGCTGGCAGCCCCAGCCCCAGTACAAATTCAGGAGAGCAAAATACTCCTTGCTACAGCAGCAGTCACACATGACCTGCAAAAGCCAGAATTAGGGTTCAGGTGCTTTTGATCTGATGATGCTGTAATAACGCAAAGGCACACTGGCATGTTGATAATAACATCAGGATGCTTCTAGCAACAGACACCCATTGTTACCAGAGTCGCTCCACTTGACTACACGCTTCCCTGCTACAGTCTCTCCTTTAATAAAAGAGTCCTCTTAGCATCTGCTTGAGTTGCATCAAACCAATGTGATTTTAAAAGTCATTTTGTGGGACCTCTCTACCTCCATACATATCTCTCATACATCCCTTCCAAAGGCAGGATGGTCTCCCTTAATACTCAACCAAAAAGTATGTCTAGTCCAGAATTCCACCTCCAGGAACTAGGAAAAAGCCTTTGGATATATTAGTCCCTTGTCAAATATAATGGAACAGTAAAAGCTGCAAGGGAGTAAGGCCAATTGCTCAGAAGATGTGATGGGAAATACATTTTTTAAAGGTTTATCTAGATGTGTGCTCTGAGCAGCTTGGTCTAGTGGAAGATGACCCTGCCCATGGTCACCTTCCAACACCCAGCAGGGGTGTTGGACTAGACGACCTGTAAAGCTCCCTTCCAACCCAAACCATTCTAGGATTCTGTGATATCTGTAGATTAGTCTACAATGAGAGAAGAAAATAATTGTTTCATGGGAGTACCAAGTAGAAACCATCTGAACCAAACTGAAACAATCTAATTTCCCATTCACATCTGTGTAAGTCCAGAAAGCCTCCAATGATACCTATAAAACTCATCCTGGATTTAATCCAGATAACACAGAGCAAAATTTACCCCATCCTACTGATAAGAAAATCAACACTTCCTGAGGTTTTAGTCCATATTTTTTAAAGTGTTTACATGGAAATTTTTTGTCCATTCAAACGTATCTCAGTACAATCAAATGTATCACATTCATAGAATCATAGAATGGTTTCAGTTGGAAGGGATCTTTAAAGGTCATCTAGAACAACCTCCTGCAATGAGCAGAAACATCTTCAACCAGGTTCCCTATCGTTCCCATTTCTTCAAGGATTAATATACTGTAAATGACTCTACCTCAGCAGGGAAAAAGAGACGTTTCACATAGATCTTTCCCTCTCATGTGAGCAGTAGACTGGGACTTAGTAGAATTTCTCAAATTATGAAACCCATTCAGCAAAGAGCAACTTTGACTGATTTTCAGTTTGTTCATTAAAACATTGATTTTCAAATCTGGGCAGCATTTAGTCTTCTGGTTCAACTTAAGAAAAGTTAGTTAAGGATGCTTAAGGCCTTCTTCCTTGCTTTTTTAATAGAAAGCACTCTAACCTAAGGCTCCAGGACTCAGACTGAATTTACACATTCCATTTTAAAATCCTACTTATATTGTAACAGGATTTTTAAAAACCAATATTGCTTCTGACTAATTAGACATAAAGATTATTTTTTCTGGGTTTTTTTCAAAATGAGGTCACTATTCACAATCTCTGCTTCGATTAACAGAAGAGTTCATAAACACAAGACTTCATAAAGACAAGATTTCTAGATTTTAATATAAAGGAATGTCATGCAGTGCAGAACATTGCCTCAAGCAACCACTAGTGCCAAGTACGTTGGCTGATGTGTTTGAGTAAGTGGAAGATTCATTCTTCCGATGCAATTACATTTCCATGAAAATAAGTATTTTCATCTTTTTTTTTTAAAAAAAGTGTAATTCCAAGTTTACCTCAGAGAATATTCTGTAATAGGAAGAGTTTTCTCCAGTACTGAGAATTACTTCTGAACACCAAGATCTGATTTAATTTACAGCAGACTGCAGCTGTGTTCGTATCTATTGCTGTGAGCTCCCTCTCTTCCTGCCTGCTTAGACGTACATCTATACCCAAGTCTGAATCAGGCTGCAGAAGCCAGCAGATAGCCTTAGTCAGCACTCGGACAGCCATAGAATCTCATGCCCAAGTGATACCTGCCAAACGCTGAAGGAAGCAACACTGTCCATGCCAAATAAATAAATCTCCCTGTCCAGGACAGTGGACAGTGTGAAACTGACAGTTGCACCAAAGGCTGCACCATTAAGGTCCTGTAATGGATTTTGTCGGAATAGTTGTTTCTTCATCCCATCAAACTGGGCAGGCTCCAAAATCAGCTACGGACTTCTGGACCACTGAAATTCACCTGAAGTTCTAGTTAGGGTTTTTTGTTGTTTGGTTTGTTTGGGGTTTTTTTTGTTACGATTTCCTGGTTTACACCATTACAAAAATGTCTGGTGTCACCTTTGTAAGGTGGCTGTATTGCACTCAATATTCTGAGCCTATTGCACTCAATATTCAATACAATAATACTATTGTATTCTGTCACAGCACAACAGAGAGAAGTTTGCTATGTTGCTGAGCATCTGAAACTCCCACTCATCACTAATGCATCTGTGCACTTTCACTGGAAACTGAATAAACAAAAAGTCCACTGCACTTAATTTTCATAAAGCATTTAGATCTGTATGGGAAAACTGCGGCATAAGAGGAAAGCACTCTATTTTTACCATTTAAATTATCTTCAAATCAGGTCAATGATGACTGGAAGTTTTTTCCCTCTGATAACCACTCCACTATATGAGAAGCAGCTAGTTCTTACAGTCAGTTTCTTAGAAGACAACAGAAAAAAAACCCAGCTAAGGACATGGCAGGTACAATTCCCACATTCCTGACCACACACACTCCAGACTTCCAGGCACCCTCAGCAGCAGGCTCTATGCTTTACCAGACCACTGGTTGAAAGGGTGCGTGCCTCAGGACCTGCATGCAAAACTCTGCACCAGGCACAGCATCCACAGAAGTACAACACTAGGCAGTTTTAGTACAGAATTCACTATAGGAGATAGCATTATAGAGTTTGCAAAACAGAAAAGCCATCAGGAGGTTCACACTTATACCAAGTACAATACAGTGAGAAAAATCTGGTGTATGGGTTGGAAAATTTTAAGCTCTTCAGGAATAAAAGTGCACAGAGTTAAGACTTTTCAAATCACCACGTATACAGACCTTTCTGACTGAAATACTTGAATTATGGTTGATTTTCATTACAGTTGTTCACTTCCGGGCCCACACTGAGCTCAAGGAAATGCCAGTATTCATTCATAGTGTGCTGATGCTTCATGTGGGCACTGCTGCTCAACAAAATATGGCTAATCCTGGTCGTGCCAATATAATTTTGAACTTAATCCCTTAATCTTTAAAAAGTATGCATGAAGAAACCCAAACAAATACAGATTTGCTAATGCCCCCGATTAAGAAGACTGCCAGTTTGGTCAATCTTGGTTCTTATCTCTCCTTCTGTAGTGCACAAGTGTTAACTATGCGATGTAAAGAAGCATGAATTAAAGCTACCCTTGCCCCTATTTCAGCAAAACGTGTTGCATGTTGCTGTCTTTTCCTGATTAGAAATACTTCGCTGTTAGCTAGGAGTGTTGCTGTAACTCTGATGTCTAAGAATATGAAAATGAACGTGATTTGTAAAGTGAGGTGCCATCTATGGCCTTTTGAGTAAGACATTTTGGGGTGGGGAATAAAAACTCATTTACAAGTTGGATCAGTACACAGCAGGCATCAAGCTAAGTATAGGCTTATATTGATGTACAGGGAATGATTGTTCTTCCAGTAATCTAAATTAATATTCCTCAAACACCGGAAGAAAGGAAGACAGCTGATCAAGTATGTTAACTAGGAGAGATGACAGCCTATAGAAGTTAACTTCTGTGGAACAACAATGGGTTAATACTTGTTGAGATGTACGGAAAACTATAGTGGTCATAAAACTTTCACTGTGCAAATATATGGATCCAGTTCTCAGTACTGAGAGGAATTGCTACTTCTGGTTCCCAGGCTTGCCTTTGTAGGTCTTCCCCGAGGATCAGGTTTCAGATGTGAATAAAAAGTTTTCCTTGTTCCAGTTGGGTGTATCTGTTTTTTGTTGATCCTCTTAGTGACTTAACCCTGCCCTGGAGCTGTTGAATAAAAAGTTTTCCTTCTTCCAACTGGGTGTTTCTGCTTTTTATTGATCATCTTTTGAGTTAACCCTGCCCTGGAGCTGTTGTTTGGTTTCACCTGCACCATCTCCACAAAGCCATCTGAACATCTCATGGACAAAATGGATCTGAAATGCTTATGTTCCTGTTCCATGGATTTTGACAATTCTGTTGAAATCATTTGTAATACTTGTGTGAATGTCCCATCAGTTATGCATCTACTGCACCAACACAAGAACAACTTTCACTAATCAAGGACATTCCTCTAAGACATCAGATTGTACTTTTGAATGAACTGCCTGAATGTCAGGGCCACGAGTGGACTTACTAAGCCTTAACTTGTAGTAATAAGCCCTAACCAACCTCACCTGGGACCTCCATCCACATGCCCTCTGCTCATTCACCAAGGAGCTCTGTTTCGACCCTGGCCTGAGCTGCATCACACCTGTGCCTGTCCCCACCCCTGCCTCCAGCTGCCCTGATTTACTGGCTGGTTTTCCTGGAGAGACACCAGACTGACAAAGCTGGTAGCTTTCATCCTGTCCCCTGGACTGCCATTGGGAGGACTGATGAAAAAACTACCTGTGCTCCTGAGTCCCTTACTGCTGCTCCCAGGGCTCTGCAGTCCTCCTTGGTACTTCTCAGACTGCTCCTGGCTGTATCACTGGTGCCTACATGAAACAACAGCAGTGGGTCATAGTCAGTGGGACTGTATGTACCAAAAGGAGATGATAATTTCCATTAAATTCTCCCAGAATGTTCCCTTCTCAGCACAACTCCCAGCCACCTCCAGATACCTAGTCAGAAATTTGCCTCCCACAGAACAAGGCCCCAAATGAAACAAGATCACACCAATGTAATCAACACAAGACTTCCCAACACCTCTGCCTTTACGCAGTAAAGAACCTGTACTGTTTTGCAACACATCTCAGTTCCTGCTTACTCATCACTTCTACAGAAGTTACGTAGCTATCTCCCACAAGCCTGTGACTTCTTTTTGTTCCATGTATCTTAACTACTTTTTCCTGCAGACGCACAAGTTGAGCAATGTTAATTAGGCTATTCCAAAATAAACTGCTTCCAGTCTGTTCTAAGCCTAAGTTGTGCAACAGCTGAATGACTTACACAATATCTTTATCCTCTAAATGTATGTTAGTTTAATAAAAAATATTCTTTCTCACTATATGCTCTGCCTCTATAACTAAACAGAGGTCCTTATACTTAGCAACATATAGATTACTAGTATTTCTAAGCTTTACTGGAGTTAGGCTAGCTGCAGATATCACTCCTACTGCCATCATAAAGAAAAGCTTTGGAGGATCATCTCAGAAAATTCACAGGAAAAAGACACATGTTGGTCTTCAGGTACCTGAGTCATGAAAACCGCATGGGAAGCAATGCAGAGCAAAGGCGTTAAGAAAATGCCAGAAGTATAATGCATGCACCTATTTTCACCAAATGCAAACTACGGGGCCTAACTAGGCTAGAATAAATAAATAAATAAATAAATAAATAAATAAATAAATAAATAAATCTTTATTCAGTATTATAGTTTACCGCTCACTTGCTGAGAGTTACAGAGCAAATGCATGTGGAAGGATGATGCTGTTGCTGGGGAAGGGGAGCAGGCAGCACGCGGTGCCTGAGCACAGCTTCGCAGCCCGCCCTGCGCTCCCAGGCTGTCACCTGCCCGCCACGGCTCAGCCGCATGGCTGTCGTGGGAATGCCGCTGTGCTGCAGCGATCAGAAATGCAGCAATGCATGCTGAACATCCTGCCGCCGCTCGGGTGGTGATCCTACAATTATCCACGTTAAAAGTGTTTTTCTCTAACTTACTAGAAAGCCATTGGTAGTAGCGCAGTTTTCCTTCCTTTGACAAATAATTTTCAAGTTGTTTTCGGTCTTCAGAATGTATTAACAAATTTCCCACGAAAAATAAATTTCTAACATCAACTTGACGTTAGAAGTAGAGGAGAAAAATGTGAAAGACTTGAACGTGGCTGTTATCTTTCACTTTCCCTCATCAATTTCTCGCTGGTTTCGCAACTCTCCAGGCGCACGGGGAAGTCTCAGAGCGCCTCCACGGCATTAGCCCCGGTGACCGACCAGCACCGAACCCGGCCGGAGCCCGTGCGCCAGCCAGCACCGCGCACCCGGCCCGCGGCCGCCGTGCGGCAGGGACGGCGCCCCCGCACCCCGGGCGAGGTGCGCCCAGGCTGCGGAGAGCACCGCTACCAACCGGCTGGGCGCCGGTCACACCGCTGCTACCAACAGGGGGGACAAATCCGCACGCCGAGGCTCCGGTGGGGGGTACCACGCCGGTGTTGGGGCCGGGGCCTGGCTGCCACCGGCAGGGCGGGCGCTGTGTGCAGGCGGCACGCCCGCTGCCCGACCCCCGGCCCGCCGCCGCCCACGGGCCCGCCGCAGCGGGTGGCAGCTCCGTGCGCACGGTGCGGGGCGCGGCCCCGCTCCCGCTCTCTCCTTGCGGCTACCGCACCGCTTGGCCCAGCCCGCTGCAACAGCGGCGGCAGCGGCGCGGAGGCCGGCGGGACAGCAGCCCCGTGGAGCTGCCGGCTGCCACCGGGCCGCGCTGAGGGGCGGCCCCCCCGGGGGCGGGGCCCGGCTGCCGCGCCGCGGGCTGCGGGCGGGACAAGCGGAGACCGGCCCCCGGGCAGGCCGCGCCGCCGCCCCGCTCCGGCCCCCCGCCCTTCCCGGGCAGGCCGCGCCTGGCGGTGCTGCGGCGGCTGCGAGCGCGGCGTTCCGGCTCCCTCAGCGCCATGCGGCTCCTCGCCGGCGCCTCCTGCGCGCTGCGGGCGGCAGCGCTGCTGCTGCTGCTCACCCCCGGCTCCCGTGAGTAGCGGCCGCGGGCGGGCGGGGCGGGCACCGCGGGCACCGGCAGCCGGGCCGGCCGGTGGCTGCCGCGACAGCCCCGCTGGGTGGACCCAGGCCTCGCCGTGTCGCTGGCGGCAGGGAGCGGGGCTGCCCCGCAGGGTGTCCCTACGCTCGGGTTTGCAGCTGCAAGGAAGTTCGGTGGGTCGCCGGTTCTTGCTTCCCACCGTCCCCAGGCGGAGCTCGGCTGCACGGTGCGCATCGGTGCACGTGGCCCGGCGCTCGGGAGCGGAGCCCTCACAGAAGTAGGGGGCTCAGGCTCGGTACGCGGGACCGTTTTGAAGCAGAACCGAGTAACACGTAAAACAAGAAACAGTGGGAAAACGAGGAGGGGGGTGCGTGGCGTGGGTGTTTGCACCCCACAGAGGGGTGCCGGCCTCGCTCCGCCGTGGGTCCCCTCCTGGAGCGGGGTGGGGGACATACCCCGGCCCTGCAGGTGCCCTCGGCGGAGAGCCAGCGCCTTCCCGCGGGGGGCGGCCGGGCCTGGGGGTCACAGGGAGCCGGGGAAGCCACGGCGGCCCAGGCAGGGGTGGAGTGGAAGGAAACGCTTTCGCTTACCCGCCGTGATGCTGCGCGCACAGGCGGGGCTTCTCGTAGCGCGGGGGCGGTGGCGGACCCGCTCTTGGGACCCGCGGTGCGTGTGTCGCACTTCTGCCAGGTGCTTGCAGCGATACCCCTTTTCAATGGCCGAGTCGAGTGAATACGCAGCCTCCCGTTTGCCTGTGCTTCAGCCCCGGTGGTAGAAGACCAGATTCGCTGATGCACACTCAGATAAAATGGGACGTACGAGATTCCGAGCTGCCAGAGTTCCCTTTTCGGAAGACTGAAATGCCCCATGTGGTGCCCCATAGCTTTGCAAATTAAAGAAGCTGAAAGATAGGTACCAAAATGAGCCTACGAAGGGATGTCAGCCAGTCCAGCAGCGTTAATATGCTGTTGTTTAATCTGGTGAAGCTATAATATAAATTGATACAAAAAAAGTAAAATGAGGAACGTAAACAGCTTATTGCCCTTTCCAAAAAAGCAAGGGGTTTTTTTGTAGAACTTTACCTGTTTACCACTTTGCCAAGATCTTGTGGCTTCCATTTTACAGCTATAGACTGTCATTTCATTTGATACAAGATCGGCTTGCTCTGTCTTTTACCATGCTGCTTCCTGAGTGCGTATGTTGGTTTAACTGAGTGTGCAGTCAGTGCTGTCTCCTGGGGCAGGGGTGATCTCATCTAACTTTTGACAGTCAAATGTAGACCTTCCTCTATAGATTAATTTGTTTTCTAGAGCCCATTTATAACTTGTTGAGAGAATTTGTGCCCTTTTAAGGCTCAGTCTAATGTAGCTATTGAACTCTCTGGGGTTTTTTTTCTGCCCACTTACTCAGAAACTTCCAGAAACTACTGCTGATGTTTGTGTTGGTTTCAGCAAAAGTTTGTGGCTCACTAATGAACGCTGCAGGAGAAAGTGTGTAACCAGTTAAATACTGTGATTTGCAAAAAGTGAAATTGGCAGTAGATTTGTCCTCACTCCAGTTAGATTTTTTGGGCAGACTGCTTATTTCAGTATAATGCTGTTCTTTTATTCTGCTGGAAAGTTTATTTATTTCCATGTGTCGGTGGAGTTAGTGGAAGACACATCACCAAAATGTTACGGTTTGGGAGAAGTCCTTCCCACTGTTACGAAAAGTCCAGCCAACTTCCTGATACCTGAGCAAGTAAGGAGAATCCAGGCTCCCTGGCAGGAAGCTGCCCCCATGCCCTTCCCGTGCTGCTCAGAAAAGATAGCTGGCAACATCTTCCAATAGCTTACCTGTATACAGAACTACTCGCAGTACAAAAATGTACCGAGCAGCAGCAGCCTCCAGGCCTGAAAACAGGTACGGTCTCCTCACTTCTCTTAGACTCTTGGGGGACAGCAAAAGGTGTTGTAGCTTTTCAGTCTCAAACTGACCAGGGCTGAGAATCAATTACTTGGGTCTGTGTTGTTTCCTGAAGCCAGCTGTGTTTACGCTTTCCTTTGCAAGACTGTGAGGTAATTTCACAATGTTAAGGCATGAGGACCTGTCCAAAAAGTTGCGGAGATAAATAATCCTGGCTGACCTCTGTCTCAAGATGAGAATGCCACTTCAAAAAAAAAAAAAAAATAGGTACCAAAAGACCTTGTTCAGTCAAAGGGGAAAAGAAATAGAAAGTGTCCAGATAGCAGCAATTTGAATTTATAGTTTGTCAAAATTGCCAGGCAGATGTTACAGTAGATTTGGGATTGGGAGTTGGGGTTTTTTTTTAATTTCCAGAATTTGAGTTTCATCCATTTCAGCTGAGAAGAAAGTCTCCACCATCGGGATACTCATCTAGGGTGTGGTTATATTAATGTCACCTGCTCCAACGTCTCTGCCTTGACCCTTCCAGCACCTCAACTGTTACTCATTCAGATTGCTTAGCTGTTGCTGTGCAAGTCAGAGGTCTCTCTGACGGACTGTGCAGTGTCAGTGCCTCTGTACTTTTTGGTTTTTTTAAACCAACAGAAGCAGAATGGCTTGAGCGTAAAACGCTCATACTTACCTGCTAGGCATCAAACTTGAGAAGATGCTGAAACAGAATTTTATGTATGACTTTTGGTATGTCCCCAAAATGAATGTGTAAAATTGCGCTTATAAAAATGTGAGTTTATATACCAACATCTTTCTGCAGTGTGAGGTTTAGTCAGACTAGACGTAAAGCCTGTGAGCCCTTAGAAATGTGGTTATCTTAAATGTGAAGGCAGGAGCGGGCAAACTGACCTTTGTCACGTGCAGGGATTTGAACGAGTAGTGCCACTCATCCTTCATATACAAATACTAGTAATTTGGTACATGCCTGAGCCAGAGACTACTGATTCCTAGCATTAAAGGTTCATGGGTGTTATCCACTGTGCTGATTTTTGCAGGATCTGGCAAAACCAAGTCCTTTTAAACTTGTCTTGTCCATTTTCAACAAGTATCGGAGCAATCCCCTTTGCTTACCCCGCATCTATCTATGCATTTAGCACAAGCACGGATCTTCAGCTCCCATGTCTGAAATCTACTTCTGGAAGCCGAGTTCCAGCTATAAAGCTGGCAGAACTGGCCTGATTTTGTCCTTTTGAAAGTTTGCTTATCTGAATTGTCTCCAGCTCATGACTTTTCACACACTAGAGCAACAAAACTGTGAGAGGCCCTGGAAGCACTCAACGTACCAATTTCATTTTCGTCGCAGCATTTCACAGGAAGCACGCTTGCCTTCAGATACATCCTGCCCAGCCACAAGCAGCTGTGTTTTTAGCTGCAGCTGACCTTAAACAGAGAGGAAGAAAAAGAGTTGTCTGACAAAAATGTCGTTGATCCCCTTTCCCTGTTCTTTTCCAGTGTGTAGTGCTTTGGTGCATTGGTTTTAAGTTTGGTATTTCCTTGGTTTGGTTCTGTTTCATCATGAAAAATGATCACAAGAGCTCCTTTCTTCCCCCTCCAGTCCCCTCCTCCCTTTCCTCTGGATCACGGTGGGAACAAGCATTAGCACAGTTTCTCTACTCAAGATTTGTGGGCCCAATATTGCAACTAATCCTGTGGCCCAAAGAGCTTTACCTCTGCTTGTGCGCAGCACCTTCCGCCTGCAGCTGGCTGCCGGCTCCTTCCCGCTTCCTTCCTGCGCTCATGCCTGCACTGGTACACCTGGGTCGGTGCAGGCTTGTAACCCTTGCGCTTCTGCTCCCTGGAGAAGGCCAGAAACCCTCGCTGTTTTGCTTTGGGCCAGTTGCCCTGCGCAGTCTTTGGTCTCAAATGAGAGTCTCCAGTTGTCAGAGCCATCGCTGCGTAAAAGCATGTGCTGCTTTTCCCTTTGCCTTAGCCCAGGAGTCCTTCCTGCCTCCTTGGTTCAAGTTTCCTGCTGTCTCTGCAGTGATACACACACTTCCAAATCCAAAACCACAGTCTGAGGACAGAGAAGTAGGGGAATAGTGTCAATCTTCTTTTTCTTACCATGTCCTGTTTGCTGCCATGTGTTACAATGTGGCATATGCTTATGCAGTGCCCCATATTGATATATTGGTATTCTGGAGCAACTGTTTGTGATCCAAATTAAGCAACTTGTCAATTTGGGGTTTTTTTGAGAAGGGAAAAGAAAAAAGTTTTATCTTTTAAGCTGGATAAGGTCCTTGACATCTTTCAAGGTGTGCAGTCCAACCTGATCTGAACTAGGGCTAATACAGTCCTGCCTTCCCTTCCACAGCTGGTTCCTTCCCTTCTGTTTCTTCTAATCCTACAGGGAGTCAGTTCTGCTGGTTGAGGCAGCAAAAACCATGGTGTACTGTTGGGGAGGGGGTGTAAC
Organism: Falco cherrug; assembly: GCF_023634085.1. Classification (NCBI taxonomy): domain Eukaryota; kingdom Metazoa; phylum Chordata; class Aves; order Falconiformes; family Falconidae; genus Falco; species Falco cherrug. The sequence goes on along the minus strand of NC_073698.1, from coordinate 15,716,466 downwards.
GTCAGTTTTCTGTTGGCTTAGCTTCCTCAGTCAGATCATTGTTAAATGTGGGGGGAAGAGCTCTGATGTAGACCACTTTCTGTAGGATTGGGTCCTTCCTGGGGAAGCTGTATTTAGCTGTGTCACATCCTCCTTTTTTGTCTGCTTGCTTTCCCTAAGCTCCCTCATGAAACAGTTTAACGTATCTTGCAGTGCTGCCATCAATCTTGATATTGCAGGGGTGGGATACAGTGAGTGGTTTGACTTTTTTTTTTTTGCAAACATTACCACTCTGAGACCTTCACTAAGGTTTTGCAACTACTAAGAAAATGTCGTATTTCTGTGATACTTAGTTCATGTTATTTGCCTTTAGTTAGAATATTGTTACAAATTACCAAAACTGAACTGCTTGGCAAAGACAGAATCCACAACTGATCCTCTTACATGCATGTGAATGCCAGAGTTTTCTTTTTGTGTGGTTTATCTTTAAATTTTACCACTTGTGTGTAGACCAGGCCTGAGGACAGAGTAATCGGGCCTCAATTAGTCTTTAGGGTATGATAGTATTTCACCAGAGGTGTGATCTTCCTCTATCCCACTCCCCACCTGCAGAATGCTTAGTGGAAGCATTAACATGCTGTTAGTCCCAAACCAAGTAATTCTGCTTGTTAGTGGAGCTTGTTATCTTACCATGCTGTCCATGTAGGGGCAGAGCAAGTGCCCATCTGCCTGCAAAGGCCTTGCAGACTTTATACGAAAAAGATTTACATGAGAGATTCTTTTCTTCTGCTGTAGGCAATGCACATCATGTTATTACTGAAGGAAGGTGCCTGATTTTCTACCTCTTGCTTCTTTCAGTCTCCTTTCATGTCAAGGAAGAAGAGAACTTGGGATGGTGATGATGGGGAAGATAAAACTGAGGATGGGAAGGAGTTCCAGTTCATTTGATGGCTGGGTAGTGCAAATACAGTTTTTGATGTGCTAAAAGCAGGCTGTTGTGGTACCATGCTTTTATATCATCATTATACCTAACTCCTGTCCATGGTAGTTTAGTCATTTATATGCCCAAAGCAAGTGACAGATGCTGCACTCGCTTTTTCTTCTTTCATTTCTTAGTAATAAAGTGCCTAAATCTGTCTCACTCTTTCTTGTTTTCTATGTTCAAAATGAAGAGATGAACATCTCCAGCAGTACTGCACCCTTCAGTACGGTTCCAGACCCTAAGTTGCAAGGTAATACTCTTGGCATTTCTGTTGCTGTTCCTCGGTAGCATTGAGAAAAGCAATGTGTATTATTGTATGCCTCAAACTGTCTTGTAATAGTTTGCCCTTTATTTCATTTTATGTAATTGTGAACAGCTGTAGGACATGAGGATGGTACTTTGATTGTCACATCTATTCCGAAACAACTAAAGACATTTAAGAGGAACAGTAGAACACAACTCAATCCTCATATCCTTAGGTAACCTAGAGCAACAGAGAGGAGAAGAAATAAAATGGCAGAATTTTATGTATAGAAATAGAAATAACTGCCAACATCAATTTCCAGTTAAAAAGACATCCACCAGCTCAAGAAGTCTGCTAGGCTAGAATTGAGTGCTCTTGAGAAAAAGGCAAGGCACTTTTTCATTTGATTTTTAATGTCAAAATGGATTCTAGTTCCACCATGCTTGAGCTCATTGCTAAAGTACACATTTATTTCATAGTGTTATTTCATTTGACGGCATTAAGCTCTATGCCTTTAAGCATGTGCCATGCAAAGGCGTGTTCCTTGAGTCGTTTTTGTCTTGTACTACTTCGCTCATCTCATTTGCTCTTGGCCAATGACATGGGACGTATAGTCAATGCTCTGCTCATTGACTCACTCTGTCTTGTGTTAATTGCATCACTGACTCACACCCAAATTCCAGGCAGTGTACGTGGTTTCTTTTCACCTGTATGAGCATGCAGTCCACATCCAGATGTCTTCCCAGGGTTGCAGAAGTAAGCACTCGGAACCTGGGGGAAACCCAAAGCTGTGTTCTGGTTACAGCACTGGACCAGTGCAGTAAAGGTTTAGCCCCGTACACGTACATGGCTTACACTGGTATAAAAGCCTACATAAGGAAGAAAGAATGTGTTTGTAATTGTACAATCATGACTGTTTCTCAAGAGCAATTAAACCTGCAACTTAATATCCCAGGTATGTCAGTGTGAGGGTTGTTTGTGCAGTACTCAATGATGGGGCTGGTTGGCTATGATTGTACCAAAGAAAAAGCAAAGAGGAGTAAAGAATTCAGACGGAGAACTTTTGGGCACTGTTGTGCATACAGTGTAACTATGTTCTTGCTGCTTTGAGATCTGGAAGCATTTTACAAAAGGATCAAACCATCTGCTTTGGGATGGAATACTCTGCTGTATTCCCACTTGTAGCGTGCACACACAGATACCCCAAGGAAACCATTGTTGTGGGTACTTTAGTTATAGTATGTTAAAATGAAAACGAATAATATTTCTTCTCTTGTTTTGTTTTTTCCTTGAAGGCAATAACAGTTCATTCAATCTCACTGTTATATCATTCACACAATCTACAGCAACATCTGCAGTAGGTATGTATCTGTTCATCTGTCTGTTACTATGAGCTTAGAAGCTAGCTCCAAACCTACCAGATCATACCAAATTCTAAAAAATACCCATCAAACCATGGGTGCTTGAGAAAGGCATTATCATTTTAGGGCTGGGAGGCAACATGTAAAACAGCTCTTGAAATGAAGCTATACTGTTTTTCAAGTTTAGGTACTGTGCTTCATCAGTAGAAGCGCTGATGTTTGTGATAACATTGAAAAATGTGATAATCAAAATAAAACTTCAAGGAAGAATTGAAAGAAGTTGGTCTTTTTAATGTTCATTCTTTGTCGCTGAGCAAAATTCTTCCATTTTCCTGAAGCAAAGATGAATAGGTTATTGTGCAAACAGTGAGTATCTGTTTAATGTTATTTCAGAGCAGGTAGGTTCAGGGTATAATGAAGTCCTGGAGGCTTGAGTTTCAAGAGTAAGATTCCATTGCCTTTTAGATAATACTCATGGCACCTTATACCATAGAAAATAGTCCTTATAAAGCTCACAGCACAAAACAGCAGAGTTCAAGCGAGCCGCAAGTAGCAGATCTGGAACAATCTGTCACAGATACTTCTGCATTGTTCTAGCACTACCTACCATCTTTCCTTCACAACTTGGCAAAAGAACTGTAGGTAAGGGTGATTTCCCAAGGCAGCAGTGTTGCAGTTCTGATGCTCCAACATAAGTAATGTGTTTACAAAACACATCTTTGTCGAAAGAAGAAATAGCTGTATTAGATCAACTAGTAGAGTTTGAAAGCAGCTATTTAACCTAGGACACAAACAGTTCATTCACTTGTATTTGCAGTGTTCCAGCTGTTGGCTATGTCGGTATGAGATTATGAAAAAAGGTAAATAAAAAAAAAAAGGTCTTTTGGAAGAACTTGTTACAGGCATATTTCACCACATCAGTAAAGACTGGATAGTAATTCATGTCATGCAGTTGTTCAGTCTGTGATGCACAGATAAAAGGTTGTAACTGAGAGAAGAGAAGCTAGTTTCCTGCATGAACTGCATCCCCTTTGTGCTAAGAGCCATGTGAAAGCAGGGCCTGCCCTAAGATACTTTGTGGAGTTTTATTCTGATCATAAGATCCCAGCTATGTTGTTGTTTCCAGTATGGCTTTCGCTTTGCATCTCTGTAATCTTCAGATAACCTCTGAGCTACCACACTCAGAAGGTTGCTTCTTACTCATTTAAGAATAAAATACTCACCAGGGAAAAAAGACAATCTCTGCAAAGACCTTCCTTTTGATACAAGGCAGTGGTGCAGTGCCTCATTCCATTGCCTGCAGTGTACCAGTTTAAGCATGTCTGACTTGGAAAGTGGAGAGATGGTTGCAATCCCCTTGTTGCCTTAGGGCCTTCCCTATGTGTAAAGCCATTGTTAACCACAGGTGTTTTCACCCTCTGCTCCAACCCTGACTGAGGGGTTCTTGCAGAGGTTTGAGCTTTACCATCTCTACCTAATAACAGTGAAAAGAGACCTGAGCCTTTTACTGTTAGTACTGTTAGGCACAGGCACAGTACAAACCTAACAGCCATGCTTATGTGGTTTGAGTCATGTCCTCCCCTTTTTTTCTCTTTTTTTTTTTTTTTTCTTTTTTTCTAACAGTCCACGGATTTTTAAGACCATGTTCATCCATTTTGATTATTTGTCTTTACCTCTTCAGGGTAAAGACTACTGGATATATGTACTTAGTTTTGCTTAAAGTCTATGCTTTTTTTTCTTTCTTTCTTGCTTTGGAACCTTTCCACGACAGAAGCAAAAGTCTGTTTCATTCAATCATTTTCCATGCAAAGGAGAGTGTTTATTTATTTCACGATGAGCATCCAATAATAATTATTTCGTATGTTAGCACAGTGCTTTTGTGGTTTGACTTGTGTTCATTCTTGTTCAATTAGAATACTAAGGGAGTAGTGCGTGCTGCTAAGAATTCTTATCTTTATGCTACGTATATAGTTTGATTGATGGATATAGCATAGCTATTATTAGTTTAAACACAGGTAGCATACAAAGTAAAATATTTGTCTCCTTCAAAAACAAGGTGTCATAAACCTGAACTATATTACTGGCATGCATTCCTTTTTAAATAAATATTAACTCAGTCTGGGTTTGTTTAGTGTGATGTTCAATGAAGCCCAGCTGGTCTTTTGGGGGAAAAGTAATGGGGGGAATAAAAGATAAAAGGACAGATGTTGCTAGCAAATGTTCTTTCATCTGTTGGTAAAATAGTACGGGTGAGATTGTTCAAAGATACAGAAGAACAGATTGGTGCCCAATTTACGTCAGCTCCCCAAATTCTCCAGCTGCCTCAGATAGCCTCCCACTGATGTTTTGAACTGACTGATGCTAAATACACCATGAAAGATAAGTCTGTAGGAGATTTAACCAGATTTTACTCTTTATGTTACATCACCAAGTGCTGTAAGATAAAGTAAGAAAATAGGATGGCTAGTAGACAAGGGAGGAGGGGAAAATGTGCAAATTTGCTGAAATTCCTCATGATAGCTGCTTGGATATTTTTTGTGCTGACTTCAAGTTTTCTGTAGGGTAATTTAATGCCCATGGAATAAGTACCATCTTTGTGTAACCTCATCTTATACCATTATGCATGGAACAATTAACCATCATACTGCTCAGAAACACAAGCAAGTTTGACACTCGGAAATCATGGCTAAAAAAAACCCCAACAACAAATACCCACAGAAAACTAACTGGTTGAAACTTGCATTCGGATTTGTCTTTCTTTTGGTATCTTTTATATTAGGAATGCAGTCACCAGGTGTGGTTTCATATGATATAACTGTAGATGGTTTCCATACAGACGTTTCCTTGCTTATTTCCTACAATGAGGAAACATTTGATATTTATAGATCATTGTGCCTTTGGGGAGTTTACCTGTCACCATTAAAATGTGCCCTGAATTTTATCTGATGTATTTTACACATGCTTCATAGAGGAACTGAATTTCCTAATTGTAACAAGGTAAGCACATAAATATAGTACTCCAACTGTTCCATCTCAATGAATGCTCATTTCAAAGTGTTTCCTAGGGTTATGGCACAATACATCAAAGAACAGGAAAATAAATAACATTTATTATGGGGACTGTATTGGGCTGTTTTGGTAGTTTTAATGTTAAATGTCTCAGAAAAGTGTTGTGTAAGCCAGTTCCTTTCTGAATGCTTACATTGTTGCATTGTTTGGTTTCTTTAAGTTTTTGATGTTCACATCTGAAGTAGTGATACTTAAGTCTTAGCAAAGACACCATTCTGTGTGTAGCTACTCACATTTTAAAGCACACTTCCAGGAAGATTATTCTGTAGAAGTGTTTTAGATGCTGTATAAAAAAGCAGAAATTGAATATCAAGTTTACTGTGGAATTGAGATGAAACTACCTATTCTTCAGTTCTAGTTTTGGACAATTTCAAAAAAACATGGCTATAATTAGACATTTGAATGTCCATAATAAAAAGCTTTTGCAGTGGTTAACATGAACATAGCTTGTATGAGGTTATAGAAATAATACAGCTGCAAATGGAGGTTTTTCTCCCTAAAATTCCCTCACATATAAAAGCTTTTTGCCTCATATTGTCTGCTTAGAGAAATGTTTGTTGCATAACAGGCTCATGTTTCTTGTTAGTTGCTTCTTAATTAAATAAGTAATTATTCTTGAGATCATCCTAGCTGGGTGCCTTCCACTAGGGTTCTAAGGATTTTTCTATAAATATCAATCTCTATTATTCTTGAATTTTGCTTCATGGTATTTTTATTCTGAACAGTTCACTACTGCTTTCTGAGGAGGGAAGGGGAAGTGTCAGGTAAAAGCAGAGTAAAAGTTAAAGAGTTTAGGTGTCAATTAAACTTGAAACAGCATTCCAGTCTTTGTTTTAACCTTGGCAAGACAGCTTGCTACTAAATAAATTATAGAAGCCAGCAGATTTACTTTGGTCGAACTTTTATCACGTGTGGAAAAACCTCTTGAGCATTAAGTTTACCACATGCAGAATTCTCTCTGGTAAGTATAATATACATGCAGCCTTAGCAAAGCTAGTGTTTCATTCAAAAACAAGTTAAAGATTAAGTCATTACTGAAATGGGGGGGGGGGGGGGGGTGCGTTCTCATGCAAAATCTGTTCTTATCAGAAAAGCTTTGTTATCTGAAAAGTTGGTGCTTCAAATGGAAAGTTACTCTTGATGCAGAATTTTATCACATTTTCAAATACTGTAAGTTAGGGATGATTCTGTGGAACTGGATAATGATATCCAAAGAAAAACACCTTTCTAAAAGTTATCAGCTATTATCCAGGTTTGCTTTACAGCTTTTCCTTTAAACTATTCCTGACCTTGAGCCCAAGACATCAGAAGTTGGGTCTTTCCAAAGGAAATGCACAGGCGAAGAGTCTGTTAGCAAGCCTGGATATCCAGGCAGTGACATTTTCATTGTTACTCTGTCATCCTATTTGGGCATGATAAATGCTGTCTTACTCAATGAGTATACAGTTGATTATCTTTATGTATTTTTCTGTGTGATATCACAAATAAAAATTTCCCAGGTGTGTCAACCAATACTACTCACCTGACCAGCCAGCCCACTAACACCACTATGCCTGTCACCTTGACAACTCAGACCACCAAAACCAGCCAGACAACAAGGTCCACCACAGCTTCATCAGTCACATCATCCCAACTCAACACCACAGTGGCCGTGACCACTTCCAAAATTTCTTTGACTTCTGTAACAGGTGAGATCACATTTCAAGAAGCTCATAGACACTTGTACGTTGACATGTGTTCCACAATTGTAGAATTGTTAGTTTTACAGTGGTATAACAGAGAATGTATTTGCATGCTGAAAAACGGGAATAAAGTGGGGGTTTATTACTAAGTTGGCTATAATAACACTGCTTTGAGCACTCCACTTACTTAAATAAGGCTTCACTTAACGTGAGAGACTTGACATACTTAGGAGAAAAAAAAAACCACCAATGTGAGTGGTGAGAACCAGCAGCCACCAGTGAGGAGATCAGCAATCTTAGGGAGGAAGCCTGGCTTTTGAATACAACTTCTGTATTTGTTCAGCTCTCCCTTCTACAGCTCACCTGAACTCAGCTCTAATACTTTCTTTTTCATAGCTGACCTGTGGCTCAAAATACATCTGCTGGCTTGGTAGAAAGACTGAGTTCTGTTAGCAATGTAATTAATTCTGTCCCTAATGGAGAATAGAGTATGACTATGAATGAGTCACACTTTATGTGAAAGTTGTCAAATACAGTTTGACAGCAGCCTTTAATACAAAAACAGTAAGTGTGGAATTCAGTACTTGCAGTTAGCTGCTTGTTGGCATCGCTCTGTGCTTACACTTCCAAACAGATTGGGGTTGCTCATGTCAGTGAAGTCTTACTGAATAGGTGAAGATGTCTTCAGCAGAGCTTTTTTTTTTTTCAGTTGGCCACGTAATGCTCCCTGTGGCAAGTATAAACAGAGATTGGCAAAGGCTGGCTCTTTTGTTTGGAGTGTATAGCAGATAAAACCAGTTTTTACACAGAAACTGCTGTGGCTTATCAGAGGTCATGTTATCTATGTCAATATTTGTGTTGGGCTGTAGAGCTGGTCTTGCGTGTGGAGAGTGAGGGTGCAATTCTATCAGACAAGGTAAAGATATCTGACAGCTCATTGCCACCAGATTTTACTGCCACCACATAACCTATACTGCTTGACTTGGGTGTTGTTGGACCCCTCTGCAGGCAGACTCAGGATGCTCATCGGAAAAGCCACTTCCTTTTCTGCTTGGGTTAATTTCAGGCCAGCTTAGTGAGTTAAATTGGCTCATGGAGGGTATGAAAGCACTAGAACTGGCCTGAGGAGGGCAGGAACTGCATGTGTGGAAGGAAGGGAAAGCAGGGGACAAAAAGGGAGGGGAAAGAGGGAGCTGGAGAGGAAAAGGGGCAGTCTTTCAGAGACAGCAAGCAGTTGGGTCAGCTGCCTCTGTCACCAGAAACTGGCACTTAAAAATGGAGCTCTAGGTTTCAGCGTGCATGGCTGGTGTCTTGCCTGTTGATCTGTGTGAAATTTTTCTAATTGTGTTTTTAGATGATATATTAATGGGGAGGGCAGGATGTAGAGAAGTCCCTCAAAACACAATTTTGCAAGCTCTGTAAAAAGTGCCTTTTGTTGTCTTCTTTTCAGCCACATCAAAATCTGAGGCTGTTGTACCCAAAACCTCCAGATTTGATGTGGGCAGTTTTGTAGGTGGCATTGTGCTGACACTTGGAGTCCTAGTTATTCTCTACATCGGATGCAAAACCTACCACTCTAGAAGAGGCATACAGTACAGAACCATGTAAGTTCCCATCAATTTTTCACTTTCTTGAGGGGAACAAGGACAAACAGAACAAGGAGTATGAACTCTGATACATACATTTGTTTAAAGTACATCATATTAATGTCATTAAGGGATTTAATGGTGATATTTTGTCTTTCACCACTTCAGCTATTCCTCATTATTACTATGCCACTCTTCTGTGTGGGTTTTTTCTCTGATCTATTATATAAAATCTTTAATTTTTTTTTAAAAGAATACTTGTCCTTTAGCTATTCCATCAATAGATAACGTTTCCTTGAAATGTTTGCTCCAATTTGCAACACTTCTGGTTCTTCCTAACACTTCCTCATAGACTCTTATTTTTCTATTCACTCTAGTGTTTTCCTCCCCCTTGCCATTATTTTTTTTGTAGTAGCTCTATTTTCTATTACCTCTGTGACATCTTCTTAGAACTCTGTTACCATCTCTCTTTTGTATCACCTTCTATGTACTTTCAAGTCTAGTTCGAGCAGCCAGTTTTAAAGCCAGACATCTAATATTCCACATTCTTAAGCCACCACTCTTGAACAGATTCCTTTATTTATTGTCACAGAAAACATTTGAAAGCAATATGGCCATTATTCACATTTTTAAAAGCATAGCATTTGATTGTTGTCAATACGTGAACTTAGACTTTTGCCCCACCTTGCAACATAGGCAGGCTGACTGGTTAATCTCTAATACTTAGTTTTCTCTACTACCCTGTACTCAACTCCAGAAACCTGTCCATAAAATCATATGCACTGAACCTGCTGTAAATACTTTTTACACGTCCATGAAATGAGAAGTAGCATTAATTTAACTGTACAGGCATCTGCGTGTGAACTACTCATTTCATATCATTACTATTACCCTGAAATTGGGTAAATCTGTCAGATGAACCAGCCTATCCCTGCATTTTTTGTATTCACTTACTGTGAGGGTAGCTGAGAGTCTTAGATAAAGTCTGTGCTGTGGATGTTGAAATGTGTAGGCTGGATCCCACCTAAAGTCACTTGTTTACTCTGTGTACACCAGTGACTTTCCACCTTGTCTGAGCTGCAGGCTGCTGGTATTTTCCCTGTGGAGTGCAGGTGCTGTACAGCAAATACAAGCCTATCTTGCTTTTCTTAATCATCTTTTCAAGACCTTTTAGAAATTGGCTGTGGGCTTCTGTCAGTCTGTACAGTACAAGTTGAAAAACACTGATTTAACTGAATTCTTTGCCACCAACTTCTTCCAGGCAGCTGGTCTCTCTCCTTTATGTTACCAGATTGGGGGACAGGAGGTAGTAGGTCCAGTCTTGTCTTGGGTATGGTTCTTCTCTGTGGAGCTACTCTTTTCCTTTCTTTTGTAGCACTCATTTCTGAGAGCACAGAACCAGTCAGACATCTATGATTTTTACTTCATCTTGTATCTCACCCGTTTTTTAGTGAATAGTTCAACCAAAGTTGTACCATTTCACTTGCTGTTTATACTCAGCTGTACTCTGTTTTCTTCCAGGCTTCCAGACTTACCTCCTTGTCCCACGTTTCATTTAGGACCTGGCAATTCTTAAAACTAGATTGCTTTTCTTTTTCCTATTCAGTATCACCCATCTCAGTTGAGAAGCTTGTTTTAAGTGAGGTGATGTCATTAGACTTGTTGGGATGCTAGCGTTTAGGCCTTGTGCTTTCTCTCTGTCCTGACTCCTGCTTGCTGGGGACAGAATTCAACCAGTCCCTGCTGCACGTTTACCCACGGTGGTGTCTGAATGGATATTGTAGAATTCAGATCAACAGTCTCTTTAAAACAAAGGAAACGTGTCAATGAGCGTGTGGCTTTGATTACCTGTCACTACTGGGTGCAGGTAAGATAGGATAAAAAAGCCTGAGCAACAGGTGATCTAAAAATATATACTTGAATGAAATGTGAAAGCCAAAATGTTAATAAGGCTAGTGGAGCTTGGAGTGATGACAAAATGAAATTGTTCTATTGACTTCAGGCTTGGCTCAAAGGTGACTGTAACACCCAGATCAATGTGCCCTCCTTAGCCCTTCCCAGCAAGACAGCCTCTGTTCACAAAATAACCTTCTTAGCAGTGGCTGGGTGGCTTTTTCTCATGCTGACTGTTGTTTGTACTGCAGAACATTAATTACTGTGTTTCTGTTACAGTGATGAACATGATGCCATCATTTAAGGAGACTTCAGGGAAGGAAGTGTTGGAAACCCATCCTATCACAGCTGTTCTAACTTCTGAAAGAGTTCCTTTTGTAAAAATAATCACAGTCTGTAACCTCTCCTGGGTGTGATCCTGCAAAATGTTGAGAACACCCTGATTATTTTTTGGCATTGGCTTTCATAAGAAGAGGAACTCCAGCACTTTGTAGAGACAGTATTTTCTTTTACCAGTATTTGTAACCAAATTTGAAGAAACACATATATTGTCATTTTAAGATATACATACAAGTCTCTAAACAGCTAATTACTAGCACAGTGAATCACATCATTGCAATTCTAATCAAGTTCCATAATTTCTCACATATTGCATAAATCCCGTGTGTTCCATAGTGGATATAGTTGGTTAAATAGGATACCTTTGAGACCAAGCATAGGTTTTTGCAAATAAAATGGGGGGTTTTCCTAACATTTTTTATGAAGTTGTATTTATTTTGAAGTTTGATGTGAACTTCAGTTTAGAAATTTTGAACAATTCAGTTAATTTTTACTAGGCTATAAAGGGATGTGGTTTGCTAACTGTATTAGAAGGTGATAACAAGTACTTAAACTTGAGTCATTAGCTTACCAGTGACCTGCAGAGACTTTCCTCAACAGGCTATACAATGAGACTAGCTGCAGGAAGTATGGACAGACTGGAGATGTTCATCCACAACCTTTTTCTCTAAATGAGTCCTTATAAGAAAAAAGACTGTGCAATCCATACTTTTTTTTTTCTAGTATGTCCTAATGAAGGATGTGCAATTGAAGATAAAAAAATGTAAAAAAAGTAATTGCACCATCGTAAATATGATGAAATACAAAAATTGCTTCTAAAAATTGGTTTTTAAGTTGAATGTAGCAATCATTTGGCTCTAGGGTTTTATTATTATGAAGCTGTATGCAGTGTTTTAGCAGCATTTGACAAGCATTGAAAGTTACAGAGAAGTGGAAAATCTGTAAGATAGCATTTTAGAACAATATAATCTGGATTTTACAACTGTTTTCAGAACTTGGTACTGCTGCACACATGTACAGAGGTCTGGTCAGAAGCCCACTGAAGGCAACAGGGCATCTCTCAGAAGGCCTCTAGATTCAGGCCCAAGCACACTGGGAGTCCTGTGCAAGGTAGCTGATGCTCCTTCCATCTCACTTCTGCATTTACCCTGAGGTAAACCTGCTGTCTTCAGTAGACGGGCTCCTGATTCACACTGGTGTAAGGAAAGCTAGAGCAAGGATCAAGAAACACAGGTCTGTACCTCCTTACGTCACTGAATAATGGTTCAGTCCTGCTCAGGCTCTACTTGTAGACCTCTCTGTGGCGAAGAGGGTTGGTGTAGTGGGACTCAACCATCCTGGTTACTGCTGCCACTAGTCCATCATGCAGGGCATAGTGGGAGGTGGTGACAGCTGAGGAAGGTCCCGATGGGAAGTGCATTATAGGTGTGTCAGGAGGCTGGGGTACAGCACATCGGGGGAAATAAAACTATAGCTCTGGCAGAGGTTAATTTTTTTTGTTGAGCAATAGTTCGTTCTGACATGCAGTGCTGAAGTGGCCATATGGATGTTTGGGTTTTTTCCTTTTTCATATGGAGAAGTAAAACTTGTTTCTGAAGCACAGCTGACTCCAGCAAACCATGGCTAGTGAGCAGTCTTAATAGCACCAGCCACGCACCTGAGATGAGGGTAGCAGGGTTGTACTGGTTTATACTGAGATTGAGGTACAGGGGGAAGAGTGATTTGAAGTAGCTTTTGTTGTTTTTCTTAATTGTGGTGTTTGGAAAACTGTTTTTGACTTGAAGAATTTGAAAACAATTCTTCCACAGTACTGCAATTCCTTACTTTGAGTTGTACTTAATTGTCTTCATTTCCACAGTTCTTAGGATTGTCTGACCTCTGTTGTATAGATGAATAAATAAATCTTTGGAGTTACTTTACCAATTTCAGTTGGATTTTTATTTTATTAGACTGTTTCAAAATTCCCCTCAACATGTTCCACAGTCGTATGTATTGAATAAGAAGTGTTCAACATATTTTTAAATGCTTCATTACCAGTCTTAGTACATTTTTGCCCAGATCAATCATTTGTAATGTGTTTTGTAATCTAATTATTACCATAAAGCAAAATTATGTGCTTAAGATTTCAGTGGTGTCAATGCAAACAGAAAACCCGACTCCTCCTTTCAAGGAAGTGCAATTGATAAATCTTACCTTTTACTATTGGAAAGCAAATGTAAAGTTAACAAAAGCCTAGCTTTAAATTACACATGTATAAAGTGAGATGAACAGGACTGCTTTTCAGTGTGTCATACCACCACTATGTATTTCAGCCTCAGTCCTGGAGGTCACTCCTACAGCATTGGAACAAGCAGTGGACCTGAATTTTGCTATGCTCTACACGCATAGAGTGGTTGACTGTATTAAATAATCAGGATTTTTTAATGCTAAATTACTGTTTCAGTTATGTTAACTAAACATTGGCCCTTAAGATTTTGTAAGGAAAAAGTAATTGAAAGGGCTTGGCACAAGAGTCTACCACCTTGTAGACCAGTATGAGGTATAAAGCTTAAGTAGGAGCAAAAGACGGGAAAAGGTCTTTTATCTCGTAGACTGATGTCTAGTGCTATCGCAGGCAACGGGGAAACAGAATATAGAGTAGTTGCAAGGGGCCTAGAGCAACTGCCTGACCAGTTCAGGGTGGACCAAGTTAAAGCATGTTCTCAAGGGCATTGACCAAATGCCTCTTGAACGCTGACGGGCTTGGGGCATTGACCACCTCTCTAGGAACTCTGTCCCAGTGATCAACCACCCTCTTGGTAAAGAAATGCTTCCTAAATGTTCCTTCATGGAAGCCTCTTCCCACTCACTTCTCTGGTGATCAGTTATCCTAAATTCAATCATTAGTTTATGATCTGTTTATATTCATTTTATGCTACAATTTTTTAGCATAAATAGCTCCTCCCCTTCTCTAGGTATACTTATGTTACAGTCTTTCAGCTGTTCCTTGAGGGAGTTTATTAATATTGTATTCAACTGTTCATAGTTCATCCTCTCAACAGGGCTGCGTATCTGTTTCCTTACTAGTACGGATGGCCGAGCCGGCGGTTCAGAGGTCTGTCTTGGATTAGGAACCCCTCTGGTGACACATCACAGAACTGCATTTACAGTATCAAGTTTTAAGGCCCTGCCCAGCATTCAGGTGATTATTACAACTTTCGCACAACCCCTTACTAATTTTTAATCCTTAGAAGTCATGTTTTTGTGCTTTGTATTAAGTGAAATGAATTTTTAATATTACAGGCTTAGGAAATCATCCCATGGCTACAGAACACAGCCACCTTAGGCCACGTTATCACAAATGTTACTTTTGCCTTTCAAACACATCAAGATCAACAACACAAGCACATCTCAAAACTGCACTGTTCTGCCTTCTTCCCGCAGGTCTCTCCTTTTTATGTAGCTCTCCTTTAGCCTGTGTTCTAGTACCAAATCATGGCCCTTCCAGCTTAATGGTTCTGATGGGGCCCTGCATCAAAGGCTTCAAAGAAGTCCAGAAATCCTGCAGTACAGTATTTAGTTTCTTATTTTAAAAAAATATTACAGCAAGATTATGTTACTGTGATAATATTCAGTGACACAAACATCATCCCTTTGTAAATCTACTTCCATACCTTTTTGTTCAGTGACTCTTAAAAGGTCTTACATACTCATGCCACTCTATTTTTACCCTGAAGACATACACAGCATTCTTAACATGCTTTATTGAAAAAGATATAAGCAAAAAAATTACAATATTGCCAAAAGCAAAGTGGAATGGCATCAGAGACTGAAACTTACCCAGATAAGAGGTTAAGAATTTAGCTGTGATATGGAAGGTGAGAGGATGAGAATGGACCTGTGCAGAATGTAAACACGTTCTCTACACAATGCTGAAGGAGTCACGATTGGTGTGTGATTACATTCTTAAAAAACAGGAAAGTTAAATTTAGGAATCTGCATTTGGTAGTTCTCACAAACAACATAGGTGCAAGGACTGCAAATTCCAGGTATGCACTAGACTGGGTAAACAGCTGGCTGGACGGCTGAGCCCAAAGAGTGGTAGTAAGGGGAGTAACATCCCGCTGGCAACTGGTCACAAGTGGTGTTCCCCAGGGCTCAGGATTGGGGCCAGATCTGTTTTAAGATCTTTATCGATCACCTGGACGAGGGGATCGAGCACACCCTCAGAAAGTTAGCAGGCAACACCAAGCTGGGGGGGAGTGTTGATCTGCCTGAGTGTAGGAAGGCTCTGCAGAAGGGTGGCTGGACCGATGGGCCAAGGCCAGGTATATGAGGTTCAACAAGGCTCAGTGCCGGGTCCTGCCCTTGGGTCACAACAGCCCCACGCAGCACTAGGGGCTTGGGAAGAGTGGCTGGAAAGCTGCCTGGTGTGTTTTAAAAAAATGCCTAGTTGTGGTGCTTAAGGACAGGGTTTAGTGGTGGACTTGGCAGCCCTGGGTTAACAGTTGGACTCAATGGTCTTAAAGGTCTTTTTCCAACTGAAACTGTTCTATGATCCTGCAGTGTCTAACCTTTAGCTCGCATTATCATATATTATTTGCTTTGCTATAAACACACTACTTTTAATCATTGATCCATTTTATCCTTCAGTGTCAGGTCACGCCTACACTTCAAAACATCCAACTCGGGAACTCCTGAAAGAATGAAAGGGACACTAAGTTCTGGAGGCTTTTCAGTGTTCTTTTGACATACCAAGAGGAAAGATATTCTCACTCTGATACTCCAAAGTTTGAGTTTGTCTGTTGTTTGTTCTGACCTCCACATCAAGTGTAAAGCAGTTTACAAACCAAGGTGTTGCACCTGGCCAGTACTGGATGCTTCTAAAGTGTTAGAAGAAAAATGATTGTAACTCAGTTTTCTTGACAGGGTTTGTGAAGAAAAGCAATGAGTGTCTGTACAAATGGTGTGCTTTCTTCTTTTGATAGTTGCACACATAACAATCTTTTCTACAGACTTTATTCTTCCCTTAGAATTGAAGCTATTTTCCACTGGGCAAATCACAACCCTAACTAATATCCTATACTCTATAAATCTAAAGTATTTCACTTCTCTATCTGCCAAAAGAATAGAGCATCACTAAGTCAAGCTATACAGATCCAACAGAACAAAATCTTTGTTTTGACCAAGTCTACACCCTCTAACACATGAGCTTAGAACCCTTGGCAAGTTCTCCAGCTGTTCCCTAAAAAATTTCACCGGGCCACAACTAAATGTGAAGGCTACTGCTAGGACATCACTTACTGTGCAAGCAGCATATTTTGAACTCTTCAAAAAGAAAAAAAAAAACCAAACCCTCACCTGTTTCTTTTTTGAAAATAGCACAGCAGGATCTGTTGTTTGGAGTTCTGCTCTTCCTTGCGCAGGATGCGTGCTATATTCCAGACTCTCAGGCTTGAAGGGTCCCATGCCAGCACCCATCGGTGAGGAAGCTGAGCTGGAGCACCGGTAACTGTTGTGATCACACACTCAATGAAAAACAGGAACAAAGGACTAGTGATTTAGTATAGTCTCAGAAAGTTTACTCCCTGCACTAGTAACCTCCAGAGCAAGAGTGACAACAATTGTATGTTAAGTAGCTCAACAGAACAGATAATACCCTTCCACATCCAGAATACATCTGCCTGAATTCACATACCTGGGGTGGGTGACTTTAGAAATAACTAACAGCAAAACTGAATTTGCAAGTTCATCATCTGCAACACTAAGCATGATAGTGCATACCTCAGCCTCGCAACACAGAACTAAAGGCAGATGAATACACTGTTCACAGTTCCGTGTGCTTCTCTTCTTCTGATGTCTTGTGAGGAATATGGCAAAGAACCAAGTTCTGAGAGCGTGGCACTGTGGAGTTACTGAACAACCACTAACTCATCGGTCACAAAAAGCAGCAACATAAAGATTTTTCTTTTACATCATGCTAATGGACTTCCTAGGTATTTTACACGTGGCCATTTATTTCAGCATGTAAGAGCAGTACTCTGTTACAATGCCAGGTACCGATCTGATCACTTACAGATACTAGGACTGCACGCGGTCTTCAATTTGAAGAATGCTAGGCTTCCTGGTCAATGCTCAAAAGCAAACAGAAGAGAAAGACACAATTCAGTTAAACAAAGCACACACACCAAAACCACCATGCAGGAAACCGCTCAATAATTACAACAAAGCATCACGGCACTTGCTTCACAAAACATACAGCCGCTGCCTGGGAAGCCACTGTATCTTGCAGTATCTCAAACCATTATTGGAAACTGCAACTGTTCCGGGCTAGATCCTTTACAGATACGATAAGCTTTGTTCAAGTAAAGAAATGGCTCTTTTATAGAATCTGGTTATATTGCCTTCTGTCTTCACCTACAGCAAGTCTGACCACCGACTCCAACAAACTCCAGGTTACCCACCCTCTACAACCCCTAAGCCACGCAAACATACTCTGCAAGCTCAAGACAAACTATGGACCTGGAACGCTGACGTCTGAGAACTTGAGCTGCTTCATCAGCAGAGCTCACAGCAAGCTGGGGGCAGGGGCGGAGGCTGTTTATTGCTGTTCAACCCAGTCAAAGCTCTGGAAAATGCTTTCAAAGCAGGAAGCAGACACAGTACAAAGCGTGAAACATGATCAGCTGGTTCACAACTAACAGAAGTCACTTGATCCTCGCCAAACATTAACACTGCAGTCCCCAGGGTTTAACATGGTGCTAGGGTTCTGCTTGCAGTGTGCTACAGACAGCTAGTTTTATTAGAGCTTTCCTGGAATAACACTGAGAACGTAACTGCTCACGTGCACAGCATTACGGATCAGGGCAACCACAATTGTGATAGTGGGGAACAGGGGAAAGCCATAACCTAGAGTAGCCTTCCTGTCAAAACTAGGTCAAGGAGTTTTATCCAGTAGTTTCTAGACCAAGTTCCTCCACTTCTCAGAACACCGTTCAGGTGCCTAGATGCAGGCAGCCGGCACTGTTTGAAGTTGCCCAGGACATTCAAAACATTCACCAACCCTGGCTGACAGCTACGCTGCAGGTCCTGAGATACCCTCAGGCATCACAAATGACACTGAACACCTGAATCAGTTTTTAAAGCCCTGTCATCTGATCTGTATGTAGTAACTGCAGTGTTTGAAAAACTTGTAACCCCCATATGCTTCTAAGGAAAAATGCATTGCTTCAGAAGTCTGCCTGCTACCATGTTTTTCCCTATCCTCCCTCTTCCCTGCTCAGAAATAGGGCTTACATACTAACAATTCCACACTGTTCAGGTGAGCCTGACCTCTCCAGCTCCCCCTGCAAGATTCATCTTAATCTGTATAAAGTATACTTGGTTCCAATATTACTCATTTTATGGGTCTGAATATCGAATTTCAACTCACAGGCTTTATTCTTTTAACAAGCTTGCATAATCTTTGACAACTTTTTAAGTTGCTACACAAGACAAGAGTCTTTAGAACCATTTCAAAACCAGAAAAGCAGAAGTATGTTAGTTAAAGCTGTTCAAAACTACATGCTACATTTGAAACACAGTTTTAACACCAAAACTGAAGGGAAGGTACGTACCTATAATAAAGTTGGACAAAAGTCTGCATTTAAAAGAATTACAGCAAACTGATCTACAGTTAGCAAAGAATCCTGTGTGCTACAAGGAATGTATACCAAAGCATTAAAACAATTATGATGCCAGCTAATGCACAGCATTAAAGTGTTGCAGAAATTATGGAAGAATGGATGAAACAAAACATCAGCATTGCTGAATTCACACAAAAATGTTTAAAGACAAACCAGCTGAGATTCTTGCACCCCTCCCTTAACCCCCCAAACATTAAATCTTTGAGAAATACCTATCAACACCTTCCCTCTGTAGACAGCTACTATGCAAATCTAGGGATACAAAGCTGAAAAAGGTAATTGTAGGAGTCAACCAGTAAAACAGGAGTCCCTAAACTAACAGCTTGCAAACCAAGACCCAAGACTTCAGAGGGGGCTGGAAGACCCTACTGTTTAATTGCAGATCACCATAAACTTCCAAACACAGAAAAGCAGGTTTGACATTTTAATCCCCAGCATCAAGGCTGTAATTGCTACCCTCTGCCTCATCACTGAGGTCATGAGGACCACTCCTGACCATGATTTCTGTCCTTTGAAAAAATCAAGACAGAAGGAAATAACAGGTGCTGTTAGGGGTTTTTGAGGGGTTTTGTTAAGTAAGGATAAAAATCTGAAACCCCTACTTTACCAGAGGGAATCCTCAAGCAGCACAGAAGCTCATGCCCCTGTTCAAAAATGAATGATAGACACAGAATTAAGTTTTATTGTACTTTTGCAGGCAGGCAACCAATCCCAAACTTTTGTCAGGAAAAGACAGCATTCTAGTCACTGCAGCCTACAACAGAAAGAGAATAAACAAGCACTCACTGGAGAAGTAGAAATATTTTAATTCAATCTTCATATAAACTATTATTAATATATAGTACACAAGTAGGTAGACATGAACAAAACTTAACAAGAAGTCCTGCTGTCCCTGCAAGTTTGCCTCTTTCCTCCTCAAGTCCACAAAAAAGCCAAGCCAGAACTAAAACAGTAACTGAAGTTAATTAATATCAATTATTAATACACAGCAATCAATGTATTTCCTCACATCCTCAAGGAGGAAACTCATGAGAAGAGTTATGCCAAGCTTCATTTCAGGAATTCAACCAGAAAGTTTTTCTATTCAAAGTGACACGAGGGCATACTAGTGAAACTGCTTTCCTTAGAAAGGAAAGCTACAAAAACTTCACCTTAGTATTGAGTTAGTTTTACAAACAGAAATAGTCTTTGGCAAGGAAAAGCTAGTATACTCATAACAATTATACAGTTTACTATTACACAATGTTGTTAGGTAGTTGATTAATCATCTTCTGGACCACAATTTTCCATTCTTAAGACACTGCTGCCTTAAGCTTCAGCAGTTGGAGGATGACAGGAACAAAGATTTTGCAAGTTCCCCTCTTTATGAAAGAAAAGTACGAACTGTACCCTTTATTGTCCCCCTGCAAATAGGGCATTTTCTAAGGGATGGTGCACATTCTTTGCATACCACTAAGTGACCACATGGAATAAAAACAATAGA
This sequence comes from Falco cherrug, assembly GCF_023634085.1. Taxonomy (NCBI): domain Eukaryota; kingdom Metazoa; phylum Chordata; class Aves; order Falconiformes; family Falconidae; genus Falco; species Falco cherrug. Next base: position 15,696,184 of record NC_073698.1, on the reverse strand, counting down.
AACTTCTTTGTCCATGCAAACTTTACATGTTCTTTCCTCTTGCAGCCTTCTTAATTGTTCTTCCATAGGTAAACCTGGAAAAAATTATTTTAAAACTTAAGACAGCCAAATATAATTCTATTTAAAATACAGTCATGTTCTATTTCACCCTTTATTTCCCTATCTGCATTCACCAAAACCAGATGGCAGTGAGAAAATGGACACATTTTCCAGAGCTCAGAAAATGGCATGCAAGGAACTAGTCTGTAGTTTCCAGTTCCGTGAGACAACACAAACAGCTTAGGGATTGGAAGCCAACTGTAGCTCAAGACCAACCAATGTTTACATTTTAGCAAATGCTGTACTTTTCTGGCTTGGATATTAGAAGTGCAGAGCACACAGTCCAGCTGGTGGAAGCAAGCAATATTCAAGCTTGTATACTTTTCTGCAGTCTATTAACATATTAAATTACAGGACTAAGAACCAGAGCAAACTCAATCCCATGTCTGACAATTCTTTATCTACCCAGCTGTTGGTCAAGCTAGACCGCAAGACACCTATAACCTACTCTGGAAAAGCAGAGATTATAATACCTGCTGTGATATGCTAACCTACTATTCATTGTGCAATCTTTACCAAGTGCCTGAATGAGAGCTTGTACCAGGATCAAGTCCAGCATGTGCTTGAATTGTCAAGCTCCAGAAAGCTCTACCTCCCATGGTACAACAGCATGTGTAAGGCACGGAATGACACAGCTTACAGCAGATAGACTTGCAAGCAAGTCCATGCATGCACTTAACTTTTTCAAGTAAATGCATCTCACCAAAGCACTGTTGGGGAAAGGGTAATGCATAAAACTTATTTCTTAACCAAAGTAATTTTCTTTTTTATGATGTTATCAGCTATTTGTCCTTTGAAGTAAGAAGGCAGAGTTTAAGGTACCTGAAACATCTTCTGTGGGAACATACTTTATGTTCTTCTCCACTAAAATAAGAGGGGAAAAAAAAAACAAAACAACTAGTCATTTGGCTAATCTATATTCAAATGGTATTCCCCCCCCCTTTTTTTTTCCTTTAGGTTCTTATGACAGCACTGGTTAGAATTCTATAAGCTTACATCCTTTAAAAATGATAATTAAAAAAAAAAAAGGACAGACATACCAAATAAATCTTTGTACAGCACTGGGTCACAATCTCGTAGACAATTTTTGAATATGCTGGCTGCTTCATTTCCTTTCACTAAAACTGTATCTATCAGTTCCCTTGCTTGCAGTGGTGTCTGAGTCTTTTGCTTAATAACATCATGCTCAAGTTCCGTTATCACTTTAGCTGATAGTAAACTCCCAAGGATTGGAAGCACACATGTTAAACGTTGGAATAAAGCCATACGATTCTTTCGGATTAAGGACAAATCATCTGGAATGCAAAGGGGATCAGACATTTGTTAAGAATACACTCCTCCAAGCTGCATTTCTGCTTAGCAATAATTGATACATTATTTAATCTCTACTTGAAATGTTCACTTACCACACACCATTAAGAAAGACCTCAGTAAGTTTTAATGGTACTCACACGAAGAACAGACTGAAGAAAACCACATACAAGCAGCTTCTGAGCTGAAGCATTTCCACCAACAAAACTTCCTGCTTCCATCTCTAGGTTAAATTATCTGAGGGGAATCTTGTCTAACTTCACACTAGCAAAATTTACATTCTCTGCACCGCTGCAAAGAAAAAACCCACCACCTCTGCACAACACCAATGCTAACTCGCTGACAACCAACGGGTTAATTTAGTCAGCGGCAGATAAAATCAAGTCTGAGATGCAGACAGAGTAAGTTTTTCTAAGAGGTGTCCAACAGAATTATGTGCAAGAAAACCAGAAGTACAGCACAACCAGACTCTGGCCATTTGGTTTTTTTTAATAATCTATCTCAACAGCAAAAAAAAAAATTCAGTTAAGATTTAATGGTTGAATCTATCCATGCTTTTTTGATAGAACGTGCACTACTGCAAGAAGCAATCTTAATTCAATTTATAATTGTGGTATTTTATTACAACTTCACAGACTCAAAAATAGGAATTTTTTTTTGCTTCCAAAATTATATAGCATTAAAACAAAAGGAAACGTTAAAGACATATCAAATAAACACTGTTAAATATCTGATATGCCTGGTTGAGTCAGACACAGAAAAAGACCTTTGGCCACCTTACAGAATCCAAATTTGCAGAAGATTATAGCCTCTTCTAGAAAGTGGATATGGTAGCTCGTTGCTTCAAGTAGCTTAAAGAACGGGCAAATTTGAAGAAAAAAATTAGTAGGGTGTGCCAAGTAAAGTATTTTGGTTCTACTTATTTTATTAACAGCAATAAAAAGGCACACTTTTTTTTTTTAAAAAAAAAAGGCTTTGTTCCTGTGGAGAAAATCGGGTGATTCTGAACCCTAGGCAGCTGTGTGAACCATCATCCTGAATGGGAACAAAACATTTCCCAGACTGCTAGTTCCATACAGATGCCCTGACAATGCTTTTACAGAAGCTGATCATAACAGCAATTAAACTGAATCACTTCATGCATACGTAATACAAACCACTTCCGCTTTTACTTTTATTCATGCCTTTTCCGTACCTGATGCCACTTCTTCAAATTGTTTCTCTTTCTCTTCTTCTCTCTTTTCATCTTCAGCAGTGAGCAGATCAGACACAAGGTCATTAACAGTCTTGTAGTTTTCTCCAGTGGCCAAGATTTTACTTTGCACTGTTTGCTTTATTAGCCTTCTACGGAATCCCATCTCCAAGGCAGCTTTAACCACAGGTGTGTTCATCATGATTGCATCTTCTGAATGACACTCTCCAGGTTCAAAATGAATAACTAATCAAAGAGTAAAAATCAGCATGTGTAATATAACAAATAAAATACCTATAACAACCCAGAAGTCTGACTCACCAACATGACCTACACACATGCATATACACATGAATACCTAGCATTAAAAGGTTTCAATGGTTTAATAGATTTTTTTAATTAGTTAGTTTTAAAAATGGAGGACAGTTACTTAAGATTCAATTGTACTGAATCCATGAGGAACTCCAGCCCATGTCAGGCTTTCAGTAAAATCTAGGATAATCCAGAGACACCACAGAGAATACCATTGTGTTTCAGCAGCTTTTTTTATACTAAGTCATTTCTAACTTCAGCCTTGAAAAAAAGTCTTGGAGGAAGAATCAAAATTCAGGTTTATAGTACAAACAATTGCTCTATTGCAGCTCTTAATCAGTATTTTCCATTCAGCTTACTAAACACCAGACATAGAATTCTGACTCATTGTCCTCAACCAGCAGGGACTATGATAGCATAAGCCACTCACCCCTCTTGGAGGAGTTTATTTCCACCGTAACTAGAGTCCAGCTCAAAAAGACTTCACTTTATCGGCTCATCCTACCCTCTCCTTAACCACTGCTGTTCCAAGTCAGAGCATTTACCTAGCTATGTGCCTAAAAATGGAGCTGCCTAACTGCACAGTCATGACACCCCACCCTCTAGCAACTGTTCCACCAAGTTCAATACTGTGCGTCAAACAAATATCAAACCAACTTGTTTTGTTTAACTCAACCATGAAACTAAAAACTACAAATCCAGCAAATGCCAAGCATTCAAATCAAAAACCTTAAAATGAACTGCTAATAGGAAAATAATGAAAATTAAAGACAAGATCTCTTAAAGGTACTTCCCTGAAGTTTATCCATATAGTATCAAAGCTACCTAGCTTTTATCATTAGTTAGAAAATGTTAGATAGTTAGATAGTATTGTTGTTTCCAAGAAAGTTTAAGAATTGTTAAGCAGGTTAGCTTTGAATAGCCAATCATTAGGATTGCAAAATACTGAGAAAGTTTAAAAACATGCTTTTATATACATACTTGGGGGATCAATGTTTTCATCTACAGGCGTATCGGAGGTTGACAAGAGCTGTGGAACACAACAGAACTACATTAGTATCAAAGTATTGCCTTTCCTCTAACATACCTTTCTAATACATTCTTCCCTCATCAACCATCTGAACAGGACCTGTGAAGTATTTTACATGCAGTTACACAAGTCTACAAATTTGTGCAGCTATATCATTAGTTAGTGCTGACCAATTCCATGACGAGAAGTTCGGCTTACTCTTTCTGTAAGAGTTATGGATAGAAATATTTCAGGCTGTTCATCACTGATTTCTGAAACAACACGTACTGATCTGCATTACTCACTGAAACTTACATAATGAGAATTTCCTTCCCCTGACAGGAAGGAGCTCACTGCCTCACAACACTTTCCACAAGTAATCCGTACAGGTTAAACTCTTACTAATCCAAGTCCCCATGGTTCAGCACCGGTTTCATTTTTGTGCTCATGAAGAGCATTTCTCATCTTAGAAGCCTAGTAGAAACATATGCAGAAGGATGGACCAAATTCCCAAAGGGAACACAGTGCTCTTCAACAGGGGAAAATCAAAGTTACACAACAGTGAAGTTTACCTGTTCCAGAAGATGGGGAAACCTGGCCTGAATTTGACTTACAAACTCTCCTCCTTTTACACGAAGCAGATACTCACACCTGAAACATTGACAGAAGTGTACCAAATTATACTTTCTACTTGCCAAAGAAAAAAATACAGAAGAATGAAACAGTTTACAATAACATAGTGTAACTTAAATGTTGCTCAGAAGGCAAAGAGTTCTCATAAGTGGAAGCTCAATGCAGTCTTGTGTCTGGTGACTTTGATAAAGCGTCTCCATGATGTTCATCAGTCAGTAGGCTTACGCATATAAATGCAGCAGCTTTACCTTCTGCTATCACCCCTAATCAAAATGGCAGTCATGAGAAATGATACTGTTAGCATCACTGCAAGTGCAGTGATAAACCGTTTCCATCTCACCATTCTTATCTCCCCCTCAAATCATTTAAAAGAAGTTAAAATTTAACACCACGATCAAAGCCAGATCTGCTTCAGTAACTCAGAGTTATCTCTCTAAAATACATCTACTGACAGGGACAACACAGAAGGAAACAAACATGTCATTTGACTCTTACGTACATCATGTAGTCCAACAGTAGCTGGTAAATTGCCCATGACAGACTACCTGGACATCTGTGATGTCAAGAATTATTGTTAGCTTTCCTGAAATAAAGTGCAGCTCTTTCTGTCATTAATGTAGGCAGAGATTTCCACAGGCACAGATAGGAATTAGGTATGCAATTCCCATTTAATTAAGGGTGACATGAAAAAAAAGTTATTTCTGGCATTTTTCCAAGAGGGACACAGTGCACAGCCACTGAAAGCTTTTTCACAAGCCTTTCTACATCTAAGAAACAAACTGCATGAACTCTAAAACTGGTTCAAGAGCATTCAGCATGGGCACAAAACTAGACTGAGGGAGTCAAATGTTCCTTTACTTTCTCAGCAGCTTTTCTCTCCTCAGTCTGCTTTCTAACTGCTTCTCTTAGATAAAAATGCTCATGAACAATGCAGCCTCACTTGCTAATTGTGATTTCGGGATGCACGCAGCTTTTAATTATGAAGTAGAAAGCATTAAATATCATGCTTAATGAAGAAACATTTTAATCAAGGCCACCTTGTATTTCAGAGATTTTCAATAGAGGTACATGAAATACATACAAATGAATGAATTTGTATACCATATGGTAAAGTTAAATAAAAGTATTAAGTACAGTACTTAGCTACCAAAATTAGAAGTATTTAAGGATGTGAACAAATTATAAAAAAAATTTTGCAGATTACCTTGGAAACCACTTTGCATGCTCAACCCATGGATCATCTCCAGATTCCCAGCACCTTAACCCACCATCACAGCAAAAACACTTGACATCATCATTGCGGCCTTTAAAAAAAATACAGGGCAAAATAATCTAGCAAACATTTGCACAATTTAAGTAGTAAATGCTGACATAGCAATATGAATAAAACCAGAGACTCGATCAGTTTTTTCTTACCTACATAGTAAAAGCCAGCATCTGCAAGCTGTTCAGGCTGAACTGGAATTCTAGCTGGCCAGTTTATGAATGTTTTAACACGTGCTTCATGCGTTTGCATGCTCACGTTTGAAACATTGAAACTTGGCTGGTCTCGGGTAAGGTTTTCCACAAAAGGGCAGTTAGGAAAGTGTCTCCGATGCTCTGACATAGCATTATCTTTTGGTTCCCAGTTACTCAGCTGACCACCACAGGTGAAACAAGCAACTTTGTCTGCTGTCCCCAAGTAATACAGCCCAGCCTTTGCCAGATCAGAGGGCGAGAGAAAAGTCAGTGGCCATGAGTGAAAAGTGCATAGTCTAGCATCTTCTGTACTCATAGAAGGATTGTGAAGTTTAGGTCTCAAGAATGAAAGGTCTTCAACTGCCCTCGTAGTTATCGGGTCTTGAGGAAAACTGGAAAAAGAGCCACTGAAATATCCAACTTGTTCTAAATTTGGAGAAAGTGTTATGGAATGTAGAGATGGTGACAGACTGCTTGTGACCAGAGGTGAAAAGGCAGAACGAGAAGACAGTCCAAGGTTGTTAACTGAAAGCATGTTTTGAACAAAACTGCAGCTAGGATACAGCTGCTTATGTTTTTCCATAGCATTATCTCCTGGTTGCCAGCTGTCCAATGTTAAGCCACAACTGAAGCACTTAACTTTATCTTGCACACCAGTGTAATAAAACCCAGCCCGGGCAAGACTCCGTTCTGACACTGGCACGTTAACAGGGAAAGTAGAAAACGTTGACATTCTGTAGAGTTCACAGGATAGATCATACTTCAGTTCACCGCACAAAGCACTCTGCTTCGTGATGCTAGCCAAGAAAGGGCTATTTTCCATTATGTTCATAATGGACTATTTTTGGAAGAATGGGACAAGTCTTCCTCTGGGAGGTAGTTGTGTGCATTAAAGGCAATTTGGAATAACCCCTGCCTGTACAAAAGCAAGAACCTGAAAATTAAATACTTCAATGTGCAACTTTGAATGCATATGTGAATACAATTAGCTTCATGATTGAACAGCCTTTAAATATTTGGGAAGTTCTTGTACTTCAGTTTCCGCAACTGCTTTCAGTGTAAAAGCTGCCTCATCCCACTTTGACAGTTGACGAAAGCATGGCAAAAAGGACCTTCCCTTGAATCATACAGGCATCACATGCTTTCCTGGTACAGTGTATCTGGGGGCACAGTATTAATTTGTCAGGCTAGTTGAGGAGGGATCCAGAGGGGAAAAAAACCTCAAATAGGTTTATCAAAATCCTTCGTTAATAAAGAAACTAAAACATGGGGCAACTGAAAAAAAAAAGTCATTTCTAACCAGAACATATGTTAAGTAATTTAAGAACTATTTCACCCTAGACAGCTGATAAATATGCAGCTTATACTCAGGTTAAGATTTTAGTTTGTAAACCTCATTAAGAGGCTGAAAATAACGGTTTATCAGCTCCAAAAGGCACACCAAAAAAAGCACCTCTGAACTGACATTATGGAACTGATCTGGTGTATTCGCTACTACTAGATGTCCAAAGAAGTCAGCTCACCTTCTGCATATTGTTGGAATAAAGAAGTTGATGTAAATATTGTTGTTGTAAAGTTAATTTATATTCAACTTCACATATATTGACTATACAGCTATGAGAAAAATAAATCCTATACACTGCCACTGACAGGGTGAGCTGTCTTAATTAACAAGCCTGGAATAGCCCCAGGCTTTTCTGTCTATAACATTGTCAGCACAGACTGAACAGGGAATTTCAGTTTTAACCTGGTGCCTTAGTTACCAGTATAGAGTTAACAAATTTAACGTAAATGAATTGCCTTGTGTCGGGACATTCTAATACTTTATACTGTTGAATTAAGTTTTTCCTGTGTGCCATCTTTATGGCATACAGAAGCAAACAGAATCCTCAAATTAAAAAAAAAATTTTTTTTGAAGCCTTAGTTTCTTTATTTGTGCACAAAACTACCTCCCAGAGTTAAGACTGAAGTCCCTCTAAAGTGCCTACGCCTCCATATTGATACTGACTGTTCACAAGAAGAAACTGTAAGTATCTATAGTTTCAATCACTTAATTCTTTTGAGTGGAACAAAACCTGTAAGAAAGAGAAGAATGTTTCAAAATACACAAAATGATGTGCATGTAATGTCTATACAAACAGAAACTACACAAACTGAAACACTAAAATCTCAGTGTAAGCTCTTTTGTAATGTTAGCTAGGAGGTTTAAGGGAGTCACCTTTACATAACGTCCTATGGAACGGATTTACACACTTAATTTCCTTGTTACTGATACATATGCAAAACTGTTTAATCTACAGGCAGAACTTCTTTGGCTGATAGATGAATCTGACAGCTTGTGATCAAGTAAATAACTAAAGGCAAGATCTTGTAATAAAGAAATTGCATCCATTTAAATCAGTTTAAGCTTTCAGATTCTCAAACAACGAAGATCCAGTTTTCTTACACTGACTTAATTTAAAAGTACTGCAATTTCTTATTTAGGTAAATCCAACGATACTTGAAACATAGGGCATCAGCACAACTGAAATTCACCAAACAAATTCACATAACAGCAAAGACAAAGTTAAAAATTTTCAAATATATAACTTTATATTTATTCATATATAGCAGTCAGGTCCTAAAAAGAACCACATATACTTGTCATGATGACACAGCTGTAGAAAAATCACCTACTGGAAACCAGCAGAGCATTTCCTATACAACTCAACAGCTCTTAGCAGGTTCGTTCTTAATATGGTCATGCCACTACTACTAGCAGTTTCTTAATCACTGAGGACACAAGTTACAAATACCTTACCCCAATGCACTCCTCTAACTCAGATGGTGGGACTAAGCGATCACCACACACAAACAATGCTAGCCCAAGAAGTTAAGCCAGTTTCCGTACCGCAGTAAGTCTGATACCTCACAGTAAATGCCAGAAATACCAGAACAAACTAAACCTTAGTAACCCTACAACATTTATGATCACTTAAACCCGAAATCCTGAGGTCATTTTCTGCTGAACGTTCTTCTCCTAACGTTATCCTCCACCTCAGCCCCACGTACCCTCGACTTCCAAAGACAACCAGCTGCTCTGGTGGGTGGTTTTTTTCTTCTGTTACCTTGCAGCAACGCTCAGGGGTTACTTAAGCACAGAGCTGCAACGTCTGAAGTACAGCAACCTCAAAACTCAATTTAATATTCCTCCGCTCTTACGTTACAAACGAGGCAAAGCAAGTCTGCCTTCCGAGCACCCCTCACTAAGTTTACACATCTTGAGCACCGAAACCCACCCGGCAGGGTTCGTGCGCCGCCGCCCCCGGCACCCTCCCCGGCATGGCGGGGCCTGGCCCGCCGCCCCTCCGCCTCACGCCCCCGCCGCGACCGGCTGGGAGCCCCCAGCGGCCACCCGGCAGGGCTGCCGCGCTCCCCCCCGGCGCCCGAGACCCCGGCCTGGGGCGGAGCAGGCCCCTCAGCCCGCCCCAGCCCTCTCCCCGCCGCCGGCCGAGCCCAGCGGACGCCGGCCAGTGCCGCGAAGCCGGTGACAAGCGCAGCCGCCCCGACACGACCTGCCCGCGCCCCCGCCCGCCGCCCCCTCAGCCGGGCGCAGAGGCCCGACGCGGTCGCGACGCAGCACCAGGCCACAGCCCGGCGCGCACCCCCATACTCACGGACTGGGGTCGCACCCCGGCAGCGGGCGGGCCGGCTCCGCGCCCCAGCCTATATACAAACGGTGCCTGGCGAGGGCGCGGGGGGGGAGCGGCGCCCCCGGCCGGCACCGCCCCTGCCCAGGAAACTCCGAGTGGAGGCGCCGTGCCGGGAAAGCCCCGGCGGCCGCCGGGCGCATGCGCTGCCTGACGGGGCGGGCGGCGGGCGGCGGGCGGTGCCTCCCCCAGCCCGTCTCTCCCTGCCCGCCCTGTCCGTGACGAGCGCCGTCGTGTGGCGGCCGCCGGCGGGAGGAGCGCGCCCCTGGGCTGTCCGCGCCCCTCGGCGCCGGGGGCTCCGGCCGGGCGGCTTCTCCGTTCGGCCTCGCCGCCCTGCCGCTTGTTCGGGTGGCTGCGCTGCGGGGGAAGGAAGGCCGCGGCCCCGCCGGCGTCAGCCGGGACGTTAGGTACTTTCCTGGCGGCCGGGGAAACCCGCCGGGGCAACGTGCTTCCCCGCGGCCCGACCCGGCCCGGCGTGGTCCAGGGCGGGGATTTCCAGCCCCGGCGCCGTGCGGGGCGGTGGGCGGCCTGTGACCCCCGCCGCTGGGAAGGGCCGGGCCCGGCCCGGAGGGGGCAGCGCCACGGGCAGCGGCCCAGCCCCGCCGCCTTGCCCGCGGGGCCGCGCACTAGCCCCGGCGGGTGCCTTGGGCTCCGGCTCACGCTCGGCTGCCGGCACGGCCCGCTCCTGCCGCCGGGGTTTGCGGCACCCCCCGCGGATTGACGTTTGCTCCTTGACAGCAGCGTAAAACGCTGTTGCATGGCCCCACTTGCTCATACAGGCAGCTCTGCAGACTTCAAAGAGGGGAAACATGACCGGTGAAGGCCTTCAGTCATTGGAAGCCACAGGGGAAGAACATGAGGAAGACAAAAAGAGAATATAAATTTCCACTGGAAGAGTTCAAGGCAGTATCTCTGCATATAGAAAGCTGAAAAACTTCCACAGCGGGTACCAGAACACTGACCAACACTCAAAATCTCCTAGCGTAGTCGTGGTCTGGGCATTTCCTATAAAGAAACAACAGATATGAGATCCAAAAAAGCCCCATTTTGTGATGACAGAACAGCAGTAGGTTGTTTGCACAACTGAGAACTGAAGAGTAAGAATAAAGGAGGCATAACTGAGCAGAGCCTTATGACACTAGTGGGTAATTTTCTGTAACAGCATTCCAGTAAGATGAATTTGCCAGACTCATTCATACCTTTTCTAAAACTTTTTCAAATTTCCTGTCATATGTGATGATGTCATGTAGAACACTGTCAAATTTCAAACATCTAGCTGTGCTGACAAGTAGTATAGTATAGCTTTTACTATAACACCATTTAACTTTGCGTAATTACAGACATAGAAACATTTGCTGTTTCAGCAGTGGCACACAGAAAAAAAGGTTAAAATCTTAACAGTTTAAAATGTTTATCAGATCACTGATAGGTCATTTTAAGGAAACTGCTGATGTGGACAAGACGGGACTCAAGGTTCAAAAATTGATTCAGCTCTCCATATACCATATCTGAAGAATGACGGGGTGTGGAGAGTTTTATTGGACATAAGGAACTGTTTAATGTCACAGAAGGAACTGAGTTCTATATATGTACATACGTGTGGCTTTAATTGCAACTGCTGAAAGATATACTTTCAGAGGGCAAACTTCAGTGTGAGGACTTCAAGCAGAACTCCCTAAATGAACTTACACTGAATCTGTTGTAACATATTCTTGACTTTTTTACATACATTCTCCCAGGGCTGATTAACCCAGTGTTCCTCCTCAACTCTCTTGCAGCCTGCATTGCTCCCTTGTGCCGCTCCACCCCCGGTCACATATCTGCCCTTTGCCCCTCTGTGCCCTTCGGCCTCCTTCCAATATGGCAATATAAACTGCTGTTTCCTCCACTCCCAGGCCTCAAGGCAAGCAGTTTCAGGCTCTCCCTTTCTGTTTGGCAAGCCTCATATCGCAGTGAGGAGGAAGGGAGGGGGAGGATCAAAAAAACAAGCTAAAATGCTTGTAAAAGCAGAAAAAGAAATGTCGCTGCTCTGAGCTGCCAGGGTCTTGCTGCTTGCTTTGTCTCTTCGAGTATAGTAACAGCTCCCTCAATTCTCCATTCCCAACCATTTTCTTTTCAGAGAAAAAGATAGAGGGAACTTTCCCCACTTACTTAGCTACAATGACAGATAGTCCTTTCTCCAAAGAACATCAGAACAGAACTAAAGGTTTCTTCTTGGGACTGAAATGCCTGAGGAACAGTGCATTACCATCAGCGTCCTGAGTCTTGCTTCAACCTGGGCCTCTCCAGAGGCAGAGAGGACAGCAGTGGTGCATAAGTCCTGCCCAAGCTAAATACAGGCTTCAGCTTTGGTTCTTGGGTTCTGTGGCACATCACAGTGGGACTGATCCTTATTCCGTCTCTTTCGCCTGCTGCAGCAATCTCTCAAGATTATAGTCCTGATCTAAAAAACAGTTGATAAACTGAAACAAGGCACTCTGCAGACTCTTAGCTCTGGAGAGGTGGGAAGAAGGCTGCATTCAGATAAAGGTGTCCTCAGCCAAAGGAAACTGCTTTCTCAAGGAGCCCCATCTAATCATAGAGGTCAAAGTGTGGCTGCCCCATTAGCAGTGTTTATGAAAATAAACATAATGGTAGTGTTGACTGAAACAGCAAAGGTGATACAGTAAATTTCTGGAAGTGGAATGCAGCGACCCTGGTGAATGAGTGCATTATAAATACTGATCAAGTAGCCCAGACAGCCTTTGAAGTACCTGATGTAACTGCATGTCCAGAAGCCTTCTCCAAGAGGCCTGATGAATGCTGGTCTCCCCATGCTGTCATCCTTCTCTGATGCCTTCCTCAGTTTACTGTCTTTTACAGCGTTAAAACATCTGGCTTTAATGGTGCCTCTGTAACGCACCCCTAAACATCTATGAAGGGGAGAGAGGGAAAAAAGGCTTCCCATTGCTACTGCTCTTCTCTACCATAAATTACAGAAAAAAATACCGTTACCTGGTTTCTTACCACCATAACTGACTGTCAGAGTATCTCACTAGGATTTCAACCTTACCAGTTACACACACACAACCTTAACAACCTGACATGCAAAAATATTCATCGTGATTTTTATCTCAGCTTTTTTCTGGAGACAAAACCAGCTCAAAGTGGCAAATTCATCATGTCAGTGCTACCTAGGATAAGATACAAGATAATCTGAAGTTTCAGTACCACTGTTCTGGTCTTTAATCCTGGCCAAGAATATTAACCTGTAGCTGCTTTTTTGTCTTGGGGACAAGCGTTCAGTTAGGTGAAGTACTCCATAGAACACTAAAAGTATTACTTCAGCTGTATCTATAGCCTGCCTGGCTGTTGATACATACAAGTAACAGGAACTCTCTGAATTCCAAGCTGCTTTAGCAGTGAGAAATGGAACATTGCCCCAAGGCCTCACAAGGCTTCATCAGGGAGCCATGCAACTCAGCTAGCGAACTGAGAGGTGGAAGGAGACTCCTGTACCCACTCTCCCACAAATCCAAACCCACCTATAAAACCCATATTAAAAAAGAAGAACAGTTATATCACTGGCTAGTGCCCACATTTTTGAGCTTCCCAAAGGTATCAAATGTCTCCATGGAACATGATTTACTTATTTTGAACTTCAGAGTGTTAGCTTCATTACGAGCATCAACCTCCTTTCCAGCAGTGAAGAGGTAGGTTTCATTTGTTAAACTGATCTCAGATGGCAATTAGCATTCCACAAAAAACTACTGACCAAATTTTCTTTGGAAGATGTGGCTTATCAACTTCTTTAGGACATAAGAGGAGGAAAACAAAAAGAGAAATAGGGAAAAAAGTTGATATTAAACTTAGGAAAAGCCAACTTAAGACAGAAAATATTAACTGTGGATAAAGTAGCACAATTATTTAATTTACAAATTAAGCCATCCCAAGAGCAGAGTAGTTCTGACATCCTGTAAACATGAGATCAGATAAACTATGTTTTGATAATCTAGGTGGATGCAAACTGCCCACTTTGTTTTGACTAAACACAGCAACAGGACACCTAGGTCTAGACCAGTGATAATGACTACTCTTTTTTAATTATTTATGAGACTTTTTAAATTGCTTTTGGGCATATAGAAAAAAAAGTGGGTAAAAGGCTCACAAGGGACAAATATCATAGCTAGACATTAAGGGCATCCATGACTCATTGTAATAACCTCAAATGTTCAAGAAAAAGAAAAACCCAAAACCCAGAGCATACATCTTGCTGCTCCCTTAGTGAAGGTCAATACATTCACAGTCTGGAAAGTTTCTATTCTATTTGCACCCAGACAGAGTTTTGTTTTCCACGTCCTCCTACACAAAGGATCACAAGTACAAATGTTAAAGTTTTCCTAAACCAGTTGTGGGTTTTCTCACATTTAATGCTCATATTAATTCTCCCATAAGCCATAAATAGTCTCAAGAGCATATCAAAGCCACACTGAATAAGCTGAGGCTTTTATATCAGTCAAAAATTCTCTTTCATTGTTATTTATTTGGAGGATAAAAAAGAGTTGGAATGAGTTGCAGGAAGATCTTCATCGTGTTCAATTCCCTTTTTAGCTTTGAGGATCTGCTTACTTTTCTAAGTTTTATTCTCTGCTTCTAGGAAGACAATTTTATTCTTCTGATGGTATAATAACATTACATTCAGCAGGAGATAGGAATGCGAACAATGCCAAAACAGAGATGACTGGACTAAAATAAACCACATTTAGATGGGAAGAGGACCACCTATGTATCAAGGAAATCAAAAGGCTGCTGTTCAGCTGCATCACGTTGTGTCAATTCAGAGCTCCACATTTCTGGTTCTTCCAAAGGACTTGTCCTTCGAAACAGCAGGTTGTCTGACTCCAAGTTACTTCTTGCTGTCATAGTAAAAATTTCTCTAGATCTTATGCCCCTCATTTATTCCTCATTATTTCTCTGCAGGTTTTAGATCCTTCCTGAAGTGTTTAATTTGCTTGAGTTGAACGAGCTGTTGCTATTCATGTTCTTGAGGTATATTTTATGTCAATACTCCTCCATCCGAAAGAGAATCAGATGTGGCAGTATGTGATTTCCAGAGGATTTCACTGGAGGATTACTACTAAGACTATTAGGTTCAAGAAGACACAAGTGGTTTGTAAATCATGCTAAATGTGATTGCATCGCACTTTACCTAGGAACTGGGTCATTACTGTGATGAAGCATTCTGTTTAAAAGGCCAGCTAGCTCAGAAATTAATTCATCTGTTCAGAAGTTACAGATATAAGGTGAAGTTTCCCAAAAGATCTACATCACGGTTTCAAATGGTACATAAGCACAAGGGAATTCACTAACTTCCAAAAACCTGCATGCAAAGAGGAACTTAAGTCTTACATTGTCACATGCAAAATAAGTCCCTACTTCCCAAAGCAAAACCAGAAATCTGAGTTTTGTGCCTGAGTTCCCAATGCAGCTAATGGGGAACTGATCTGTGGTTTACAGCAACACAACAACAAAAAAAACCCCTCTGTACAAGCTGAACAAGCCATAAATCATCATGTTCTGCTTGAACAATGATGGCACAAACAGTTGTAGCAGACACAGGGTTCAGTGACAGGAGCAGGGGCTGCTTAGGTTAATCCTGCTGCCAAATGATGGTAAAACTGCAGCCCGAGAGAAAGCGGGCTTTTCCTTTTTGTATTCTGCTGTGCAATACTGTGTTGCTTAAGAATATTTTGAGAAATAAGAGGAGTCATAGTTGTACTGAAAACCCTTTGTCTTTTTAACACTTATGGGAGTAAATAAATGAAAAGTAATCTGACGTGCACTACAGAAGAAAAAAGTTTCCTTTAGACTTCACATTAAATTTTTAATATTTTCATGAGAGTATATTAGAAGAAAAAATGTAGTGAGAACAGGAAGAATGGTGATGAGCCTTTGATGAGAGGTTAAGCTGGTATTTTTTGGCTACCAGCTACAAACTGAATGTTAACCCACATACCAATACCCACTGGATACACATAACCGGAGTGGCGTGGGGGGGTGTGTGGAGGAGGAAGAGGCAACAAGTGCTAATTGAGTGAATGTAATTAGTGAAAAGGTTAAAAGACTGGGTTTCCAGCAGCTAGAGTTTGCAGTCAAATTTTGACAAATTTGCTTGTTAAATCACTCAATTGAAAAATTATTGGGGTAGAGTAGACAGATAGATACATTCTAAGACAAAATTTATTGCATTAATGAGAAGCCAAAATCAGGCTAAAAAACACACACTGGATGTCATGCTGAATATTCTTCTTTTTTTTTTTTTTTTGGTAGAGGAGGAAGGAAGATTGCTCCATTCATGGTGTGCTCATTCAAGACCACCTCAGACTCGGAAAACAAAGAACATACTGACAGAGCTTAATTTAGCATCAACCAGTGGCTGCACTGACCTAAAATCCATCTATCTCAGTACCAGCCAGTACCAGCCATCCCAGGTAGCAGATCATCTGCTTATGCAATGGAAGCCATCTGGACCTCTAATACAATAATCTGGGCTTGTTATTTGAAGTTCAGTGTTACTGTTTGTGGTAATCCAAAAGGTCATTCAAGTACTTACTTTATAAACAAGGCTTTTCGGGGAAAAAAACCACGTTTGCATCCAAATAGAAACATTCTTGGGCCAGAAATTCAGAATGCCAGTGTGCACAGCTGGCTTGGGGAGCGGGTGCTAGATGCTGACTTCATCACCCCATGGTGCTGCTGAGGCAGGGTATACAGCAGCCTTGGAGGAGCAAAGCATCCGTTGTTACAGTGTTAAGTGATTTCAGCAAAGGGAGACCATTTTCAGCTGGAAAAGCACTGTCCTAAAGATCACTAAGGCCAAAGAACAAAGTAAGATTCTCATGTCCTTCCATTATGCGAGATTAAAGAAACAAAACACCCCCTTGCTAACACACAAAAGCAATGAGACCATGTTTTCAACAAAAAGGAAAACGTAGTAAAACATGCTTGTACCGCATCTGGAAAATTAAGTCTCAGTCTCTGGGTCTTTATGAAGTCATTACTTTAGAAAACATGAACGTCATAAATAGACATGAGAAGGGTTTTGTCCTGCTCTGAGAGTAAAGCACATATTTTAAATAGGCAAGACCACCAGCTCTGAGATTCAAGGTGCTGTGCTCTCTTCAGGCTATGGTAATAGTGGAGATTAAACTACTGTCTAAGGGCAGGCACAGAAATCTGCATGTCTCAATATCAAATGTTTCAAAGCCTTAAGCACACAGCATCATTTCTAGCACCACTGGCACATTGAGAAGTACAAATGCAAGGGTCTGAATGAAGTACCAGCATCCTGGGGTTTGATACTGGCCTCTTGTCACTTCCTTAAACTTCCTTGGTTTTATTTTAAAAGGAAGTTAACTTTTCTCCTGTGGTGAAGCTCTTCCTAATACAGTTTGAATGGTTATCTAACTGCGAACCTGGTTTGTGTCTGAGCTTGTCAAACACATGCTGTAGTTCTTCAGCACGCTGTCTCCTTCACTTGGCCGCTCAGTTATAAGCATAAAATAAGCTACTGTGAGAACATATCCAAAATTAAGCAGGTTATCTTCCTCTGAAAGAATATACAAATGTTTGGCATCGGCCCAGGTCTGTAGGAGTTTCTGTTTTCTGTGGGTCTGTTTTTCTTACTTGGAAACAATAGTGGCATTCATGCCTAGGCAGTTCATGAGGTTACCACTTCTGAAGCTGCGTTTCTCAATATGCAGCAATCACTATAAAAGATGCAGCATACTTCAGACCTTAGCACATTCAGTGTCACCACAGTGATTTCCCTTCTGCTGGCTCCTATGGAGTAATTAAAAAATTAGTTTGTTTTGAAGTGAAACATTGCGTGTACATATGAAGCTGCTCAATCCTGCATCCAGGCTTTGTAGATTGAAATACATATACATTGTGAGTGCTGTTCTTTTGTTTCTGTCCTTGCAAATCTCTTTCTCCCTCCCGTCAGTTCCTTTCTAGCCAATGCTAATCTTCTACACACAGAAAACGAGCACATTTATACAATATCCTGTTCGTCAAACATTGTTTTGTCCCTTTAGTTATTACACACAAGTACACTTCAGCTGACAAGCTGTCGGCCACATTGTTTGCAGGTTGTCAGGCCTCCCAAATTAGTGTATTTGCCCAGCCCCATCAAGAAAGACTGTGGCTTTTTCATAGGCAAAGATAAGCTACAAAATTCATTGTAAACCAATTTCTTCTGTTCAATAAATAGTAGCACAAAAGACAAGCCCCTGCAAAGCAATGCGTGTTTGTCTTCTGTAATATAACACTATGACAGGCACTACAGAAAGCTATAGAAGGCAGGCGTGCTACAGCAGCTCTGAAAATAAAAAGAGCTGCTGATCAACAAAACTCTTAGGAAACACCAAAAAAGGGTGCAGAATTTGAATGTCAGGCAAGAGATGACAAAGGTTACAATGATGCAGTTAGCGGGAGATCATCTAGTAAAATGTAGAAGAGTTCTAGGATAGATACATTTATCTTAGCTGGTCAGTCTTTATAGTCAAATGACAAGAAAAAGGTGCTTGTGGGATGTGTTTTTATTAAACCCTGAAGTAGATCCTAAGTAAATCCTTAGAACTGATTACATGCACCACCCTGAAGTGCCTTTTTCTCTCTGTTAACGGCTAAGGAGGTGGGAGTGTTAAGTCACTAGCCAGCGTGTTGCAAGGCTGTTTGGATAACACAAAACAAGTCTGTTTTGAATCTCACATTTCTGTAACATCATAGGAGGCTAACGTAACTAAAACCAGTGGACAAAGGAAAACGATAAATGAGTCAACAGTTGTTCCAGATCAACATGGTTTTCAGTGCATGGTTTATGCATCAAAGAACAGGAGGGGTGGTCTGGCTGGGGTGCTCTACGGCTGTCCCTAGGAGCAGCAGAAGGTACAAGAAATTCTGCAGCAGGAAATCATGGGTAAACACAGCAGATCTTCAAATACCTTTGTCATTTTGTTTCTGTCCATTTTCACTTTTGTTTCATGGATGACAGGATGTGATAGAACTGCAGAGAAATGAAACTGAAATGTTCCCTTCTGGGGCAGTGGATCAGAACCCATGAGCTAGTTTTATTTTTTCAAATGCACTGCCTGGGGGGGCAGGGGGGTGGGTTTTAGAAGATAATCAGGAAAGGGTCATTGTTTTATGGAATAATTGTACAGAATGAGCTATGACAGGAACGTGTTCCTAATAGGACACTAAGAACTATCTGTAGATGTCCATTTGACAGGCCCGAGATCATTAGAACACCAGCCCAGGAGGCCCTGGCTGGGTAGCCACATGTACTGGTCCCAAAAAGCCTCTTCTCAGCAGCGAGCACCTTCTTTTGGTTGGGCTGCTCCTTGCAGCTCAGGGCACTGCTGTCCCCACTGCCACTTCTAAGTATGAAAATCCAGGTACCCACTGGTCCTAGCAGCAGCATCTCTCATGTTAGTAGCAGTTCTGCCATCTTGTCCTCATTCTGTATGTCCAACAAGTAAAATGCAGGAGGTGACTGCTGTTTGGGCAGCTGGGTAGGAAGAGAGGGCGTAGTAGTAAGCTGCTCATTGGGAGGGTGGTCCTGCAGAAGAGCACAACTGTGTGTCACACATCAGGATTTTGTAAAGCTGAGCAGTCTATGGGCGGGTTCAGACACACAGAAACTTTTAACTTTCAACACACAAAGTGTGGCGTGGTGCCAAATTTCACAAGACAAGTAGTCAAGCTAATCAAAATGATCTAGCTGTTTCCACCAAGGGCTGTGTTTTACAGAGTATCATCCGTCATGCAGTGTGACAGTGGGATTTTATTGCCAGAGGGGTTTCAGTGGAATCCTCATGGAGGTTCCAGATAGGTTTCCGGGGTACGAGCTTTCCTGGGGGCAAGAAATTTGGCAGGATTACCCTCAAACTTTTGTGGGAATCATCTTTGAGACGGAAGGGATGTGGGAGTTCATGGACTGAAGATCTCCCCAGCCCATGGAGCCAAGGACTCAGAGGAGAGAGGCACACCACTGCTGCAAAGTCAGAGTGCTTCTGTGGTGAACATCTGCTCTTCCAGCAGAAGTGTATGTGGCAGGGAAAGTCCATCCCTGGGGTTCCTTGGGATAGCTATAGTCATCCTAAGTGCTACAGATCACTCACCTCTATGGAAAGCTGCTGTGGAGAGAGGGCAGTGACACAGCCAGACACTTGCCTTCCCCTTACCCCTGAAGCCCTCACCCCATCACCTCCTGCACCCAGCCACCGAAGAGCCCACGAGGCTGTGCTTCCCCCATCTGTGCCCCAAACGGGAGCCACAAACAGCCATCTCTGCCCCTGGAAGAGGAGAACTTATGGGGTCTTGTTGACTTGCAGCACAGAAGCCAGGATTCAGGTAAGTTCATGTTTCCTGGGCAGCCTGTGAATGGGAAGAGGTCCAGCCACAGCAGAGCAGAGGGCACGGAGAGCACAGGGCACTGTCTGGCTCAGCGTCACCCACAGGCATCCAGCGTGGTACGTGGGGCAAAGGACAGCCTGGTCATGTCTCTGGCACGGAGCTGCACTCCTGGAGCATGAGCTGGGTCTTGGGCTTTTCACACAGAATCTAGAGGGTTCAGGGGTCTGTGCACATCAGCAGGTCATAAGCTATAAATTAGGCCATTAACCTCCAACACTGACTCTGGCTACAGGAAGTTAATAATGTAAAAACTGGTATGAAGAGGGGGAACAAAGTACAGCATTGTCTGCAAGGATTTAACCGCTCGTGTGCTGGTGAGTTTTGAGGGTGCCTGGAATTTTTTCATAAAACCAGAGTTCAGAGATACTATTGCAACTGTAATAACACAGAGTTATATTACAAGAATGAATATAAGAAGTGTAATCACATCACATCACATGCTATACAGGTTTTTCTCACTGATTGTGCCTTCAGAGAATCCTCCCCTTCAGACATACTGAGCCACTTGCTGTTTTTTGAGTGTTGACTCTAAGAATTAGAGTTAGGAAACATTCCTGGCTGTTCAAACCCTGGTCCTTCTTGCTATGTGCTGCTCCACACAGGACAGGCACCGTGCTGGATGCTGAGGCTCAGGCTCATCTCACACGGTAGTTTAAAAGTAACTGAACCTGAAAAGAGTTATGCATTGCAGATTAAACTTTAATTTTTTCACCCATCTTTCTTGTATCAGTTGATAAATAAAAAGTGATTTTCCCCACAAACTTTGCCTAGCAGCATCAATTCTTACCGGTCAACACTTTTTTTAAAAAAAAACAAGAGTAGTTCTGGTAGTGACAGTATTCCATTTGCTTTTCCTCTAAAGACAACATGGAATCCCAAATTATTAGAGAAAAAGATCGTGAGTTTGCTAATCTCTTCCTATCTAATTAGGCATGACGAGTCTTTTGTGTTTCTTATCTCTGTTCCATTGGAAACTAAGCACCAGGGTGCAAAGCATGGGCGCAGGGAGCTAATTAGGCTTCCTGGCTGTTGGGTTCGTAGAGGTGACTTTTTAAAGCTATGACCTGAGCATCCCCGAGGAGCACGGCCATCCTCCGCCTGACACAGCAGGGAGAAATGTCAGGAAGGGGCTGGTGGTGTGTTAGCACCACCGAGTGGACGAATAAGGGAAAAAAAGTTCGGTTTTGACACTGGTTGGGGGCGGGGGGGGGGGCGAGCGGTGCCTCAGCCTCACCTATGTTCTTCCTACTGACGGGTATCTTGGGAAGCTTTCATACACCTCGTCACCAAATCGGGCTTTTTTGTTACACCAGGCGTGGTTCTGGA
The DNA here is from genome assembly GCF_023634085.1 of Falco cherrug. Taxonomy (NCBI): domain Eukaryota; kingdom Metazoa; phylum Chordata; class Aves; order Falconiformes; family Falconidae; genus Falco; species Falco cherrug. Next base: position 15,674,697 of record NC_073698.1, on the reverse strand, counting down.
GTCTGGAAAGTCACTCCAGAAAGCATTAGATCTGTAAATACAAACGTAATAGCTGTAATAAATATAACTGTAACATAAACCCAAACAAAATCTCTAATCCGTGATACAAAATTTCAGATGCCTCAGAAAGAGCTCAGACCCTTCTCAGCATTTTCTGCGAGTTCTGTGCCACCCCTGAAATCAATGTGCTGTTAGGTAATGGAGTGGGTTGTTCGCTAAATCACAGGGGAAAAACCCCTTAATGTGCTGTTTCAAATTGTTTCTTATACCCCAACTGTTCTGTGGGGCTTTTGGCCAGTAACCCTTGTGGGTGGCTGGCCTTGGGCGGCTTTTAATGCTGTTCACAGAAGATATATGAAGACATGCAGCAGCTGGAGCTACCTAAGAACTGCTTTCCCCTGGCACCAGATAAGATAGTTTGTTGAATTAGATAAAAGTGCACTCACCCCCCCACCTCCCCCCTCATTATCTACACTTTACTGGCACACTTCTGCCAAAAGCTTTGGCCAGCTCTGTCTCCTGTGACTTATCTGTTGTGGATCTATTCTTTGGATTACATTACAGACTAGAGCACCCTTTGTGCTACTCCACAAATGCACCCGCTGTCTCTTTACTGAAGCATTTACCATTGCCTGAGATAAGCCCGGCAGAAAATGAAACCACAGGTCACTTGTGCTTTCGCAGTAGCTTCACAGCAGGACCGCCACCACCACCACAGCATGCGTGTGCATGGGGTCTCAGTGTCCTCCTCCACCGAGTTGGTGGAAAGCAGGCAGAGGTGGCTCCTTTCCAAGAGGGGATCTGCAAGCTGGTGTGGAAGGCAAGGAGTGGCAATGCTCCTGAAATACATCCTATAAAAAGTTAACACTTGAATGACTGGCGAGTGAGAGTGTCTTTTGGGATACCCGACCACTCTGCTGCAGCCAACAGGGCTCTCCTAGAACCAGCACAGGGCAGACTACCCGCACCCTTTCTGCAAATCAATGATCTGGACGAGGGGATCGTGTGCACCCTCAGTAAGCTTGCTGATGGCATCAAGTTGGACAGGAGTGTTGATCTGCTTCTGGGTAGGAAGAATCCCTGCAGAGGGGTCTGGACAGGCTGGATCGATGGGCCAAGGTTAAACAAGATGGTCCTGCACTTGGGTCACAACAACCCCACGACGCTATGGGCTTGGGGAAAAGCAGCTGGAAAGCTGCCTGGTGGGAAAGGACCTAGAAGTGTTGGTCGACAGGCAGCTGAACATGAGCCAGCCGTGTGCCCAGGTGGCCAAGAAGGCCAACAGCATCCTGGCTTGTATCAGAAACAGTGTGGCCAGCAGGACAAGGGCAGTGATCGCCCCCCTGTACTGGGCACTGGTGAGGCTGCACCTCGAATCCTGTGTTCAGTTCTGAGCCTCTCACTGCAAGAAGGACATAAAGGTGCTGGAAGGTGTCCAGGGAAGGGCAACGGCGCTGGTGAAGGGTCTGGAGCACAAGTCTGATGGGGAGCAGCTGAGGGAACTGGGGATGTTCAGCCTGGAGGAAAGGATGCTCAGGGGGAACGTTATTGCTCTCTACAACTACCTGACAGGAGGCTGTAGGCAGGTGGGGGTCCGTCTCTTCTCCCAGGTAACAAGTGCTAGGACAAGAGGAAGTAGCCTCAAGTTGTGCCAGGGGAGGTTTAGATTGGATATTAGGAAAAATCTCATCACCGAAAGGATTACCAAGCATTGGAACAGGCTGCCCAGGGAAGTGGTTGAGTCACCGTCCCTGGAGGTATTTAAAAGATGTGTAGACATGGTGCTTAGGGATGTGGTTTAGTGGTGGATTTGGCAGTGCTGGGTTAATGGTTGGACTGGATGATCTCAAAGGTCTTTTCCAACCTAAATGATTCTATGATTCTAAATTCCACATTTAACAGCATGCTTGCTGCTTGCTTATCACATACAGCCTGCTTAAAATAGAAGCATATGAGAGTGCTGATGTCTCAGGTCCTCTCAGCTTTGAATGGAGAAAAACGTACCCTTCAGATTCAAAGGCTACAAGTCCTAGTTATTGCTAACCTTTGTTGTGTACTTCTCCTCCTTCATCCTACCCACACCTTCTGAAGGTCAAGCGAACTCTCAGAGCCAGGTCTGGCAGTAGATTTCTAAGCTGTTCATAAGACAACTGAGCACCTATGTCCAAAATAATGCAGCCAAAAAAACTAGTCACGAGTCTAAAGAAAGCAAGAAGCAGCCTGACTGTTTTCCTTGTTAACCTGGTTTGTTGAAGGAAAATTCACTCCTACCTACTTGCCACTGTCCCACACCAGAGGAGGCACTCACGTCTTCAGCCCCAGCACTCTATAATCCTTGGCTGCTTGATAGTCCAAGCATCTATAGGAAGATTGGCAAATTGTGGCATATTCCAAGTTATCTATAACCCAGACATGTTGGTTGTACTCGTTTAACTCTTCAAAGTAAGGAGGGAATTCACAACAGGTCTTCCACATCCTGGGTGTATGAGCTGCGCAGCAGGCTACTAGGTCAGGTGGGCCAGTATGATGGCCCAGATGGCAGAGCTGGGTCACCTTCTTCAGCTGATGACACCAATTCGCAGTCACAAGAGCACAGCTTCTTGCTTGCTTGTGGGCACTCTACAAATGATGAGACTGGAGACCTGGACACAGGGGGACACAGAAATTACTCAAAATCATCAGGGATATGGAATAAGCGTGTTAGATCCTATGCAATATGCCCTATCATGACCACCTCAACCACCTTCTCTCTTCTAAAATAAGCTTGAGCCTTTCTTCCAGGAAGAAATTAACTTCAAAGACAGCTGGGCTCAAGGGAAGCCCCTGAGCTATGGACTAAGTAAAGCAAGGCAATTAAACCCCTGAAAGGCAAAGTTTTAATCTATGCTTGTCCCTAGAACTTCTTGCTGGTTCGTTCCAAGTAGCTTCCAACAAAACAGTTTAGTATTGGGTGGCTTTTGCTCTACATGTCGGCATTTTAGATCCCTTTGAGATCATCCGAGTCCTAAATGTTGCGTACAGGGAAGGTGGGTGCCTAGTGTGGGATCTAGCTTTCATTGCACATGGGAAGCTCCTTAAAGTCCAGCTCTGCAACATTCAATTTGTAAGTACATAAATCATCTTACATCTGGTTCTCAACATCTGGGAGATCTATTACTGCGCTTGTTTAGAAAGTATATTTGATCTTGGTTCTGGCTGCAGCAGAGCATCTGCGTTTTGTCTCTCCTCATTCTGCGTTGCCCAGCTGTTTGTGTACCAGCTTGCTGTGTAAACAGACCTGCTCCTGCCAGATTCATTCAGCAGTTTCACAAGCTAGCGTCTGTGACCTTGCAATTCCCAGCCCTCCCTGAGAACACATCTGATTAAAGGAAAGCTTGTACCACCCCACAGCTGTCCCAGTACCTCACAGTAATGGGAAAAGGGATACAGAAACCGAGGACCACGTATGCATTTGAAGACAATGAAGATATTGTTCCAGCTCGCCCAGCTGTGGCGATGACATTAAGGAAACCAAAGAGTTTGTGCTATGATTTTCATACTAGGAGTACGAAGGCTTTAAAAAGCACAGCTGTACAGTTTATTCCTTGCCTTTCTTACACCTCTTGCCACGTGGCTTGCTCAAGCCCTCAGGCTGACTTACCTACTGCAGTTCGGAGATTTAGCAACGTGTTTTAATTCCTAGCTGAATTTCGATGGAAATGCAGCCTGGAGAGCTAAACCTGGCTGGCTCAGCAGCATCCACTGTCTCCCTGCCCCTTCCCTGCCCCTGAGGACTGGCTTCTCCCCCTGTCCCCTCCTGGCCTTCTCTGGGCTCTGATCCTCTGCAGGAGGCACAACAAGCCATTAACCATTCTCCCTCTGAGCTTGTTCTTCACAAGCACCATCCAATAACTGGGTAACAGAAAACAGGCATGGAAAGGAAACAGGGTGAGACCCAGGCAACAGCTCCCCACAGGCATCACATCATCCTACCACGCTACGTCCCTCTGGTCCATGGTGCCCCCTACCAAATCCCCCGATTATGTGCACCTTCTCCAGAAGACAGTGAATGACCTTTCTGGTAAAGCATGTAAGGAAAATTTTGAACCATAAAACTCATAAATAAAGAAAAATGTGATTTTCCCATAATTCTCATTGTTCTGTCTCGACGTCTGTAAACATCATCTCTGGGGCAGGATTCAACAGCTGTGCAAGGGCAAACACCTCTTCAGTGCAGCATGCTCCATTTGCTCCAAGGTGGTGGGAAGAGTTTTAATAGAAAACACAGGTAATTGCATCGATAAGTAGGTTGTAAATTAGTTTAACATCAAATTATGTAAACGAGCCTGCTATTGAAATGTAATATACTATTTTCGAAACAAATGTTCCTTTTTAACATCTGCTGCTGGTAGAACAAACAGTTCTGGTCCCAGAGAGGAAAAAGTTTTCCTGTTGGGTAAAAGAAATGTCCCTTAGTATGACCGTGATTAAACTGCTGGTGTTACCTAGCAGCTGGGTAACTCCACCTCACAGAGCTATATCACCATTAAGAAGGTGCCAACTATTTATGTAACTTTAAGTGCTCACAGGTTACACCCATAGTTAACCTGAAAGCATTACACATGCAAAACCTGGGGGCTCATAACTGGGGGATCAATGTGTGAAGTACCTAGAGCTACCATAAAATTGTGCCTGGGTGTTGCTTTTTTAAGGAGATTATATCTATTTGAGTAAACATCAATCCAGGGAAGCCCCATAGCCTGTGTTATGCAAGATACCAGATCAGATAACAAACCTGTCTCCTGGATTTACAGCTGTGAAAAAGCTGAATCCTTCCTACAACTAACTGGGCAGAATTTTAACCCTCCGTGAATCCAAGCAAGAGCTGGCCAAGCAAGTTGACCTGTGGCTAGTTTCTCCTGTGTGGCTGGCGAGCAGCATACTCTCCTCAGTATGCCACTCGTATTTATTGGCTTATTGTTCAGTTTGTATCTGAAAATTAAATAAATGAGATGCAAACGGTGTCCACAGATAGGGGTTATAGACTACCAGGGGTTTTTGTTGGCTTTATCTGAAACTCACTCCTGTGCTAAATCAAATTAATACTTCCTCCTTGCTTTTCCCATGGAGATTTTTCACAGCATCAGCAGTTTAAAAAATAGGCAGTGAGTGAAATGAAGCATCTATTAATATTTCTGATTTTGGGAACAGACTAGGTTCCACTAAAGGTGTCTTTTTAAGACTGAGCTCATCTAATCTAAGATGTCCATGGCTTTTCCCCACTGATTTTTTGCCTTATTCTAATTTAAAGAATGGTTCATGATCAGGAAATAGCTTTACATAAATTGCCCAGTGAAAGTCAGTATTATAAATGTTAATGTATACAGGATCACATAATCCTTCAGGATTTTATGATCCTTTTTAAAACAAACCCCAAGTATTCTCAGCTGAGTTGAGTAAACCATTTCAGAGATGAGTATTAGCAGAATGAGGAGAAAAACAAGAGCAAAAGACAAGGGATCCCAGATATGAATTGAACTGAAAGCTGACATTAGAGAGTTCATAGAAGAATACAAGAACACTGTTCCAGATGGCAGGAACTGCAGAGGAGGAAGAGCACAACTGCAAGAAGCAACGAAGGGAAGCTAACGATAGATGAAGTAAGATGAGAAACAGACACCCCAAGGCATGCATCCAATTCTTCAGGTTATGTAAAATTATCTTTACCATTTATGCACTTCCCTCCTTTTCTGGGTGATGCACATTGCAGATAGAGTTGGTAGCACTGCTTGTAATTACCACTGCCTGACAGTTCTCGTTACAAGCTCCTGCTTTCAGTTGCTGCTAAGTTTGTTAGATGTTACTCACCCAGGCTGAAACGTCTTCTGCCAAGTCTTGGCCTGGGGCTGATTCTTTCCCCCTCCATTTTCTTTTCAGAGGAGAAAAGGGGAGGGCAGTTTCAGTAAAAATGGTTCTGTGGTTTTCAGGGCAAGATTAGGCAACCATTTATTTGAGCAAGAGCTTGAAATTTGGCAAAAGAAAGGGGAGGTCACCCCGATGCCAGAAGATGTAGCCAAATTATAAATGTGTTTTTAAGAAGTCTCAGCTCACATACTTTAGCAGAGACTTGTCAGCTTGGCAGATGAATTTGCAGAGGGTTGTGTCAGCACAGGGCACGCTGTGTCCCCTGCCAGCTTCCAGCTCCTGGCAGGATTGTCCCCAGCAGGCAGCAGAGCTGGATGCTGCTTGTGCCCAGTGCTGCTGCCTCCGGGCACCCAGGCTGCAGCTGCGCTGGGAGCCCCAGGGCTGGAGCTGGATGTGAGCAGGGAACTGGGGCTGAGGTAGCAAGGTAAAAAGGCACTTGGATTACAAACCAGTGAGAATAAAACTGTGATGACATAAGGAGCTGGAAAGGTAAATGCTAGCGCTCCAAAGTAGTGCCCAGGAGCTGGGGCAGGATGAGTGGTGGGACAAGAGGATCAGTGTGGTCAGGAGGAGGAGGGAGGAGAACGTAAGGGAGGGGGAAGAAAACATCTTGGTGATAGCTACCATGTCCTTTCCAGAGCCCAGAGCCGAGCTAAGGTCACCCCCTTCCTCCTTTATAAGCAGAAATCTGGAAGTCGACTGGCACGTGAGGTTCTTCCTGCTCACAGGGACGTCCTGCACTGGCTGAAAGCCTGTTACTGCTGTGCCCTGGTTAGGTCTAAGGCTTCAATTCTCCACCAAGGAGATACATTAGTGCTTATCCTTGGTGGAGCACCTCAGCATGGGATCAAGGCAGACTTCTCTGCCATCTGTCATGCACACTGTTCCCTAATGCTGTGGAGGAGATAAGTGAGATGTGGTGCACAGCCAGACTAGCTGCTTGTGCTCCCTTCCTTGCAGCCTGGGGAGGAAGAAAGAGCAGCTGTTGCCAGGCTGGGCTGCAGAGAGATGACAAAAGGCCCTAATACCATGTGTTGCTGCAGGCCCTGAAGCATAACACAGAGCAGTTATGGAAGAGGAGCTTGAAGAAAGGCAAGAAGCAATGGCCATAAACTGTATCCTTACTCATATGTCCTAATGATCTCTTTCTTCCCCAGCCAAGTCAACTGCCAGTCTCCCCTCACACTCCCACCAGCTCCTCACCCCATAAAAAAAATCACCGTAAAACTAAACCTCTGCCTTAGTCATGCCAGCATGTCCTTGTTCTGCACCTCAGCATCTTCCCAATGACGTTGCCACCAGTGACCGCTGCCCCTCAGGCTTCTTGGTCCGAGCACCATCTGAACATCCCAGCATCCTCCTGACAGCTCAGCCCCAGCGACAGCACCCTGGAACCCTTCTAGCTCTTGCATTAAACCTCATTATTCTGTAGCCTCTACACCCTCACACCACCAATGACCCTCCTCACCTTCAGATTTATCTGTATCATCCCAAATGACTATTCCCTCATCCCTGCTGCTGGCCAAGTCAACAAGGTGTAGTTTTCAGTGTCATCCTGAACACCTTCTCCAGATGCCGCCTCCTCTCCATGCGAGAGAAGCTGGATGCAGAGACCTCACCAGCAAAACAGTACAACCTTTCTTGTCTTTTCTGGATAGAGTCAACTTGGTCCTGAGGGTTGAGGTTCCTCCCAGCTGGCCTTAGACAACTGCATCCAACCAAGCCAGCACCAGTTTCTTTTACAGGGAATGGTGACAAATGGACGCTTCTAGGGCCCTGTTGGTCTGACTCAGTTTAGGAATTTACTTTGACTGCCCCAAAGCCCCATTATCTCTCTAATCACTCTAAGTTAAGTGGAGACAAGGATAAGCTCAGCTTAGAGACCCCTTATTGACTTAGAAAGTTTACTGAGATGATTGCACCCCAAACAACATTGCATATTTACCCTTATTTCTTAATTCATGCACAGCAATGATCTTTTTTTTCCCTTCAAAACAGCATTTCAAGTTTCTAGGGGAGTGTCCTGCGTTGTGAGCTTGCCCCGGTGAGGGCTGGCTCAGCAGCAACACCCTTGGCTGCCATCAGCACACAACAATACCATACCATACCATATCATACCGTACTGTACCAGACCATACTGTACCATAACATACCACCCCACCCCACCACCTAGGGGTAAGAGCTTGGATCTCAACGCATGGTGTAGAAAAAAGTTTGTAACACATTAGGCACAGAAATGCCAGGGTGGTAAGCATTAATGAAAAGCAGGAATAAGGGAAAGTTCCAGGAAATATTTTTCCAGCATTGCCATCCTTGCTCCTAGATAGTGCAAGTGTCATTTAGAATACATTTAAGTGATGTCTTTTGCTATAGTCAGTACGTTCCAGCTTCATCAGCTTGACCAGAATGGGTTGAAGGTTACAGAGACTGGAGAACGGAGGAGACACCACCATTATGCACTGGAGAAACCCAGGGTGGGCTCATGTCTGGAAATCTCTGGGCACTTTTCTCTATTGAAAATGATAGTATAGAAATGGAAAGGCTCCAAGACGGGCTACAAGGGCATGCAGGTTTTGGATGAATTTCACACAGGAAGTACTTGAGCAAGCTACAGCTTTTCATCTCAAAAATAGGGAGGACTGAGGAGAAAATGATGAAATATAAATAGGAAGAAAGTGAACAAGAAAATATCCCCCAGCCTCTCTTCCTTTACAAAAGTCAGACGACATCAAATTAAATTAGCAGGGACCAGGCTCAAGACAAGATGCAATGGCTCTTTGCACAACAGTTAATTAGGCAAAGATCTGTGTAACTGCCACATGACGTAGTCAATACTGAAATGCTTACCAGCTGGCAGGAGAATATTCAGGGCTTCTACACCATACTCACAGGCTGCAGTCTCTGGTAATAATTCTATACTCTAGACGTCAAGCAGATATGTATACATGTGCATTTTCCTGTGCTTGCAACCTCTCTGCTGTTGGCCACCGCTGGCGATGGGGTACCTGCCTGGGCAGAGCTTTGCTCCAGGAAGCGGAGATGTTCCCAGGGGAAAAAAAAATGTGTTTAAGAGTGAAACAAAATTCAGAAACAAAAACACAGTGTGCAAAGTTATAGATATTTTTCAGTTGCTCTTGAACAGTTGTTTTCAAAGTTTTACAATAGAAAAACCAAAAATTGTTTTAACGTGTACTGAAACAAGAAAATCTGAAGTAACACCAGATTTCAAAAATTAATATTGGCTTCAAGCTCCTTTTACGTAGTATAGGTTGGTTGCTCATTCACTGGGTATTTTCATTATGTGCTTCTGCAGGGAAGATAATTTGCACACATATTTATTTGAAGACTATATTACAATGAATAAGCATAAATAATGTATATGAGAAGGCAGGGTAGGATTGCCTGGCAGCCTTCAATCTGTCATTCCCATGACTTCTAGTTTGGCAATCTTAACATAGCTCTTTGTGTGGGACAAATTATAAAGCAAATAATCCTGAGGTAAGGCTTTCTTTGCCTACACAGTGCTGAATTTATTTATTTTTCAATTCCATTCAAGTCCCAAGTGCTGTCTGAGTGCCAAAGTTTTAGTCAATATGATTTTTCATACTTCAAATCTTCTTTGTTTAGTTTTAAATGGAGCTGTCACGTCTCTTGTGATGACCGGGGCAATGTTTTTTAGAAATATATCAAAAACTATGGAAACTTTTCAAGGTCTCCTGCAGATTTGCACAGGGAGATGAGGCTGTTGGGATGCACTGAGTCACACCCAGCAACAGCCTCTCTGGAGGCTGACAGAGGACCTTATCACCTCTTGAGCCTTTCTCTTTCACTCGGGGGTTTAGTAGGTGACATGGTGTCCAATGAGAGCTGCAACGAGCATGTCACATAGGCAAGAGCTGAAGGTCCCACTGCAAATACACCACCTGAAGGCAAGGGCTCTGCAGCTTCCCCTCAGCGTGCATCTGCAGCAACACCAAGCACAGTAACTCTTCATGGCATCTCAGCCTCGACTCATTGCCATGGAGCAAGATTACTCCTTAATGCATGTCGCCCTCCTTCCAAGGTGCTTTCAAAGGCTTTTTCTCCCCGTTGTATCTAGGCAGGCAGTGGTTTGCCTGGGAGCTGGGAGGGGAGCCGATCTCCTCGTGCCTCCAGCGGTTCATTCCCTCCTTCTTCATATACAAGTGAATAGGGGGAGGGAAGGAGGAAACTGAGCCCACTTCTGGGGATGCAGCAGCTGAAGATCCAGTTTAAGCCGCCAGAGAGATTTCTTCTTTATTTACTACTGCAGAACAAAATACAGTTACCAAGGATCTGGTTAATCTATCATACAAAAAAAATATTGATTGACCTAGAAGAAGGCGGCTGATGTTTTTCTTTTTATGACTACAAATTACGCCCTTTTGCTGTTTCAACACTGATGGCATGAAATCAACATAAAAAGCAAAAAAAAAGCTAAAGTAACAACATTAACTTAATAAATATGCACCGTGAACAAAATAAAAATAGCTTAGGATGCTAGGATCATTCCAAAGCAAACACAACCTAAAAATAATGAAGCGAAAGTTAAATTTAACAGAAATAAAATATATTAAGATCCAGGAAATCTTAAGCTAAAAATACCCTGCTTTGCTCTGACTCTTTAAAAAGTTATTTCAGGATCATAAACGCAATTCAGATTTATACTGAGCTGGGGATTTTTTTTTTGTTTTATCTATATGTTTTCTTCTGTTTGAGATTCTGGCCTTTACAAATGTTTAACATTGGGCATTTATGAAGCAATTAAGCATTTAGAAATGGACATTCCCAATTGACTACTATGGCTGGATTATTTTTTAGGAGGCAAAGGACTGAGGAGAAAGCAAATTCTTCAATTTAAGACATCAGTTCAAAAGTTGAACACTGATCTGCATAAGAGATTTTTGGTTGAATAACAAAATTTTAAAACAAACCCAAGAAAATTATTCTGCCATTCACTTCACACTTGGTAAAAGTATAATTCAAGCATATAAATAAATGTAATCTTTGATGAGAATCTCTTCTGGTTTTCAAAACAACAGCAAGAAGATATTCAGGTTGTACATTCTGGGTCCATTTTGATCTACTACCTTTTCAAAATTAGTGTGGTTGCTAGCAATATTCCTCTGAAAAGCCCGGAAGTTTCTGAATTGCTGTTGGGGTCAGCTTACTCACCTTGGGGTCCATGGTTTGGTGCATGCATTAGCTAACTCTAAGTAGGATACATTTCCTTTTTCTTTTTTATGGCAGCAGCTTGTGTAAACTGCATCTCTTTAAAAATTAGTTGTCAAGTATTTTCTTCTTTCCTGGGAGAGTTTTTATTTATCTCAGTTTTCCATAAAGGTGGGTTGAGGAGGCCATTCTGTTTGGGAGGAGGAGGGGAAAGACTACTACTGCTTCAGATAGGACTGGCTGCATCCATTTCAGACTCCTTCGGTTTGAAAAAAGTACTAAAGTTAGGCCAGAAGAAAATGGAAAGGGCCAAAAAGCACAAAAAAACCCAGTTGTGATTTGTAGACTGTTCATTTATTGTGATCCCCTTGGCAGTTCTTCCCAGATCTTTGAACGCCAAGGTGGAATTCACACTGCAAAGGGAAGGTTAAAAATGTGGAAGTATTTAAACATTTTAAACAAGCTGGATTTAGTTTGTTGGAGGTCCCATACGCAGATCTGTGATTTACTTGAGGCTGGAAGCAATGTTCAGAGTTCCCTGTCACTTAATTATGTTGTGCAGAGCTCCAAGCTTATTTAAAACTGTAGCAGACAAGAATAATTTGCATGTTTAGGATTAGGGTGATTCATTCAGTCACACAAAACCCCATGGCCTGCAGTGGCAGGGGGACAGCTCAGGGTCAGCTGGGGGGTGGCTCTGCTGGTATCAACTTCAGCTATTCTATTACATTATTTAAAGCCAAAAGCAAGGAACAATTTGAAAGTAATAGCTTTAAATGAACTACTACTGTAAATTGGGGGAAAAAATTCCAGCTAAATGGAGAAATAACTTTTAGAGGATGCACCTCCTACTGCCCCCTCAGCTGTGCTTCAAAGTAATTTTTTTTCCCCCAGAGAGAAGAAAAAAATGGGACCTAAATCAACAATTGTATTATTAATTTGCAGTTTACAGCGTAGCAACAGCTATCCAAAAGGGTGCTGGATTAGCTGGCTCTGTGCTTGCTTTTATCTATCCACATTCTGGAAGGATGCACTTAATTCAGTGTTCCTGAACTTTTAACTGTGGTCAGGTTTGATAATTGAACGACACCCTGGGAATGGGATTTATATACATTTCTGACACCTGGCCATCACACCCTCCACTAAAGAATCACGGCAAAGGTCACGTAATGATTTTTTTTTTTGTAAATGATGTAGAGACTCCTAATAGCTACTGAATGGATGAATCAAGCAATTTACCTTTTGGCAAAAACATTTTAAGGTAGCTTTACAGGATTAGTAAAATTCATGGGAAATAACAGATGAATGACTGTGCTCTCATTGCAGTAATTGTACTGGGGATGCCTGCATGCTTGCTTACACCTTGGCAACCATTTTTTTCCAATACTGAGTCTGACTACAGATTTCTGTTTCCCTCATCTTGCTAGACAGTATAGCATTAGCAGGTTTATACTGAACAGTGAATACAGTTGAAGAGCATCCCAGGGAGAAATTTCCAGGGTCTGTACTACCTGCAATAATTAATTTCTGTATCTGTGATTTGACTAAGTAGCATTCTGCTTCTGCTTTTTTGTAGAAAAAGCTGTGCAGCGTCTAAAGCACCACAGAGTCCCAGCAGCTTCTGGTAAGAAAGGAGACACACTAGGCTTGCTGGGGCGGTTTCTGGCACGCCAGAGTTTCGGGGCAGATGCGAGCATCGCCAAGCCTACCAAGGGGACGCAGTTGACAAGCTAGGCTCCAGAGAAGGCACTTGAAATACCTCTGGAGAGCAGGAGGCCAAGAGTACCTTGACTCCTAAGGAAGCCTTTCTGGGGTCCAGTTTTCATATTTTCAGGAAATGTTTGGGTAGTTCTTAACCCTAGGGTTTTTTTGGTTTGGTTTGAGGTTTTTTTGTTGTTTTGTATTGTTTTTTTTTGTTTGTTTTTGGTTGTGGTTTTTTTTTTGGTGGATGCCTTTCAAGAATAACTTGTTAGCTTGCAAAGGGAAAGAAACTTTGAAATGACTTGAGAAATCAAGTTATCTTCATAGTGGCAAATTAACAATACCCATTTCACAGGTGAGGCACGTGAAGGGAGGAGGTTTGCCAAGAGTCTCTGCTGTGTTACAGTTCAGGGTCTAGCTTGTGCTTCTGCGCGGGACCCCTACCCATCCACTCACTAGTGACCGCTTCACCAGTCAGAAGCACCAAATTCCTGGTTTTGCTGTTCGCCTTCCCACGCAAAGCAAATGAGAAAAGCTTGCTTGTATAAAATGACTATATTTTAATCTCTTGTTTTCCGTACCAAGGAATCAAGAGAATCGGTGCATTTTGTAGATCGGGCATCTTGATTGCTGGCACGAGACGCAGGCTGGGTATCGCACAGTTAATAACCTCAGAAAGGTGGTGTGTTGTCTTTGGTGCAAGGTAGAAGGCACAAGCCTGCGGAGGAGTTCTCTCCTAACTGGACTCAAATACTACTTGAAAGGAACAAAGTGTTCCCATCCCTCTAACCAAAAATAGAAGAGAGAGAGACCATACTTCCCAAAGTATTTGCCAAAATGATAAAGGAGTCAAACAAAACCCACTCCTAGCTCCAAAGCTCTAGTTTAAGCTCACCAAAACACTTCACCTACTCCAGCACTGATGTTGCTGATCCCCAAATCTTGAAAGTCCCACCTCTTCGATGCAGGGCAGAGAGAAGTACCAATGCTCTCTTGTCTGCATTTAAAAAAAAAAACAAACAAACCAACAAACAAAACCCACACAACATGTGAGGGGAAAAAATAATGCTAGTGAACTTCTAAAGGAAATGACAAACGCTTTGATGGTATCACCTAAACTGGCATGCCCAGGCTTGAAACTCCACCTCTCGCGTGTTGTTCGCTGTACATTTAGGTCACTAAAGTACATCTTGAGGGAGGGGCTGTCTCCTGAGAGTTTCAAGATACATTGCTTCCTTTCTCCCTAATCAGCTGTGCAACAGGGTATATTTAGAAACAAAAGCAGCAGTGCTGGCAAATGGGTTTAGCGCACATTAAAACCTGTTTTGGAAAAGTCAGAACAGGTCGTGCATGTCTCCAGCTCAGGCAGAACTGGCAGGCTCTGAGCAAAATAATAAATGACTTGCATACATTCAGCACCTTTCATCCTGAGAGAGCCCCAAGTATTTTACATAATAGGAGTTATCGCCTACCCACCCATGAAACAGGCACCTGTGGAAGGCAGGCTGCACGAGCCAGATGGGGCACAAGCGTTTTAAAGGGGCAAGTGAAGACTATCATCTCCTTTATTCAAACACGCAGGAGGAATTTAGGTGGGCACACGAATTAGCCAGGTTGGAATTTAGCCAGGAAAACAGCATATGAAATAGTCCTTGCTTGGCAGTAAGTGCCATGAATTATTTAATGATCCTGAGCCAAACACGGAGCATTTCATCTTAACCTACTGAAATTGCTCCAGACTCCCAAACAGGTCTATATTAAAAAAAAAAAAATTCTCTTTCAAGTCTCGTGAAGCTTATTTAGTCAAGGGCAGAATTGCGAACAGCAGAAAGTCAACTACAAGGAAGACCTTCCTCAGTAGGGGGGAAAAAAAAAAAAAAAGTATCATAAAGAGAAAGTTTTGAGGTGAAGGGGGTGGGAAATATCCCACTGCCTTAAGGGAAATATATACCAGTAAACAAATGATGTAGAAGTCTGCAGGCCATCATTTTTACCACACTGCTCTGCACCAGAGAACGTGCAAGACTGTTCCATCAGAAAAGACCACACACTTCTGCTGGATTTTTTCCCCTCTTACCCAGTTTGATGCTTTTGTTTTTGCCAACACTGGTATCTGGGCTTAGCTTCAAGCTCATCAGTAGTTCCCTTAGAGTTTCAGCCAAAAATACATCTTTTCCACAAAGGCTGGATGATTTTCAGGATGATTTTACTTCTCCGCAGGAGGTTTTTCTCCTACTAAGTGGGAGCTGTGCTCAATCTATTGTATCTTGGCCTCACTCAAACTCAACTAGCTGGGTTAATTCACAGACAAATTGAACGCATGCAGTATGTTTAGTTAGAAGACAGATAGCACTAAAGTGCCCTTTACCATGGTGGAAGCATTTTGTCCAGTTTATTAAAGCAGCTGAGCTTAATTAAAACATGTAAATATTTTCAATAGAAAAAAAGAGCAGGTGCTAAAAGACTTCTTAAGCAGAGAAAGAACCAGTGTTTGGAAACCCAAACTGGACAAACGTAAATAGCAAGTAAGTTCCACCACCACCCCACCCCCCTATTTTTACACATCTTTACAGTGTGATTGTCCACTGTAAGGAATTGCCAGATGAAGTGCCACTCAAAACTGCACCTTTCTGAGGTGTTTACCTTAGCTAACAGCAAATCACAGGAACAACAGTGGTTACCAGCTGAGTCAAAGATGGAAGAGGCCAGCTGGTCTGAAGCTCTGGGAACCTGCATTTTCTAACCTAGCGCTTGAGCTCTAACAGTGGTCCCTGTTCTTCGAGATGGTGCTGGGGAGCGGACCTCGGAGGTCAGCCAGATCGCTTAACCACCCCGAGGCTGGTTCAGCTCTACCCCATTTCTGAGAGATGCTCATCTAACATGTTCTTTGAATTCTCCCGTGACAGAGCAACTACAGCCACCTCAGGCACCCCAGCAAGACACCCAAAAGAGCAGGTTTTCCTAACCTAAAGTTCATCTCACCACAGTGTAACCGATGGCTTCACATCCTATGCTTGGTGGATAATAGATTCATAGCAGCGGTTGCTTTTTACTTGAAGATCATCTTCAACCATTTAATCAGCTTTTCTCTAGGCAAACGGCCCAACTACTGTAATCATCCTCTCTCACATTTTCCTTATCATCACTACTTTCCTCTGAGCCATTTTCAGTCCATGTCTTTCATCAAATGCTTCACACCCAAAAGGCTGACCAGCACTCCAGCTGCTCACCAATATGAACCAGCATAGCCTTGTGTCTGTTTTATTTGCATTTGTGCATCTCATGACAGCATATGCATTTTTATTACAGCAAAAACCTGACAGATAAATCAATTCTGTGTTGTTCTCCTGAGCCACAATATCTGCTGAGCTACCAGGTCCTAACCTGTAATTCCTGTAGCTGACTATTTCTGAGTACACACTTGGGTATCTGTCTGTATTGGTTCACCTCCATTTTTTCTCCAAACAGTCCTCTGTCTGATCTTGTCTTATAGCACACTCAGAGCCCCTCCAAATTTTGTGTATTTCTAAATACAGTTCACAAAGATATGCAAATTTATTAACACATGTAAACCCATAAAATGCAAACACCCTCGCACCCTCGCTGAGATCTGAGTATCTGAATAACACGGAGAGTATATCATACATTTTTACAGATGACACAATGGAAAAAAAGAGAAAAAAAAAAGAAAAAGAAAAGCCTAAGAGAGTGGCCACTGGAGTCAGTGCTAGAAGCAGTTAGAGCACTTAGTTTGCCTATTATGGGATATAAAAATTTGTTCAAGTAGCAGACTAGGATGTATGCAAGCACCGCATGCAGTCCAAAGGGCTGATTCAAAACCTAAGGTCAAAGACTTCTGACTTAAAAAGCACCCTGAATCGGCTTCAAATGCCTGGACACCAGCTTGTCATCTTATATTCCAGCGCTACTGTTCTACCAAAGAAATACCTAGCAACAAAAGTCATAGCACAGAAATAGTTATACTCAAGTGCAGAATAAATCCGCACGTTAGTACATTTTAACAGAGTCTAGGCCCACCCACGGAGGCAGCTTAAATCTTCAAAAACAAAAGAAACCCCAGCAACCGTCATGGGATCCTGGGGAGGGGGAAGTAATCCAAAAACATCTTAATCTCTATTTAAAAAAAGTAACTTGAGCAAGTAGCGTAGCATGCGCTGTGTACCGGTGGAACATGGCAGTTAGCTGCATTGGGCGCCCATTACCTGCCACGAGGAAACATTTGGCTCCATAACATACCAGTTCTCTATCTCCTTAGCCATACGCATCTCTTTGTGTATGCACGTACATGCCTATGCAGCTACAGAACGTGCATGTACTAAGATGCATAGCATGGATTATGCATTAAACCTGAAGGTAAACTTCAGTGTAGACAAATGTTACCTGAAGCCACCCTCCCCCCTGTCCCAGCTGAAAAGCAAGACGCACTCCCACAGGAGGGAAGTGACTGGCAACACATCTTCTCTTATCCCACCCCTTTGGTTTTGGGTTTGTTGTGTGTGCAAAGTGCCTTTATGTCCCCAAAAGCTAAACTAACTTATATGTGGCGTGCTACAGCTACTCAAGACTGGTTTCTTGAGAGGCAGAACAGCTGAATAACACGTGTGTTTCACATTCCCTCTCATTATTCATTCTGGTTTTCTGATTGAAATGCTCCTACATCACACCTAAAACCCAGAAGATTTTAAAAATAAGCACCAACCATGCAGACTTTTATGTCTGGGATGGGACTTTGGGTTTTTTCTTCTGGGCCTAGAACAAATATTGTAATCCTCGTGAGAATCTGAGTTATCTTTAGGCAGGAAATTAGTGAGTCTATATATAGATACAGATGCAAACGCCTGCAGCATTCCTCTATGTGTATATATGTATAGCAATGCAAGATTTTCTCCCTCTCACACTGATAATTAATTAATGTACTTTTACACCTAAAAGATTACTTTGGCTTCGTGGAAAGAAGACCAGATAAAGCTCTGGATCTGAAAAATAGCTAAAACCAGAAGGACTTGGGCACAAAAGCTTTCAGAGAAGGAAAGGCTGGTGCAGTATTTATCAGCCAGTGGTAACTGCACACTCTTGTCGTCCACCAAATACAAGTAATTCAAGTGAACTGGTGAGCAGCAGAGGAGGGCTAACCTGAAACAGCTCACCCTTCCTAATGAGTGCCCACGTGCAAATGAAAACTATCATCTGATATGCACTAACATATTACCTTTCTGTCGTGTATTTGTGGGTTTAAGCTAGCAGAATCAGATGCAGACCTTATACTACATTGCAAAAATTACATTCCTGTGTGGTGATGCCACTCAGTAAAAGACCCCCAAAATAGCACGGTTTGAGACTGAATTAATAGGAAACTCTCAAGTAATGCTTCACCCTCAAAGCATTTTGCAAGCATTAACATTTCAGTGCTCCCTGGACACAAATAAAATCTTGCCATACAACTTTCCTGCGAAATGGTAACAAAGCTGAGCAGAGAGTCAGATGTGCCACTACAGGGTGGGCATCCTCTTTATCCAGGGCAGCGCGTGCCCAGCTAGATTGCATTTTGAAAAACATCTTTTTCCTTTGTTTCAGTTGTCACCGATGCACTCGCTTCAATAACATGGTCATCTGTTTTAGATGTTAGTGACACTAAAAATAAAATGCAAGCAAATGTGAAGCCACTTGCCACAAAGAGACAAGTCCACCAGATGTCTTCACTTCGTTAGAAACGAGACATTTCTAAAAGCAGCTAAAAAACTCTGGCCTCATACAGCAGTACAGCTCTTCCTTCCCGTTTTCATGGAACTCACCAGACTTCATCACTTTATTTTCAAGGTGATGATAAAGCAAATTCCATGTATCACAACAGTAAACTTCACTGGCAGAGATTACGGTTGTAAGGAACCTGAACCTTACCACAATTCTGGATTTTCACGTAAAACCAGCTTTTTTCCAAGCCACAGCTGACACACAGATGAGAGGAACTTGGATACTGGTATTACTGCTTGGGTGACAGGTTTTCTAGCATTCTTGCCAATAAGCTGCAAAGAGAAATTGCTATTGCTCAGTGATCAATGGGTACTTATCAGATTCAGATTAATTCTTAGAGGAATCTGTATCCACATAAAGATGATCAGGTCCTGAAAGGCTGTTTACAGGAGCAAAGACCTTTAACAGGAGGGTCATGTCTTAAGTGAAAAACAAAAATTAAGACATAAAGGAAGTCACACAGTTTTACGTACTGGAGTATATAAATCTAAAAACCCAGGGCTTTAACGCAGCTGTTAGAATCGCCAGGGGTGAAGGTGGTGGCGGGTACAGGCTGCAGCAGCAGGGGAGCTTTAACAAGTCCAGCGTCATCACCTTCTGTAGGCTCTGAAGCTTCTCAGCAGCACTCCGCATCTCTCCTGTACAGCAACTGTAATGCTCCCACACAGGCTTTGCTCCCGCCAGCAACCTCTTGGGCTAAAGAGACACCCACAGCCCCTTGCAGACCACAGACCACACAGGCTGAGGGCCACTGGTCTAACCAGAAGGCAACTCACGGTTGCTGCCATTTGCCATGAGGTGTCACCACCTAAATCATGACATTTCTTAAAGTGTGGGTCTGGGACTTTTTCCATACGCATACATAAACAGTATCTTGTTTCAACTGTAAACTTGGAAGTCTAGAATTACAGCTGAACCTCCTAAAGGCCTCTGGGTCACACTTTTCGACAGTGGATGATGGGTATGAAAGGGATGTGCCGCTTGGCGAGGTCTGAAAAGGGTCACTTGTCAGTCAAGAGAGCTGAGACCAAGGTGTTTGCACGCCTAACAATGGAACTGTGAGTGACAGACTGAATAAACCTGTCAGCTGGTAAAAAAAATCTCACCATTAACATCAGGTTGAAGTGCTGGTGAGGAGTCCTCCAGCTGGTGGTGGCACTGGCCGGGGGACCCTGTGCCCCTGTGCTGGCAGCTGGCTGCAGAAATCCCAGCAATGAAAGAGGAAAGCTGAATAGGAAAGGTTCAAAAAAATCAAGCTTGCCAATAACCATCCTGTCACAGTAGTTAGGCAGCACGTTTGGAGTCAGACTGTGATTTCTGCATTACATGACAGACCTTAGACAGGACGACATCTGAATTCCAGAGAGCAGGAAGCCTGCTCTCCGTGGGGGTGGGCAGCATCTGGCGCTGTCATCCCAGCCTTTAGGTATTAGGCAAGCAAAACTCACAGATGGTGAATACAATAATTTAAAACATGGAAGAGCTGCTCAGAAATAACATATATAGGAGGAGAAAGGGCATTTTAGGTGAGAAACCATTTTTATGGAGCTCTATTTTGTTGTCACATTAACATCAAAGAAAAAGCCTCTTGGGCTGCTCCTGACTACCTCCCCCCTTTAAAAAAAAATAAAAAAATCACTTCCTAATAAAAGACAGGAAAATCCAATAAAATTACTTTGCCTCTCATGTTCTAATACAAGCCAGTTTAATACAGAAAATACTATAGTCAGAGTGGCCAACTTCACTGCCATATAGAGAGAATAATACCCGCCAGTTACAGCCCACATCTGCAGCATTCACTATTACAACCTCTGCATTAGAGAGAGGAGTATGTCGGGAAAAGTACAAATCATGAGTTTTCCACAAAAAAAAATAAATTAAAAAAATCTATTAGGCAGCTTTGTCAGATGTATTGGTACTTACACATTCCTTATTCAACATGCTTTCTTGATCTTTTTCCTTTGAAGGAAAAACACACTGGCTTTTTTGTTTAAGAGACATTAAATACTGGATACGGTAGTTGGTACAAATCTCTAACCTATACTCTAAACACGATTTGGTTCTTCAGTTAGTGCTGGTTTTACCATTTCATGTCAACCGAGATTTCTCATGCTGTACAGACATCCTCCTATCTTGATGACACACAGACTTAGAGGGGGTGGGTAACTATTGTCAGCAGTAAGTGGTGATGCCAAGGGGCAAGAAGCACACCTTTACTCTTCAGAAGGAAGATATAAACTATGGATGCTGATACTGCAAATAAAAGAGGGCCCACTTTATCTCCAAATGAACTTCCAAAACAGGAGGTGCTAGACTGATCATAGCCTGATCTCAAATAATTATTTTGTTAATGATCCTAGGTGAAAAACACTTTTTTTGCTGGGAACTTGTACATTGGCATAGAGAAGACCCAAAGCTTCCTTGGAAGCATACTGTTTCTGGCTTGTTACTGAAACAAATACTTTTTATTTTTAATTAAGTGCTGAAAATATTTCAGAAAGAATTGCCAAGCGAGCCTGGAACACCTGGACCAGTTATCCTGCTTTCCTGCAATACAGTCTATTTAGGGCTGCCTCAGAAGGTCACTCATACTGCAGCTACTGCGGTATGTCACCACCTCATATATGGGAGTGATATCAGCAAGTTAAATCGGTGCCTTGTCATGCCCTGGCACTGGCTTTCTACTCCCAGGTGCAAGGTGTGGTGTTAGGTTTAAATTCAAAGGATCCGAGTGAATAAACGTAGCTATGAACTCACAAGTAAAAGACAAACTGATAGAAGCACCCAGCCCTGGACCTTTAACTAAGAAAGCACACAACTGCACTGAATTTCACAGGGTTGAGGCATTTCAGCACTGAATAGTAGTAACTCTGGAACTGCTAAAATGCAAACAGTGCATGATGTCAGCCATCACAAACTGCATTACACTGAAAAGACACCTTTCAGAATTACTGTTTTACAGGAGGTCAAAATTAATGAATCCTGTGAAGATTTTTTTTAACTAAAAATCTTCAGACACTTTCAAGGTATGTCATTACATATTTCACAATTCATAAGTCAAAACTTGGAAATGAAAATAGTGTGTCTTTATTGATAGTCTGCCACAAATTATTGTATAAACGTAGAGTTAGCCAAAAATGTATCTGCTACGTGGGAAAATCCTGAACATTGCCAGCATATCTGCAAAAAGTGGATGCTTTCTTATAGTAGATAACAGATGTTGTTACCAGCTCTCACTATAGTGCCATATGCAACTGAAGTATTGTTTTACACAAACTGTACGAGGCTCACGAGAGTCACTGTCTCTTCATTACTGCAATCACGCAGAGATGTATATTTTAATGTTAAACCTTCACTGACTTCAGTGGGACTCCGTCTCTTAGGTGAGCTTGTACAGAATGTTTGCAGGACTGGAGTTCATGACTACAAAAGCAGTGACGAGCGGGATGAGAACAGACATACTACAATAGGAATTCCAACAATTCAATGCATCCATCTTACTGAGGGAAATCAGTATCTTTACATACTACTGAATGTTAAAAACAAACAAAGATGTTTAAGCACAAAGTATATATTTATACCAAATAAAACAACTGAAAAAGTATTACATAAAGAAAAATAATGTAACAGAATGTACTTAAGTACCTAACTTACAGTCATGCTTGTATCTAAAAGTAACATTGGTAACTAATATATATAATTTTGACAAGGGTGCATTTAAGAGTTCTCTAACATACAACATTCTAAATGTGGAGAGTATTTTTTCCAAGATACAGAAAACAAATTATTTTACACAGGCACACCTGTTAATTTGTATAAAAAACATGCTTGTAAGTGAAAAGGTCACTCTAGTACTAATTTACCAGATGTGTGAAAGCTATGTAGTGTTAATCATGTTGAAATTGCCTCTTCTTCTTTTGCATTGGTGAGCGCCAACACTGAATGGTACAATATTTGATCCATATGGTTTACTGACACTGCAACCTGTTCCCAGGCAGTAGCCCTGCCCAGGTGTTGAACAGCACAGTACTGTACAGCCCCATCTGTCTGCATATAGTGTATTTATAACTAAAAGCTATTACAATTATTACAATGATTTCTGTTTCAATATATACATCAGTATAAAATACTACCCAAAACACTTTTGCATTTCAAACAATTTTAACCACTTCATCAAACAAGGCAATTGCAGAATTAAAAAAAAAATTCCAAATTAACTTTGATTGCCAACAGTACAGCATCTCTATGGTATGTTTCCTAATAAATGAGAGAACGGAAATGTATTAAAATCAATTAAAATAAGTATCACAAAACATAATTAATGTTAGAACAGTTCAAGGATTCCCAGTTTGTCAGTATCTATCCTAAGCAGTGCTACCCAAATACAGTATAAGCCATTTAGTGTTTCTACAATGAGAAGAAAACATTCAAATATTAAAGCTGTGACAAACACACAAAAGCAAGGAAAGAAAATCTGGTCTGTACTCATCCCTGTTGTAGCAAGGTACAGCATGTCAGGAGTTTGCACTCAGTGCATTGTATGTGCTATTATACCTGGATACAACTGTGGAAGACAACTGAAATGGAATCAACTCTGCATTTCCTTGCTGTTGTGGTTTTATGTCAGACCATTCAAGTTATAACAACTTAGTGTCTTTTTTTTCCTGAAGGGAAGAAGAGAGAAGTCGATAATGAAATTGTAAAAATGCTACTAAAATCCCTATCTTGGACACAATATACTGTTTTAGGAGCTACTGTGTCATTGCACAATAAAAGTGGCCTATTAATCACTGAATTATTGGTGTAGCAGAATATTGTCATTGTGGATGTGTTTTAAAAATTGGTACTTTAAAACCTGGCTCTATCCCGTAACAAGCCACAAACAATTCTGTGTAATTCAAACACTAATATCCTTACATAAAGTAGTAAGTGTACATTTATAGTGGCTAATTTCAAATCTCTGCCTCTGCTGCTTCAGTTTTTAAAATGAGACTTGGTTCAGTTTTCATTCTTTACATTATCCTAAACCAGAACTATTTCTGAAGCATAAAAATATCCAAATGATAATAATACAGGGTTTTTTCGTTTTGTTTTGCTGATTCGTTCCTAAGTTGAATAACCAACCAATGTCTTTTAAAAATAACACAAAACAAAAAAAACCCCAAAAAATCTCTCCCCAGGAGAATTCCCTGCTAGCTGAGATTTTTTTCAAAACCAAGTTTCACGCTTACAGTATCATTATAGTCATGTTATACACCCTTTGAAATAAAGGCTCACGTTGAGAATGGTGACAGGCCCTTAATTACAGAGGTGTTACCTGGTGACACTATTTTTCATCAGAAAAAAACAAAAGCCCCACAAAACTTCATAGCTTATACTCAAAGTTTGATTCATGCTCATTTTGTTCATTTAAAAATACTCTTTGGAAACTATGTCAACTCCTGCAGACAACTTAGTGATACATCTTTTCCTGTTAAAATAAAGATAATTCATATTCACCTCTACCCCATGCTAAGCTCTACTACTAATATACACTTCATTACCTGCTCATGTCACCATCTAACACATATCTTTACATTCTTCTACATATAGTGTCCAGGGCTTATTTTTCACCAAACAGAATTTGATAACTTACACGTAGGAGTTGTTCTGGAGGATTTTTTTTTTGGTGTTCTAGCCTTTTCATTGCAACTTAGAGTGGTATTAATAGTTCAGACTTTTTCCATGTTAACTTGAAAGAAACTTTTCATGAAGTTTTTTTCCATTAAGGATTTTAAAATCTAAACTTGCTTAGATATCAAAACTGAAAATCAGAAGAGAGATTAGATGCATCTGTCATTTTAAAATGGTTTCTGCTACTTTAAAATGCATTCAAAAATTGTACATACGACACTTAGGATTCTAACTTTTACATTGCTGCAATCAGATTCTAATTCAAATTCTTGCAAATAAACATGAAAAATAAGCCACTGGTCATGAATTCTAATGATTACATTCAAAGCTAGCCTTTAAAAACATAAAAAAGTTACAGGCAAAACATACTGGTTTATGTACTCACTAGCTTATCAGGCTACAATGCATGTTTTAAGTATAAAAAAGCAGACAATTCAGATTTAAATAAGACTATGTGAAATCAGAAAAAAACCCTTAGATTTCACTCTTTAAAAAAAAAAGAACACCTATAATTACTTCCCATCCTACAGCTACAGTTAAACCAACTAACAAAAATAATCAAACTATTTTTGACAAACAAAAGTTAGGCTAGAATATGTGGCAACAATCAAAGTTCATATATGCTTCTATGTAAAATGACTCATGATTTACTCTAACATAAAATATGAACAAGAGCACTTTGTGACTAATAAAAGAGCTACTAGTAGAAACACTTAATGCCAAACAGTCTTCAGCCCTCCTTTAAGTCATATCTCCAAATCAGTATTGACTTCTTTTGACCAGATACATCATTTTTGGCTTGTCACCCCAGTATGTCATGTTTTACCACTTGCCACAGGCAGCAGAAGACAACTAGCTGAGCAAACTACAAGCACTGACATGCAGAAATTAACTCTCATAATATCTGAGTACTTAGATAAAATGATATGCAAGAGCACACTAGGACAAAAGGAATGGCATTCGTCATCCAAATAGGCTCATCATCCCTCCCCACCCCCCTTGAACAGTAGTTGCAACAGCAATAGAAAAAGATCAAGAAGATGTCTGTTCTCCAGAGTCAACTGTGGAAAAAAGTCAGCAATATATAACAGCAGCGATGGACAAGGAAGAGCAAAACGAAAGAATCTTGTTGAATATTTGTTCATTTACTTTTTCTGAACACAAGCCAAAGTGTGCCACCCTGGCTCGTTCTGAGCTTCAGATACAGATGTCCTAATCTCCTTAGATCCTTCACAGATTTAGAATTCAGTCTCCCTGAGGCCCCTATAACCAAGTAAGAAAACTCTCTTTATCTAGCTTTGTGGCTGCCAAGACAGATTCCATGTCATTAAGGATGTCAGAGCTCAAAGCCTCTTGCAGACTTGGCATCAGTTCTTCTCCTTCTATATTCATCCCATCTCCTTCCAGTGTCCCAAGGTCCACATTTGTCCCTGGAATGGCTTCAAGGTAGTCTGGGAAACGGTTCTGATGGGATGGGATGTTACTTTGGCTGATACTGTCACCTAGTTATAACACAAAGCAAGATGGATATTAAATATACTGGAAGTACCGAACACACAGCTTATCAGGATAACTGGTTTAAAGGTTAATCCTGTATGTCTTGCATCATACAAGCAAAACGATTTATAGAAATACATCACAAAAACAAAAGACAACTTGACTGCGTGCAGGTGTATAAAGAACATGCCTTGTTTCAATCTTTTCACCTACTGACCCAAATCTCTACAGATCTTTGATGTCATTTAGCATGTTTTAATTTGTACACTTAAAGGAAAAAGTCAAATATTGTTTTAGAGATTAGTATTAGCAATATTTGGTGTAGTAGCAACACTGGATGAGGTACTACACTTAGCTCTGAACAAACAGTATTACTTAAAAAAGCAAACGGACACTCAAATTCCATATAACAAGAGGAGTGATATGTTGAGCATATGGTGAGCCATCCCCCATCCTCCCAACAGAGCCGATTATGTTTTTCACAAATCTAACCATAATATTTGTGCTACAGAAATAGAAGGTGGTAGAAAAACAATGTGAAAAGTATCACAGTGTCTCAGAGTTGCTTTTTTTCATTGGGAATGGACACAATATATTTGGAAAACATGCACTAAGGATGTACACAAACACAGACCTGTATCCATCTCATCAACACTGTTCAGGAAGTCATCGGGGGTTCTGGGTACACTGTAACTGCTCATGCTAAGTCCGCTATCTGTGCTTTCATCTCTGGAGTGATATGTTCCGCTGTAACAGAAGAAAGAGAGCAAAAAAAATGAGGATACAGTAACGAAGAAATTAAAATAAATGCTTTTTTTTTTGAACTAATTCAAGGGCTATGAAAACCATCACTGTCACACAAGAAATGCTCTATTCTAATCAAAACCTGAAGCCTTTGCCTGTGAGAGACACCTGGGATTTATTTTATGCAGCCCTTAAAACCGCATTATTTAGATTCAATTTAACTTGATGAGAGCATACTTAAGCAGCTTTTAAAAACTGCCTACCTGTGTTCTGCATAGCGTTAAACTTTTCACACTCACCCGCAGCTAAAAACTATTGGAAGGATATCACAGAGAGTCCCTAATGATTATAAAAATAATAATGGCGTACCCTTTCACACTTCTAGAAGGATAAAAAAAAAAAAATATCTAGCTACTAATGTCCCCATGTTTTATCAACCACTGAAGTGTATTTTTAGGTCCCTGCTGTTATAAATAGGAGCTATAGCTGGAACTCCTTTAGTGATTCAATTGCTTCCCACTGTTGCATTACTACTAGTTCAGTCACACGTCATGGCAAGAGAGCGCCCTAATATAAATCAAATACTGGTACAGAAGCCATCCCGTAAACAAACCCTGGTTTAGAACGATCTCGTTGACAGAACAGTTAACAAAAAAGTGATGGCATGGGGCCTGACATGCATTTGCTATCTTACCGCTACTGGAGTGAACAAGCTCAAGAAAGCTGCAGTGGGAAATATGGGCTGGGATGGGGGAAGTAGGCCAGTCTCTTGAGTTTACATAGCAAAGTTTTCGTTGCAGCAGGGCTGCAGGGATGGCCTCTGTGAGAAGACACCAAGAGCTGACCCCATGTCAGACACAGGTGGTCCCAGCTGGCTCTAAAATGGTCCCGCTGCTGCCCAAAGCTCAGCCCATCAGTGACAGTGGCAGTACCCTTGTCATAATGTATTTAAGAAAGGGTAAAAAACCACTGTGCAGCAGCTGGGAGAAAGGACTGAGAAAATGTGAGACAAACAGCCCTGCAAGCGTCAAGGTCAGTGCAGAAGGAGGGGGAGGAGGTGCTCCAGGCGCCAGAGCAGTGATTCTCCTGCAGCCCATGGAGAAGATCATGGTGGTGCAGGTTGTTTCCCCGCAGCCCATGGAGGACCGTGGTGAAGCAGAGAGCCACCCTGCAGCCTGTGGAGGACCCCGTGCGGCAGGTAGACATGCCCTGAGGCAAGCTGGTCCATGGAGAGCCCAAGCAGGAGCAGGTTTCTGGCAAGAACTGTGGCCGGCATAAGCAGCTGTAGAAATACACCATTACTTCCCTCCCCTTGCATCTCCTAACAGCCAAGCCTCACAAAATACTTTCAAAATTTGTATTTCTTCAGGTTGTGGTAGCATTCACTGAGAATCTTTACTGATTTTCCAGCTTGAATACTAAGTAATATCAGCCTGCCTTACTGTTAAAATTAGCATTTGAAGACATACTGATCCTTCTCATAACGTGCTCATGAAATACACAACTTATGCCTTTTTGTCAAGTATGAAGGACCAAACAGATGATGGTTAAACAGCTAGACAACATCAGATGCAAGCAGAATGCCATCAGCCATGAAAAAAAATATATATATATATTAGATTTTACAAAGACACCTTTGCATACAAGAAAGAAACTCAACATTTCTTTATAGTTAAATCATAAATATTTCTTGGCGTTTAGATGGATTTAAAAATAGTATCACCACACATTTGATAACAATCCTAATAATTAAGCTATTTAAAACTTCTGTGGAAAAAAAATGCTGGTTTACTTTGTGGGACAAAATACTAAAAACAGAACTGAGACTATGCTGAACTATGCCACTCTGGTTGAGAAGGCTTTTTGGCTGGTGCTCTCACACTCGGAATGTTCAGCCCGTCTCTTCAAATCACTCCTTAACACACATTTCCATTTTCTTCAACAAGGATAGTTCATTTAGTACTCACAGCACCCAAAATTACTGCATGCAGCTAAACTGCATTACCCAAAATAGAGTGGATGCTTCTTCAACTAATACTTCTTAATGTGTATACAAAAACAGAAATCCCAGTTTAGAAGTTAAACAGAGAATTACCATCACTACCAATATAAATCCAATAGACAAAAACATATACAAAATGACAGATCAAAAGGTGAAATAGTCTAATAAATTCTGCACTGCTGGATGTCCCACTCAAAAAACAAAACATACCACTAATGACAGTAAGTACTGAAGACAGCAGGTACAAGATTGACTATGTAAATGAAAACACTACTGTACATTTTCTTAAATTGCTCCAATGTAGCAATTATTTTCTGAGATTTTTTGGATGTTCTGATTATGTAGGCAGTGGAAAATTTCCAGCTACCTGAACTCTGGATAGCCAACTTTGGTACCTCCTACCTAAAGACAGGAGGGCTGCCTCACCAGGAACTTTATATATACCCTATAAAGATAGGAAGAAGCATTTCTCCAAGTTTGAACTTTAACATAAGGGACATCAAGGAGATCTTTAGGGCAAAACTATTGGACTACTGTATCTAATTCAGAGATAGCAATGCATATCCACAAAAGTCCTTTTTAAAAATCCCCTTCCCTTACCCATATGCCAGAATTAAGTGTGGTGATGTACCTAAAATTACTTAGAAGGGGACAATGCTCAGACCAAAATGCAAATTAAGATACTCTGAGCTCAGGTCAGGTACAGACTTCCAGTATTTTATGTGAGGTAAGGGCTACAAAAAAACCTCCCTGTTAAACATACTTGCAACTAGGCAAGTAGTATCTTTTTGCATTTTACAGTAAATAGTCCTTGGCAATTATCAATCTGCCAAAAACAATCAATTTGCCCTTTCTAGCTTTTTTTCCTCTTTCTAATTAATAGAAAAGATCCATCATTTTGTATTTCATGTGTGTAGACTCACAATGAATAAACTGCATCAGTCCACTGCCATGGCCATTTGAAACCTGAAGATGCATTTCTTTCACATCAGAAAACAGGTTTCAAAGATGTGACAATTCTACATAATTTCAGAATAAATTTCCAAATATACCTGGGCTCAACGTATGATGGCAACAGCCTCCCAAAAATTCAAGCTAGTAGCATCAAGGCCATCATCTGTCTATAGAGGTTTCTCATTGGAGAGCAGGTCAGTTTTAAGATTCTTTGTCCTTTTTGTTCCTTGGGACAGGCCAGCACAGTTAAGGCTCACATCAGAACCCAGGATGAATTCAGTGGAGCACAATCCCTCCCTCTAACAAAAAATGAAGTTTTTTAATAGGATCTGTGTAGAAGGTAAGTCTTCCTGAAAGGCTTACCAAAAACTTGAAAATACTGCTTACTTCCTTATGAGTTTCATAACAAAACACCACTACTTTCTTCTCCATGTGCAAGGCCTTGTTTTTTTTTTTTCTTCTAAACTTGTTTTTCTCCAATATATACAAAGCACTGTGTACCTTGAGATAGAAGGTTTTTACCTGCTTTCACAGTAGCACACACACAACACTAGCACGGACAATACTTCATGCAGTAGGAGAAAAAGCTTAAGAGCAAGATACTTTTTATGTTTTACATAACCTAAACTATATGCATGACAACAGATTCCACTGGCAAGATGGAGGTTATGTTCTTGCATGATCTCCACTGAACTTTACCAATTTTAAGAATTAGAGTGAGGACAGAGTATATGAAATGACGGATAAGTCTTCTGGAAAAGGCAGAAAATGAAACAAACAAGCTAAGGTGATGTAACATCATTTAACTGGAAAAGTTACGTACAATGACACTACCTCTTCAGGGATGAAGAACTTAAGCATGTGTATTAACAACTTTAAGTTATTTAAAAGAATATGGGATGAGATTTATAGTTGCAGCAAAGGTTTGCAAGGATTTGAACATTTGAACAAGGAAGTTTTCAGTATCTAAAATTACAACAGGTATTTAAACTTGCCCTATTCCAAATTCATGCCAGTTCTAACATGATGTGGATTTCTTACCTGATGAGTAGGTTTGAAACTGTATTAGTAGCAAAAGCCATAGAAGTTAAGACTTAAACTGAAAGAATCGAGATAAAATTTTATGGAGTTTTCCATGAGTATAATAATGTACCATTAAAGAGAAGGACAAGCATGTTGTTATACTTCATAAGTACTTACAATAAGCATCTTAAAGTTAGGCTAATATTACAAGGTAATGCAGAAACGTAGTGATGAACTCTGACAGAATACGTATTTTTTTCCTCTTTTACGGTAGGGGATACTGAATTGATATCAGTTCAGAATGCTGACAAAATATAGTACAATGGAGAACTGCAAAATTAACTACTCCAATTTCAGATCAACTGCTTGATACTGCTGAAGTGTTTGTAGAGTTTTACTGCATTAATAAATGTCTTTGTGGCTTGGAGATTTGACTGTTTTACAATTTTCATCTTTTCTTTCCAGCATGCTAAGCAAAATATACAGCATTATCTTAAGCTGCAGCAGTTTCTCCCAAGTTGTAATCATTAGCACGAAGCATTTGCAAGATGCAATTAGAATAGTATTTCCACCAAAACAAACTCCAACTCAGAGGGGTTAAGGAAAGAGTTACATGAAAAAGACTAGTCTGTGCTGTAAAATTATAGATCTTTTAATTAAAAGACCCACTTCGAAATAATACAGCATTTAACACGAAACATGCCACTATTTGCAGATTTAACATTATGAGTAAAAATACTGCTAAATTAAACACCTGAAGTGGAGGGGAGGAGTGAACGGAGAAACCTTAAAATGAACCTCAAGGTGTAGTCCTAAAATGTGCCTCACAGTTCATTTGATCTCACAGCAAGCTATTCACAAATCCTTCTGAGTCAGTAATTTGAAATGACTGCTAGTCAACAGATTATGCAGAGGCAAACATGTTATGACTTTGAATAAAAAACTTTCCTACAAGTCTGAACAGACTACTTCCTCCCACAGGAGACAGCTTTTAATCCTCAACTTTTACTAGACTTGCCATTTAAGGAAAGATTCATTTACAGCTGTGGCTTTTGGCACAGACAGATGTTCAAAATAAACTATTACATGTACCAAACAGAATTCTAAATCAATTTTTTTCCCCTCTAGTAGCTACTCCTACAAACCTGTTGAGAAAAGGATCAGAACTATTTGTAGTCATTGTTCTTAGTTCCTGTGACATTCCAGGAGATGACACGGGATTTTGAGATCCACTGTCTTGTTCCATTGTTGGAAGCTGGCTACGGAGAGCCAATTCCTAGAACAGGGGGAGGGAGAGAAAGAAAGATCATGTTAGGCATCTGAGTGCACTTTTCAGATACATGAACACATGGCATTACAGGTAATTGATGCTTATACTGTTTCCAGTTACAATGAAATGAAGTTTCTAAAGACAAAGTGAGATTTTTTACCAACTTCAATGATAATGCAAGTTCCACCAGTCAAGCCCAGTATTGGAGACTTCACTATAAATGTATTTATGGATATAAGTATCTGTATATTTACATAAATCTTTCCTAGTTCACTGCAATATCCTTTTGCTAAGCCTATTCTTAAGATCAGAAAGGAACTGTTAACACTGTCTGACCCCTATGATATGTCTGTATCTTTTTCCCCTGTATTTTAATTTCTGATTTAGTCCCTGGTTTCCTTTTTACCTTGCTTGTTTCATTCAGCAAAATTTAAAGCCTTTACCTACAAGTTCCCATTTACTCCTCATGTTTGAGGCATACATTTTGACATTTCTGATTGACCAGATCAATGATTTGTCCCACACGTAAATCTTAAAAGCTCTTCCAATCCCTAACAACTTCTTAGTAATTGGACTTCTGAAGTTACAAACCTAGATTACATAGATATTTTACACATCTGACTGCACCAGCTTGGATCAATCCATCCATAAAGCTTATAATTACTAATTAATGAAAATAAGTTTTAACATAAAATACACAAATTTAAAGGTGGCTGGATATAAGCAGAATCTTATGTAATTTCCTGTGTCCTCTCTCTCCCTTTTTAAACAGGTAATCCATGAGTTACGCATGTGAAAAATACAATAATTTTCTTCAAGCAACCCTCCTAAAACATCATTAATGGTTCACCAAGCCTGTGCTTTCTTCATGTAGAGACTGCTAAATAAATCTATTGACTATCTTATTACCATTATTAGTAGTATGTGATTTCCAGGCTGTGTCTGGGAAGCTAATCTCAGGCAAAAGCAATCTTGTCAGCATTGACAATACTCAGTATTTCTCACCTGTAAAATGAGAGGTCTTCATCCATTCTCAATTATTAGCCTAAGGATTACGGTAGACTTCTAAGATACAACATAATCTTTCTCCAATTCTTCTTCAAAGTGATTTCTTTTCAAAAAATCCCAAGGTTATTTTCCAGCAGATTGTGCCAAATGTTGAATGCTTCCCTACCACCTGTTTTTTCCTTTTCTAATCTACATATGCTTCACTCCCATTCCTGTGGACTATTACTCTACATAACACGTTCCTTTAATACCAGTTTTCATGTCTTATACTAGAAGGTTTTCTCACTCCCGTTGATCAGACCTTTGCAGAAAGTGTACAAACATGCCACTGGTTTTTGTGTTTATCACACCCAATTGCCTACTCCAAGTAAATCCACTTCTCTGCTCACTATCACTTACTTGGCCACTGCTCTAATAAATCGTAATAATACTACTCCCCATTTACAGATCACAGGATGGTAGGCACCTTTGAATCATTTCTATAGGCTGCTTATCCATATGATTATCATTTGCTTATGTAATAAAACAAGTGCAAAGACTATATAATGAGGTCTTACTTCATAGCTAAGTTTACAAACTTTTATCAGCCACATCAGCCTTGATACAAGGTGGCTGATATACAGGTGGACTCAATCCATTTAAGGGAAAAAAAAAAAAAAGAAGAAAAGAAAAAAGAAAAAAAAGTTTTTGTTCCTGGAATGCTTCCCAAATGGTGATCTGGAGAAGGTAGAAAGTCTTAAGAGCAGCCATCCCAGACATGGCTCAAGAACTGCTCGCTCACCACATAATCTTTATGCCCCTCCTCTGGAGACCAGAATTCCTCCAAATGTCACCTGCGACTTCCCTTCTCTGAGAAACTGCCTTCATGTGATGTAGCTACTTTTAACTGATTCTATCTTGCTATTAGTCCAATGAAAAAGGAGGAAGGGAAAATAAAAAAAAAAATAAAAAAAATAAAATAACTTCTATTTTGCACCACTGCTTCTAGAAACTTTTACCTGGAATACGGCACATCTTTCTTCTCCACCCTGACAGCAGAGCTGTCCATCAGTGAGCGCTCTGCTCTTACATACCTACAACTAGCTGGCCACAGCAAGAATGCTCTGTCTTTTTCCCTTCCTTCTTGCTTTGATCTGTGCATTGCATTTTTATTTCCTTGGGCTACAGTCCCTGACTAGGCTGAAGAAAAGGGGCCAAAAGTGCCAGCAGCTTGAGGAAGAAGCTTAATCACACATCAGCGCCCCAAAGAGTGATGACAAAATAAAACCAACACGGAGTCCTTTCTGTATATAACGCACTGAAGTGACATTGTATGTCATTGTGTGGTAGGCCTGGTCTTTCCAATCAGCAATGACTCCTGATGCAATAGTTAAAAAAAAAGAGAAAGAGACACGAGAAATCCATACAGGTCCCCTTTTCAAGAGCTACTGAAACCAGGAAAGAAAAAACCCCACAAATTTCTCTTCTGTGCCTTAAGAAAAAAAATCAGTACAAACAAATAAGCAATTTGGAAAAATGAGGAAGTTACCTTCTTTAATTTCTAAATCCTTACAGGGTAGCAGAGATTGATGTTTCATCAATATATGAACTTAAATAGTATGGTAAACAAATGTAGTTCAGATACTAGCTAGCCAAAAAAGAAAAAAAATCACATTTCACTGAAGGCACAATGGAGAGAGATGTTAAATCTGGAGAGAGAACAGTATTTTGCCTCTTCTTTGGCACTACAATGTAGTGAAGTAAGCCTTTTTAATATTACTACTTAATAGTGCTACTTTTATCCTTGTTTTAATAACAACATTGCTGAAAGTACAAAACGACAACTATTTTTAACTATTTGTAAGTAGCATTACCACTACTTATTCAGGAGGCAGACCTACAGCACTTCCCCCTCAAAAGAATTTTATTCCATTACTCATTCAAGTAATAAATTTATGTCCATTTGGGAGTCTAAAAGAGAAAGGATTTACCAAAAAAGACAAGCTATTGAGAAACAAATAGAGCAATTTTTAAACATTCTGTGAGATAAGCTAAGTTTTTACAAGTCCTAAAGAGTGTATTACGACTATTTTTCATTAAAAATGCATGTAACAGAAGCTAAAGTTGTATTGCTTGGAGAATGGTCTTTTCATTTCTTCTTCCTTATAAAATTGATTTTCAAGAAAAAAAGTTATGTGTTTCCTGCACTTAAAAAAAATGTATGGGACTGTACAAGCCTTTCCCAGCTCCAAACAGAGCAATCTGAACTCTAGGCTTTTAGTTCATGCTTTAAAATTTATCTTTTATTAGAAGTATTTAAAGTCTGGAGGAAAAATAAAACCATGACAAACTCCTGGCTTAGATTTCTATAACTTGATCTCATCCTACTTTTATAAGTATGTCAAACTTACTAAGTACCTCTGGGAAAATAAAAGCTTAGCATTCCTATTGTTAACACAAAAGCTGAATTTTGGTTATTACCTAAAGACCAAAATGATCTGTCATCTCCTTAAGCAAAGTAATTTTAAAAATAAGGTCAGCATTGTGTTAATTTATCTGGCTGGCCTTATTCTTTTTTTTTTTCCCCCATAATTACATACAGATTAAGTTTTACATGAAGTTCCAGGTCATTCACACCATGATCAAATTAACTTTATGAAGTTACTCTTTTCAGAGCATTTTTATATTTATCTTCACGGTGTTTTTGAGGAAAGGCAAAAGACTCCCTTGTGCAACTCGTATCATGTTCTTACTGTATTAAACATATAATATGTCACTCAACTTGAATTGGTATATTCTTATAATTGGGTATTTTTTGGTAAATTTACTTTAAAAGGGCCAGTTGTAACATTTCTACCCCAAATATTGTTCAACTATCAAATTTTTATCCGCAAGCTTTACTAGAATGGGAGAGAACTGCTAAGGGAAAGAAAAGAGCACAACACCTGTAGGCAGACTTACAGCACCAGTATTTCTTCAGACTAAAGTATTTAAGTTCTTGTTTGAGGCCACAAAGTTACAGCTATGTACAAAAGAAACAAGGAAAACACATGGACAGATGAAGACAAATGAATTCAGCAATGAGGAGTTATGCAATTAGTGAAGAGTAAGGGGGAAACATAAATCATTCAGTGTTGCAATCATGAAAACCAGCAAAATTAATTTAAGAGGTGATACCGCTAGAGTAATAATTAATTGTATTGTATACACTTGGTGACGAACTCAATGCTACGCAGAGAATTGCAAGTACAGATAAGGCAGCATAAATTGGAATACACATTTGTAAATTGTCTGGCTTCTTGCCTGGTTTTGCAGTCCTTTGCTGTGCCACTGCTTCACCCTCCCCTTGATATCTATCTGCCCGTGGCTCCTGCTGCGCCTGCCCGGCCGAGGTGTCTCAGAGCACCGGTAGGGCAGGGATGTGTCAGCAGGAGCCAGCAATCACGAAAGCTATGCAGACCTGGATGGCCTCCCTCCACCAATTTTTGTTTGCTTCTAGCAAAAGCTGTTACTCATGGCCATCTCGTACTCAGGGTCAACATGACTCATATCTTCTGCTGACCAATTGCTTTAGAAATACTTCTACGATTTAAGTTTTGCAACTGCAATCAGCACTGGTGACTCCAGGAAATCCACTGCAGTGAGCTGCAAATACTATTCAGACACAGAACGTGTCCTGAAGCAACTAGGGACATAAAAACCAGACAGAGACAACAAATGCAGTTCTGATTTACTCTACAGACTTTTAGACAGGGTATTTCATAGACTCACACAATAGTATTTATCTATAAAGATCTACATTCACAAGCAAGCAGTAAAACTACTTTGTTGATCTGTAAAGCTTAGGTGCTGCAAGTGGAATCAGAGCTTCTGATTTTTTACCTTACTCATATAATACAAGTATCTTTCCTACTGTGTAACTTTGTAGCTACCAATGCTCAACATTTCCCACTTAAACCAACAGAGTAGGAAACAAACTACAGCCACACTAATAAAGTTTCACTTACACCTATGGTTTTCAATGAGGAATGAAGCTATACTACTGCAGAAACCACTTGGTTCCCAAGACAGCTGAACAACAGCAGTGTTGCTTTTGCAGGAAAACTAGCTGAATTCCACATTTTGTATATTTTGATGGCAGCCAACACGCCCTTCCCCCTCAAACCCTCAAAGCTACACAGGATTCCCTTTCCATAATGCTTGCATTTTCTAGGCAGTATTTAAAGTAGTACCTTAGTGTACTGCTCATCATAAATACCAAAGACTTAAATAATAATTTGGCCAGGGAAGATCTCAGTAATTTCTACAGGACCTCTGACTCCATGCTGAAATTTCCAATGCTTTAACAAAATTTTCTGTTTTATCTAAAAGTGTTTAGAAGAAGCAGAGTTTGTTAATCAGGACAGAGGAAGATATGTGCCTTGATCTCTTAATCACTATGGGTCATAATTCGGGGGCAATTCCAAAGTGACTTTTTACTGGTGATTACAGATAGCCTTTGACTGCGTATTCTTACCCCTCCCTTCAGCTGGAACTAGCATTTCTATGGCCATACACTAAGACAGGTCAGAAAACCAACCTAGCTGAAAAACAATTTTTCTGATAGATCATGTATCTGATCTGTCTTGTGGTGTAGCCATACCAGTACTTCAGCTACTAGATTATGAAAAAACGACATTAGATACATCATGTTCTGCCTTGTTATTAAGGCAATCTCTGGCAGACGACTCCTTTTTTTAAGACGCGTGTCTTAAACCTCCTGCAGTTTAGTGTGCCGGAGCACGTCTACCAGACCTCTCAGTCAGAAGTCATTTTATGAAGAAGCAAATATTTTGCTTAAAAAATACCATACAACGCCCCAGCTGCAGCCTTCAGCTCCAGCTTAGGAAGCCTCTCGACAGCTGGTTAAGTCTTCTCCTGAATTAATTTCTAAAGTCATGGCACTGCATAATGTACTGCCTTACATGTAAGGCTCATGGTGCTCTCTTAAAAAGGTCTGTGCAACTGATGCAGAGTAAATCACAGGTACCTGACAGATTATCTTAACTGACCTTTAGCAATCTAAAATACAAGCACTTTCTTACAAACAGATGCCTATATAGAGGCAATATGCTAAGATTTGTTGTTACATGCTGAATTTGCTGCCACAGACTAAAGAAGTCTGTTCATTAATTGCAAAGATTTTTGAAGGTAGTCCAGTGAATAACAAGTTTGTTACCTAATGAAGTAAAATATTCCTGCTAATAACATATCAACAGTTCAATGACACGCATACAAAATGAAGTAAAATATTCTAGCTAACAATAACAAGCCAACAGTTCAATGAAAACTGAGAGAAATGTATACAAAATTGATTTCTGCCTACTTGGAACATTCAAGTTACAGTATCGTACATAGTGCTCAGCTCCCTTATCT
The DNA here is from genome assembly GCF_023634085.1 of Falco cherrug. NCBI lineage: Eukaryota > Metazoa > Chordata > Aves > Falconiformes > Falconidae > Falco > Falco cherrug. The sequence continues at coordinate 15,636,565 of NC_073698.1, read as the reverse complement.
GCATGACAGCTCTCCAGTAGTATTTTGTTATTGATTTTGGACAGTAAGAAATCAGTAACGGTTTCTGTTCACTGTGCAAGGAAACATCTAACAGAAAACTTAAAACCATGAGGGACAAAGCAAAACTTAGTACTAGTACAGAGAGCTATCAAGTGAGTAAAACAACAAAAGGAGGGATAGAATATCTACTTCCACTAAAATGAGAAGTTTCAGGTACTATTTGTGACAATTGATTAAAAAAAGTTCAATTGGAAGCAAAAATTTCAAGTGGGACAAAAACTTTGTTGGAAAGACTCTTCACTGTCGCAGCTAGCCTTCCCCAAAACCTGGATCTTTTCATAACAGCTATTCAGAATAAGACATATCACAGGCCATTTTCTCTATCAAATATCAAGCAGTAAGGCAAATTAAAACCAAGGGACACAACAGAGCTATGAATTTGCTCAAGTGACTTGTTATTTTCTTCCTGCATCTTTTAAGTGTAATTTTCAAAAATGTTTCTGTATACCAGTGGTTGTATCTTCACTTGGCAAAAAAGACACGTTCGAAGACCAAATGACTGGCTTCAGTACCTTATCTTTGTTAAAAAAACCCAAACCAACAAAACCCCAAAAAATCCAACACCCCCCCACCCCCACCACAAACACCCTTGATGAAACCAAGACAAGTTATTTATCTTGTTAATCTAGGTCAGCTTCAGATAACACACAGAGGCATGGGAAACAAGAGGTTCAAGGGACAACACTGGGATTCACTAAGAAACTAAACCAACTATTGCTTACTGCTTCCACTAAGATTTGAATACAAGTATATCTTGTTATTCAAAGGCATATTACTAGGAAAAGAAAAAAACCCCAACGAAACAAACCTGAAGTCCCCAGTAAACTTCCAGCTTCACCAACATCACAGAAGTTCAAGTGTACAGAATTCCAGACAGTACCTGTTTTTAATGATGCCTTCCTTACTTTCTAGAAAATGTCACAAATCTGACAGTAACAGAGCTTTGCATTGGTGTACATGCAAAGTGACTGAAAAAGTCTTTTATTGAAAAGTAGTAACAGTGTCCTATGAAATTAATACTTCCTTGGAACACTGGAAATCTTCTCAACTAAGTTGATGAAAGGTATTAAACACCAACTAAGATAAACTAAAAAAAAAAAAAAAAAATTAATAGGGAACTGAAATAGTATTTTACCCAGGAACTACTGTAAATGCTTATATTTTATGCAGTAAGAGGAAATGCAAAAAAAAAAAAAATTGAAACAAATCCAAGTGATTCAGCAAGCAGTGACCAACTGGGCATACATCTTTGTAGATTCTTCACTGAGTAGGGGAATTTCCAGAATGTCACTCAAAAGTTGGTAAGATATAAGTTCAGGGCAACAGGACAGAGAGTATGAGAGGTACTTCATAAAATATAAAGGACAAAAGAATGGAGACAGTGAACAGAGAGCACACACCAGGGTATGCAGAACTACCATGAAAGCAGCACAGAGATAACAGAAAGGTTAAGTTGGAAAGCACAACTGAGCAGAATAGCAAGGAATTCCTGCTTCTCAGACAGGGATCTCCACTCAGTGCTAGAAACAAGCAGCAGATATGGAATGAGCAAGCATATATAGAGGAACCTATCACTTAAACGGCTGTATAGTATGCTGAACTAGCAAATACCCTAATATTAGCAGAAGACAAATCAGAAATCTTTCAGTCTTAGCACAGGAAAGTAGTCTGCACAACATCCTAGAATACAGCCATCAGTATTTCAACATTATTTGCCTCTATCTCTTTCCATCATATACTAGGAGGCATTAAATCCGTTACATAACATCTAGTCAATTTTGTGATTCATACAAAAGTTGATTGACCTGTACTTTAGGAGAGACATTGTAGATAGCCAGATGCTAACTGCAGGGAAACGGAAGGAGAGCTACTGGGAAGGGAGTGCAAGTCAAGTCACTCAATCTCTTAACTAAGACAGGTAGGCATCTTTAAGGTGTTCACAGATAACTGATGATGATGATGAGCACAAGTAAATGGACCAGTGTTTGGCATTTTCAAATTTCCTGGATGTATCAATAGCTCTTGTTTATATAGAGTAAATACGGAAGTTACAATTTTTCCTTCAAACACCTTTGACTTGGACATTTCATTCAAGCAAAAATACTTGCTACAAAAGATGAAGCTAAGCAATTGTTTCATCTTTCCAGGCAGTATTTAAATGCTAAGGCCTCCCATACATAACACTTCAAGTGTTGGTGTCACTACATGATGCTACAGTTCATGGCAGAAAGATTAAAAACTGGCAAGGACACAAAGTACACTCAGTACCAAAAAAACCTGACCAAAGATATCAATACAACCAAGACACTGCATCCAGATTATACAGACCAAAATGTCAAGAAGGAAGAGAAGGTTGAGCTGGATGCAGGATGTTGGACTAGATGACTTTCACCAGTCCATTCCAACCTATTTGATTTTGCGATTAAGAAGAGCTCAGAGATCCAGTTAAAAAGTTAAGGAACACTTCTCAGGTTTTTTTAACCCATATAAAAAAGACATTTCATTAGAGATAAGCTCAAGAACGCTGGTGTCGTGTAACTTCTTTACAAATAGAAGACCCTGACAATCCCTCTCTAGAATAGACTTAGTCTTCCCAGAATCAAGAGCACTGACCCTATGAAGATTTTATTTTCAGTATGCCTTAAAAGAACATCTAAAATTTAGCAAGACAAGCTATTACTCTTCCTCTAAGCACAGCTTTATCATCACGAAAGCAGGTAATTCCTCTGAACTTCATTAATTTTATTCACAAAGGAAAGAAAGGATCTGTCAAAAAGAAAAAGTTGACCAAAGAAATGCTTGTTCTTTCTACAAATTTTTCACAGATTCACTAGGTTGACTATGACTTGATAGGATGCACAGACTGGGACTTCAATAACAGCATCACTGGAGAAGACAGACAATATTTGCCTCTATAGCACAAGGCCTCAGGAAGCACTTAGAGAACAATTTCCAGAAGCAGTTCTCTATAAGCACCTTCTTCCACATGTGGCTGCTCACTACATTATTGAAGTGACACATGAAAACACAAAAATACATTTACATTACACAATATGAATAATCTGTTATTACAGAACTTCTGAGCTGGTATGATTGCTTACTTTCCTGTCCACCAGATCACTCAAACACTCATTAGTGAGTGCAGACTAACAAAACTGATCCCAGGAGGGTGTGTATACAGATGAGCCTGGTACAAGGCCAGCTAAAACGTAACTGGAATCCTGATTTTTGCCTAAAGCCTTTCATTAGTTCCCATCCCAAACAAAGCAGCATGACCTATACGTATAAATTTAATGAATTACTAACAAGGTCCCTTTGAGGTTTTGCAGCTTTTTAGTGTTTTAAGCCAGAATTTCAAGAAGTTCCAAAAATCTGATCTTATTAAGTATGAAACTGATCCCAAAGTTCTCCATTTGCTGCATATTTCTGACTTGGCAAGAGGAAGAAGATACTGTGGAAGAGCAAACATGACAGGGCTGCAGGCATACAAGAAAACATAGAATACACTTTTGGCGTTCAGTAAGAAAAACATCCCTTCTGAATGACTTAATTGTGGCAGAAGATAAGGTGCTTCCAACTGGTGTGGAGAAATGTGCTTCTCTGTTTATTGCCTTGTATACCAGCAATCCTTAAGGATTATTTTTTTTTCCTCATCCATAATAGGAACTAATATTGATCAACAAGATAATTCGGTGGTTAAAGATCTTTAAATTAATCAAATTATTACATCTCAATTACAATGCTTCATTTTTAGAGCTGTACTGATACTGACAAACGAGAAAGTATTTTTTTCTGGGGTGTCAGTACTGTTTCTAAGGTCTGATGCTCCTATCTTTAAGATGATCATCTCAACAGAACTAGCAATGTACAAATTTTGTGGTACTCTTCAGAATGCAATAGTACACCACTACTCATAGCTTCTGAACACAGGATACTTTCTTTTATTCTGTTTTTCTTGCCTAGTGCATATAGCGTTTTTTCTTAGAAAAACAAGGTACAACACAAGCCAATATAAATATTGTCCTAAGAACCGGTAGATGAAGAATACTGTTCGCAATAGCAAGTGAGAAGCTCTCTGAATATGTCCATAAAACCACCCTTTCAGAGATTCACTCCATATTCAACTTCTTAAGAGCCTAAAAAAAATCCACATTAAACTGTTTATTATGCTTTGCATTGTGACCGATTTTCTTTTGGTCTGAGCCTGGGAAGCTTTTCAGAATTGCTGTTTCCTATACAGAAAATGTATCTGTGCAGCAGCCTGTTAAATGTCAAAGTGGAATAATTACATATTATATCCCCATAGCAATTATTTTGTTAGTCTAATTATTAAGTAATTCTGTTACACTGTACACGCTTAAAAATTGTAAATATTTCAAGTGACTTTTTATTAATTGATTGCAGATATCCTTCTTTAAGATTGTACCTGTTTAAACAAACTGATAAGACCATTCATATGAACATTGAAAGTCACAAGCTACTACCTTAGATATAATGGGAGGTTTGTTTTAAATAAACATCTTGATGACGTCAGGATTGGAACAGCAGTATCCTCAAGAATGCTAAACGAGAAGGTTGTTTTCAGTGCAGAAAAAATGTGCAATGAATTCCTCATTTGCTTTTAAGTATTGATATAAAGTTGTGGTAATGCAGCACTCTTAAAAACGTTATGGTTGTGACCAGAGAAGTGGTTCAAAAATATGTATGACAGAGCTTAGCTTGGGTTTTTTTTGTTTTTCTTTTTTAGAATGCCTTCATGTAGCAAAAGTTCCCCTGCTAGCCTAATTTAATGCTTTTATTTTTCTAATTACGCTGAAACATCAGTTAAGAGCCTACCTGATGTTTTGGAGAATTTGCTGTGCTGGGATTGATATTCCGCAATGCCTAAGAGTAAAAATAAGATGGATAAAAATTACTTTAGCTGCATCGTTTGTCTATGCAGGCTGTCTTATAAACACCATCTTGTAGTATCAAGCCCCCAAGACAGGCCAGATGAGACAGGATAAGGGAGAAACTATGAATATCACAACACAGTGAAACAAAACTCACAGATTTACCACGGATGCGTATTTGACAGATAAGCTTAACAACCAGGGAGAACAACATGAAGGGAACTGGCTTCAACCTGGTCAAATGTTAGTCAGGTTCTCAATGACAACTGAGGCAAGAAGACAATTAGAATGCCTACCTAGAAGCATGGTAGCACAGGGTAAAATGTTGGTGGATTAATTGCAAAGCAGGAACAGCAGAAGCCCAGGTGCTTAAGCGGAGAGAAAGTCCTGATGCCACCTTTGCAATGTATTCTTACCTAGAGTACTACACAAAGTAATGGCTGTAAAGATGACCCATCCTACACCAAGAGATGCTGAAGATTCCTACAAAACAGGCCTTGACTACAAAGGGAATAATGGGAGTCAGATTCCAGGACAGAATACTGCAGGTGATGAAGAAAGAGAAAAGCCGTCTTTGAGGACCATGAAGGTATTATACTCTCCTGATACAAGGCCCATCACCCAAAGTGAAAAGGGAACAGGGTAAGATTTTAGAAAGTTTTCCTCAAAGAAAAGATTAGTGCTTTCTCTGGCAGTGTCAAAAAACCAAGGACTACCCTAAGTATCTAGCACAGATGGTAGTAAACACTCAGATGGAAAAGTCAAAGCAGAAGGCTCAGAGTCAAAAGGAAGTCAAGCCCGAATTCAAAATCCAGAGATTACAATGTCCAGTCCTACACTTTAACACTTGCTACAGCTCTATTCATATAGTAAAAAAATACTGAAATAGCTTGCAACCTAATTAGAAAGCTTGAAATTCTTCAGCATAAGAAAACCATAGGTTCAAAATACAGCACGAGCGATTCAGTTGTTCCATGCTCCACTCCACAGTTTAACAGAGAAGATTCTAGCAACAAGGAGTCTCCTCAACGTATCTTCTGTAAACTTTAAAAGTGTTTTGAAATGCTACAGACTGCAACAGGTTCTAAAAGTGAAAGACTTTCCCCCACTTAAAAGGGAGAACTAAAGCAGCTGTGGGAACCAACCTCTTGTCTTTTTGCATGACTCAGTACTCGATAAATATGAAATATATTCTTAAAAGGAATATCCAATCAGATCAACAGTCCATGATGTCACCCTAGAAGTAAAGAAGTCTGTTGAGAGTTTTGTTAGAGAGAGGAATGACGGAGGAAAGTAAAATCCTTCAGTCTGGTAAGTCTGATTGCTTTCACTACCAAGCTGTTATCAGTAACAGAATAAATTCAAACCTTTTTAGATCTCAAAGCTTTGTGTACATTCACTGGTCTTTAAGAGTCACTGAAATGACAACTTAGCCAAAACAAAACATAACATACAAAAGAAATAGTGGAAGTAGGTGTCTAACCTGTGGCCTCACCTGCCGAAGCAGTTCTTGATGCTTCAGTCTCAGCCTTTCCTTCTCCATCTGTAGCTGCTGAAGTCTCATCTGCTGTTGCTGATTGGAGCTGCTCCCACCCATCACACCACCCTGGGGACTCTGAGGAGCTAGAGGGGGTGGCTGTTTCACTGGAGCACTTTGGCTGATTCGCTGATTCATGGCTAAGGAACCAAAACAACAAACATTAAAAATAAAATTCAAACAAATACATGCAGGGAAAGTATTATCCTTAGAAGGCATATATTAAAAATTGTATAAAATTAAAAGCCATAACAGTACAAAATATGCAGTTACACTGACGTTCAGTGAGAAATGTATGCTCACATGTGTTATTCCTGTGAAATCGATGCAACAGTCTCATGTTTAGGAGTACATACTTGTTCTAAAAGCTTCTGAAAACAGTTAAATGTGTGAATTGGTGAAAAATTCAAAAGTGGTAGTAAAATATTTCACCTTTGATTAGAAGGATCTCTCTTTTTCCTAATAAACTATTCTCAATTTAGACACAAATAATATAAAATCCCTTTTCTTATTCACGTGAAATCTCAGAATCATTAAACTTGAGAACACATAGAATGACAAAACAAATCATCTCACTTGGTTAAAGGCCACCTTTCTTCCCAATGTGGTACAGGTCATGAAATAATCATTCACATCCTTGTCACGTCAAGTTTTGAGTGTTACAAACTCTATTCAGGGTACCTTGACAAGCAAACTTAAGAGCTGGTACAGAAATGGCAGATGAATTACACAGCCAAAAATATTGCCATCAACACAGGAAACATCTTGCTAGTTCTTCGTTTTCTTTTACCCCACAAAAGTATGTGACACATATTTTCTGGGGTGTAGAGAAGAAAAAGTGTCATCTTGTTGTATGCCTAATGCACAATCTGCACCTATCTTCCCTTCCCCCATAAAAACAAGACCTAAGACAATTTTATTTATTAAAATAATGCCTGACTGGGATGCATCTACTTGCTAGGTCTGATTCTTCCCCTGCCCAAGACCACTATGGTTGAAGTCAGGCTTTCAGTTTTGGTATTAGCTCTCCATCTTGTTGTCTGGAACAGCCTGATTCTGTTAACATTCACAATAAGCTGCAGAATGCATTTGCCAAAGCAGTGATAGGAGAGTGGTAGGGATTTTATTTTTTTCTGGGAATGAGGATTATGGTTTATGGGAACTAAGGGAAAAAAGGGAGTGAGCTTCTTCTAGGATGACAGGCTGATTTGGTGCAAAGAAAACCATCTGTTATATTAGTTTGAATTAATGTTTTCATCATATAGAGAGGCTTCCTGGAATACTAACGCTTCTAATAATCATAAGAAAGAGAATTATCAGCTTTTCCTCTGAAAAGCCCTTCAGTCTCCACTGTCTTCTCAGTGTTCAGCTTAAGGCACGGTACAGTAGTGTTCTCCTGTTCCAAGAAAGCCTAAATATATTTATCTCATAATAGCAGTAAAAATGGCTGTTGCTTCAGTCTTGCTCCCTTCTCCCCTTGCCACAGCTCATCTTTCCATTGAGAAGTAACACCATAGGAAGAAAAAAAGCTATATGCTCACTGGAGTGAGCATAGGAAAGAAAAAGAAAAAGTCATCAAAACCAGTTACATACTTAACTCTCCAGTCTACTCTTTCAACTTTTTTTTTTTCAATAAATTCCATAGGTCCAGCACAGAGTCTAATGGACAGGTGGGTCACATTTTCATGAGCAAAGTCAAAATAAAATGAAGTGTTAAATAGCTTGAAATAATTTGAAATGATCTTTTACATAGTTACTTGTGTGAGAGCTTCATACACATGACTGCAAATAAGATAAAACCGAACAGGTGAAGTAGGAAAAGAAACTGAATCCCAGTACCAAGTAGAAGCAACAAAGTGAATACAAAGGGCTGGAGGTTCAACTCCAACCCATAATTCCCATCCTGACTCAGCAGAGGAAAAAACAGCAGGAAGATTACGTTGCTGGAATAAAGCTTAACATCAAGCAGTTGGTCTTACGAGACATTCAGCACCACTTCATTGTCAAAACCTGAACATCAAGAGGAAAGTGACCAGGATGAGCCCATCAACCAGCTTTGTGACATGAGCTGTGCTCCCTAGATCAGCAAGAGGAAGGCAGGAGAACTTGTTCCTCCACCGAACAGACACAGAAGGTTCATAAGCCCCAAGACAGCAGAAACTGTTAGGCAAAAGTTTCAACAGCACCAACAGCTGTCCTGCAAGGATGTGAGCAATGAATTGTTAATTGCAAGGATGTGAGCAATGAATTGTTAATTACAAGCACCAGGATCTCCACTGGGCAATCTCTGCTGGATGACTGTCAGCAATTAAACTACCTACATTAACCAAATTAGAGTGAAGGTGAAGCTAGAGAGAGCACTGCAAAAGGAGAGCCAGCCCACCTACCAACTCTAGAAAAGTTAGACATGACACTGCTGGAGTGGGGAATGTATCTCCTCCTTTCTCTCTTTTTATCCAGAATCCCACCAAGTCTGGAACCAGGACCGTGCCTTTTGCTTTTTTATAATTTACCTTCTTCCACCTTAAAAGCAGACAATGAAGGGGTTAGTAAGGGACAGCAGAAAACAACAGCCTTCTCTTGCCGTTAGCTAATTCTGCAACTCAGGCAGAAGTCTGTGCTACCCTTCAGAAATTCCAGGAATCAAACCTGCTATCATACATGATGGAAGGTCAATCACAGTGGAAAGTCAAGAGGAACACAGGTTAGAAAATTCCTATCAACTGAAAGAAGCACATCTAAGTCAAAAGCAAACTACCTTCCTTGTAGAAGTCAAATATCCAAAGCTGAAGAATGTCAGTTTTCTTTTGGTTAAAAGGGTGGCCTTCGTGGTCTAGTCTCCGGTTACATACTCGTGGTTTCAGACTCCCTGCCCCATGCAGTTCACACCCAAGTCATGTCACAGCTAAAATATTGTCAAAAATTGAACAGCTTCTAACCTTAGTTAAACAATTAAGTGCAGTATCACTAACATCCCTTCAACATGTTATTGATTTGGTTTTCCTGCATGCATCATATGAGTATGGAATATATATTTGATGGATGAACCACTCCTTGGATAACAAACTGGCTGGATGGTCACACTCAAGGAACTGTGGTTGTGGTCAATGGCTCAGTGTCCAAGTGGACACCAGTGAGGAGTGGCATTCCTCAGGGGCTGGGACTGGGACTGGCACTGCTTAACATTTTGTCAGCAACATGGACATTGGGATCGAGTGTACCCTCAGCAACCTCATGAAGTACAACAAGGCCAAGTGCAAGGTTCTGCACACAAGTCGGGCAATCCCAAGCACATATACATGCTGGGTGGAGAATGGATTGGGAGCAGCCCTGAGGAGGAGGACTTGGGGGTGTTGGTGGATAAGAAGCTCAACATGGCCCAGCAATGTGAGCTTGCAGCCCAGAAAGCCAGCTGTACCCTGAGCTGCACCAAAAGCAGCGTGGCCAGCAGGCTGCAAGAGGTGATTCTCCCCCTCTGCTCTGCTCTCATAGAGACCCCACCTGGAGTACCGCATCCAGCTCTGGGGCCTGCAACACAAGAAGGATGTGAACCTGTTGCAACAAGTCCGGAGGAGGCCACAAAGACGATCAGAGGCTGAAGCACCTCTCTTGTGAAGCCAGGCTGAGAGAGCTGGGGTTGTTCAGCCTGGAGAAGAGAAGGCTCCGGGGAGACCTTACAGCAGCCTGCCAGCGCCTAAAGAGGGCCTACAGGAAAGATGAGGAGGGACATCCCTTTTTACAAGGACACAACTTTTTTACAAACTTTTTACAAGGACATGTAGTGACAGGACAAGGGGGGATAGCTTTAAGAGGAAAGAGGGTGGGTTTAGATGAGATATGAGAAATAAATTCTTTACTGTGAGGGCGGTGAGGCACTGGCACATGTTGCCCAGAGCAGCTGTGGCTGCCCCATCCCTGTCAGTGCTCAAGGCCAGGCTGGATGGGGCTGTGAGCAACCTGGTCTGGTGGGAGGTGTCCCTGCCCGTGGCAGGGGGGGTTGGAACCAGACGATCTTTAAGGTCCCTTCCAACCCAAACCATTCTATGATTCTAAGTATCACTTCCCTAGGTCTCCATTCTACTAACATGTAGCTTTGGAAATAATTTCCTTCTCATGCCAAATTCTTTGCTTTATGTATAGGCATCTTTCTGACAGCTGCTTGCATTATTCCTATTCTCTGATCACAGTTGCTGCTCTTCCCATCTACTGACTTTGCAATTAAAACTGTAAGAAACAAAGCACGTTTGTTGGATGTTTTCCATTTTATTCCCTCATATTAGATCCCTAAAATGCCTTTTAATGCCCATTTTGAAAGTAATGTTTCTAACTAAAATTGTATGTAAAGCAGGAATATCCTAAAATATTTAGAATTCAGCGTATACTTAATTTTCATCAATAAATACTGGGGGGAAATTTAATTATATGATTTAGTAATTCTTCAGAAACCAGGCCTAAAAATCTAGTTTCTGAATTCTTATTCAAGTATCCATTAAAAGGATTTTTCTGAGCATTTTATTATTTCAAGAATGCAAGTGTAAAAGACTTCAAATGGACAGGATTTTAAAGTGTTCTGAGAACAGACCATGGAAATGCTTTTCACATAAGCAAACTATTTTTAACTGTGAAATGAACTACAATTTTGGACATTAAAATAAGACACTACTAAGAGAATTTTACTGTCTTAAAAACATACCCAAGTGAAGAACACTGGAAAAAACCCAACAGTAATAACACTGAATGATTTTCAGCCATCTTGGCTAATTACACAAATGTGCTATCTTCAAGGGAAATGGAAAGAACTTAATTTTCTTTAATTTCCAACACAATATTTAATGAAAAGAGGGAAACACATCTTGCTTCAAGTGACAGGAAAAAACAAAGGGTTTTAAAGTTTTTTTGTTGTTTGTTTGGGGGTTTTGTTTGTTTTGGTTTTGGGTTGTTTTGTGGTTTGTGTTTTTTGTTGTTTTTTTCTTTTTTCTTTTTATTCTCAATTCTCCATTACTTAATGAAGACATGACTGCTGAAATCTGCACTCTAAATGCTTATCAATGTGACCTCAGATAAGCACTATTTATTTTTTTCTGAACCTCATGGGTTTGTGATGATCCTGACAGCACAGTTCTATTTAAGTACATTCAAAGGCAAAGAGATTAATTTTTCTGTCTGAATTCGGACTTATCGTTTTTCTAATGCACCCTGTTCCTTACCTTCCATGGCTATGGAAAGCTTTTAAATAAGGGGCTCTGCACCCACACAGCGGAGCCTGCGAAGACCTCACAGGCAGAAAAGGAACAAACGAGTCTTTGTTTCTAGAAGAGGGGGATTTGAGGGAAGAGGAGGAGGGGCAGACAAGTTAAAAAACACACACAATTTAAGACAATAAAAAAAGATGTTGCCATCCTATAATATGGCTTAACTTCACAATCTGGAGAATAAAGTCAACTGTAATAGCTGCAATATACTTTTCAGAACAGAGAATTAGTGGTCTTCAAATGTTACACATTAAATGTTCCACTGTCTAAACTCAGCAGCAAAACGCCTGTTCTGTACTGTAGCAGATAATACTCGCCAGTTACTGAAAAAAGTTTAGACTGATGTAAAAAAACAACACCCCCAAAACCAAAACAAAAACAAACCAAGAGAGAGAAACAATTACCAGTCATCGGTGCTAAAGGCCAGCAGATTGTTAACAACTCAAACATAAAAGGCTAATTCTCTCCCAAGATCCTATGCCAATTTAAATCACCCCAGGGCACTGACAGTTTGCAGTAACACAGTACCTTTCCCCTATTCAGAATTACATGCAAAGATTGCTGTAGAGCACCCTTAATGATTAACAGACACAGCTGAATGTTTGATGGTTTTTCTTTTGTATTTATCATTTCACTCTTCAAAACTAAAACGAATTTTAATCTGCGAATTTGAAGATGTTATTTATCTGAACAAACAACAACAAAGCAGCTCAGGATCTGAGCATACTATAACCTACTGTTCTTAATAAAAATAATCAATGTTTTCAGTGCGGGAACTGAAAAATTTCCTTTGCAAAGTTGACCATTTTTGTGCATCATTTTTGGCTATGGCCAGGTTTTAAAATGGTGCTAGTTTGCAGCATGCAACAAAGGCAAAAATCCTCTTTGATTAAATTGAAAAGAGCTGTGAAGAAAGAAAAAAGTTCCAGCAGCATTTGAAAGAATGAGTCTTGGAAGTAATAAAAACTTGTTCCAAGTGGCTTTTCTAGAGAGACTTAGTACAGCAGTATGTTGTTTAATCAGGATACAAATCATGTTTCTGGATTGCGTACTTTATAATGCATTGCTATATTACTTTAAGGAAACCCCCATTGCAGTTTCGTAATCCTGCTGTTATAAAGCGACTTAAAAATCATCACAATAAAATATTCCATTGTTTCCAGTCTCCAATTAATCTGAGAATCCTGAAGCTTATTATGGGGGGGGGAACCTGAAACAGACTGCTCTTCGAACTCATTTTGCTGTCGTAAGTGTACAAACAAACCTTAATGTATTAGGTAAAAAGAAATATTCACACACACCTGAACTGGACTCTTGGTTAAAACAAGATATATCCAATGAAAATACTATCTATTACAGAAGCACATCCAAACTACAGATTGATTACTCTGCATTTATCAATTACTTGTATTCAAATGAAAATAATATTTTCCTTTTTGTTCATCTATCACTATGGCAACCTGCTGATTAGACCATATAAAATCATTTAAACAGTTCTTTGTTTCCTTTGATAAAGCTGCCATTGTTTTAAAAAGTCATTCTGCATCCTAAAATGCAGAGGTGCAACAGCTAGATTGACTGATCACCACTGGATTGACTGATCACCACTAAGACTTGATTGCATCCACAGACAGACTCTTAACACACTGGAAACTACATTGGAATAAAATGCTGTTGCAGTTCTTCATGGATCTAACTTTTCCCCCCCCCCCATAAAAAAAAGCACTTTCACTCAATGTATGCCAGTTTTAGAAGAACTGAAATATTCTGGGCAGCCAGAAAAGCAAATACAAATGAGATTCAGCAGTAATGCAAATAGCTGTAAGAAACTTCTGCTCAGTGCATGCATATGAAACAATACATTTTCCATTCTTTAAAAATAAATCAATTTTAATTTTGGAAGTCTAAACCATTTTTAAAATATCTGACTTTATTTTTAAATTTTCGTACAGAATGGAACTGACAGCAGATTATGAGAAGAAACCTCAATAAATGTTGACTGAGTTTAAACTGTATGTGTTAAACGCTGAAGACTACAGAAAGTGCAGGACTGTGAGCTCATTAAGGCCCCATGTCTGTTCACTGAATATCTGGCAAAAAATATTTAATCAATGTTAGTCCCCATTTTAGACCAAAGTTAACCAGCTGAGAGTCTATGTAAGGGTATTAGTTGCAAACAGTTTCACTGCTTGATCACCACACAACACTTCCTGGGTTAATTAGGCCAAAACATGAAAACTTTTTTTTTTTTTTTTAAATGCAGATTTCTTTTGGTTTATTTGAGGGCAACAAACCCTGTATATACACATGTGCACATCTGCATCTTTTTTTCAATCTCTGTCATAAGCCCATTAGAAATGATTAAACGGAAGTTACAAAATCCAGTAAAAACTACTGTAATTAAAAAGTCAACAGTATCCTGTCAAGAAAGAGCAAAATTGTTTTCTGTATAGAAGAAACAGAAATCATGTTTCAACATGATTGAATTCAAGGAGGAAAAAAGCTGACGCTTCTTTGAATTTTTGATTATATATGATTAGATATAGGGTATATAATTAGTGTGTGTGTATATATATATATATTTAGATTACAGATAACGAATGATGCACTCAAAATGATCCACCTTCAAATTTTAACATAGTATGCTCAGTAACAGATGTGCAAACTGTGGTGTTAGAAGGGTATGGTGAAAAGAATGTCCCTATTAGGAGTACAGTTTTCTTTCACTGCCACAGCTGTTCTAGCACAAGAGTGGAAGTACGCATTATTTCTACTGGCATAAAGACACCATTACCCAAAAATCACCTTTCTCAAACAGGATTAAATTATTCTAAAAAGAAAACAAACCCCAAAACAGGTATCAACTTACATAAACATACTGCCCTAACATATCTTGAATGAAAGCAGGGGTTTTTTTCCCTCTTTTTATTAGTATATGTATATTCTACATAAAGTAGATAACTGCATTCTTACGCAATACTTGTGGAAAGATTTACCACTTTCTTCAGTGAACTCTGTTCAGTAAAGAGGTGTAACTACTTACTGCTTTAGAGCAAAACAAGATTTTACTTTCTGATGCAGCGATGAACTAATAAGCATTTATTGTCACTACCACAAGGGCAGCATGCTTACCAGTGAAATTTCATATGTCTGTCAATATTCGCAACAAGTTCACTTTGACTCAAGTCATTGGTTCACTGAAAACTGGTGCTGTTCCATCTGTACACATTCTCTGACACACATACCAAAATACAGAGGCCTCTTCCCCATTCTAAACGATCTCCTGAAATTGTTCTGGAAAACAGAGACAGGGAAGTGAAATATCTAATACCACTAGACCTTTCAGATGAGTCCAATCCACTTTGTTTTGGAGAGCATGTAAAGAGGGTATGACATTGCATTTGCAGATCAAAACAGACTGTGGCTCATGCTCTGCTTTTGTGCAAAAATGGAAGGCAGATCTGAAACACCATTGTGACCAGACATAAGGTCTGGGCTTTTTTTCGACCAGACAAAGGCCAAAAGCAAGTTTTCCAGTCTAGAGTTCTAGTTCTATCTTGTGCACAGATCTGCCTCTGGCAGAGCTCCTACAAACTAACTTGAAAAAACACATATTAAACAAAGTGCTAGACAGGTAAGGGACAGGAAAGCAACACTATAGAAAACTTCCTTTTAATTTCCAGTACTTAAAGGTCAGCCAATGCACTGAAGCTTAAGCTTTTAAGTAGCTTTTAAGTGTAATTCAAGTTTGTTGTGTGGTTGGTTTTTGTTTTCATTTGTTTGTTTGTTTGTTTTTTTAAATGGAAATGATAAATATATATTTCAATGAAATCTACAGGTGCATTTTACTTCAGTATTTCTGAACAAGCCTTTTTCATTGTTTCAAAGGTATCGTGTTCTTACATTACAAAAAAAGAGAGCAGAAAACCCTGATGTGCATTCTCCACATTTCTATAGTTACCATCACCTTTATTCCTTTTCCTACTTCTGCAGTTCAAGCAGCTACTATACACAGAGCCCCTATGACACTTTCTGTAACGATATTAAACTGTCTTTCCTTGTCTGTCCCACCTCCCCAATTCATACAGAACTTCGAAAAAACATTACCATAATCTCTAAGTGAGAGTGATAAAAATAAATTAGTGGCAATGATTTCAACCTGAGGTCACATCTTTTGCTTCATACTCCCCCACGGCAGCTCCAACATTTGAAAGAACAGAAGGAAAAAGACTGGCCATGGCTAACACTGGTATGATCACTAGTCACAAACCTATAAAACTTCAGTCTGGAATACAGTAATACAAAAACTGAAACAGTAACTTGTTTTACTCCAATTCCTGCAGATAAAATTGTCTGACTACTCTAATGGAGTACTACTTTTGAACAGAAGACTTAACATTAACCCAACAGACACACACAAATCAACTGCCAGTTTCTAGTATTTTCCCAGTTGAAGTTCACCATCCCATCTTCGAATTTAACAAATTAAGTATCCTCAAAAAGCCAATTATTTTAAGTTGCATTTCAAAACCAAGTCCTATCATCTGCAAACTTAAATAACAGTTAAATTCCCTTAAATGGTATTTGATACAAAAGCCAATTCTCGGAAACTTACAGCAATAAAGTTGAATGAATCCAAAATTCAACTGGTTCTAGGAAATTTAGTTTTATAGAAAAAGCAGATGTTGTTTTACTTTACCAGCTCCAGCCACTCAGAAAGCATAGCTGACCTGTTTCCTACCCAGATGTTCTTTGACTGTCAAGAAAACATTAACTTATCTGGAAGGCTTAAGAAAAACAGCAAGATCTGTGAAGAATGACCAATGGACAACAGCAGAAGCTAGTAAAAGGCAATACAGTCCAAAACACAAGCTCAACCTGACAGTCCAATTACCCTAAAGAAATAACCTTCTAAATGAAAAAACGATTTGAAAATTTGAAGCCCCTTACTACAAGGCCTGCAAAGGCACTGAGAAGGCACAACAGCATGTTTGTAACAGACGCTCCACTAGTCAAGAATCCTGCTGACACAGGCTTAAGGACCCCCTGGCCCCCCCATCCCCATTCCCTTGATCTCGTGTCATCTTTTGTGATTGCCTGGCATGAGAAGACCCTCCTTTCATACTCAGTTCTTTCCTAGATTTTAAAGTTTGTGAATTGTCCCAACACAAAACTGTTCTAAAGTCAAATTCATAGACTTGGAGGATCAACATCTGAGCCACAAGACCTCAGTGCCGTTTAAGTGGTGTAGCTGAAGACCTCAAACCCACTTCAAAGATGTTAGATCTGAGTCTTGAAAGAAAGTTCTTATCTTCAACTAGGAGCACTCAGATTTTAGACTCAGCCTACCCCACAGCCAGGTATTCTGACTGGGACTCTTATCTGATGCATTAGTCTTAAAAGTCTGCTCCAAGAAAGAATCCGTGTAACTGCATCCTTTTATTTTCTGTTTGAAAGCATGAATGCAATACCCAAATTCCCCTTACCAAGTAAGTCAGTAGGTGTGTCTGCCTAAAACAATTTTCAAACTGATCCTCCTTTCTCTCTCTTTTCTGGCTGCACTAATGGAAAATTCCCAGTACCACTTAAAAAAAAAGAAAAAAAAGAAAAAAAAAAAAAGAAAAAAAAAAAAGAAAAGGTATATGCACACCTACTAGAGAAAATACAGATGAATGTGAAGCTTCCATCTGATGAGGTGATGAGGAACATACAGAAACATAAGGGCTGTCTAGTTGGAAGTTGGGAATTCAAAAGCAATAAGGGCAAAGAGTTTTAAACCTTCTGTTTCTGAATACCGGAACAGAAGAGTATGTTTGCACATACCATTCAATAGCTTTACTGTTTTCAGTGGTTCTTCAGATTGGTGAAAGCGGCACTATCAAGGAAGAAATTAATTTCTTCTTCATTTTCAATCAACATTAGTATCACAGTAATAATCCAAAGCTTCAACATGACAAAGATGAATTCATCTAGGATTGCTTCTGAAAGTGTTAGTAGTCAAAAAACAGTGAAATCCAAGCCCTTATATTAAAAAAAACAGTGACAGAAAAGAGTATGATGACCCTCAGGGGGTAAAAAAACCCAACAGGATTTTCAACCTATATTAAGCACAGAGAGGTAAACTTCTGAGTCATTCACATGCTATTTAGGGTCACAGCACAGATTTGTTGAGGATCTCCACATGATAAATAAATGCAAGGCTCAGTAAGTTAGCTCTGTCAAACAGATCTTTTTCTTCTTTACTGGAGTGACTGAAGGAGGTCACAAGTGAAAAAGCAACAGGAATAAGATTTTGTATTTTCTTGGCTCAAATGATAAAAACATAAACCACAATACAATGTGTACAACTTCAGATTTCAAGGAAAACTCCTTCAAGCTCAACAGCAGCTAGCAGCTTGTCTCTATTTGCCGTCACTCTAGATCAGAAGAGCCCACATGCTTTTTTTTTTTTTTTTTACTTTTTTCCATTTTTTTTTTTTTTTTTTTTTTCTTTCCTGCCCCTTTCAGTTACACTTGAGCTCTTTGACTGAAAAGGTCTGGAACAGATTAAAAGTCCGACCACAAAATAAAGAGCCTTGGCATGTACTCAAGCCTGTCTGGGATACACATACACAGTGGGCCCAAAAAGGGAAGCTATGCAGCAAGAAACCCTTATGCAGTCTTTTGGACATTTCTAACTTGTTTCAGTTTAACTGCACAGCATCAACATTCGATGGAGTTTCAGTATGTACAAGACAAGTTGCTTTTGCCCTTACAGTTAGACCATACTATTTACAGGAGTGCAAAATAGTTCTGAGAAACAAGATTCATCTCATTCAAAACCTCTGTCAATTAAAGCCTTTTCCACACTCCTTTTTAATTCCAGCTCATCATTGGAAACTATAAAGTAATACAAAGAAAAGAAAAATACACACCCTGCAAGATTACTTAAGTAAATATAATTGACTTGCCTCTTTTAACTGCAAAAGGCAACACTGATTTTCAAAATGACTGCTTCCTTTTCAGCCTTATTCACATATTAAGTAATTATGAAGTTGCAAATTACCCACACACTGCTCTTACAACAGGCAAACAGGTCTGCAACTCTGGCTGGTGTTAAAGCCAGCATGGACATTTGCCAAAGCTGACAACCTTCAATACACGCCCCACCTTTAGGCTCAAGTTGCACAGTGGTTCAACCTGTCTACAAACTGGTGAGCAGTTCATAAACAAAGTGTGACAATCTGGTGTTCTCCATAAGAGCAAACGGATGTTTAAAGTAAGCACTCAAGCCCACACAACAAAAAAGCTAAAATTTCTAACAGCCATTTCGGAAAAACAAAACAGAACAGCGAGGAGTTTTGCAGCTCTGTGTTTATATGGCATTCATGGAGTTAATGCCTCTCCCAAAAGGGGCCCACAGTTGTTGTTAGGTCAACCCCTGTAAAGCTTCAAAGGCTTTGTATCCCCTCAGCCTGACCTACTCAGTGATCTGCACACTGTTTTCATTTAGTTGCACCGAGTCCAAAACTAAAGCCTGAAAACCACAATGATCTCTTCTTTTTTTTTTTTACCCCTACTGTTTTTTCCATGGCTCTGGAAAAATAACCAAAATCCAAAGGAGTTGAAAATAGTAAGTTATCGGGAAAACAAATCAAGGGCAAATGAATACAGCTAATAACACTCACACACACAAGTCATGGCTTTATACAAAAATTAAAGTTGTAGTACCACCTTAAATGCATCAGAACAATCACTTGGACAATCTGAGAATCTAGTTCAGAGTCTGTTAGTATTACATGCTATTGCTATTCATAGTCATCAGTGCCAATATTTTATCAAAATGTTTGCAGCTCTGCTCTTCATATAGATCAAAAACATTACAAAAAATGAGGTATCAATTCTATTTTGTTGAATTTTTACATCTAGACCTTGTGATCCCTAATTTAAGTTACTATTACTAGTTCCAATATTACAGTCTTTACCCCACAAAAAGATGATTAAAATAGAAACAGCAAAACTAGTAATTTCTCTCCATATTGTTTAAAACAGAAAGTTTTGTCATGATCATCACTGTGACAAGCTGGAATTATAAGCTGGTATATGTTTCAAGTGTATTTGAACAGCATAAATTATTATTTGACAATGCCCTCTTTAAGATAGCGCAAAGGAAAGCAAATATTTGTTTAGGAGTTAAAAGATTTTTCTGCGGTAAAGTTTTGCAATTTTAAAGGGAAGAGTGAGCTTGGCTGAAACTGTCTCTAGGTAAGTAATTTCTGAATGCCACCAATTTTGGGAACTGTATGGATCATATGGCAAAACACCAATCCCTAGAATTAGATACTTTGGTGACATAGACTCCTAAAGGGTATATGTTATCCTTTAAATCTTTTTTTTTTTTTTTAATAATGATTTAAATAAGATCTGTATAATTAAAATATATTTTAATCGTACTATAAAAAGTTTTCAAAATATGCCTGCAAAATTAAAGCTGAGTGAACTGAAGCAGATCAAAAATTCTGAAGTGAGATGAACTTTTACCAAAGCGTGGGTCAAGCCTTGGGTCTAGCCAAGATGTGGTCTTGTTCTTATGGTTTATGTAGTAAATTTCTCCATCCTGGGTCATAGCTTGTTCCCATCCATCGGGGAGTGGGCCTGCAATATAGAAGGAAGGAGTTGATGGCGGGCTCTTGTTTGCTCCAGCTGAAATTGATCTAAAAAAAATTCCAACATTTTACATATATAACAGTACATGAAACAGAAGAGTTTCAAGCTCGTCTAACATTTCTGGGATAAGGGCAAAGAAGTGGTGGGTGGAAAATCAAAGAACAGAAAACACTTCTATCATTTTGATTTAGGATTTGGAGTTTAATTTTATAACTCATTTGCATCCTTTCATATGCTTTTGACACTCCCTTTTGCTATAGCATTACAGTACAAAACCAGCAATAAGTCAAGCCTGCCAGAATGAAACCAGCATAAGCACCAGGAAAAAGAACAAGCATAGAGATATTCTACCTCTCATGGGAAAGCTCATTTACTGATTAAGGCCCAGCAGCAGCAACAAGGTAACACTGATGAGAACCTGAATTATTCCTCTACCTTTAACAAACAATTAAAAAAAAAAAAGTGTCAAAACCGATTTTCTGTTTACCTCACACCATAACTTTCTGTGAAAGCATTAAAGGCTTAAGCAAGCAAAAACACAAACCTGAAGCACAGGAGGCAAACAAGCAATGAAAAAGCAGAGCTAAGAAAACACCAGGAGCAGACACAGAGACACAGTGCTATGCACAGCAGTGCTACACCTCTACAAGCAGGAAGGCACAGGCAGGGAAACCTGCATTGAGGAAACACTAAAAGGGAGGCAGGTGATGGTGTTCTGGAGCCCATAGCTAATGTCTGAACAGTCTTGAGGTGTGTTACCCTTATGCTCCAAACAGCAGCTTTCAAGAAACCACCTTTCATCATTATACAGTTCAGAAATCACTCATTCCCATCTCCATATGATCATGTACATTCATCTGTATTCTGCTTAGACTGAAAACTACTCTTAAAGTTATACTCATCTCATCTTATTTGGCATTTATAAACGTATGGTTTCGAATACTTATACCCCCATAGATACAGACTTTTACAAATATCTAAATTAGATACAGGAATACCCTGCTTGTATTTCTTTAGATTTAAGTACAATCCTAAGGTGATACATCAGAAGATCCATTACAAATGTGAAGAACGTAAAAGAAATTAGAACAGGACCTGCTGCAGGAAGCCATCCTATCTCAACCTTTTTTTCCACTCTTCTTCAGTGTAATACAGTAATACACTAGCAAAAGCGACCTGGCTGTTGGACTAACAGACTATCCTGTATAATGTAAATTACATTAGGTATGCACATACATCACAATTTCACACATGAGATTCAGATACACACACAAAAATATGTTGTGTGTGTATCTGATAAATGCCTAAGTGCCTGAACTACATTAGCTCTTTGCTTGTCATTTCGTCCTAAAGTCACGCTCCTGTTGAAGAATTCATCGTCTAACGCTGGGTGGTGGGGTGGGGTGATAAATTTGTTTATTTAATCTCAAAAGATGTAAAACCATCAGTTGATTGCATTCCAGTAATATCCCAAGGCATGACCTAGACAAGAATTTCTTACTCTGGTCTTGCAAATCCACTGCAAACTACATTTCTAATTTAAACTCTTTCACTTTGGCTCTGGAAACTATGCCTTTCTCTAGGAACCTCACCACTCCACCATTAGAGATACAGCTTTTTGAGCGAGGAAAAACAGTATCTAACCATTGGGCATTTTCTTCCCACCCTAACACTCACAAGCTTTAAATGTTGCACACAAGTCACAAGAGTACTTCAGCTTTTACCAGAGGCTTATGAATAGAGCAGGCAAGAGTGACAACACTGCAAAATGTTCATAAATCCTAATACATTCACAGTACAACAGCACTTCAATGCGGAATTGAAAGATCAACTGCAAAGAACCCTCTACTTTGTTAACCATACCCAAAGACCAGCCAGCTAATCAGTGAGATGCCATTTTATAAAACTGGGGCACAGGGACACAGTGACAAGCCCCACATCATCCCAGTGCAGAAGCCAGTGAAGAACCAACAATGTTCCCTGACCGCTAAGCCAACACACTGGTCGTGTGGGCAGATCTTCTTGCTACCATTCCCCTCAGAGTCCTTCTAAGCCACATATCCCTTGGAGATGAAACTCAGCAAGAAATTCTCTTTTGAACTGCAAAGCCAAAAAATGCAGCTGGCTCTAGGAAAAACAAAACTAGCCTTGGGGTGGCAGTCCTGCTGAACACTGAGTAAAGTATATACTGGTCCAGCATGTCCCTTTATAGTAAATGAGAACAAAATGCCTTTGAAGCAGGATGTCAGGAGCTGATCAGTCCACCTACTTGGTGGAACAATACTGCTTATGAGATTCAGTGATCTAATGAGTACTAGCTTACCAGAAGATTCTCTTTCTAAATAAAATGCACAGCTGTGGACAAGATAGGAAAGATCTGTCTGCTCACCTGGTTGTCACAGTAGGAAGTCTTCCTTGCTAAGTGCCATCAACAGCTGCAGAAACAGAACTTTTTTCTCTAAAAACTTTTGGCATTAATCATGATGTTGCTTTCTTCTTTGGCCAGTAAACTGCTCTCCTGTTTCTGCTGTCATCTCTACATGTTGAAATGTGCAAAAACTGATTAGTACTGCTTTCTGTAATTCCTATTCTGTTTTGTGAGCAGTTGTGAAACCAGAAGACTGTCAAGTCTGATTTTGTAACTGGCTGCTGACAAACTTTGTGTTAGAGGCAAGTAACAGAGGAAAAATGGAAAACCATGGTGAAGAATATCAGATGCATTCAACTCAGAGCATCTAGAAAAATTCCTGTGCAATTACATGTCCCTTTTCCTTCAAAAGGCGGCTGAATAGGGACAGAACTTCCAGTACTAGTTTATAAGTGATTTAACTTATCTAAGTTCTATATTACTGCTCTTCAGACCTTCTCATTAAAATTTCCAGTTACTGCAGCCCATGTTGTACAAAACCAGTCATGCTGGGTCTAACCGAAAGTCCATTTAGCCCAAGCACCTAGCCTGGGGTGATGGACGGATCTTACTGCTGCAAGTAGTCTGTTTAGTGACTGTCACATTCTATAAACTTCAAAATAAAGCACTGAATACACACAGAGACCCCAAAAGTATAGTGGTTATGAATAGTCACTTGGCCTCCAAGTACCTCAGGTGATTTCTAGAGCCAGATTCTGTCTACTCTAGGTGGCAAAGGATCTCTCTTTCACGTACTTTTCCAGTCTTCTCTTGAACTTCTGTAGACGTTTAGCACCAACAATATAATGTCCCTGTGGCATGGTCTCCTACTAGTCCTGTTTGGTGCCTCCTAGGTCAACTGAACACAATCACAACCATAAGCTTACAATTCTATGAAATTATGTGCAGAGGGAGAGACAACCCTTCTAGGGAACTCACCATTTACTGTGGTACTTTTAGAGACAAGGTTATCCAAAAATTAGATTTGAATTTCCAAATGTAAGCCATCCTTATAGAACTACTGATAAGGCATACCTCTGTAACTAAATATTTATGTAATAGTGTAACTTAACATAAATACATGTAATTTTAAAATTCTTTGTGCATGTCTCTGGTTTTTTGGTGCATGTCTTCATTTTTGGTGAGTTTTTACTTTATCATACATCATGAAACGCAGATCTTGAACGCAAAGCAGAGCTTGCTGCTGGCAGACAGAAAGCAACAGGAAGAGTAACAAAAGCAAAAATGTAGTAGAGATCCAAGCTATGCTCGGATGCAAAGTAAATCTTGCAAGTCCCTACATTTGCTGATATTTAGTTGTAAAATAAATGTAAATAAAACTGTATTTTAACAAAAGGTTCATGCATATTAGAGAGCACCTGTATCTAGGTATTATAAGAATATGCATGGACAACCTAGGAACTGCAACACCTATGTTCAATAGCAGGAATCATCTTCACCTAATACAAACACTGATCTCCAAGAACCTTCCTGATCATTCTAATAGTTGAAATTTTTTGCTTTAATTGCTGTCACTGTGATTCCAAAGTTTTTTAAAATTATGTCAAAGTCTACAAAATTTACCTAAAGTCCACCTTTATTCTGTCAAATCAGTAAAACTTACAAAAAAGCACTATTACAAAAGGGGCACTCTTTGCAGATGAAGAAAGAAATTAACATTACTGTCATGCAGACACTTAGGAACTCAAGTTTCATAACAGATCATATGTAGTGTTGACTGTACACAAAGCAGAATTTGTAGTAGGACTGGTTGCATAGAAGAGAAATCTGCAACTGAAGTCAGCCAGAATCTAAGAGAAGAGCCAGAACTTGTTTTAGTCATTGGCGTATTCTTCCCTACCCTCTCATCACCCGGGGGTGGGTGGGAAAAAAACCTCAAGAGTTACGAATCAGTGTCCATTTTCCTACCAGCCTTCAAGATGGCACTACAGCCCTACCCTAAGCGGCAACGGAATTACACTGGCTCTGCAAACTTTAACTGGGAAGCCCAATTCAAAACTGCAATGTAAGAGTGAAAACAAAAAGACAAAGAGAGGTAATCTGCCCCAAAGGTAATTATCTAATGTCTATGTGCAAGGAGAAGAGGCTAAAGTAAGCAGTGCTGTCAAGCATGATTCAGGCAGTAAAAGTATCTGAAGAATGGAAGTTTATAAGTACAAGTATTATCCCATCTTTGCTACATCAACTGTAATTGTACAGGAAACAGGCACTGTTTACTTTCAAATTTATAACTTTACCTCAGTAAGAAATTTATAGGAGGGGCTCCTCAGAAGAACAACATACCAATATTACTTTTTTTTTTAAATCAAGACAGAAGAACATGCTTTCTCCTGTGATAACTTTCTGGGGAAAATGGTTAGTAACACATACACACACAAATCTGAACAGTCAAGACTAATTTTTATATACATGTTGCCTATTTCTAAGTAACAGGCTCATTTTCTTCCATTATTGATGTGAAGGTGCAATCCTATTTCACAGGAGATTAACCAACAAATACCATCTAAAAAAGCACTATGTTTCTCTGCATACATATGGCCAAAACCATTTTAATGTAATGAGCTATGTTCAGCAAGACTAAGACAGAAAATATCAAAGAACCAAAACAAGCAGGAAAAAAATTCCTCACTTTCCACATACTGATGCCCCCCACTAACTAACACTCACAAAATAGTTCATTCAGAAAATCATGCCAGGAACATATGAAGTTGGTTCAGATGCCCATTAATTTCCTTAAAGAAACATAATTTACAGCAAGATACCTGGATTCTTATCCAGACTTAGCTGCCTCAAGAAGTGGGATTTCCTAAGAAAAACAACATAAAAATCTTAACCTCATGCTAAACTACATCTTCCCTGTTTTTATTTTAAACATCTTTTGACTTGCCTTCACCCTTACCACACGTTCTAGTTTTGCTTTCTTCTCATTTTCCCTGAGCTCCACTTACCCTATTTATCCAGAAAAGACAACACGTTTATGTTCAATATGCAGAGCAGCTTTCTGAGTTCTGTTCTGTCTCTCCTTCTTCTGTTTGTTTTCCTGTTGTTAATTCTAGCTAATTGCTAGAATTCTAATTCTGGCTAAATAGCTAACGCTTCTAATGGCTTTCAAGACAGCTCCTAACAATCTTCTCTCTAATATTTTATTACAGTGACTTTACTCACAAGCTCCTGTAGCAGTCTGTAATTAAATATACTAGAACCTGGACAGTAACTTCTGATTAAGAATACAATTAATAAGCGCTACACACAGATGAATCATACAGAAAGGAAAGCATTCTCCCTTGTGGCATTGTGGACATTTTTTTGCAATGCAGTGACCTCCAGCTGCCACAATACTTACACTTGGTTTTCCCAGTATCTTTCATGAAAGGCTCTCAAAGCACTAGGGCATGTTTCACTGCCAGCAATATTTCATAACAGGAAACTTCTGTCTTAACGGTCTCAACTTTATTTCCCAGTTCTTGAAGATGAACATCCAAATTAGAACATTAAGTAGTCTTATATTTATGACGTTAGCACTTGGATTTAAGTTCCACTGTGCTGAAGTGGTACATAGTTACTTGATTTTTCCACTTCTCTCAGAGATTCTTTACAAGGCCACCAAGGAAGCACAAGTTACCATGAACTTGTTAGTAATAAGTAACAGAACCAGATACGAGTAATATTAGTATTACAGATATTAGTAAATACAAATACACAGTCATAATTTAAAGTTAGTACATAAAGATTTTCCAAATCTTATATCAGAAACTGAATCATATCCAATAAATGCAGGTTCAGTATTATTTAATTCAAAACAGACTTCTGTTAAATGAAAGTAGGTGCATCCAAAAAGCCAGTTCCAAGGCATACTACCTCAACTGATTTAGGCTTAAAAAAAAGCAATGCCATGTAAACACATAACTCATCATACACAGCAGTTCTGATTTCTTCATGCACTTTATCAAAATCAGAGCACTGGAGAAAAAAAAAAGCTTTGCAAGATTTTCAGCTCACATTCAATATGGTATCACCTGTGAAATTAAAAATAAATGTTCAATGAACTTGTATTCAAAAAGTGCTTTCTCAAGTCACAAGACAACCCACTTAAATGTCTTAACTCTTCTTTATTGCATGAGCAACAGTATATTCAGGATCACTTGCTCACGCACACCAGTCAATTACATGTAAATTCTTAATTTTCTTCTAAAAATAATCCTTGTGTACTGATTGCTAGATTCTCTTCTAGATTTTTACCCCTTTATAACTACCCAGTTTTGGTGGGGGTTTTTTGCTAAGGACCCTTGATTTCTTTCTAAGTACATAAAGTGAATCCTACTTCACTATCAATATTTTTTCCTGTTAATTCTTGGCACAACGGAAGGTTTGAGGCGTTATCTTAAAACACAGACTTTATGTCAATATTCAAACAGCAAGTATCTAGTTTTAGCACAAGTGAGATAAGCCAAAAGGCAAGACAGACCAAGGGAATTACTTCCTTTCTCCTGTTCTCTGTTCTTCAGAACTGTCCCTGCAAAAACATGTCTTCTCTATTGCTGCAGGTTTCTTGGGATATATTTACACAACAAAATAATCACAGATATTGTATTTTCACATCGAAGCCTGAAACCTTAATTGCTCTGAATTGTGACTTCCTGAACTTGAACAGGACTCTCATTTGTTTCAGGATAATCCAACCTCTTGGCCCAGCCGGCAAAAACTTTGATTAGCTTCCCCTCTAATACTCATTCATGAACAGCACAGTTTGGTCACGCCTGCTCATCTTTTGGTATTGTCTGCAGCATATGAATTGCAGCATGAAACAAAGCTGTCTAAATGGACAGCAAAAAGCAGCCAGAGAATAACCTTCATGAAATACAGGAATAGCAGACGTACACAAAAAACAATGACACTGTGAGAAAATAAATAAAACATGAACCTCAGCGACAGACAGAAGGTGACAAAGCATAGGGAAGACTGCAGCAGTCAAACTAGCATGGCACCAAATTTATCTGCTTGCTCTCTGCATCATCGGAACAAGAGAGCTCTAAAAACATACAGCTCGTAATATGCAGAATTATAGCAAGAACAAGCACACTTTACTGCTGTCCAGTGATGTCCCCCCACAGGCTAGCTGAAAAAAATTCTGTATTCCATGAAAAGACATCAGACTTTGTCAGCTAGAGGAATAATCATCATGATACAGGACTCTGGAAATGATAGGAAAATAAGAGGAAAATCAAAATTCCTCTGCTTCTAAACAACATTTCCAGGTGTTTCGATGTTCATTCCAGGTGTTCATTTAGGGGAGACAGGAAAAAATGAGATGTTCATAACAAATGAATGGGAGTATACGAAGTCTATAAGTGAGCAAGGGGAGGCAGAAGAACACTGCCAAAGTACTATAGCTTTAATGTAAACTGAAACTCATTTAATGGAAATACTGGTCTTCATCAGTTTAACAGCATTTTCAGTCAGAATAAATTAGCAAAAATTCTGCTTCTTTAAATGTTTGAATTTTCCATTTGAAAAAAATAAAACCACAAACCAAAGAACTACTGGTTACTTTCTGTTGACATCACAAATATTATACGAATTCTCTTACCTCAAGTATCAGCCTCTTGCTTGGCACACCAGGCATCACCAAATTTAAAGTTTAAAACCAGAATAGCTAGAAGGACAACTGTGAGATTTGGACTCCCTTCACCCCAACTAAATTGCTAGTAGTAACTTCATTTGTATGACCTTTTTCATAAATACAAATTTTGCTTACCTGATGCTGAGTTCATGATGTTCTGCTGCACAGAAGGACTGGTGGGAGCTGTAACATTCATCTGGGAAAGCATGGCCTTCCTAGGATCTTGCCATGTTGTTGTTTGATCAATGTGACTAAGACAAAAAAACCCCAAGAGTTAGGACAGTCACGCATTGACAACAATGACCTGCTAGCACAGAAAGTTTAACAAAAGATTAAGCCTGCCAACAACACCTATATTCAAAACCAAGCAAGAACTGTTTGGATTCTTTCCAAGCATCACAGTATGTCAGATTCTCAAACCCTTACTCTGGCTGCCACACTTCCCCAACAAAGAGCTGGAGCCATCAGACCTAGAGCAATGGTGAGACAAGGCTCAACACGAATATCATAATCTAGCTTGTCATACCATAACTAGATGTTGTACCCTTGAACTGAACATTCTCTTCCTTTTCTTGCTGATTAGTTACTTGTACTTTTTAAATGTGAATTCAGAGTCTTTAAAAGCAAGCTAGTTATGTCTGGAATCTCAAGCACAGTGGTATGATGAGTTCATATTCAGTGCCTATGGAGTTGCTATGAACTGACTAGTGAGTAATCATTAGTCTTCCCAAACTTTCTGTGCACAGACCACATCCTCAGATTATTTGATGGACTATTCCCTTCACCACTGAACAATCTCTGCATGGTAATTTAAGTAACCAGTCACATTAGAGCAGTAATATGAAAGTGATGTGCAGCTGCCTTTCAACTTCATGTGAAAAGATGAGGACAGCCAGACTGTCAAGCAACTCAACTAGCCCTCTGCAGAACCTGATTCCAAACATTCGGAAGCTTAGATTTATGAGGTTTGGGGAAAAAAATAAAAATTAAAAAAAAAAAAGGAAAGTACATTCAGCACTGTCATACACAAAGGTATTCAATTCAATGGGAATATAAAAGCTTAATTAATGAATGATTGCTTCACCTTTTGAGTATTTGATTAGCATGTTTTGCTAATTAATAACAAATGCAGGCTATTCATAACAAGCACCAATATTATCTTGATGCCGTCAAGCAACACTGCTCCAAGAAGTACATGTGGACAAAAATGAAACTACTAATACACACTGAGCATTGACAACAAAGCTTGGTATTGATTCATTTAGAATGCGTATCAATTAAAACTCATATTATTATCAAGTGGAATCCAAGGCATTACATGGAATGCCCATTTTCATACTTCTGCAAAACCACATTTAAATCTGCAATATGAATTCTGTTGGTGATCTGAGTTCAAAACTAGGTACTGCCAACTCTCTGCTTTGCACCCACGCCTGTCATTGTGTTTTGTATGTGTCTTGGTGGATCAATGTGTATTGGTACTGAACTATCAATCAGGCTGTAAACTTTCCATCTTTTTGTTGGGATTAAATAATAAATGTGTGGTAACTGTTCCCAATTCACAGCTTCTCTTATTTAAAATATAATCAAGTTTAGGAGCTGGAACTGTATTACTTTAAACATTCTAAAGGGATAAATAATTCAGACCTGTCACTTCAACACTAGCATCTTTGCGGACACTGACACCTTGTCACCCTGCTCTCCACCAATGAGCAAGGAACCTACATAAGCACTACTAGGATGTAATTCATTTGATCAATTGAAGGAACATATTGAAGGTGAGTCCGGCCTATTTTCTCCTTGAAGAGGGGAACCTAAGTTAACTAGGTCAAATACAGTGACATTATAAGAGATGAATCCTACCTTTGGTTTTGTATTTGCATGACCACAGCATCCAAGAGCTCTGGTCATAAATTAAGACCTCATCACAGGTCAAACCGGACAAACAAAACAGAATATAATTTTCTCCCTGCCCTAAGCCACTAATTGGTTGCCTAGAAACTTACTAACAAAACCCCTGACTCCAATTAATAAAAATGTGCTCCACTGAATTATTAAATGTTTTTAACATATTACATGATGTTTAAAAAGTTGGTATTTCCCCCAAAAAATACTGAATTTTGTAACTACTTCGTAATTCCAAACAAATGACAATGAATAGATACAAATTCAGAAGATCATAAAATGGGGCAGTAGTCACCAAAATAAGTACTTAGGTAGAATTATTTATCACATTCTAAACACTGAAGGGACTTTCTGTTATAAGGTAGAAGGTAGTACAAAGTGGTTTTTAAAAGAAGTTTTAAGTTGTGTATATTTTACCATCTCTAAACATGCACACAATTCCATATCAAAGAGTTACAGACACACTGTAGCAGGGTCACAAAATAGGCAGGAATGCTAGCCATACAAAAACATACTAGCAAACAAAGCTCTACTTTGTCTGCACATGGCAACTACTGCCAGTTTTCCCATGTGTACAGGGAACCCCCCAGTTACTACAGCGTTAATTAAACGGTGTCACTGCCATGTTAGTTCCCTCAATACAGCTCACTTGACACAGGTACTATTAAGTACACTGCATCTTTGGTTGCATGTTCTCCAATATTCAGCTCCACTGAGAAACATGCCACATGCAGCAAGACTTCATTTGCTTTTCAGCCTATATATTTATAAAACAGGGCACAACATAGTAAAGGCTGCCCTATACATACTGGACTATCCACAAACCTTCATACTGAAGAACATTTTTTCACTTTTCCACTGGTCAATTTCACAAAGCAACGAAAGCAGGTAAAGATAATACACAGAGGTAAAAACACTGCACAGTAATGCTTCACAGACCATGTGTTTAAATTACAGTACCAGCACGTGCTACTCCCCCAGCCCCCCTCCTTATTTCTGATTTGTTATATTTGCTCAACCCAGTTCTGAGAACAATAAGAACCAGGAAAATGCCACTGCACTCATGATAACATGCTCATTTATTTCCATTTAACTCCTATAAAAATCCACGTAACACTACAAACTTAGAAAATGTCTACCTAAGGCCACATATTTTATAGCTTTTATTTCCATATGCTATTTGAGTGTAGAGTAAGAAACAGAAGGAAAAAAGTTATCTCACTGCATTACAGAACCATTTTTGCAGTTAACTGTAGAAACACATTGAAACAACATTCACCAGTTTTTCCAAACAAATGTGAATATGGGATAGATGAACAGACTATGGAAGAAGCAATTTTAAAAGTACATCCAATTTTGAGCACAAGGACAGCATTATCGACGCTTCAAGACTGCTTAAGCACACCATGCAAAGTACAGTTAATGTTCATATAGCTGTTACCAGGGATAGCTATTTTAGGCAGCAGCAGCTTCCAACTTTCCCTAGCTGAGTATCACTTCAGAAAAGTCAGCATGGTCCTCACTTGACTGACTAAACTCCAACCAGTAGTCATGGAGCAACAAGCCACAGAAGAAACGTCTCAAAGCAAGCAAGCTGATTACATTAAAATCATACTAATCACAAGGCTCGTTCAATAACGCAAACTTTTCATGCCCTCCCACTCAGCTCTGTGCTTCCGGACCTACACATCCATTTCCCTCATACATTCCCTCAAAACCTCTCTCTTCAACCTCCACCAAACCACAGTCCTTACAGGTATCTCATGTACTCCATATATCCTGAGTTTTTCTATGTTATAGACTAAGAAACCACCCAAAACACATCACAACAGATCAGTTCTTTTCCACAACTTCCAAACCACGGAATACAAGCAGGCAAACCCCCACTTATACGGATGAAATGTCTAAATAAATCCTCAATACTATAGGAAGGAATACAGGTCTTCGCTTTGCTCATATCTGCAGCATGTACACCAGGGGTAACTTACTACAAACACTATGGATTTTTCATTATCAGGTTAAGTATTGGAACAGGACATTCTCCCCATGTAAATATCTTTCCCTCTGTTTTGAACAGTAGCGCAGAAAAGGTCTAAATGGACATAACAAGAACTCTCAACACCAACACTACCTTTCCCTGCACTAAACAGATTTTCTCCATAGTAGCTGCATTACATGACAACTGCCCCAATCCATACATTACCTTCTATTTTACATGACCTAAGCCATATCTTGATAAAGCACTACTGTCAACCTCAAGATTTGTAAAAAATATTATCAAATTATATCGAATCAACAAAACCTATAGACCAGCCATTATATTTAGTGCAAGACTATCAACTAAACTTAAATTCTACCTACTCATGAACTAGAATCGCAGCTCTGTACTGTGTGCACAGAAAAACATGAGTAAATATTCTTGGGATTAAAATCAACATCTCTAGGGCAGTCAAGGAATGCGAGACATCTTACTTCATAGAATAAATTCTCAAATCCAACATCTAGCTATCTGACACATCACATCTATTATTGTTCATTTATATCTAGGTGAAGCAAATCCTTGTTAAATTAGAATAATGTTGTATAAACTAAGGAAATCAACTTAGACTGTACCATAAATTTAACTCTGTGGTAACAGGCATAAGAACAACAAATCTAAAACATCCACAACATGCCAAACATTTGTCAGCAAACTTATGTCCGTCCTGCTATCAAAAAGAGTGACTGTTACAAGCCCCCCCCAAAAAAGCACTTTCAAAGTGCTGTGCATTATGAAGCTGCCTTTTCCCACCCATCCCCAAGTTTTACAGTAATATACAAATTATTTACATATTGACAAGAATAACTTTAAAGAAAAATGCTCTCATTTTATGCACACAAAGCACATTTCTGCAGTTACTAAGAACCAGAATTTCTTACTGAAAGAAAACTTTATTGGCATGAAGCACTATCACATGCCTGAAGATTTGTCAGATTATATTTCTAATCTAATTTTAAAGGATTTGGGGTTTGGGTTGTTTTTGGGGTGTGTGTGTTATTGTTTTGTTTGTTTGTTCGTTTGTTAGTTGGTGGGGGTTTTTAAAGGGTAGCGGAAAAGAAGCAAGGAGATCCAGAGACCTAAAAAACAGTATTCGTTCCTTTTTATTGAAAATAACCTTTAGATGCTAATAGTTAATAAACCAAAACCATTTCTAAAAACAAGAGAACTGATCTGCCTTTCCACAGTGGGATATACCTTCACATTTGTACTCCAGTTGCTGCGCTGAAAAGACATGAACTGTATTACTGAAAGCCATATCAGAAATGAACTAATACACAAAGAACACACAAAAAATTACTTGAATCCTTTGAGAAAGGCTTATCTAAGAGGCCTTGAGTTCTGATACTCCGTAGTATTTATAGCAACTACAGTGTCTCTGTTGGTAGATACTCTTTTCAAGGTATGTTGAGGACTTCATTCATATGACAGAATTCTCAGTCACTACAAAACCATGATTTTTTTCCTCTCTTTTGCCTTTATTAGCATAAAGTCACCTTATATATGGTGCATGTCTGCTACATAGTGAGAACTTTTACAAGAAAGGATCTTCTCAAAAAAGATATTATTAACAGAAGCAGGTCAGAAATTGCCAGATTATTTTACTAAAATGTGCAACAGAAATGTGCCATTAGGAAGAAAAGCAAAAGACAGGGAAGAGATATTTCAATCTTAGGTACCAGATGAACACAGCATATGGAATTTCTGCAGCAGCTAAAAACCTGAAGAGGTCTGACCTAAACATAAAAGAATATAAACAAGGCAGAATAAATCATACATCACTTCTCTTTGCGTTTGGACATGATTCTTCATAAAAGGATATTTCAAAAAAATAGTCACAAAAATTCAGAAATACAAGTTGTTCTTCAGTATAAAAGCATTCTTACTGAAGTGATGCATGTGTTTTACAATGTAGACAAGACTTATGTCTGTGAGAAAATAATTTCCAGTCTCTAGTGAAGTTGAGATGACTAACTTGGATTTTGGTTTTCAGATTTTTGGGACTGTTTTAGGAATTCACTGGAAATCCTGTTTTATTAAAAGCAAAACACAAACACAGACCACTGACCACATCATGCCAGACCTACCAAAACTGCTGACTTGGCACTGTGTACTTTTAGTATTGGGGATGGATAACAAGCAAGTGCACAAATGAAGCTAAACCAAATTATTTTCTAAACATGGTGTGAAATTTCAACTTTTCATTATATCCCAAATGTGAACTGCTCTATCGACAAGCATGTCACCTATGATTCTGTTTACCTTAAATGACTGAGCTGCAGATTTTATTCTTTCATATTTTATCCTTTATCTTCCTAATCAGCTGTTTTTCTTGATCCACACAGTTCATGACTTTCTGAAAGGTTTTCCTTTTTTATTTCTTTTCATCTAAAAGCTTCAAAGATTAGATGGATCATGACCATAGTAAGTCTTTTCATAAATGCCATTACTGAATTACTTTAGAGCTGTCACTAGTACATTTTAGTACATCAGAACTTGACGTTATATACTGTAAGTTAGTTCTCTGGTGGTGCCAAGAGAAACTGAGAATTTCTGCTCTTGAAACTACCATAAATTGCCTTAAAAAAAATCAACTTTAAACTAACCCCTTTGCCAAATCTTATATAAACCTGTCCTGTACATAGGCAGTGCAGGCTACCTGCAAGATTCCCACCCAGCTATCATTCTAGCGGGCAGAGAGAAGAAACCAAAATATCTACTTCTGCAGAGGCCTAATCTGCAGAATCACAAACGTGGTGGTCTGCCTGTAGGGCAGCTGTGAAACTAACAGTATCTACTAATTCAAGAACACAGCTGGATGCAGATTCCTAGGAAGGGTGGCAATACATACAAATACTTGGCAATACAAAGACAGCCAAGATCAGTCTGACACGGCAGATGGGCTAGGGGACCCCACAGGTGAATTTTCCAGAGTTCGGTTTAAGAGATGGGATGAAAGGAAAAGTTTAGAAAAGCAGCAGCCTCGGCATGAACTACTCTGATTGCCACTCTCAAAAACTGTGAGTGTAGCATGCAGAGATTTCTGGGTTACGGCTGCTGATGTTTTCAGGATATTACACACAATGGAGTGGATTCAGCTTTGACCTGAGGGTAGAAGCTGTGACGTTCTTTGTGCACCCTTTTTTCTGCCCTGTTCAGGGGATTTCAAGAATTGGAAAAGATTAAAACATGAAACTAAGTCTTTAGCTATATGGGCCATTTGTAATTAGGTGTTACTGATTTAAAAACAAAGTACATTTCTTTGCAAATAGTGTAACAAAGTTACTGATTTATACCTCAAGTAGCATTAATACATCGAGATGACACAAAACTTCAATTCCAAGCAACAACAGTGAAAAGCCTGAAGTTGAAATGATAGAGCTCTGTTAGCAATTACCTCTACCCCAATTCAGTACTCCATAAACACTTCCCTAAATTTGCATCGCTATTAGACAAGGACACACCTAAAATGGACCAAAATTCTTTAAGGACTTTCGAATTGTCTTGGTAAATAATGAATCCAATAATAGGAAAAGCTGTTGGTCACACAGCAACGAAAATCTCATCGGCTGAGAGGTGATATTCTACCCATTGTGTGGGAAAGCATTGTGTTTCCACTTGCCCTCTCCATATTAACTTGCAATATTTCCCTAGGTTTCAGGATTATTACAGCCTAACATATATATAAAAGCACACAGCAGCAAAACTAATAACTTCTTAATCTGTTTCCCAAACACAGTGTGCTTCTTAAGGACAGTAATGTCTCCAGGCATAGCTTAATTGCCTCAAAGAAATGGAAACATAGAAGTTTCTAAATATTGCTGCAACACATAATATGGCTGAATTTTTTAATTTTCCATATTCATTCTTCTGCTTGACAGGTCTTTACGCATTTACTAAACAAAGTTTGTGTTAGACTACTCCATCTGCACCACTGTTGATGTCCTCATCAAACCATACCACAGGCAGATGACAGAGAGCATACTGGCGATACGACAATAGACAGCTCCACCATACTTTTAGCTTGCAAAAGCATACCTTAAAACCAACATGCAATTGTTCAGTGTGCAATCACATGTCATGCCACAGCTGCCATTTCATTAACTTTGAGATAGAACAAGGTATATGAGAACGGCAGACACTAACATCCTGTTGACCAGGTGGGAAGAGAGCCTGCCACAGCTCCAGCCACTTAATCGAAGTACAAAATAAAATCATACATGCTATCTTACATAATTACAGTCTTAGGCAGCAGAAATTCATTCAGCAAATTAATGGTTTGAATCTGGACCAGAACAAAGCAGTAAGGGGAATTTAAATGCCTTAAAAATCTCTGACAAAAGTCCAATTGGTGCAGAAATAGGTTTTGCACAGTCGCTAAGTGTAAGGCAAGTTCTTCTACAAATCCCTCTGGAATTTATTCCTAAAGTGGTTGCAGCTTGCAAGATGCTAAGAGCTACCAGAAATTCCTGAAAGCATGGCCCATAAAGCCGTGAACACTGATAGACAAAACAGAGTGTTTAGAGATACACAAAATACAGTATTTAACATTAAGGCATCCAAAGGCAGCCTTCCTTAGCACTGACCTGCATGCAGACAGCGCACAGTACATACACCAGGGACTCAATACTAAGCTTTCTGGTCCAGTTGTAAACATCTTGCTGTTTTGAAGTTGCAAAACGGCACCGGCCTTCTTAGGAAAGCTTCATAGAAAGGTCCTTGCTTCAGAGTGTATAATGCTAAAATGGACAGTGGGCAGTAGGTAACCTACCCATAAAGGCATGACTAATGGAAGAGATGAAGGCATGACAGGTTTGCCATGACAGCACCACTTTTATTGTCATGTACTCTCGAAACAACTGTCATTTGTCAAAGCAAAAATGGAAGCAATAACATGCTTATTTTTGCACTTATTATTCATTTTCCTCCTGTCCCCTCTTCCCATCCTGCACTCCAAGGTCTTCTAGAAAAACAGGACTAGTATCACAGTGCTTGGAAGTATTTTAAATTGATGCTCAAAAATGTGTTTCATGGATTCCTTTGTGGATTTCCCAAATAAAGTAAGATTATTTTCTGAGTTTCAGAAAAAAAAGGATTATGAGGGCGTTTTTATTTCCAGTGCTTTCCATTATTTTGAAAACTCTAAGAAACAGCAGTGTTACAGAGACTAAGAAGAAAAGCCTGTGCTCTTACAGTCCTTGTACCAGTTCAATCCTTTCCCAAACTCCCTTTATAAAGGACTAAATATTGTGATCACGTCCATATCGCCAGTTTTATTTAATTTTAAACTTGCCCTCTCAGTTTCACAGCGGTAACAGGCTATATTTAAAGAAAACCTCCCCCTTCTCTCCACCCTGCTTCCAAAGTTACGAAGCTTGCTTCCCGTGGCAAGTCACTCAGCATACTCTGAATTTACCTTTCTTTCTCTCCTTTATTTTAAATTAAAGAGATAAAAGATATATCACATAAGAGGGCAAATCTAGATTAAGAATTGTCTCTGTTAGTATTTCAAGTGAAATGACTGGATTCATTTAATTTTACAGATACCCCGCTATGCCCCTGGCTCAGCAAACACAGAGAACACCTTCTCAAGATGCAACCATTGTGTCTTTTCTAACACTAAAGGCAAGACTAGACAAACACTAACTTTCACATTATTAAGGGAAGGGCAGACGATTTTCAGAAGTGATGGACCATAGAATCCTTATCACTGTCTTGTCCTTTTATCTCTGAGATTCTATCTCATTTCTCCCTCCCTAGTTAGCTCTTAAAAGGAGACAAAGCAAGCAAGATGGAAATCAAATGCCTCTTTGCATAAACAGGAGCCAGGCAATTTTACGCCCCTTTCTATGTACCCTATTTCTGTTGCCTGGAGGTTTTCAAGTCAGAGAGGCTTGCCTAAGCATGCTGCAATAAAAGCCACTATAGCCAGCTGCCTTAGTATCTAAAGGGGGTTCCTAGCAATCTATCCTGTTATCCTGAGGCTAACCACCACGAAGGAAAACAAAATATTAAGATAAAAAGATTCTTTAGGTTGTTTCCTTATTGCTCTAAGTAGGAAGCCTCAGAGGGCAGTTTAAACTGGTTGCTTGAGTGTTCAGACAATGATCACTCCCAGATGGCCTTGACAGGATGAGCTGACTAACAAACCATTAGCAGGACCTCCTGGAAATGAATGCCTAGTTTTCTGCTACAAAGAATAAATGAATCTGGTTTTCTTGCCATTAAAATCATTAATGTTGACAACTATTTTTAATGTATGCTTCAGAACTAACACTTCATACCTTAAATTGATCAGCTGTTTGGATGTTCTCAGTTTTAGTCATACAAATAGCCTTAAGGACTATCTTTTCCCTCATTTGAAACTGCAGCATAGGAGAAAACCCAACTCCCCTATTTCTTTTCTCTATACTTATGTGGTTTGGGGTTGGTTTTTTTTTTTTTTCTCTTCGCTTTTTCACTTCCACTTCCTTTATTACAGGTATTTTTCATCCCTTTTTGACTCCTCCTTACGACCATGTCTCAGGGACAGCTTTTTGCTTTTACAGTTCAGACAAACACTACATGCTGCAGAAGCTGGAGGCAATTATTCCTGTCCCTGAAGACTTCACAGACTGCCACGTAAAACAAAGAAGAAAATTTTCCAACAGCAAGTTGCTGCCTGAGTCAGTACTGGTGAGATACCTGCTCAGCCAACTCTAGGCAATCTATTTCTCGGCAGCAGATTATTCTTTTTTTATCCTCCACACTTCAATCCCCTGGAGACAGGTTTCCAAGTTGCAATGCACCAGAAAGCAACAGATTTCTCAGCACCCAGATACAACACACTGTTGAAGGCTATGTCTTGAAAAGTTAACTTTTATTTATCCATTTAACCTAGAGGGGCAAAGATAACAGAGAGCAAAAGCATGCAAAAAAATTAAGCTACTGAGATTATATCATTTAAAGTGACAGCTATAATAATTAAATGTATAGCATACTTAAATAATTAAAAGCTATTATATTTATTTTTTAAGTGACCTAAAAATATTTTCAACCTGAGGATTTTCAAGTTCCAGGTTCTACATTTCCCTTCACCAGTCACAAAGAGTTTAAAGAGCATCCGTTTTAAAAGTGTTTCAGAAGACCATTGTTAAATAATGCAAAGTAAAACTAATTTTGAACTCAAATTTCATTGAAAGTTTCAGAAGTTATCCAATGGAAATTTTCCTTTCTATTTTGTTTTATTATTAAAAATTTGGGAAGTATCCAGAGAACCTTGGTTTGACAGTGAAATTGTCATCAGCAGAACAAGTTCTACCTTCTTTCTAGGAAGAAAAAATAAAGACCGTAAAGACCCATGTGTTCTTTAAAAGAGGTTTTAAGTTTTAACTTAATCTATTAAACCAACATAATAAATGCCAATACATCAGCTTTTATATATTTGATTTGCAGTAACTTGATTTGCTTTCTGAGCATCTTTTGGTATGAAGTGAATCAAAAATAGTGATTATAAAATGTGTTAAGCACAGGACTTTCTTTAAAAGCACATTACTTAAATTACTAACAGTTCTTAAAGTACAAATTTCATTTAGAGATATGTAACCATTTAGTTTTTGCCAAAATTAGCAACTACCACGTTTTATCAAAAAACATAGTGAAGTACTTATTTAGAAACTGTTCAACCCTAATCTTGGATGCAGAAAGACAGCAAAACAAAAACCACAGATAACCAACTTCCACTAAATTTCAGTGGGACATTTATAGTAAGAGCTGAAGTTCCCAACAAATCCTATTTAACTTAGAATTATTACCTTAACTTAGTATAAATTAATTCTAGATTTATAATCCCTGCAGTCTTCATCTACTAATCAAGAAAATCAGGATTCAGCTGTTGGGGGGGTGGGGGGGGGGGCTGCAGTGGAAGAAGGGGGAAGATCATTATGTTTACTTGCTGACATACTTTTCTTAAAAAACACATATAAAACACGTCTAGCATACAAAATCATGCTTCGTAGTAACAGATTTCTCTAATACAATAAAGATATGAATACATACTACACAAAAGAGATCAGAATACAGGTCACAGCAGAAGTATTTCAATGGCTGAGAATACCATTAAAATCAAGCTTTCCTTCCAGCAGCTCGTCCCTACTTTCTAATAGTCCAGTGTAGAGACCTCCCCAGTACAAACTTTATGCTTGAATAGTATGGGGTTTATTTTTCTTTTCGGAAGTAAAGCCAGCTCTTAATACAAGAACTGCCTTACAGTGTTTGCTGACTATTAGTCAGCACTTCCCAATGACCCATCCCTTTCCTCCCCTCCCTTTCAGTTCCAAATGCTGCCATTATCAACTTCCAGCTTTTCCTTTTTTGCCTGCAAAATTCACAAACTGTTTTAGAAATTCCCTTGACAGTGAAGAAGCTTTTTTCAATCATTGTTAAGTCACTTTGAACTCTTGGACAAACATGAGTTCTTTTAATCTCTTCTATAAGATAGGCTTTCTATAGCCAAAAGTTGTCTTATCACCATTCTACAGGGCTACCTTTGCTCACGAACCAGGCAGCCAAAACTGTTTTGAACCCTTCAATTCAAAGTTCTAAGTGCAAGCTCTGAAGGTTGTTCAGGTTATGTCAATGGTTGTTCAGGTTTTGTCTATTTGCTTGGCTTTGGACCATTCAGTAGCTAGCATATAAAATTCTGGAGGCAAATTGTATACCGCTACTGATTGCAGAGGTGCCGGTATGTACTACCACATAACTGTAATTTCAAGAGCTGAGTAATAGCACATAACTTTTCTGAATTTTAAACAGTAAATTAGAGAACACAGTAAATGAAACAATATCCATCTCAGTTCCATGTCAACTTCCCACAAGGTAAGACTTTATATAGGCTACCCAACATACACCTGCCGGGGCAACTGTGTGAACTGCAAATGAACACGTGGTTACAACGTGGCTCCCTATGATGGACTCACTGTCACTGCAAACTCCAGAATATATCCACTCTTGCCCTTTAAACTCAGTAATCTAGATTGTAACCTTCAGATCAGAAGATATAAATCAGTACCTGCAAGCAAAAAAAGAAGGATATACGGGGAGGAGAATGAAACCTCCAATATATTTTTTAATATTCCTTCACAGTCATCCACAATTGGCCTGCTAAAACCTAACACTGAGCTAATATAACCCCCTTTTGTCTGCCCTGCTCCAGAAATTTTCAACATCCTCATAGAACGTCCGATCCATATCTAGTGATCTAAATCAAATGCTTCTAGTCACCACTTACTGAAAGCTTTTTAAAACAGATGCCATTTTTTTTTACAACAATTTAATATTTAGAGTTATGGAAGAAAGAAACAAACCAACCACTCTTCAGCTCCTGGTTTCTTAGTTTTGAACTGAGAGGCTTGAACAAACCAAAATAAGTAAACATTCACTTGGCTAATGCTCTCTGAGATGTGGTTTTAACACTTTATAGTTCCAGGCACTTACCCAGCAACTTCCTTCCAGAATTTATCACTCAAAAGTTCAGTAGCAAACATGCACTGTTTGGTGTTATCTTTCAAATTTATTCTGCAATAACTTTATATCACTACACAGGTCATTATCTGAAACTTTATCTCAAAACCTTTCAAAAGTAAACTGTACGTTAAAAAGAAATAAATCTATTTTCAGATACCCTCACTCTAGTTCTGTAACTTGGCACACTGCAGCTTCTAGTCAGTCTTCTCTGATACCTTGTTGTCCTTTAAATATATTATCAGAAATCTGTTCTTCAGAAAATTGTTACAAAATATTTATGTTCAAATGAGGACTGAAAAGGACTGTTACAGATCTGACATCATCATGTCCTTCTCTACAAGAAACCTACTTGCATTTTCATATCTATCATAAAGAACAAAATCTTACAGCGTAACAAGGGCAAAGAACATGCTGCAGAAGACAGGCAAAATATCCAGTATGAAACTGAGAAAGTGGAAAAGGTCCTGGAGTTGAGTGGCTCTATTTCAGAGTCCCCATTTCTTTGTGCTCCGTTTGTCCTCGTCTCTGACTTCACTAGTTGTATTCTGAGCTCTTCAGGACTGCAATACTGCCTAAGTAAATGGACCTTGACTGCAGTAGTCCTGTAATCTACCAGTCTATCTGGTAACTCACCTATTCTACTACAGGGAACAGCTGCTTGGGCAGCAGGCATCATCCAAGCAGCCAAATACCACCTTCTGTGCTGGAGCATGCACAGAGCTGGCTGGAACCTGCTGCTGCCAGCAATACTTCCAAACGAGACAGGGGAAGGAGGGCCTGGAGGTACACTCCTCCTGCGCGCAGAGCAGGTCGGGAATTGCTCTTTGCAGATTTTGTCGATGCAGTCAATGGGGGAGGCAGTAGGTAGACCTTGGATTCATCCCTTAAATACAGTAACTGCAGTGAGGTATCACACCATCAGTACACACAAGACAAATGAATCTGCTGATGGAGTCACTCAGCTGCAATTAAGAAATTCATTGGTGATGAGGGACTTCACATAAATCAATTTCCTAGATCTCTTCATCAGGTGCTGAGTATCGTACCTGAAAATCACTGTATATGTTGGAGTAACAGATGTCCTGCAGGTGAAAGCTGCTAAAGAACAGTTTGCACAAAAATAAATCATGTCCATATAAAATTAATTTGCACCCTATCCAGAACTGTGCAAGAATCTAATAAACTGTTTAATTACTGAAAATCTGTAGCTTGTGAGACAACGAAATTCATATAAATTTCTGCACTTTCATAAAATTGAAGGGTACTACACTCCAAAATAATGCAGATTTTGAAAACATGGTTTACCTGGCTCAATAACTGTGGCGCTGATTATTTATTTTCAGTCATGTAAGAAGGAAGAAAATCACTGTGAACCACTTCAGCACAGTACTAGGGGTGATTAAGAAGGGAGTGGCAGAGGCAAGGATGAAACATCAAAAATGAATAGTGGAAGCCTAAAAGAAGAAACATGACCTGCAGAGGAATCTGGTAATACCAACATCTCCTAAGGAGCTGCGCTTCATGAAGAGAAGCTGAAGCAGACAAGGAGGGAGGCTTAAATCTCTAAGTTTAGAAACCACAGGAAGAATTCTTGCAGAGAATGAACGAACTGTTGAGTTCACTAGACAGAAATATATTGGTGTGAGAGATTAAACTGGGAGGCAGACTCTCACTAGAATGGAAGGAAGTACTGAACAAAAACATTATGAACCCTCTCCTACTCTTAGGCAAAGGAAGAATTCAGAGCACTTCAGCTCGGGTGGAAAAATTAACTCGATTTGTTGAGCAGCAAACTATCACAGAAAGGAGCACAACTTATCAGAGAGACTAGCCACTCTAACAGAAGGATACAGCTCTATTTGAATATCAGCAGCTGAAGAACACTAAAAAGAGCATAAAGAAGAAGAGAAGCTAAAAGCTGATATAAAATTTTCACAATGTAAGAACAGATTTTGTTTTTAAATCTGTACAAGTCAAAATAGAACTTTCCATACTTGCAAAGCAAAATCAGTTCCTTCTATTAAGCATCTAAAATGCATTGTAGGCATTCACTGAGAAACAGAAAAAAAATCATCAAAAGCTGCAAAGCAGTTTTACTGTGAAAACTGTATGCCAGCTGCATATAAGAAATGTTCCTTTCTCAGTGCTAGAATTCTTTTTAAAAGTGTCGTGCAATTCTTTCTTCTCTTCTGAAAATCCCTAAAAAGTAAGAAAGGAAAAGTTCCCTTGCTCTCACATTTGCAGATTATTAGGTGAAACTCCTTCACTTCACCATACTGACAACAATAATCAAGATTTCCCCCTCAAGTTTTGAACAGAAGGATTTTCTAAATCTATGCAGCAAATATCCCAAGACCCTATAGAAATGTGCATGTATTCTGTGTTAGGTGGTAACGTTGTTCTCAGCACAGAGAAAGCCAGCACTGACTTAGCAGTTCTGTGCACAAAGCTGCCCATTTGCTCCTTGCTCTCCTTGTTTTTGCTTTGCTGATCAAAGGAGTTGCCAAGTTTTTTCTTTACCATTACAAGGCAGGAAAAATGGCTCTCCTCGGAGAGGCCCCTTGCGAAGGTCACAAAGGTTAGCTCCACAAGCCCTGGAGTCTGCTCTGATGCTGGAGTGATTGGCTGGCTTCCCCGCAGTTACTCTGCATTTCCCCTCCTTCACAATAGTGCACTGGTTATGGAAACTAAATATGAAAGAACGTGGTGGGGGAGGAAAGAATTTCTATGGAGACACAGTCGAAAACACTCAGAAGTTCCACTTGCTTGAGCAGCCTGAAAATCTACCATTCTAAAACATTTGATTTCTTTCTGGAAAAATGAAAATAAAAATTTCAGCATGCACTCCCCCTTAACAAAAATTTTTAAAAAAAGGAAAAAAAAAGTTTGCTTTTTCTTAGTATATGAACAAATGCATACTAGTCTGACTTGGTCTGGAAAAAGTTGTTTCTTAAGATGTTTACTTGCCCCACCTCTGGACTTAATCAACTGGA
This sequence comes from Falco cherrug, assembly GCF_023634085.1. Taxonomy (NCBI): domain Eukaryota; kingdom Metazoa; phylum Chordata; class Aves; order Falconiformes; family Falconidae; genus Falco; species Falco cherrug. The sequence continues at coordinate 15,591,690 of NC_073698.1, read as the reverse complement.
ACCCACAGGTCACACCCTCTTAACAAAGCCTGAAACAAAGCCAACTAATCAGGATTCAGATTTGTAGCACCTTCCAGCTCCCGAGCAGTATCACACCAGAGATATTTTTAAAATGTTACAGAATATATGAAAGCTTGTTTACAGGCATCATACACCAATTACTGTTAGGTCCTAAAATTAAGTAATGAAAGTATCTTTGAATACTCGGCAAAACAATCGTTACATTTCAGATGGCTGATTAAATACACTCCCCATTTTCTATAAATTTCAAACCTACTAATCGACAGGCAACCACAACTACTTACATTTTTATTAAACATAAAAAGTTTAACCTGTAGTGTATACACTGAAAACTCCACAGTCAGTTTGAAGCACCTACTCCCAGGAAACAGACTGAACGTTGGTCTAAGTAGGGGAAAGCAGCATAAAGTTTGCATACTAAAGAAGGAGTATTTCGAGGCTTCATTTTTTGGGGGCACTTTTTTTCATCACTTCACAAATAAAACTTTGATTCTCACCATTGCTCAAAAAGCTTTCTTACCACCCTGAAAGTCAAGCCAGGCTCTTTCCTCTCTATATAAACTGTAGGTGTCAAGTTCTGCCTCCAGTGCCATCACCCATATGTTTGGACAGGTGAAGCCAATTACAACTCAGCCATCAGTGTGTTTGATGCTGAACCCACCTCTGCAGCTGTTTTGAGTTCATTATGTTACCAGAAGTCAGAAGTACTTCCAGAAGTAGTCAAGTTGTATAGCCCCACTGACTAGGTATTTCAATCTGTTTAAGTACTCTCAAGACCTAACAATATCCAGTAACAGAGAGGCTCATGCTACAGCTTTTTCCTCCTAGGAGGAATCAACAGGCTTCATCTCCCTACCCAGTCACCTCTGTCCACAAAACACCTAGGAAAACAAGCCCTCTGTATTGGGAGACAACAATAAGTGACTGACAATGCCAGAAGCCTAAGGAAACTAAGCTGAAAACAGTAAAATATATCATTAAAGAAGATGGAATATCATACTTCATATAAAAGCATAGAAGTGTAAGTGGGATTTTGATCTATTCACCTGTAGAAACACATAACACATAGCAAAATGTACAGACACCTCAAGGGGTCTCCAGAACTGCTTCACCAGATTCAAATGCAGAAGCATGAGGAGAGCTGAGAGAAATGCATGCAATAGCCATACTGTAACAAAAGGCAAAAGGTATATAAGAAGGAGCTGCACCTGATCATTAACATTATTTACTGGAGAAACATTTTAAAAAGCACAAAACCAAAATACCAAATTCCTCTTTTCCTCTTTTGCACCAGAGCTTTTATGACCAACCCTTGCTCCTCCCCCCCCCCTTTTTTTTTTTTTTTTTTTTTTTCCAGCTAGTGCAATGAGATAACACTTCTGGCTGAAAACATTACTGAACTTCTTTGGGCACGGCTACAAAGTCCAGCACACCTAACATCTACCAAACCCAGGCCTTCCTCAGCTCCCATACAAATGCCAGGTGCACAATGTGCTGGCCGGCAGAAGGCAGTCACCAGATTACCTGAAACATTTACATTGCCAACAGAACACTTAGCACACCCTGTTTTGCCAGCAGGCACATCTTTGACCACCTCAGTATAGGACAAAAATTCTTACTCTTCTGGCTGATGTTGCTATGCAAGCAAAAATGTCTCCCACCATATATGCTGCACCAAGATTAAGGCACTTCTCCTGGCCCTGCCTTTGTTACTCAGGTGATAAAGGTACAAGGCAAAAAACGGTTTTTTTTGCCATCACCTACTGAATCCACACTAGGGGGCTCTGCGGATGTAATCACATTTTCTAAAAGGTACCTACTTCATGACTACATTAACCCACTCCTATCTAAGGAATTAAATTCAGTATCTGGAAAAGGTGGTGCAACATCACCTTACCACAGCTCCTGTATTCTTACAGACACCACAGCTAAGAGGAAGGAGAAAAACAAAACAAAACCCACTTAAAATATCCAAGAGCATCAAAACGAACAGAAGACGCTAATAAATGCACAAAAACACCTCCATAAGCAGCAAGACCAAGACTCCACCCAAACCTATAACATGGGAGAAAGCTAAAGTCTATGACTATGGTTTTGTAAGTTTTTATGTTAAAGGTTCTGATTGCTGTAATTCTTTAATGATGACACAACTGGGCCAAGAAACACACACTGTAACCAGCCTCTTTCTGCTGTACGTAATGCAGGAGGAACTTCCAAGACAGCTTTGGAAAGCAACCCCCTTCAAAAAAACATTTTAAGAAAATGCTGCGTAATTCCCTGATAAAAGACTCAAGCAATACAAGAATCCGTCAAGTGGATGTAGTACCAAATGCCCTACATCAGTCCTTAAACCAAACAGAAGAAAGATGTCCAGAGCTACTATCTTTTTTGAGCAACTTAAAATTACAGGAAAATTACTAAAAACAGCCTGAACCTATGTTACTCAAAATTTCAACTGAAAAGAGTTTAATGTATGGCAAAATGTTTAAACATTTCATTACTTACCTCAGTTTCTTTTAGTTTTACAACTTACAATGTAACTAACAGGTCAATAAGCTCATAATTTCTAAATCAACAAAAAATTACACAAATCTATCACAAAATATGAAAGGTGAAGAATAAGGACAAAACCAAGGATGCAGATCAAAATCAGCAAGTTTCACACTTTCTATTTCAGCATTATGGATGGCTCAACCCATCAAATATCACATTTGATCTCCAAAGTTAGGTTTTAAGCTTAAACAAGGACAGGCTTTATTTTTTGTATTCAGCCTAGGAACACCTATAAATCTAACATTACGTTGTTTAAAAGTGGGTAGCATTTCTTGGAAATTTCAATTCTGACATCATATAAAAATGCAACTCCCAAAATTTTTACACCTGAACAACTGAATCAAAGCAATCTTACCACAATTTAATTGCTCACAGCAGACGTCATGTATGCCCATGGAGGGAAACCTGATCAACTAAAAAGAGAACTTCAAAATGCTTTGTTCTCAATGTTTTAAATATAAAATTACATGAGAATACAGCGGGTTTCCAATAGGAAGGGGAAGCAGGACAAAGAACCCAACAAAACCATACATGCCAAAATACTTGTTATGAGGTAGCTTAGACCAGTGGTCTCCAAACTATTTTGACCACAAATGCTATCAGTAAAAAAAATTTGGAGTAGGCACCTCCAACGTATGTATATTTATGAATAATATACATGTACTACATATTAAGTACATTATAAAACGTACACAAAAATAGGAAGTAAAAAAAGATGAGCTAAAGATGTACTAAACACTATTTTATTTTATTTTTTGAATTTTATTTATTAATGGTAGAAATTTCATTTTCTTCCCACACCCCAGTGGACTGTCCTACACATCACTTGGGATGCATGCACACCACATTGCAGACCACTGGCTTAGAATGTCTAAAAGATGAATGTCATCCTTCTGAAATGCACTCAGTTTCAGTACTTGGAATATGACTTTCCCTAAACTAGCCAAAAATACATTTAAATTGTTTTTAAAGTAAATTATGCCGGTTGACACACTGCTCTCATATATTTGTTGTACACTTATTGGAAAGGCTGGTAAGAGCTATATTTTAAATCAAGACTAAAACCATACATGTTTTGTTTGTAACAGACTTTTACTTTTAACAGGAATCATAGTTGTTACATTCCACCAAAAGCTGTTGAGACTTCTTCTAGAGGTGTCGGCAGGAAACAAGGCAAAGCTAGGAGCATTTAACACTGCAAAATACTATTTTACAAGAGATTACATCATTTCATCTTTCCAACTGGGAAATCTGTTCAGGCATATTACAAATACCACCTGAAATTAGGAATCTCACACTGAAAGTTACTGGAATTTCCTTTACCTTTCTGTTTTCATAGATGTAAAGAGAACTATGACCTGGAGGTTCATGCTGAAGAAGATCCAGTCCTAATAATTCTCCACCAAATACAAAAGGATTGGGAGAGGGAGTGAAAGGAGGAGAAAAAAAGGTTGTTGTAGTACAAAGCCAAGTCCAAATCCAGAAGACAAAACAAAATCACAGCCAGCAATGAAGCCAGGCCTGACATAAAAGGCACAAGCTACCAGAAAGGCAAATTTTCCCCCATTCACTGCTTGCTGCAGAGAAGGAATTCTTTAGTGTGCCACGACAATTTTGACATCAACTCACAACTGAAGGGCAACCAGCTAGTCATTGATCACCTTTTGAAAGCTACTACCTCAGAGGATACTAGCTTTAGCTTGAAAGATGCTCTATGAAGAAAACAGAGCTATGACAATTGATACAGGTATTTATTTCTTCTAAATGTTATTACTTCTTGCTAGATCAAACAATAGATGTTCAAAATGTATTCGCACTAATGAGAAATGGGACAGGTTGGAGATTCAGCACTACTCTTAAGGCTTTTTGAGTCACTGGGCCACAAGGTTCCATTTCTACATATAGGTAAACAGAAGAAAAAAGGAATATGCCCAGGAAACAAAGAAGAGAGAAAACACTTTGAGCAACTTAGCCTTATTTTGATCCAATACTCCCCAAGCATGCAGTAGTAGCAGCACCCTAAGACAGTCATCAAAAAGACTCAAATTCTTCATCAGTACAGTTGACTCAAAAAAACATGGTAAAGTGGCAGGGGAAATTATGGCCCACTTAGTAAGCCTACATTTGTTATGTGAGAGTGCTATTTATAATGTCACATGCTGGAACTTGTTCCCAAGCTAGCTAAACCTACATGTTTAATTGACTCAATAGACAATGCTGCATTGTCAAGACTAATCTTTTCCTATAGGTTACAGTTTCTAAACTGTGAAAGCTTTTATACATTTTATTTTCTTAGCAGTTCTGAAAACTTCAAAATACACACACATATGTATATACAGAGTATGTATTAGAGTGTACTACACTGACTACGACTGAATTCGCATATCTATATGCAAACTGAGTCATCAAAATGTCCAAGCATCTTAAAGAACATGGGAGCCAGCAGGTTCTTTAAGTTCCTATTTCAGATATCCAAGACAGAAGGGACTAAGGAAGAAAAAGCCTGGAAACATTAGTATCACCAATACACACCATGTGATTCATGGAACAGCAGCTCTCACACACTTGATTTTGATTAAGCCACCTTATAAAGCATTTGTTTCAAGTTACTTCCCAAGAGCAAAGTTTTGGGAAGAAAGAAGTCTACTTCTAATTAGATTGAAGTCTGAGAAGCTGTCAATTAAGAACTAATTTAAACAAAGATTACCCTGAATGCTGCAGAGACTGGATTGCCAACTCCTGCAGACACTTTTTTGTTCATATTGATGAAAAATGCTTTCGGGGGGGGGGGGGGGGGGGGGGGGGGAAGAGATCAGAAGATATCAAATTTTGCACAGTAAACAAGTTTCATTAAGTAATTCTACAGTGAAATGGAACTTAAGTTTTTCAAGATTTCTATACCAACTATCAAGATAACTGCTGAATTTTCAGAACTCAAGTGATTCAATTACTATTTATTTAAAACAGAAAACTGGTGCAATCTTTTCTGTAATCAGCTTCAGAAAGCTGAAGTTCCGTATCTTAGGAGCCACAAAGCAATTTTGATTTTTTAATATTTCTCCTGCCTCCCCCAAAACTGATGAAAAGAAACACCTTAGAGAATAAAACTATTACATCTCAAAAGCTCTTTGAGCAGCTTCATGAAAAAACAACAAATAAAGAAGAAAAAAATAATTAAACTGTGCCTTCTCAAACTACTGCCAGATGTAAGCAACTAGCAGAACTGGTCTTCATACTACTGCCAAGCAATTCTGATAAGGGCACTTGAGTTCTTTAAGAAGCTGAAAGTCAATCATGATTAGCTGTTCTAAATTACTATAAACCATACAACTAAATACACCGAACAGCTTCCAAGAATACAGAGAGTAAAGTCAAGCTAAACATTAGAGGCATCCATGTACAGATGCACATATATTTTTCTGTACAGACTGGTTGTTTAATGAGTTTATATTTCAAGTTTTTATAGTTAAAATAATGAAAACATTTGAACTCACTTTGTTGCTAATATCTCAACAACACAGCACTCAACAACAAAAACAGTTTTCCCCTTTTAAAGGGCAATGCCTCACTGTAAAGACAACTTTCAAAATGATATATTCAAGTACACGCAACATTTCTTGAACATAGCAGTCATGAATGACATTGCTGAGCATGCTGCATCCAGCACGCTGCAGATAAAACCTGTTTCAGATAGTCTGCTATATCTCATGCTTCATTAACTCAAGTTGAAAACAACCTTCTAAAACAAAAGAGGGCTAAGTTAACAACCATCATGCCTTTCCTCTATAATGCATCTCCTAATTTTCCCATACCAAGCACCCGTCAGGTTTATACTACAGGAGGATAAAACAGCTTTGCAAAATCCATGTATTACTCTGTTTAATAACATGCTGAAGGGCATGTGGTCCCATTTGTTTCACTTATTTCTCATCTTCTCAAAAACATCATTATTCAACCTGACTGCAAAAATTAAAAGAAAAAGTTGTAGATGTAAAGCTGCTAAATTACTTAATGCATAAAAATTTGACTCCAAAAAGCCAAGCCATGTTGGAAAGATGTTCTTTCAATTGCCACAGGGTCTAATGCTATTTTGACAAGACTGCAATTACACTTCTGTTACAAGAACAGATCTTGTTCTCCATGTCTTGCCAGGATAATACTGCTTTTAATTAATGCTTTTGTTGTGAAGCGTACCCTCAGGCAGTAATAAGTTTTATAATAATTTCAGTATGTAGCATGTATTTCCCCACACCATTTATTCAAAATTTCTCATAATTTGGTCTCATAGATAATGTCCAAGTCCTTACTACTTCCCAGAATTCCTTAAAACATGGCTAAACACTGTTGTGCTGAGCAAGACATTGTTAAAACATGTCTTCATATGATTGTTTTCCTCTGCTTCCCTCGGGAAGAAAGAAACATTACATGCCTATCAGACTGGCACAACCACAACAGAACCAAATTTCCTTTTAAACATCAATCCCAGTTTCTCTTTCCGGAATCAGCACACACATCTTTCTTCTTTTCAAATAGTTGATACATGCTTTTACTGTATTATCTTTTAAATAGTTATAATCATTGTCAAAGTGTCATAAGGTGCCGATCTTCATGTTTACTGATCACTAAACGTGGGTAAAAAAAAAAAAATAAATCTAAGTGCAACTTTTATTCTTACAATCCACTGCATAACCCAACTCTCAAATTTGATAAGTCGTGCTAAAGGAAATTACAAACCAGAGGTTCAGTGAACAAACAGGCACTTACTGAAGCCGCAGAAATCTAGACACATATTTATCCGAAGCCTGAGACAAGTAAAGTACTGTGTGGGAAATGTTATGAAATCCCTGTCAAGAAAACTAGGCTTCAAATTTAATCCACTGCCTCTCTCTACCACAAACAGCTGTGAAGTAACTAACTCATTTTTGGTTTGAATGTTATTAATTAATAAAACATGACTGTCTAATTAACTCCACAAGAAGGTGGGAAGTTTCAAACCAATTCTTATATGCCAATTAAAACTGGCTTTACAATGTGTTTGGACAGATTGCATTGACTTTGAAAAGTAAAGTCAATATGCAAGCTGCTGCCTTTACAGACTGCAGGGACCCATTTTTAACTGCCCCATGTTCTCTGACCAGACATTAAAATTTTAAATCTCACTTCCATTGGAGTATTCAAGCTTTTTCTTTTCCTTTCCATTAAAGTGATGTCTATATTTTAGTAGACTCAGTTTTCCAGTGTTTGAGCACTAAAAGTAACACTAAGTTTATACCTTCAACAGAGAGAAGTTAATGTTAAACATTATTTCCATTTATTTTCCATTACTTCTTTATTTCTCTAATAAAATGGATCCAATATTCTGCCTAATTTCTCAAAAGATAAATTAATTTCAGAATCCTATCCCGATTCCATGCAGAAACAATCTTCAGTTTCTTTTGCATCATCTTTGCATGACTGCACTGAAAGTAAACATTTAAATAGAACAGTATTTGCTAAGAATAAATGTACAGTGAAATTCATGGATTACATTATCTGACCTTTATCAAGAAGGTCAGACTAGGTGACAGCCACCTCTACTGTCTCCAAATCCTCTTGCTGTTGCTGGAAGGTGTATCTGCCTGAAAGGGCACCACTTGAAATTTTGAGCCAGGTTGGACTTACTCATGAAGCTTAAAATCTGATGAGCTAGTAAAAACAACAGCAGGTTGAACTCCGAGCTCTGAGATTTTGATTTGCAAAAGCAACCAGAGTAGAAAAGTTCTAAGGCTTGTAACATCACAGTATGTTAATATGAACTCTATTTAAACAGCTTAAAAAGACATAAAACCACTCAGACACACACAAACAATGGAATTGTGTATACATAATTGTTTTTATCATCAAACCTAGCACAACTTTGAGCTTCTGCAGACTTAACTGCCAGCTGCTTCTACGCCACCGACATACTTTCACAGCAAATGACTACTGATGGACTTAGTCAGAGGTGTCAAAGTGAAACAAAAAATAAAGATGTTAAGCACACAGGCTTTCCTTATAAGAAGTGGTTGAATTGCCACAGTCAATAGAAATCCACTGGTTGTCTTTGAACAGCATGCTGTAAGCATTGATCAAAGAAATTATCCTTAAGACTCTTCCCATTTTCTTTAAGACGAAGCCTTACTGCATTACTACGTTCCCAATATGTTTCTTGGAAGGAAGCAAAACTTAACCTTGGAATGAAAATGGATTCATCAAACAGAAGCAGACTGAATAAAGAGTTAAAGTATTAGACTTCTGGTAATCAATCTTAATACAATAGCATGTATACATACAATGACAAATCACTCACCAAAGAAGGAAGCATTCAGTCTGAAAACTTGTAAATTGGCTTCAATTAACTGTACTATCAAAAGCCCTGTATCTTGATACAGAGCAGTATTAAAAAAGGAAATTAAAGTTATTAATCTTTACTCTCTCTTTCCTGTTGTTATTGGGGGACATTACCACCAATGGCATATCTAGTGCTACTAGAATGAAAAAACAGGTCACATTCTAGAGTATAAAAAAATGTGCACAACTCACAAGCGAGATTTCTTTCCTCTCTTTATGATTTTTGTCACATTGGCTAAGCTGCATAAAGTTACTCTGCAAAGACTATTAAAAACACACAAAATTACTTCAAATAAAAAACCATTCAGAATAAGAACTACAGCCTTTAGATCTCAGGCACACTTGATAATTTCTACTTGGAAAGAATAGAAATTTCATGGTGTACAAAGTCCCTGACTGGATTTGCACGAAGTATTAACACTGCTATACACTCTCATTCCAAGGATGTGTCAATCATTGAAATTCAATATTGAACACTGAGTATTTTAATGGCATTTATTTCTTAAAATGTGTTTACGTGTTATAATTCTGACCTCTAATTAGAATAAAATCATATACCTTTTGATTTATGTATCCAATTCTATACATGTGGGTGAATTAAAGATTCACAGATGAGCGGAATACATCTTTCTGTAATGAACGCATACACTGAAACTATTTGCTCTATCATCATATAGCAGGAAAGTTAATTAAAGCATTCAAAGTTTACTTTAGTTTCACACAGCACAGCAGTTAAACCAAGCTGGTCAACTGGAAGAACAAGTCATAAATCAAAAAGGAGCTGTGTGCAGCAAGGAACAACTTCATTTATTTATTCTGGTGTTTGAGCTGAACCATAACTGCAGTAACTATTTACATAAGGAACAGAGAAGAGATTTAAAAAAAAAAACAACAATGAACTTTAGTTACTAAATTTATAAAAGACTAGTTTATTCACACTTTTAAATGTCTAATAGAATATCTGAAGAAAGTCAATGGTACAGGCTTGAATTCTTTGTTAGTATCAGTTCCTCCAAGAACAAACCACAACAAATTCCTTTACTAGCAGACCTGCACCTACATGTTTCTTGTTTCCCCACATCAGCTCCTGTTGGTCAGACACTCAGTATCCTTCACCATCCTCCTTTGCCTATGGCGAACAAAACAGCTACTTGTATTTCCCGAGCAAAAAACACAGCACAAAACAAGCCCACCTTCCTCTTAGGCTTCTATATCAAGTCTAACTTGACTATAGGAAATAAAGCAGTAGACTGCTGGTTTTGTCACTGAAAAGCGTAACACACCATATTGTACAGGCATGCAGTTATCATTTCAAACTGTCATCACTACCTAAACCTAAGCTAAATCATTAACTAGTTTATTGCTTTTGTGCAACAACTTTGATTAAACACAAGGGAGAAATTAAGAAATGCCAATTCTGCATTATTTTTCAGTTCCTTTCTATTTCAGTCTCCCTATAAGTCCTCCCTCATCCTACCTGCTGTATGAATTTTTACCTTGCTCTACATGCCCATTTTGCAAGTTCTTGAGGCACAGCTACCAGCAAGCTGTTTAACAACAAAACACCCAAAAAACCCCTAAAATAATCCCAAACCTGTGATGTGCTTCCAGTTATGAACAACATTATGTGAACACCCTTCTCTCAATAAAACTTGCACTTGTTATGATTTATACTACTCATGTAGATCATCAAAACATCTGCAATTTTTGCTTGCAGAGGTTTATTTGCAAAACTTTTGAGGACAACTGCTTACTCTGATTTTACCTGGACTGGTAACAGTCAGAGGTCAGAGGCATAAGTACACTAGTTTCAGTGTCAAATGTCCCACTTAAAAACAGAACAACCTAGAATATTTATCAATACCCCACTTTAGACCTAAACTACTCTGCTTTTGTAAAACCATTTTTACTTCCTCCAATTCCTTTTTAGCACGCTTTGATCAAATTATTACTGAGAATGCTTTTGTGACAACAAGGTAGATACCATGGTGGGAGTCTGTTAGAAAATGCCCAACTAGGATGAAGAGGCAGATGAAATATTCTACAAGCAGCTGGGAAAAGTCTCATGACCACTAGACCTTGTTCTCATGGGGGACTTCAACTTACCAGACATCTGCTGGAAATATAATAGAGCAGAAAGCAAACAGTCTAGGAGGTTCCTGGAGTGTGTGGAAGATAACTCCCTGACACAGCTGGTGTCAGGAAGGAGCCAACATGGGAAGATGCTCAACTGGGCTTGTTGTTTGTGAACAGAGAAGGACTTGTGGGTGATGTGATGGTTGGAGGCCACCTTGGGCACAGCAGTCACAAAATGATATTTTTCGATTCTCGGAGAATTAAGGAGGGAGGTCAGCAGAACTGCTACCTTAGACTTCCAGAGGGCAGACTTTGGCCTCTTTAGGAGACGGGTTGACAGAGTCCCTTGGGAGGCTGTCCTGAAGGGCAAAGGAGTCCAGGAAGGCTGGATGTTCTTCAAGAAGGAAACCTTAAAGTTGCAGGAGCAGGGTGTCCTCATGTGCCCAAAGATGAGCCAGCAGGGAAGAAGACCGGCTTGGCTGAACAGAGAGCTTTGGCTGGAACTCAGGGAAAAAACAAACAGAATTCATGACCTTGGGAAGAAGGGGCAGGCAACTCAGGAGAACTACGAAGGTGTTGTGAGGTTATGCAGGGAGAAAATGAGAAGGGACAAAGCCCAGCTAGAACTTAATCTGTCTACTGCTGTAAAAGACAATAAAAAAATGTTTCTATAAATACATTAGCAACAAAAGGAGAGCTAAGGAGAATCTCCTTAGGAAGAAGGAGGAAACATTGACAAAGGATGAGGAAAAAGCTGAGGTACTCAATAACTTCTTTGCCTCAGTCTTTAATAGTAAGACCAGTTGTTCTATGGGTGCCCCATCCCCCGAGCTGGAAGACAGGGGCAGGGAGCAGAAAGAAGCCCCCATAATCCAAGGGGAAAGGGTCAGCCACCTGCTGCGCCACTCAGACACACACAAGGCTATGGGGCCGGATGGGATCCACGCAAGGGTACTGATGGAGCTGGCAGAAGTCCTCTCTAAGCCACTTTCCATCATTTGTCATCAGTCCTGGCTAATTAGGAAGGTCCCAAAAGACTGGAGGGCAGGAAGTGTGATGCTTCTTGTGATCTACAAGAAGGGCTGGAAGTAAGATCCAGGGAACTATAAGCCCGTCAGCCTGACCTTGGTGCTGGGGAAGGTTATGGAGCAGTTCATCCTGAGTGCCATCATATGGCACATGCAGGACAACCAAGCAATCAGGCCCAGCCAGCATGGGGTTATGAAAGGCAGGTCCTGCTTGACTAACCTGATCTCCTTCTATGACAAGATGACCCACCTAGTGGATGAGGGAAAGGCTGTGGATATTGTCTACCTAGACCTCAGTAAAGCCTTTGACGCTGTCTCCCACAACATTCTCCTGGAGAAGCTGGCTGCTCATGGCTGCTGATGGTTTGGATGGTGCACTCTACACTAGGTAAAAAAATCAGCTGGATAGCCAGGCCCAAAGGAGTGGTGGCAAACAGGGTTACATCCAGCTGGCAGTCAATCACAAGTGGTGCTCCCCAGGGCTCAGTACTGGGGCCAGTCCTGTTTAATATCTTTACCAGTGATCTGGATGAGGAGATCAAGCGCACCCTCGGTCAGTTTGCAGATGACACCAAGCTGGGTGGTAGTGTTGATCTGCTTGAGGGCAGGAAGGCTCTGCAGAGGGATCTGGACAGGCTGAATTGATGGGCTTGAGGCCAAATGCATGAGGTTCAACCAGGCTCAGTGCTGGATCCTTTCTCTTGGGTCACACCAGCCCCAACACAGCACTACAGGCTGGGGAAAAGTGGCTGGAAAGCTGCCTGGTGGAAAAGGACCTGGAAGTGTTGGTTGACAGCCAGCTGAACATGAGCCAGCAGTGTGCCCAGGTGGCCAAGAAGGCCAACAGCATCCTGGCTTGTATCAGAAACAGTGCGGCCAGCAGGACAAGGGCAGTGATGATTCCCCTGTACTCAGCACTGATGAGGCCTCACCTCGAATCCTGGGTTCAGTTTTGGGCCCCTCACTGCAAGAGGTGCTGCAGCATGTCCAGGGAAGGGCAACGGAGCTGGTGAAGGGTCTGGAGCGCAAGTCCTATGAGGAACAGGTGAGGGAACTGGGGGTGTTCAGCCTGGGTAAAAGGAGGCTCAGGGGGGACCTTATGGCTCTCTACAACTACCTGAAAGGGGGGTGTAGGCAGGTGGGGGTTGGTCTCCTCCCAAGTAACAAGCAAGGACAAGAGGAAACAGCCTCACGTTGCACCAGGGGAGGTTGAGATTGGATATTAGGAAAAACTTCTTCACTGAAAGGGTGGTCAACAGGCTGCCCAGGGAAGTGGTTCATCCATCCCTGGAAGTATTTAAAAGATGTGTAGATGTGGCACTTAGGGATGTGTTTTAGTGGTGGATTTGGTAGTGCTGGGTTGGATTCAATGACCTTAAAGATCTTTTCCAACCTAAACAATTCTATGATTGAAAGTCACTCACACATCAGTAATTAGTTGAGCTAATGTGTACAAAATTTACACTCTGTTAATGAACTAAAATTAAGTTTTAATGAAGGATCAGCACATTATCTACACTAAGATGCTGGTTTTGTACAGATTTTAAACCCTGTTAAAGGTCTGAACAGGCTGAAACTGTTGAGTGCCTGTATGCTTAAAAATTAAACATTTATATGCACTAACTGTCCAAGCTATCCAAGGCAACTATCAAGCTGTCTTCCTCCCAACACTATTCCCAAAGCCCACAGTATTTCAGATCTTCAGCTAGAGGTTTTCACTATAATAAATCACAAGGAAAATAAAGACACTACACAAAAGGCAACAAAATTTGGTTTCAAAACATTTTTATTAGCACATTACCCATGACAGCATAACATATCATACTGGCTAACAGCACAATTTAGTGCCCAAGATAGAGTTTGGGGTGGTTTTTTTTAACTAGAAAAAGCTAAAAGCCCAAACAGAAAAAAATAATAATAAAAAAATCCAACCACAAAACCACTAAACACACACACCTTGCTGACTTCAGCTGAATTTAGTTTACACATTGAATTTGTAACTGCAGCAAAGCCAAGTTTACACATACTGTTAGAATAAAACCAAGCTCAGACCTCTGTGTATCAGCTACAGAATGCATACTGGACTACAGCCAACTATTATACTTATCCAGCATTAAAGTTTTAGGTTTTAATTGGCACTCCTAAGTAACTAAGATGTGTATTGGTGGCATTGGAAGAACCATTGTCTCACTGTAGTTTAGTTTTTGTGCAACAGGAAGGTGGTAACTCTACACAGATGTCTGCAATAAAACTCCTTCAATTTCAGTTTACAAACCAGACAAACACTAATACTTTTAAAAATCTTTTTTTCTCTCCATATGGCTCATTAAGAACTGCTTTTCCCCATTATTTTATTTCCTAGTTTTGAAGTTAATATTAGAGCTAAATAGTAATGCCTGGTTTTATTTACTAAAAAAAACCCAAAACCAAAAACAATCACCAAACAAAACCCCAATAACCACCTCCCCCCAAAAAACCCCATACAAATCAATAATTTGTTACAACAACTTATCTGTATGATTTCCACCATCCCCCATTGAGGCACTACATATTCCTAGCAGGAGATTGACATTTCCTGTTGAAGACACTGAAACAGACTATCTTACACCATGTTTCAGAGCACTCCATTCAATTAAATCTGTGCTTATATCAACACCATGGGGATACAAATTCTACAACAGAAGATGCTGATTACATATCTACAGGAGCTCAAATGCAAGTTTTTTGTTTTGGTTTGGCTTTTTTAACCAAGTACCTCAAAATAAAACTTAAAGAGTGAAATCCTGTAGATTTTTAAAGCTCATTTTCTTGAGGATTGCAGTCAATCAGCTCTCTGAATGTTACATTAAGAACAGATAGTTTTTCTGAGCATCACCACAGCTGCTAGGATGTGGGTAAAGATTAACTGGAAAACCAAAAGGATCACTTTTCTGGAGGTTTGTAATAGAATTTAGCTTCAAGGACGACAAGAATAAAAGTTAGGCTTTATTACTACCTTACTCTGTATTTAATATTCACAATGCATGTTTGCAACTAGCCACAGAAGAATACTGCTCAGAAACTTGAGTCAAGAACTAAAAAGTAACATTTCAATAAAGCATTTAAAAATACTTTGTCTCTCCTGTAAATCAAGCTTTATCATTCAACTCACCCATTATCAGGTTAATCAAAAGCTCAAGGGCAGCCTTGGCTGCAGTGACCATGAAATGATAAAGCTCAAGATCCTTAGGGCTGCAAGGAGGGCACAGAGCAGGATTGCTACCCTCAGCTTCAGGAGAGCAGACTTTCAGACTTCAGGGATCAGTGCTTAGTGGAGTACTAAGGGGTAAAGCCCTGGAGGGAGGACGGGCCCAAGAAAGCCAATTAATATTCAATGATCACCTCCTCCAAGCTCAGCAGCAATGCATCCCAACAAAGAGGAAGTCGGGCAAAAATGCCAGGAAGCCTGCATGGAAGAACAAGCAGCTCCTGGACAAACTCAGACTCAGAAAGGAAGCCTACAGAGGGTGGGGGCAAGGTCGGGTAGCTGGGAGGAATACACAGAAACTGTCTGAGCAGCCAGGGACCATGTTAGGAAAGCAAAAGCCCTGAGAGGATTAAAGCTGGCCACAGACATCAAGGGCAACAAGAAGAGCTTCTATAGGTATGTCAGCAATAAAAGGAAGACTAGGGAAAATGTGGGCCCTTTCCAGAAGAAAATAGGAGACCTGGTTACCCAGGACACGGACAAGGCTGATATACTCAATGACCTTTTTGCCTCAGTCTTCACTGGCAAGTGCTCCAGCCACACCGCTCAAGTCACAGAAGGCAAAGGCAGGACTGGGACAATGAAGAACCACCCACTGTAGGAGATCAGATCTGAGACCATCTAATGAACCTGAAGGTGCACAAGACCATGAGATCTGATGAGATGCATCCACAGATGAAGTGGCTAAGTCACTATCCATCATACTTGTGAAGTTGTGGTTATCCAGTGAAGTTCCCATAGACCTGAAAAGGGGAAACATTTCCCTTTTTAAAAATGGGGGTTACAAGGAAGACCTGGGGAGCTACAGGCTGGTCAGTCTCAACTCTGTGCCCAGCAAGATAATGAAACAGATCCCCCTGCAAACTATGCTAAGGTACATGGAAAATAAGGAGGTGATTGGTGACAACCAACACAGCTTCACTAAGGGCAAACAGTGCCTGAAAAATCTGGTGGCCTTCTACAGTGGGGTTACAGCATTGGTGCATGAGGAAAGAGCAACCGATGTCATCTACCTGGACTTGTGCAAAGCATTTGACACTGTCCACACAACATCCTTGTCTCTAAACTGGACAAACATGGATTTGATGGATGGACTGCCTAGTAGATAATGAATTGGCTGGATGGTTGCACTCAAAGAACTGTGGTCAATGGTTTGATGTCCAAGTACAGATCAGTGATGACTGGTGTTCCTCAGGGTTCAGTACTGGGACCAGCACCGTTTAACATCTTTGTCAGCAACACGGACACTGGGAATGAGTGCACCCTCAGCAAGTCTGCTGACAACAGCAAGATGTGTGGTGTGGTCAACACGCTGGAGGGAAGGGATGTCATCCAGAGGGCCTGTGCAAACCTTATGTTCAACAAGGCCAAGTGCAAGGTCCTGTACAGCCTGGGAGCAGCCCTGAGGAGGAGGAGGACTTGGGGGCATTGGTGAATGAGAAGCTCAACATGGCCCAGCAATGTGAGCTTGCAGCCCAGAAAGCCAGCTGTACCCTGAGCTGCACCAAAAGCAGCGTGGCCAGCAGGCTGCAAGAGGTGATTCTCCCCCTCTACTCTGCTCTCATAGAGACCCCACCTGGAGTACTGCATCCAGCTCTGGGGCCTGCAACACAAGAAGGATGTGAACCTGTTGCAACAAGTCCGGAGGAGGCCACAAAGATGATCAGAGGCTGGAGCACCTCTCCTGTGAAGCCAGGCTGAGAGAGTTGGGGTTGTTCAGCCTGGAGAAGAGAAGGCTCCGGGGAGACCTTACAGCAGCCTGACAGTGCCTAAAGAGGGCCTACAGGGAAGCTGGTGAGGGACTTTTTACCAGGACCTGTAGTGACAGGACAAGGGGATAATGGCTTTAAACTGAAAGAGGGTAGATTTAGATCAGATATGAGGAAGAAATTCTTTACTGTGAGGGTGGTGAGGCACCGGCACAGGTTGCCCAGAGCAGCTGTGGCTGCCCCATCCCTGGCAGTGCTCAAGGCCAGGCTGGTTGGGGCTGTGAGCAACCTGGTCTAGTGGGAGGTGTCCCTGCCCGTGGCAGGGGGGTTGGGACTAGGTGATCATCCCAACCTATTCTATGATTATCCAAGTAAGCCACAGGATAAAAGAGTAAAAATATATTTTAGTTTTAACTCAAGCCTATCTACTACAGACAATATGAATGGATCAAATCCTGTCTGAAACTGCCAACAATAGAGTAATGTAGAATGCATCTATTTGTCCATAAGAAATGGTAAGATTATGGTTTTCGTTGCAGAGACTAGTATTGTCAGTAATTGTAAAAAATAAACAAATTAAAAACAAAGAACAAAACCAAAAAACCCATGGCAACAAGCCCCTTCTCTAAACCCCCAAATCCGTTCAGTACATCCCAAAGGTAAATCAAAACTGGTTTACTGGCTCCAGAATTGCACTTGGTCTAGGAAAATATCACTATAAATGTGGAGGCATGAATAATTTTTTTAATTGATTACATCATCTACTACATTTCTGATAAAAATCACTAACACTGTACAAATTATTTTAAAATCTCTAACAACATTAAATATTTGGTTTATGATTATATTGAATTTTAGACTAACAATACAAAATTCATCAGCAATACTTTACAGAGTAGTGGCTTGTTTTGACTCTAAAGTAAAACTGGATTCTTATGCCAGATGGAATGCCTCCACTTGCATCTCTCTTTAGCGGCATCACTGATTTAAGGCTTAATTTACTCTCATGCAGCAAAGTATCATTGCAGAAAAAAACTGGTATATGGGCTCACAACGTAACTACACAACTATGCCAGCACAGCAGCAGCTGTGAAACTCCATGGGTCTGCCTCAAACAAAGTCTACAAACAAAGTTTGCTTTCACTCTTCAAATCCAACCTGTTCTACCATAAGAACATCTTTAACCTAATTATGGTCTGCTGTCTTCCCATGGGTTTCCTTATTCCCATCCCATGTGCCATGACAAGCTCTCCATCAACCAAGTTGCAGGGAAAAATTAAAGATTAACTGTAGCAATAAGAACGAGAATAGGACCCAAAACAGACCAAGTGCCACTGCTGGTGAAACAACCATGTATGTGTATAAATGTAGTGCTGTAAGACTTTTTTTTTCAAAATCAAACCACATTAAAAACACAAGACAAACTTTCCCCAATGGAACTATGTTTTTCTCCATTCCATCTAGTTCTCTCTTCTGTTTTATCTACCTTGTTCAGAAACCCGTAATTACAGAACACCAAGAATACAAATATGAAGGATGACTTCACAAACAGCAATTTCTTCTACTTTAAATAGGATTCCCTGCTATTATAACTTAACATACAACATATAGTTCACTTAAGAAGCCATGTCATGTGCTGCAATGTCATTACTGTATTACACATCCAATAACCTGTCAGAGCTTCAAGTGAGTTAAAAAGAATTGCATAAATATGATCACAACAGTAAGCAATAGTCTAGAAAACTGATACAAGTCAACTAGGTATTCCAGGAAGGCAAGTTCTTGCATGAGTTACTGAACACATACAAGACTGTAGAGCACAGCAGTCATTTGGACAACTTATTTGATGTAAGATAGGACATGGGATGTCACTGCACATGACCACCTTACGTACATGGAACAGGCCGAGCAAGTGTGGTGGGTTGACCCTGGCTGGATGCCAGTTGCCCACCAAAGCCACTCTACCACTACCCTCCTCAGCTGGACAGGGGAAAGAAAAAACACAAAGAAAGGCTCACAGGCTGCGATAAGGACAGGGAGAGATCACTCAGCAACTACCATCACAAGCAAAACATATTTGATTTGGGAAAATTAGTTTATTACCAACCATATCAGAGTAGGATAATGAGAAAAAAAATCCTACATCTTAAAACACCTTTCCCCCACCCTCCCTTCTTCCCAGGCTCAACTTCACTCCTAATTTTCTCTATTCCACCATCCCTGAGCGGCACAGGGGGATGGAGAATGAGGCTGTGGTCAGTTCATCACATGCTCTCTGCCACTCCTTCCTCCTCTGGGGGACAGTCCTCCACAACCTTCTCCAATGTGAGCCCTTCCCATGGGCTGCAGTTCTTCACAAACTGCTCCAGCATGGATCCCATCCACTGGAGCAGTCTGTTCCTGAAGGACTGCACCCTGTGTGGGTCCCCCACAGGGTCACAACTCCTACCAGCAAACTTGCTCCAGCCTAAGCTCCTCTCTCTCCACAGGGTCAGAGGTCCTGCCAGAAGCCTGTTCCAGCATGGGCTTCCCACAGGGTCACAGCCTCTTTTGGGCATCCACCTGCTCTGGCATGGGGTCCTCCCCACAGGGTCACAACTCCTACCAGCAAACTTGCTCCAGCCTAAGCTCCTCTCTCTCCACAGGGTCAGAGGTCCTGCCAGAAGCCTGTTCCAGCATGGGCTTCCCACAGGGTCACAGCCTCTTTTGGGCATCCACCTGCTCTGGCACGGGGTCCTCCATAGGCTGCAGCTGGGGATCTGCTCCACCATTAACCTCCATGGGCTGCAGGGGGACAGCCTGCCTCACCATGGTCTTCACCACGGGCTGCAGGGCAATCTCTGCTCCAGCACCTGGAGCACCTCTCACCCCTCCTTCTGCACTGACCTGGGTGTCTGCAGGGCTGTTTCTCTTACATATTCTCACTCCCCTCTTCAGCTGCAATTGCTATCGTGCAGCAAATTTTTCTCCTTCTTAAATATGTTATCCCAGAAGCACTACCACTGCTGCTAGTGGGCTCAGTCTTGGCCAGCGGCAGGTCCATCTTGGAGCCAGCTGATGTTGGCCCTATCAGATGTAAAGGAAGGTTCTAGCAGCTTCTGGCAGCAGCCACTCCTGTAGCTCCCCTACCACCAAAACCTTGCCATGCAAACCCAGTACAGCAAGTTTCTTAATGGCTTTTTAAAATTTTAATCCTAAGAAAACTCTAACTAAACCATGAAATTTTATTTTTGTTGGCTAGTAGAGAAACTACAGCCCATTTAAAAAGTTACTGTATGTGAGACGTCCATCAGGACCTACACTAGATGGTTTGCTTTGCTGCAGAGGCAAATTTTCTGAAGAGGCATATTAACAGGAGGAAAGGATGTTGTGCGATCTCCACTCCTGGTGGTTTTTCAGACTTGGCTAAACAGTCACTTCTGACCTGATTTAGCTTTAGCAGCATTCGTGCTTTCAGCAGAATGCTGGATGGATGACCAACCTTTGGTGAATACTAGGCTGGCTAGATAACAATACTAAAGACACCAGCATACGTCTTTGTGACCTTAGTCAAAACAGAACAAAAAAACCAACAGGTCTAGATCACTTGGTAAATTCACAGCTCTTCAAATCTTCCAGTCAACTTAAGATCCTAAGAATCCTGAAACTCCTATGCAGAATTAATCAACCTTCACAGCTGGGAGAAGAAAGCTTCCATCTGAACCACTTGTGTTTTTTTAGACTCAGACAACTGTCCCTTATTATCCAATTATTTACTGATTGCCACATTTGAAACAACATATTCAACATCACAAAATCAGTTACAGCTGGTTGACAATCTTAAGAAGCTCAGAAATTTGGAGAGCCAAATACTTTTCTTTTGGTTACTGAACTGTCACGATATGTAGACATACTGCACAACACAGAAAAATATGGTGTAAGTATCTGGTACTGAGATACTAGGAAGTAAGGCATGGTATTGACAGAAGCTATTTTGTAACTAAACTTAGAAATAGAATATGAAATTACAGTTCCAAAACAAGGCTTAAAACAACATTCTTCCAGTATTGCTAGAACTGAGTATATAAAGAAACATAACCTGTCTTCCAAATACCCTGGCATTGCTTACTTCTCTAACAAAATATCCATTCAACTAAAAACCTACACACAGGTACATACAGGTGTAGTATCAGCCACAATATAAGATATTTTATTCTACAAATCAATCTCACTTGGATTATTTTTTTTTAATGACATACACAACATCATTTTATCACACCAGCATACTTCCATTTCATTGGAGCAGCTCCCAGACATAATCCAGAAGCAAGTGCAGGACAACCTTTCCCTTTCAAGGTGAATGCACCAACAGAAGTACTGGCATCCCAAAGTTCATACCGGAGACTCAAATTCTGGTGACACCGCAATCATAGCGGACATTAGGTTCCAGAAACCAATGACTACAAGATCTCATTAGGAACAGCAAGTGTTATCTTAACAAAAAAAAATGACCCAAAACAAAACAAAAAGCAGCTACAGGATAAGGATAGGTCCTGATATGACATGAACAAACAGTTACCAGTAAGAAATAAAAAAAAAAAAACCAAACACCAGGAGGGAGGCATTAGCAGCTTTAGCACCAGAGACAGGCCTCTGGTAAACTTTCACAGGGGCTATACAATAGGATGTATACAAGAAAAAGAGCAGCAGCATCACAAACTTTCCCAATGACACAAATTTACTCTTGGTCAACTGCTAACTGCAAAGAATTAGAAAAAAATTATATAGCATAAAAGGACAAGCAGCAGCAGGAATATTTTTTTTTTTAGATGAAAGTTTCAGAATGGTGGATGTTGTAAAACATTCTTAACCTTTCAATCTGAAGAATAACAAAAATTGGAAAAGGCTTACAGAAGGGCTGCAGGTTGGAAAAAAGCTTCTATCCCAGGAAAATGCAGCAGGTTAAGACTCTTCAAGTTTCAAAAGAGATAATTTCCAGAGGAAAAGATACCAATCTTGAGCAGAACAAATATGCATCAACTGTTCATTGTCACTTCCCAAATAAGAACTGGGCACCACTCAATGAAGGTGATGGGAGCCAAGGTTAAAACAGAATGAAGGCGCTTCTTCATGCAGTGGATAGACAACCAGTGAGACTCCCTGCCAAAGCACACAGCAGATGCTGTAAGTTTCTGTGGCCTCAAGGGGAGACAGCGCAAGTCTTGGAGGACAGTTGGAAGCTAGGAGAGTTCTGAGAGAGTATCACATATGCTTGCCCTGTTCTTAGCATTTCCAAGAAATCTGGTCATGACCACTACTGGCAACAAGATACTGATCCAGGACAGGCACTTGGTTTGAATCAATATGGACGGTTTAAAGACATGCTGCTTACAAGCTCTCTTACAAGAGCAAAGCTGACAGGGTCCAGCAGTTGCTAGGTTTTAAAACTGAACATCTTATAAAAAACAGCAGATGAAGACTTAGGGAGAACAGTATAGCTACTTTACTGCCTCACTACTACCAGTATTCCTACTTTTTATCTCCATGTCAACCACATATTGTCTTCTGAATTATCTTTACCTCTCATTGTAAGTATACCTTAGATATACCAAAAAGATACCTATATGTAACACTATTATCTGATGTAACAAGCATTATCATCCAATTCTGCAGTTCAGCCTTACAGTATGTCTGCCTAAAGCCAAATACTGTCTCTGTAGGATCCACTGGAGGGTAAGAGCTCAGAAATTCTCAGCTGATCTAAAACACTGGGCAGGAGCAGGAGCTGAACAGCCTAAACACTTGGACAAATGTTTTTTCTTTAGCAGAAATATTGCCTTGAACAGTATGCAAGTGATATACTAACCTAAATGAAAAGCTACTAGTCTTAGTGAAGTGGAAATGAAAAAAGATTGTTTTATGAAGCACAATGTGACAGCAACAGTTGCTACGGCACTGCAGCCTGTATGTCTTCATTTAATAAAAAATTTTCTTTTTGGACTCAGTGTGATAAAGTAATTGCTTACAAGACTCTACATCTTACTTATTTTTACGCAGCTTGCAAAACAGACAAAAGACTTTTAGCTGGAAGTCAAGAACCAAACAGCACCCTACATGATAAGAGAAAATGTGCATCATCTACTTTTACAGAAAGTGTATATTGCAGTTTGACTAAATTAAGAGAGACAAAGTATATGCATATCTACCTACGTATGGTAGGTGGGGCTGGAATTTTTTAATCAACAGTGGGCAGTAACTGAATGGTTAGTATTCTAAGCTCTTGTAACTTCATATCGCAACTGTAGGTAAATGTATTTGATCATTACTGTTGTTATCTATAGAAATTGGAGAGAAGATAGTTATTTCAGTTGGTTATGAAGTAAAAGCACCAAGCATCAGCAAAACCATCAATCTGCTTATATCTTTTCATATGAAGAGTTTTACAAAGTTACAGGCAAATTATGTGTAGATCCTGGCAAAGCAAGATGCATTATCACTAGAATCTCCTGTATTTCAGATAAATTCCATACAAATAAACTTGTTCTGCATACACAAAACAAGAGCTCAATGGCTTCTCATGATGATAAACGACTTCTTTCCATAAATTTATTTACATAAAATTTATCCATTACAAAAGCCAGCAATTTTCCCTTTATTGCAGCTCCCTCAACTATTTGGTAGGTTAGCTGTTTACCTTGGCTTAGAAAGCACTTAAAATCCTCCCCCTTCGCTTTCACAGAGTAAGCATTTGAGGCCATTTTAAGAGGGCAAAACTCAGCACAGACCAGGGTCTACACTCTACTGCAACAGGATTACAGAGTGGAGGAATCAATTACAGTTCACACACTATCTCCGAGTTGCTCACCATCACAGCATAAACAAGATTCAAATGGCAGCCCTGAGCAAAAGCCACACAAATAGTTCCATCAGAAGAAAAAGAAGTCCCCCTTCTTCCTCCCTCCCCCTCCATATTCCAAAGCAACCTTAAAACCAGAAGTTGGAAAATGGGTACCACAACTATGAAACTGAATTAAGATTCATTCTCCCTGGAGACAGTGCTGTGTAACTGACATTTAATGCATTAAGAAAACAATGAATTGTCCAAGTTTCTCAACAAATCTCTATAATACACAGCCAATCATGTCAAGACCCATCTAACAGCATAACAAAAAATGGGCACAAATTTGAATTTCAAACCATCTTCTAAAAGAATGTAATTAAGACTTCCTTTGGCCTTGTTAACAGGGATGCTAAAATGTTAATTCTTAACTGTTTACACTAATGTCTGTTTCGCATTTTGTCTTCCTTATGCCTAGCCAGTGACTAAATTATCAGGATATTGCGAAATATTCAATAGACTTTTTTCCAGTTATCAGTCATTATAGTTAAAAAAACCCCCAAACAAACGCGAAACCAAAACCAAAACCCCACAAGCATACAGATCACAACAGTTCTCCTAACACTACAAATCTGAAAGTTCCTGTCCTGTTACCTAGTAATTATTTGGTCAAAATACCTTAGTTCTCCTTTAGAATAGTTTCAGAATAAGATTCTTGTAAAAAGTGAAAACCTGAAAGACCAGTTATGAAAGCGAACATTTCAATCCAAATGTTAAACTAACTAGCTAGAAAGTTTAAGAGACATACACATATGGAAATTAAGTGTGCATGCTTTTAGGGACAGAAGGTAAGAAAATGAAGCACAGCTTTACACTGGCAATACCATACATATAGTTATGTAAACAGCAGTGTAACAAAAAGCTCTCAAGAAATCTATCCATACACGAACTAGAATGCAAGCAGTTTTCCATTAGTCAGGCTCATGCATACAAAGCCCTGTAACCATGGAATGCGCTATTAACTGTTTTCACTGAAAACTGGAAACATTTTAAACTTTATCACCGAATAAGCATAATTCATCCTGACTCAAAGACCAGCACAGAATTCAATGGACACCTGAACTCCAATTAAAGCACAGTATTACTTTTTTTCTACAAATATGTTTTTCATATATATACAAAAATGGCCTATGAAGTTGGGCATAGAACATTCTTCCAAATCCAATGTTCATCATGGAACATTCTTCCAAATTCTTTTCTTTGCTACAGCCTTTTATACGTCAGATTACACCTTTTTAAGTATATCATTTCATATCTTTAACTCACGCAAAGCCGGTTACCGTGACAATGACAAAGGTTTTGTAAATAAAAAAATGAAAATCACCACTGAATTGTGTGCATTGGATATTTAGATCTACCAATTATATTAACTACACCATCAGTGTAGATAGAAAATATGGAAAGAACTGTCTTTTTTACTCTATTTCTTGCCATTCTAAAGAGGCTATATAAATGTTGGAATGAAAGTTATTGCAGAGGACCTGCCAACCAAGCTTTTCGAATAGAAATAACAAATGAAACAAAAAATTTTGAAAAGTGAGATCCTATGAGAAAATATACCTGTGGATTGTGTTTCTTTACCCAAATAATTCCATTTTGCCTATATACCCTTACGCTTGTTTGCTTTCAGATCATGTTTTATTACATCATGAATGTCTAATTTTACAACATATCCAGAAAAGGCAAAAGGTTTACTTAGCATTTCAGCTACAACAGGTAATCAGAAAGGGAAAGGCATCCTTAAAGCAGTTACACTATTTAAACAAACTTGTTTAGCGCAGACAAACTTACAACAAAGCTCTCCACAAATCAAAACCCATTGAAGATGAACTAGAATAGTAAATGACCTTTACTCTACTTTCCTATAAAACAGTCCAGCAGAAAAAAAACTGGCTTCACAACCTCAATGTGATAATCAATAACTAAACTTTACCACTAACACTGATCTAAATTACCAAACTGCATGTCAGAGAGACTCAACAAAGGGATCTGGTCTTTCACTGTGACACAGCACAGTCTCATTAGTGAAATTAAAGCAAAGTCCAAGACTGTTTTCAAGACAGCTTTGTTTCCTTAGTAACTGGCATGACTGACAGGCAGTATACTGGTAAAAGTCCTACTTTACAAGGCAACTTCATAGCTTGACTTAACCAGCAATTTAGAAAACTTAGCTATACTTGCCTGAAACACAGCCTGAAGTAACTTAGTTAAAGGCCAAGTAAAATACCAGCAGAGTGAATCCCAGAAAACAGGCTCCAAGAAGCACTTCAGGAGGCCATGAAACATTGACACAGCTTAGTCACACCTTTCTAAACCTTCCTTTCTCCAAATAAAACTCTTAATTGTATTTACCAAAAACCAGCTATTAGGTACCATTTTCATAGTAAAGACAAACTTCCCCCATGCTCTAGAGTCCTATTTAAAGTATGTTTTTTGTCAAGCATTTATCTGGTGAATTTCCCAATAAAGCTTTACATCAAAACAAGGTTTAGCAAGCTGTTTGTGACTGTATGTCCTGCCACGACATGGCATTTATCTGTTAACATTCCAAAACACAGCCTCCCCCCAATAATTTTGTTTCACATTATGCTAAACCACAGCCTGTCAAACTTCTCCTACAGACAATTCTATCTTTCTGCTGGGTCAACTACCTGGTATCCTGGCCATGTCCTAGGGGCACCTGCCAGAGGACTGCTACTCAGAAATCTCCTGTAGATTTCTTGCATTCAGCCAAATGAAATTTTGTTCAGAATTTACAAAAGAAACAGAGTCATTTAAATATTAGGGTTTACATAATCATGCACAGCTTGGGGAGGGGTGGGGTGGGGGTATAAAAAAAATAATTTACAAACCCACACCTTAAAAGAGGGAACATTTACAACAAACAGTGAAAGACAGAGAGCTCCCACCGTTAATGAGTTTTACTGCATACGTATGCTTGGATCGGACAAACAATAAATGCAAATATGTTGGAATTTGTAAAAATACAAGGACACAAAATTAACAGGAGAGCTGAGTAGGTATCAATTTCAAAAGGTTAAACTAAATCTAATTACATCATCTGAATTTGTTTCCAGCTATGACGATAAACACATGCAGTGGTCTGGCCACATATAAAGAGAAACTTTTGGCTGACAGCTCTCTATAGCCGTTTACCTCTTTTTAGGTTTTTCTTTGGTTGGCTGCAAGGGGAGGTATCTAGTCTTAATCAGGAGCCTGAAAGAAACTGCTTGTAGTTAAAATCAGACTAGTTTTAATAGTTAACTTTGTATCTCAACCCGGAGTAACACATCTTGCTCTCCTGGGTATCATCCAGTAACTGCTTACATCTGCTATGTGAAAATGTTTCTTTGGGAGCAAACTAGGAACTCTGCTTTAATTTTACATGTCACCCAATTTAGGTCCTGCAGTTAAGTATTTCAGCATTCCCAGTGCTACTAAGTTACTTTCTCTGAGAGTCTATCGTAACAATGGATAAACCGAGTGAAAAATCCACTTTGATTGCTCTGCGTTGGCTTTTGAAAGTTCGCAGCTGTTGTGTCACAATTGCAGAGAGAAACTGAGCAATCTATAAATGGAGGTTTTATACTTAGAATTTTAAAGCTACTGATTCTTTTTCATTTCTAGAAGACGACAGATAAAAAAAGAGATTAATCTTTTAAAAGGAGGTATGCTTTTACCCACATATACCACTGATCAGTTCAACTGTGTTTACCCATTAGAAGTATATTTTTTGCAAAAACTGGTGGGGTAGAGCCTGTCTTACTTCCATGGGAACCTTCAAATTAACATCCTCTTATTATTTTACTGCTTTCTATCAAGTAGGAATTTCCATTATGTGACTGATGTGTTACAGATTACCGCATGCTACAAACCAGATGACTACTACAAAACCCACTATAATTCTTTGCCATCTTCAACATACAGAAGAAAGGCATAAGGATAAGAAAGTCCAGAAGACACTCATCTTGATTTATATAAAATTCTTGTCTTTAGAAGAAGTCAAGACCTGAGAAAACAGAAGTGGTTCCACAGTGGTGTAATTGCTCCCACAGAGCTCGATGCTACTGCTTTTAACCAAATATAACCTGACAAAACTTTTACTAAGCAGAACTGCAGAAGCATAATTTTTAAACATGAAATTCTGATTAAACTTCAATCAGAAGCCTCTTCCTATTACCGATCAGCGAGAGACTAAGATTTCTCATTACAAAAGACTAGGTAATAAATATCTCAGTCACAATTATAGCTTTCAACATAATACAAACGTTTCAGGCCACAGTAACATAAAACTGCTCTCAAATTTGATTCAGGACATAGAAAAGTATTGCTATAAAACCAGCATTAGGCATTTAAAGCACTTAAACCAAAACTACAACAGTGTTCTCAACAGCTAAACCAGCAGTAATTTTGACCAGTTCCATAAGCGAAGCTGAAAGGTTTAGTTTTATGTGTTTATTACTTGGAACAACAGTATTTTTCCTCCACAGTGAGCACTGTGTTAATACAACCTTATTTTTCCAAGTATGCCATTGCTTTCTCTCTCCACTGCATGTATATTCAGATCCTATTTACATTTGTAAGAAATATATTCACATTTTATTTTCTATAGCTGGTACACACTCCTCTACAGTATTAGAAGCCCTCAGTAGAGGTTCTATCCAGTGCTTTTTAAAGTTTATGGGAATACGTCAACAGGCACCAAATCAGACACTATAAAGCACAAAGATTACACTTATGAGGGATATACTGAAAGGCAAAACCTGTGAGAAGTAGAAAACTACAGATTAGAAGCCAAATAAAAAAAAAAAAAAATCCTCAGAGATAGTTGTAAGCTGAGAATTAAACTAACTGCCACAGATCCTATGTTTTTCCCCAGTTCTATTTTCTTCTAAAGATAACAAATACCAATATACACATAACTAAAAGGAAAACATATTAGTGAAAACCACAGGGTATGTTTTTGGTTTACCTGAAATCACGTCTATTACACTGTTTTTGGAACAGTCTTATAAAATCACCTTGTATGGCAGGGTGTTGAATGCATGGATATAATAGTTTGCAATTTTTCTTAAGCAAAACAAAACTAAACACAAGAAAAGCACCATGTGCCATTTCTTTCACTAATGCCCACCCACTAAGCTGGCTGCAAGTTCTCTGAATTCAGAGGGCTGAATATGTACTTTCATCCTCCTCCCAGCTCAGTCTCAGTGCTAACACAAATAAGGCAGGTTTGCCCTTACTCCTCCTCCACCCTTTTAAAGACACGAATCTTTAGCACAACTGCAAATTCAAATTAGTTTGTACTACTGTCCTTTCGCAGGGCTCCTCAAGTGGCAGAAGGAAAGATACACACTTAGTAGTACTATAACTGTCTTCCAAAAGAAAAAAAATAATTCTTAAGTTGCCAAAAAAATACAATACTTTTAAAAATGTTTTAACTAATGTCTTTCCTCCAGTTACGTTCTGAAACTGCCAGTGCCCATTTTCCCTTGCACAAATTTAATTGTTTTTATTTTTTTAGATCATCGAACTTATGAGTATTCTCATACGCACTTAGAAATTTTAAGTATAAAAATGAAATTAATTCAACATATTACAAATAAAATCTAGCAAGCATAAATCTTCAACTGCTTTTTAGTATTGAAAGCACAAAAAAGTGGAAACAAACATCAAAGGCGGAGGTGGCAGTTTTGGTTTCCAACAATACAGCTCTTTTAATAATAAACTAGCCTGAACTATAGAACTATAAACACAAGAACTCACATTAACTCATGATTCTGAATATGCATTTCCCCAGTAAATTAAGGTATTCAATAAAATACGCAACTGTGGCAGCAGTTTTTCCAATAAATGTATTTTGGCCTGAAAGACTAAGATTATTTTGGCATGGTGGGGAGGAGGGGAGCAGATGATATTGGTGTAGTGGGTGGTTCCAGTGAGGGGCAAAAACAGGATGCAAGAGAAATTTAACAGCGTTGCTGAATATTTTTCATGTATGACACAAGGAGAAGGAAAAAAAAAAAAAAAAAAAAAAGCACAGCAACGAGCCATATCTCTATATAGAGCACATAAGAAATGTGTAACAGCGATCTATTTTTAAGGTTTCTGCCAGATGGGTACACACCTCAAACACACCCATAGATACTAATGAAAACCACCTTGGCCTCCTTCAGGAAGTCATTCAACACTTCACAGAAAAAAATAGGAAGTTGTTGATAAACTGCTTGCAAGAACTACTTCCTGTAGGAAAAATAATTAGACTACTTTGTTTGCTGGACAATCAGTTACCTCTTCTCATTTTGTAGTGTGAGAGAAGTTACTACTTTGTAAGAATCCATAGCATAACAATAAGTTAACACAACACAAGAGTAATTCTAAAATTGAGTGAAACTTCTTCCTTCTTTCTGCAAGCTGTTGTCTGCTATTCCCGTGGCATATTATCTTTTGCCTAGAGAGTGATTCCCTATCTTTCTCCATAGTTCACTGAAATGTCAACCAGCAGCTGGCTAACAGGAAGTGGTTAAAAAGCAATGCAGTTGACATCACCACACAAACCAAGCAAGTCTTTTTCACTGCATGTTTAAGAATGGGCTAAAGCATACAGCACTGCAATGCTGAGATGACTCAGACATGACCACTTACTACACAGGCAAGTCTTAACTTACGAGTTCTATTTAAGTAGCAGTTTCAGTAAAAAATAGTATTAATCTTACCAGCTGTATAGCAAGCATGTCTTAACTCATTGGCCAAAATAATCTACGTTTTCACTAACGGAAAATTATACTCGGGAGTCCTACTCATAACAGTAAGATGAACGTTAATGAGCGGAGTTCTGGCAAATCGTATGTTGGGCATTCATACATAAAAGGGTTTATTTATCTAGAGGACAAACTGATCTACAGGAGTTCTGGTTCAGACCCTACACCACCACTCTCACCCTCCTTTAAAAACATCCATACATGATACGTGTGTGGTGTGTATATAAAATACCTGGGCAAGTAACTGTGCATGTATTAATACGCACAGACAAGTATTTTCTCTCCTGTACACACCACTTTCATTTCTTTGCACAAACTACTATGCTTGTAGTGCTTGACCCATTGATTAGTGGAAGTGACTATATTGCAGACTGCATTAAGTACAGTACTCAATTTTATATTATTCTCTTTGCACTGTAGTATATTATGATAACTATAACCATAAGGCTTACTGACATCTGGAAAAAATCTAACGCTGTTACCTATTCTGCAAAGATCTTTCTAGAGCCTGATTAGCAGGCTGTTCATAGACTGGCTACAGAATACAGCAAATGGAAACGAAGAGCAATGCAGCCAATCCAACACAAAAGTTGAATACTTGGAAGTGACACCAAAAATCTGCGCATGGTAGAAGGAACCATGTCAAATGTATACAGTATCAGGAATCTTGGTACTCGCCCTTCAAGCAAATGTTTAAGGTATAACTAAACAAGACGAGAGTTTGTAGGTATGACACACAACTTACTCAACACTGAAAAAAGCTTCTGAAATACAAACTTGCTACTCAAAAATAATTCTTACGTTTCTTTGGATTTCCTAAACATACAAAGCAAACATTTTGCTAGTACTTGAAATGTTTTTTACAGGTCTTCATGACCTCCAATGAAGCTGGTGGATCTCACCTGTAGATAGTATTAAACAGCCTTTTATGAACAACAAATGTTCTTCCAAGTGTGAACAAAGCCTTCAGAACTGTCCTCATTAGACTCTCCCATACCACCGCATCACCCAAGAAAAGCCAAAAGAAAACAGCCCATTATGCTGTTTAAAATCTCCCAAGGTCAGCATGTGACCCAGCAGGGAGAGGTTCAAAAAGTACAGCCTTTATTTTTCTTCCTAACAACCTGGTTTGTTTCCACTCCTTTCCCCTTCAAGACACATCCTTCACAGCTAGCAGCTCTTTCAATCATTTACTTTGGATGTCTGCTTGAGAACAAATGATCTTGCTCATGCAGATGAGTTTGCCAGACTTGTGTGTACTTTCCAGTCTCAGGCTCTTTATTGTTCTTGCTGAAACCTGACCCTTTGAAATGGATACCAGGACACCAAGAAAGGACAAAAAACTTGCAGGAAAAAAAGGAAAGATTTTTTTATAGTAATAATGAAACTGCAGGAAAGCTTTCCAAGAACAAATCTTTCACTTTGATTTCACCTGAATGAGCATAATTAAAAAGAAACAATTGTAAAAGCATGAAGACATTCTGCATCTCTTAACTGTTCTATTTTTTGTAAAACTGACAGCATAATCAAACCCAAACACTTGTGACAGTAAAAGTGAAAAATCAAGTATCCATTTTTCATGCTTCATAAGCTGGTCTTTAAAAGCTGTTACTAGCACAGTCAAAACAAGGTTTGCTTTTCATTTCAAAACCCAGTTTGTGCTTTCCTCAAGGTCCAATGAGCTACAGCTCTGAAATGACAAACTTACACAATTCCAAAAAAATTCTGTTTGTGCCCATATTCTAGAATATGCTGATTTACAAAACTTCACCAAAGAAATATCACATCTTCAAGATCTATAGGCAATGCTAATTTTCGCATTCCTAATACAGAATGTTTTCTGAAAGTAATCTTCAGGCTCAAATTATGTCAAACAACTGCTGCAACCTCCTTTTGGTTAAAAAAAGCAATACTAATGTATCTGTATGGAAACACCATCGCTATAGAAACAAGAAACGGTTTTAAGAAGTTCTGCAAGCTCCATTTTCATTGCAGACAATGTAGATTTGGTTTTGAAGCCACAAACTCAACTACTTCAATCAAATGCACATATTAATGACAATGTTTTAGCAAGAAAGGTAGGGATAAAGATGTTTTCCTTGGCTGAAACAAGTTTTACCTAAATAACGTACTGTGGTGCCCCTCCCCTCTCCCGGCCCTGAAAATGACACATAATGGGTTACTCAGAGACTTGCAGTTAAATAAAATGTTCAAAATACAGTCAAAATATTTGAAGGTCAATTACGTGTCTTGGTGGGTACACTTCAGAAAGAAGGACAAGCTCCTGCTCTTTTAGAAGACTACACAGCATAAAAGAAAATGCTCCCTGATGGATTAGGCGTCAGATGGTTGGCATGTGTCACCTCTCATCAGTTACAGAAAAGGTGATACTAATTTCACTGCATGAAAAAGCTACAGCTGTAGGAATAAGGAAAGATGTTAGAAGTTCTGTAATTTCCCTTTCACTGCAGGGAATATAGACAAGTTAAGAGTTACAGACCCAAATACTGCAATCAAACACCTATTTTCTCATCAGCAGAGAGTAAAGTATTTTGATTGCATACTTACACAATTGTCCTTATTCAAAAAAATAAGAAGCCCCAATATTTTCTCACTATAATAATTTCTAAAGTTACTCTATATTTTTACATCTGTATCATAAAAATGAGGTAAAATGTATTTTGACCTGTATGAGAACTCTGGCAAGATTTAGCAAATCCAGAAGGCACATTGTTCAAAAATCACTACGCACCTTTCACTGATTTTCAATATACAATATAATGGACAATATATGATCTGATATGGGGGAAATACTGAAGTGGTAGGATCTCCTACTTAAAATCAGGCAAATGTTTTTAAGAATATTTATTTTAAACACATTTAAATTAATTAAAATTCAAAGACTGTAAAAAAACCCACAACAACAAAATCAACAAAACCCACCAGAGAGATAGCTAACTGAAAACAAGTTTTACTTACTTAAGAAAGTATCTCTGTCCAGACGGCGTCTTAGCCATCTCCCAACCTGGTGGCAAAGGTACATCATCAGGGATCTCAAATGAAGACTGGCGGAGATGTTGAGAAGATGGAGCTCCAGGTCCAGTCACTACTCCAGTGGGCGTAAGCGTCCCTGGAGAAACAGCTCCCAGCTGCAGTGATGCTGGAGAGGAATGAGCTCGGACATGCTGTGGGGTCAGGGCTCCTGCTGTCCCTGCATCAGTGCTGGCCTGCCAGGAGTGAAATTATTCCCATTAAGATTCTTGTATTTCAGTAGAAATGCCACTGACAGAAGACATTTCACTTTAAATGAACGTTTCAGAAGAAAATAGTAAGTTAGTAATTCTAAAGTTCTGCTTATTTTCCAGTTTTTTACTGTTGAAGAGAGCCTCCAAATAGGTTGGTATAACTAACTCCACAAAAGCCCTTGCGTAAGTCAAGAAACATTAAGTATGGGCTAAGTGCCTTTAGTTTTATTTTGAAAACTGAAGTTCTTAATCCTTGGTGAAGGGTTCAGAAAAAAACATGCTTACAGTCAGCAGATCTCATACAGCATATTGCATGGTTCGTTACTGGACTGCGCCAACCCATTACCATCGCACCCACTTTCTGCTGGAGGAGTTCATTTCCCGTTCTCCTTTTGAAACGGGCATGTGGGGGTGCAAGGAAACCCACACATGCACTCTCTGCAGGAGTTTAAAAAATTGCATAATGAGAAAAGCAACAGAGAAATGCCAAATGACTGCAGTGAGTTCCAATGGAGGAAGACTCCTGAACCCAACCATTAAAGAAGACCGAACACAAAATTTCCTAACCTGCACACAAACTACACTTTTAAAGGTACTGGGAGCTTATAAAGAGTCTGCCCATGCTATCCAAAGCAAAGCTTCACCAAACTGCTTAACCAGTCAATCAGAAATGACTCACAAAACCATTCACTAGAGTTGCCAGTCTTAAGTACATAAAACTTCCTTGCCAGTTGTAAATGCGTGTCCTCTGTGAAACAGAAAAAGCAGCTCTGAAAACTGGATTAAAATAATATTGACTTTTTTGTATATATTTACCAATTAATTGATTTTGTAGATACACCAGAACAACATGGACACCTATAATAAGATGCATGTATCACCCTTGCCACACCTCTCTACACAAGGTATTGCACCATACATGAGGCCCTGCTTACATGCTCTTACAGACTGACAATTCTGTTTCGCTGCATCTGTATGCAAAGCACACGTGAAATTTCATAAATTAAACTGGAACTGAAGTAGCATACATTTACCTTAAACAGAATACACAAGTTGCAAATTAACTGAATTCAAGGCATTTTAACTTTTGAGAAATGTGGAGAATTACAAAAACTGGAAGACCTTTTCTGTTAAACAGAATATTTTTGTGGCACAACTAAACAAATAGGAAAAGGAGTCTTATTTTTAAAGGCAGTCCACATGAAGCAAATGTTTCTCTGGCTTTAGCTGGACTTCAAGTTTACATTTTAGGAACCACAGACACAAGGAACAGTGATCCAGCTAAACATGCACTACAGATGAAGACGAACATTCACAAGCAAGATAACCCTAAACTCAGCAGCACAAGCTGTACGAACGTCACAGGCATTAAGTGCATTTCAGACACAATAGCGCTTTACCTGCAGTCACTGTATTTAACAAGACACAGCACTGAGTGTTAGCTGAATATATACCAATTCACATTGGTGCCCAATGGAACTGCGATAAGACTTGCACAACTTAGAAAAAACTATACGTAATAACCTTATTCCTCGCTGGATTTCGGTGTGTTATTAAAGGTCTGCAACTCAGAAGCAAATACAAGCACAGAAGCAACTCAGCCCCACCCCTTTCTATTTTCTTTTCAGTCTTGCAATACGAAGGCCAGACCGATTTTTCGAGTATTTGGAAAATGAATTAACTCCTGGACTGAGAGCGTACGTGCCAAGGTTCAGCCTGGAGTAAGCTTCTGAAGCCAAGTTATAAATCCTTCAAAACAGAAGTTTAATAATGGAAATGTTGACAGACCCGTAACAACACGGGCACCAGTACACAGAGCAAGTTTCACTCCTACCGGCTACACAGATAAAAGTGACAATAGCCAATAATAAAACCTATTTTATAGCTTAGCAACAAAGTTCGTTACTTAATAAAACACTTGAGTAGGCACGGCCTCCTTCCAAAAAGTTGGTAACAGCAGCCTAAACATTAACTTTCGGTCGTATTCGCACCAACGGTTGGGTCTTGGCACAGAAGTCACTCCGCTCGAAGCCCGAACGCTGCCGGAGG
This sequence comes from Falco cherrug, assembly GCF_023634085.1. Classification (NCBI taxonomy): domain Eukaryota; kingdom Metazoa; phylum Chordata; class Aves; order Falconiformes; family Falconidae; genus Falco; species Falco cherrug. The sequence continues at coordinate 15,555,755 of NC_073698.1, read as the reverse complement.
CCGAGCGCCGGCCGGGCCCGCACCCCACCGGGCCGGGTCGGCCCCGCGATGCCAGCCCGGGCCGCTCTAGCTCGACGGACCCTCGACGCCGTCAGACCTGAAGGGCAGCTCGGGAATTAACTTCTGAAGTGTGTGTGTGTGTGCGCGGGGGGGGTGTGTGGGTAATCCTACTCTGCCCAGCGCAGCGATGAAATGGTGGAAAAGCTACATCCATATTGTTTGACGGGGCGGGGGAAGCTCGGCACAACCTCACTATCCCCCTCAACAGACGGGCAGCCCCACGACGCCGGAGGATTAAAGCTCACAGCGAAATCCTCCCCGTCTTCCAAGCAAAGCGTTTTCACGTAAGTTTTAGGTGCTCCCCCCTCCCCCGTCGCCTTCCCGGCGAGGCCGAGGAAGCGGCCGCCGGTCTCGCCATGGAGCGGATGTGGAGCCCGAAGCCCCGCCGGAGCCCGGGCCAAGGGCCTCCCGCCGCGCCGCCGGCTGCCCTCAGCGCCCTGAGGCGCGGGAGGAGAGGGGCCGCGCGGCGCCCCCGCCACCGGGGAAGAACAAATAAATGGGGGGTGGGAGGAAGAGGAGGGGGCGGCCTCCCCCCGACGCGCGGGAGGAAGAAAGGCAGCGAGCGCCCCGGCAGCCCCGGCCGGGCGCCCCTCGCAGCCCCGCGGAGGGCGGGTTCCCGCCCCAGCCCCCTCCCCCACACACCTCCCCCGGGAGGAGCTCGGCGGCGGGGAGGGAGGGCGAGAGCGCGGCCGGCCCGTCCCGTCCCGTCCCCCGCCCGCGGCGCGGCCGCCCCCTCCCCCTCACCTGGCGGGAGTGGGCCTTGGGCTCGGGCGGCTTGAAGAAGGAGTCGGGCAGCTTCCGCAGCCGCATGGGCAGCGTGTGCGGCACGTTGGCGCCCTTGGGGTTCATCACGGCGTTGAACAGCGCCTCCAAGTCGGTCTCCGAGTCGCCCCGCACATGGACGATCTGGTGCCCCGCCGGAGGGGGCCCCGCGCCCGGGGGCTGCGCCGCGCCGGCCGGGGTCCCCGACACCGCGCCCGGGGGCTGCGGCGCGGGCTGCTGCGAGGCCGGGGGCTGCGCTGCCTGCGGCGGCTGCTGCGCTTGAGGCTGCCCAGGATCCATGGCTCCGTCGGGATCCCCCGGCGCTTCCCTGGCGGGGCTCGGCGGCTCAGAGCCCGGATTCCCAGTCCCGCATGCCCCGCTCCCCGGGCCGCGGCTCGTCCTGCTGTCGCCGGCGCTTATCACCCCTCGGCAGAGAAACCGACCCGGCTGCAGCAACTGGCAAAACAACTCTGACCGTGCGGCGCTTCCCCGAGCCCGGCCCAGCCCGGCCGGCGCCTCTGTCCCGGCGGCGGAAACTAACTCACACAACACACCAAACAAAAGTTCGCAGTTACGCCCGCCCGAATCACTCTCCGCCGTCGACTCCGCCCCTCCTGAGCCCGCCCGCACCGTATCCGACCGAGGCAGCCTGTGCCGCGGCAGTCCTGCGCGCGCCCGCCCGCACCGCCTCCCGCTCGGCGGCCGCCTGGCGCGAGGGGCGCCGCCCGGCCCCCCCAGCCCCGCGCCGCGCGCGGCCCGCACTCGCCCTGCGCCCGGGCTCGCCCGCCACCCCGCCGCCCTTCCCGGCGCGCCCGCCCGCACCTCTCCCGGCTGCCGCCCGCCCGCCCTCCGCTGCCGCGGAGCGGTGCCGCCAACCACAGCTTTTTTTTTTTTTTTTCCTCCCCGAACTTTTATCCCAACTTCCAGGCGGCCGCTCCGCCAGCGGGTGGGGAGAGGCGGCCGTGCTCCCCTCCCCCGCCGGCCTGCGCCTGCAGGGAGCCGCTGCCGGGCAGGGGCTGCGCCCCCACGCACGCGTACCGCCCGCGGGACCAGGCGGGGACGCGTCGGGCCGGGACACCCCCCAGCTCCGGCCAGCGCCCTCCCGCAGCGAGGGCAGCCGCGGGGCTGAGGCGGCGGGGCCCGTCCCCTCTCGGGCTGAGGCGGAGGCCGGGCCCGGCCTGCCGGCCGTCGCCTCACCTGGCAGTGGCGGGGCGGCCGCGCCCCGGGCGGCGCCGGCCTGCGGGGCTGCTGCCGCGGGGCCGGGGGTGGGGGCGGCGGAGGGGGCAGGCCGGCCGGCCGGCTGGGGGGCGCCTGACGCACCTTCTCCCGGTCCCGCAGAGGTTTCACTGACTGTGGAGCTTCCCCCGGCATTTACGCGTTGTGGCTCTGAAGGGCTGGCTCAGGAAGAAGGGACGAGACGCTTTGATAAACGCATTTTATTAGATAAAACGGGTGAGGGGGACAAAACTGCCAAGAAAACAGCTTCGAGAAGCACGCCTTTTAAACACAGCAAAAATTGTTGCTAACTGCATAGTAGCATCTGCGTGACGTTGTAGCTCTGCAGAGCATATCACCAAGGAGCACATCCTTCCTCGTAAGAAAACTAGGCAATGTCTACCTGAATTCATGCAGAGAGGCGGCCACCTCCATTATAAAAGTGGAGAACAGCTGGTTTTATAACTAGTTATTAAATAAGCTTCCACCAAAACAGTGGTACAAAGTATGCACGTGTCGCTTGCAGGGATCCACAATCAAGTAGGCAAACGTCTGCGGGTGGCTGTGGCTTGAGGGGTAACACAGGCCATTATTACCCTGCGAGGAAGTAAAAAAAGAACTCAAACAACAGCATTAGCCACAACATGGGCACCCATGAGAGAATTCATAAATGCTGAATGAAATGTGTCATTTTGTTGCAACTGTAACAGTTTGTTTCATGGCAAAATTGAATACATACGGTCGTTTATTTAAGGGAGATTATGTACCCTTGAGGTTCCTGATGCTACAAAATGCACGGTAGTTCTGTCTGTATAGCTCCAATAAACTTGAGGTAAATATTAATAAAAAATGTGAAATTTAACATGTATGCATGCATTTACACAATTAGAGCCTAAAATACAGATTATTAAATACACAACCATGCGATCATGTTTCCTTTGAAACAAAAACATTTAGGGACTATATTAATATATAAAGCTTGTTCTATCAGTAATTCTTTTGCACTTAACATTTGCTAATGCATCTGTTCAGTTTCAAATATTTGCATTTAAGGAAAACCCTCATTACAGCTCTTATTGACAACTTTGAACTGTTACTGAAAACATTTTGATTGCCAGACCTCAGAAAGGGTCTGAAGGGAGTCCAGACACCTAGCTCCAAAATCCTTGCTCTGAAAAAACCCATGTTCAGCTGATGACACCAGAACTGGGCTCTTCAATTTAACATTGTACGTCTGCACGTCAATAAAAGCTTCAGCACTGATGGAGCAGCACAGCTTGACACACACTTCATATCCATTAGGGACCCAGGAACTAGAGGGGGGGATTTTTGGAGGGTTGATTTGGTTTTACGTATTCAGTCAGGTAACTGAACATCTGAAAGACCAACAAACAGCTGACACCTCCTTGCTTTTAAAATGTGTAACAGTTTCCCCTTGTTCCACAACACCTTTATACAACAATTGACCAGATGTAGGTTCTGTTCCACTTTTTTTTTGCCTGAGGGAAATTGATATATTGCATATGTTGTCCATTTTCTCCAGGAAAATTTTAAACTCCCGGACTACAGACTATTCCAGATTAGAGGCACATCTCTTTCGTTGAAGCTGTCTTCCTTTGCATAAAATAACCCATCTCTTTTTGGACCAAAGGAACATGAAAACTGTAACCTCTCCCAGTGGTTAAGGCAGTCAGCTTAGAAGGGAAAGGTCTGGGTTCCAATTTCTGCTCCAAGGACCATTTGTAAAGTTTATCCAGCAGTTGTTACTGGCACCCCATTTTCTCTCCTGTTATTTCAAAGAGGATGAACCCCCTACTACATGTTCCAGTGTCTTCCTTTGAGGGATTATTCAACACCATAAATCTTGAATTAAGATAAGCACCACCATAAAAAGCATTGTTTAAAACAGGTAGAGATTTGATAATGTTTATTCACAGCATTTTCTGATGGTAGCCAAATGCTGCAAGCTGAAAATAACATTCTGTTTTTAAGTGGTGCAGCATACAAACTCTGTAGCTCCACTTTTAAGATGCCTAGCTCTCTCCAGGTATTTTTCAGGGATATGTGTGTAACACCAGATTCCCAATATCAGTAAGGAGAGCAAGCTTCAAGATTTTACAGTACTCAGCATCACAATGCCTTTGCAGTTTGATCAAAAAATAACCTAAGCTCATGCACAAAACTGGAAAAAAAAAAAAAGGCAAAAGAAGACCAACATGCAGATGTGACTGCTAGTTAAATTTTTTTCCCATTGCTACTGAAAATCCCACTCCTGCAGTCCTTATGGAATTGACCAACATCAGTTGAGGTTTTGACTGTTTAAAGGCAGTGTTAGCACACTAAAAATTTGTTCAACTCACAAATAAAAACAACTTAAGTTCTGGTGATGAGGCATTTCAAGAAACTTTAGAATATACCAAACCTAGTATGAGGAAAACAATAAATATAACCTAATTAAATGAAAAGGGTACTTAAATTTATTTTAATTAGTAAAAGAGGTCATTAAACCCCCCAAAATCCTTGAGCATAAAGACTCTGGAATCTACACAGACTTGCTCTGGGTTTTAGAGCAATAAGGTGCATGTACATTAATTCAGAATTGAACAATTCCATCTGCAGTGTGGACTTCAGACATGCAGGGGGTGTAATGATTGATTTACTGATGTTAGAGTAGGATAATTTTACTTTTCCATTGTAGGAACACAGATAATCAGCTGATGATTTAAGAGTACATATGCATAGTATAATGCATAGCATAATAAGAAATAAAGATAGTGCTGAATATCTCTCAAAACTGCATAATTTAATCAACTTTTTTCTTAATACTTTTTGAACAAACTATGCATTACACTGATTTCTAACACTGCTGTAGTTCAAGTTCAGGTAAAGAAAGTTCTAAAATACAAGCCAGCATTCAAACACTTCAGCTGTAACATTTTATTATGTGCAAGCCCTAAAGCTCCCAAGGGTATTTGGAGTTTGACAGAGTATTTGGTCACAGGATTTTAAGTTCTCTTATGATGCCCACATCTGTCAAGTTTTAATCCTAAACAGATCTACTAACGTTTAAAACTATACCTTAATAATTTAAAATGTTTGCGTCTCTACTAGTGTGCTTTTTTAGGTAATGTTTCTAAAACAAGGGCTTCTTAGCCACAGCTTAAAAACCGAATAAAAAGGAATGGATGGTGTCAGGATGCTGTTACATAAAGTTCTTAATTCCTGATTCCATTTGTACTTCAAATATACAAGTATATTAATTTGTTGATTTCTTAATCCAGCTTGCAAAAATGTGCATTCTTCTAGCTTCTCAGCTACTCAAGTCTCTTTTACCAGAACAGGTTTTTTTATTTATATCAGGCTAAGAAGGTATGTCCACTTCTTTCAGATACAAACCAAGGAAACATGGCTCAAAAATCGTCAGCTCAACATGAAGATCATAGTAGCACACTTTACAGTTATTTACCAAATGAAACTAAATCTACTGCAGAAATGTAATTATCTCCTTGACAGAAACTTTTCATCAGAAGCACAAGATATTTGTGCTCCAGTAGGTGCCCTTCCTGTAATTTTCAGTTTAAATAGTTTTGATCCACATAGCCATCAAACAATCTAGACATACACACTCAAGCCTTTCTCTATTCTGAGAGAAAATTCTTCAGGATGTTCTTTAATGCAAACCAGAATTTCAGAATTCTCCTTCACCATGCAAATTTTCGGAATGTGCAGTAAAGCCCAAATTTCCCCTAAGGCTACAGGGAGGATAACCTGCTCTGTATTTACAGTGGATTTTCTTTTGTCCATCCATTTTTTTTGTTTTCAAAAGGTTTCTGAAGTTTTTCTTTTTTTTTTCTTGTCTTTTTTTTAATTATTTTAATACTGATGATATTTCATATATGACAAAGAGAGTTAAATATCAGCTCTTAATTATCATGCATCTACCTAAACATAGAAATCTGTGAAGTTCACATCAATATCTTAGATTCAGAGCTGGGGAGGAAACAGTAATAACAGAATAACAAGTTATCAGGGTTTTGCTTTTTTATTTAATTTTTGTTTTATTTTTATTACAGTCTGTACCCTGGTAGAAAGGTAAGTTTTGATACACCCATGAAGTGCTTATTTTCAAAAACCTTTCAAAAGCCTTTTATGAATCACACATAATACTCAAAATATGATGACCCACAGGTGAACAACTGGGCTATTGGCAACTTACAGGGAAGTTTGTGCAGTCTGAAATGACATCAGCTAGTTCTTTTGAAAGTGGGTACATTATCTGACATTTAATTATTACATATTCTGGTTACTCAAGAAGAATTTGGAGTAGTTCATCCTACTGTAACAATTAAATGACAGATATGCTGAACCTAGTAAACATGCAGCCAGTTCTCAAACTTATCTTGATGATAAATGTATGATTTTGCAAGAAAAACAGATAGGAATGAGACTTGACAAGGGAGGATGAAAGAGGTTAGCACTCATCTCACCACTGCAACCTTTTTATATACTAAACTTCCTTGCAATCTTTACAGGAACAGGAATAGCAATACAAGCTATTCAGAAAGCTCTATGAACATTTCTAAAAATAAAACTATACAAAGTCAAGTGGATTCTTAATTCTTACTGTTATCTTAAGTAGATCTAAAGCCAGAATTATTCAGACCTAAAGATATAGGTTTTTTAATAAACTAGTTTCTGGATGATTATTATGACTTCAAGTGTAATCCAGTAAAACTATTGTTAGTAAACTACCAAATAAAACTTTAGTTGGTGCTTATTGATAAAGAGTTAGTAAAGAGGGCGAGAAAGCAGGATGAGATCAGGGAAGGAATTAATGAATAAAAAAATTACAACTATGGAAAAAAAACCACCTTTAAATTGGAATATTATGCTTTTTTTTTTGTGTAAATGTCAATTCATTATTTTCATATTATGCATGTTACTTCCAGTAAAATTCTGTACCAAAAAATTATTAATACTTACATACGCAGACACTCTGAAGACTGTAGAAATAATATGTATTTCTTTTGTTTCAGGATTCTTTTGAACACTGAAATACAGGGGAATAATATATGCTTAGTACATACAATAAGCACTGATTATTAGAAACCTTCATTTAATAAATAAATTTTTAACATATGCAGTGTTCTCACTCAAATTTGATCACGTTAAAATTCAACTCGTGGCACACTGACCATGAAAAGGTACATTGACCATGGTCATAATATGGATATTGTAACATTTTACTGAAAACTATTGGAAGTATCTAGTCATGTGAGTTGGTTTCACTGTTTTCAGCTACTAAATCACAACAATATTACCCAGGCCAAGATTACTCTAATATAAAGTTTGCATTTTGATAGCTATGAAAAGTTACTCAGCCAAACATTTTGTAAGAATCTTTTTATGAATTCTTTGAGAAAAAAAAAAAAAACTTGCAAAGTGAATTGCATCTTAATACAGACTATAAGAAGTAGCAGCAGAACTGGTGAAGAAATGCAGACTTTAGTTCATTTTTAATCAATATATAATTACAGTTTAGGTTCATTTTTCCTCCTTTTGAATGTTGTATATATAGACAGCTATGCAGCTTTGGGTAGTATTAGTTCTACATTTTTGTATTTCTAGACTGTGTTTGTTGTGAAGACTTCCATTTCTTCCATCATAATTAATAAAGCACTAAGATATTGTTGCAAAGCCTCCAGGCGTCTCAACATAATTTTTATGTTTATTTATCTTAATATATTTTAATTTTATATAAAATACAATGTATTATAAATTATAATTAATGATTTAAATTTAAGTCTTTTAAAATGTATCATTTTCCCTCAGGCCTGCTTTAAAGCGATGCTTACATTTCTTCATAAATTAGATCATGTAACTTCTATTAATTTATCTAATTTCATAGATTCCTATTTACATTAACTTACTGTGGAGCAGTTGAGCCTTATAAATTCCATACTTACAAAGGTCCACGAAATGCGTATCTCAAAACCTGCCTTGTCACAAACAAGTTCAGTTCCCAGGAAAGGTCCCAATATAGCCAAGCTGCTAGGGGATGTGTGTTAAGCGCCACCAGCTCCACACCAGCTCCAAGCAGTCCCCCATTACGCTGCTTTCACAAAGCTTCTTTTTATAAGAACGAACAAACCCCAAGTCAACCAACATCTTTGTTCATTCAAATCTCTCCAACCAATAAAAGAAATTGACTCTCTGATTATCTGATTTCATCTGTAATGACACACTTATGTGCAAATTAAGCCTATAATGTGAAGTTGATCTTTCCTGTGGTGAGTCAGTAATGAAGCTTTATCAGAATTTTTTGTTGCAACTGACACGCTGATATACTCAACACTGACACAGCACTGCTGAAACTGGTACTGACCCCAGCTGTCTAGACGCCTTACCACCCCTCTAGAGATTACTGCCTTCCCAGCAGGGACAGCTCAACTGGTTCATGACTCAGCTTCTGAACCACTGCAGTTTACAGAGCAGCATATTAAGATAAACTAACATGGGTGACAGTTTATGCTAACGTACCGGGCTGTAAACTGCAGCAGTTCAGAAACTTTAACCATCTCTGCTGAAAGAGTAACAACTTCAGAACAAGGTATAGGAGGTTAGTGGGGTTAGCACTTTCTACCATATATCACCACCCCCAAAAGCTACTGTTGTATTTAAGTTACTCAGGCTTCATATTCTTGTGTCTGAAAACAATTTCTGATTTCTTAGTTTTTATGTTATACCAAAGTAAGGGGTGACAAAGAACAAGTTTTCCTATTTATTCCACTGCCTTAAGAAATTTTCCCCTTGTGGTTAGCTTCCTGTACATCATTTATTCAGACTGAGTATTTATTTCTAGTACTTCAGTTAATTTTTAAGGCAAAATAATTTATCTGCCAAAATCAGATGAGATTCTTCCCTTGCTGACTTGAAAGAAACCGGGAGGTTGCCTTTGACAAGCTCCTTTGCTCTATTTTTTTCCTAAAAAGTTTTAGAAAAAAACACCTTGTCTTCTTGAAGAGGATAGTATTTTCTTAAAAATAGTCTTCATACCTCTGTTCTTTCAAATTGTTAACTTCTAAACTATTCCTTGAACATGGCAGTTCCTTCACAATTTTAATGTGCATCTATCCTCTTTTTATAAAGAGCAAACTTCCTTATCGTATCTCAATTCACTTTGGGTTCTATTTATATCCTAACCTTACTGGCAATATTTTATTAGGCTTTCCAAACATTAAAAGAACAACTCAATGCTTTCATATAAATGCATTTATTATGGGGGAAAGGGCATGGAGATGGCACAGAAGGAAGGAGAAGGAACAATGACTGCAAGATACTACAGCAGGTGTTACCATGGAGAGACACTGTCAGAAAAATCAGGGGTTAAGTACAAAGGACAAGATTTATCAACAAAGAGTCATAGATTATAATTAATAAATTTTTGACATGTGAATGTATTCTTTAAACCAAAATATAACAGCAAAGACTTTGAAATTATTTAGGTTACATGGGATATGACAGTTAGCACTAAAATCTTGGATGGATTCAACTGGTCACAGACATTACTGCTGGATTAGTAACAGACAACAAGTTGTGCATTAATTCATTAGGAAGTAATTATTATTCATTTTACAAAAGAGAAGATGCCTGCCATTTAATAGTTGTATGTGGAAGTTCCTAACTGTGCTTGTAAAATATCTAGAGCAGTTAATTTCAAAATATTATTGCATTCTTTCACAATAAAGCTATATGCATGGAAATGCTTTAATAAAATTAAATCCTAAATCTTTTGACACTATTTTGAATGCTAGCTATGGAGTTAGGAAAGGCTGTAAGAAAGAGAAGTGGGGAAAAGCTCACAACAGGCCTGCCACTCCCAGCACTAGACACTTCTGTGGAACTCTTCATGCCAAGGCTCTTTGCCATAATAAAAATTGTTACAGGACCAAATGGTGAGGGTTTATACCTCTATAAGCATATCATGATCAGACTAAGTTCATTTGTGGGAGCTAATTTTTCAATGCACATCAGCTAGCAGCTATTAATTATTGTACTATCCATCTGTTTTTCACCAAGCCTTCCGAGCCCTCAAAACATAGAAATCAAAGCTTAAGAGTATAGTTTTCAGAATTTTTTAATACCAAAAAGTTTTTAGTACTGCTTTACAAAGAGTAGAAAGTATCCAGTATGACTGCAATCCAACATGAAAAGAAAACAGATGGAGGGTAGCAGTGTAAAAAATAAGAATGTCAAGGATAGTTGGTATTCAACAGGACTTTGAACTGTTCGGTAAACAGAACTTAAGAGACCACCACTCTCATTAGCAATTGTTTACTGAAAACAAGAGACCATAAGAAAGTAATTTTCATTGCTTTATTTTCTGGTATCATTTGTGCAAAAATGAAGTAAGTAGCACAGTGCACAGATTGGAGTAGAAATTAGAAACTAAGTCAAGACTGTGGCATCAGTGTCCCTTTTCAAAGCTGCATTGCTTATCCCTTCACTGGCTTTTTCTCTCTTAAGATGGTGGTAAGAGAATAGCAGTATCATTCTGGATAAACTGGGAGCAGGGGGAAATGTGACAAAGCAGGAGACAACTGTGATTGTGAAGGGAGAGGGAAAGCCTGAAATGTCAAGATCAAAAGCTTTTCTCGTGGGACCGACAGAGAACTTAGTATCAAAGGAGCAAGATAAAAGATTTAGTTAAGTTGTGAGTTTCTTTTTCAACTGCTAGTCAGCGTTAATGCCAGCTCCACTGGCAGTGAGAAACCAGCAGACATTCACAAGCACAGAAATGGAGAGACACATGGTAGATAAATACTGAAGATCAGTTATGTCATATAAACTGAGTAGATGTATTTCAAAACTTTGGAGGACAGAAAGTCAGCTGGCAACTGGGGAAAAAACCCACCCAAACTGAAAACACCCAAACACCAAAAAGCAGAGGAAGGGATCTTGAAAGATTTTCTCCTGATACTGTATAAAGGACAGAAGTAGCACACAAGAGAAAAATCACAGAAATATATAAAGTGCCAATAGGGAACAGGCTGAGGGTATAGAAAAGGCAGACCTTGAAAGCAGGATGAGACGGTGGAGAAGATTTTGGCAGATGGTTTGTTGGTTTGTTTTTTTTTCCTTAAGCAACAAGAACTATTTGACATCCTTATCAAATTTTACAGCAGGAAAAGGAAAAAGAACAGGAAAAAGTTTAAGGAGATAGGAAGGTAAAGAAAAGGAGCAAAATTGGAACAAAATGTGAATGAACATGTTCAGGATAAAACAACTCAAAAGCAGAGGGAAGCAATAAAGTAAAGGAACTGATTGGATTTGTGCTTTATCCTAGGTCAATTCAACAACACAAGGGCAGAAACAGCTGTAGTCAATGCAGAGTCAGCTAAGGCCAGGGATTAGAGTAACAAACAGCTTCTTTCAAGTGCAGAGTGAACAATTTAAAAGAAAAGGAAGGGTAGAGCTGAAGCACTGATGGATCCTCATGTCATACTCTGTTTTTCTGAAGAACCCACTTGACTTCCATCTATGTATTCTATGACAATATCAAAACTAATCACACTAATAAGAAAGCTCTGGTGACTAATCATAGTATCCAAATTAATACATGCAGCAATCTTAAATTCATTATTTCTACAAAAAATATTCTTGGAATATTGATAACGCTCAATTTTTCTGTCAGTGGTTTCTCTAAAAGTATCAACTGTTCTACTGCTACTTTAATAATTTATTTTAGATGATGCTGGGGAACAGCACCTAAGTCAACTTACACCCTGAAAAATACTGACCATTAGAAAATCTGAAAGCTTCTTAGAAGTTATTAATGATTTGTAAGCTGCTTTGGTTCAGTATTACCAAAAATTTCCAGATCCAGCCAAATATTTTGTTTTAAATATTTTGTTCAGATACATCAATCTATATACAAGTGCTACAGAAGTAAATAAATATTCAGGTGATTAAGAATCACTGGGTCTAATCCCTTCACTGTATTTTTGTTCAGACATACAAATTTTACTTTTCAGTTTATCCAAAGACATTTTAAGAACAGACATAATAGTGAATACATCTTAAACAATTTTTTTCCTAATATGCTTGTATATAATCTTAAAATAGGAGATAAAGTAACAGTTGGTCATCACACCATTCAAAACAGAGCTGAGAAAGAAGAAAAATATCAGTTCCTACTTTAAGCAATTTGAAGTCTTTGTAGTGTACAACCTAGTGCATTACTTAATATCCACATTATCAGAGTTGTACTATCATTTCAGAGCTCTGCAGTTGTTTTCCATTGTTCAGGTTACTGTTGTTGTTTATACTAACACACGAATACTTACTATGAGTGGCAAAGTATAATAGAATACAAAATTTTAGTAATATCATTGATACATTTCCATTAGCTTAGCTAGGAACGAGTCTTTGCTAACTAACCACTAACCAGGAAATAAGAAATGTTGTCAATTGCATATGGATATATGAAAACAGGGCAAAACCCAGCCTTTTTTTCCCCTGAATTTGAACGTCTGATCCATCACCTCTAATCTGAAGAAAAAAAATACATAAAATTCCATACACCAGACCTAGTAAAAAAAGTGTGCTAGTCCACTGTGTCATGTTAACAGCCAGATTCTGTCACCCTTAGCTTTATGCTGCAAGAACTGTATTTGTGGAATTAAGAATGCCAAAATCCTATTGTACTTAAAAAAATAATATTCATCAGATAGAATAATACAGAACTAAAAAATTCAACTAAATTATTTGATTTTTAAATCCTAAGCCAAAAACATCTTAAAATCAGTCCACGACTATATATCCAAGACTTAACTGATATTTTATCAATGACAGTGGGAACACAATCTGGTTCCAGTGCCATGCCATGTTTTCAGTAGACAATTACAGAAACAAAAATGTTTGAGATGGAAGTGAATTATAAAACATCAATGTACATATACATAATATTAAAAAGTTTTTATGTCAGACAATTAAAATTGCATCTATTTTGCCATTAAACTACTTATCATTGTTACCCGGTACTTTGATCATTGAAGGCAAAAATGCTTGCAGATTGATTAAATAACAGCCTCACTTTTGAAGCAGTAATACACAATAAATATAAACAAATTAACACAAGGTATCTATGACAGCACAGCACGTACATATACAGTTGCATAAAACAGAAAACACTTACCTCACCAAGTCTTTATATAAAGCTTTTGTAGTTTGTAAGTATGGATCAACTACATCTTCAAACTGGCAAAGAGTTCCTCCAATGCAAAGATGTTTAAAAAGACAGAACAGAAATTCCTCACGATCCGATTGACTGAATAAGTCATAATGGTCTGAATCTTCCAGAAGCAAGACCTTGTGGAAGAAGAAAATAACAATGAAGTCAAATAGGTGAAAATTTCTTATTTGAGATTAAGTTTATAAACAATGCAACTACTTTGGAGTTGACGTCCATATAAAATATATGAACTAGGGATGGATTTAAGTACTTCTCTTTCTTCCAATGATGCAATTATATTCAAAAGTTATAGACATAATATAAAGCAGAATCGCTGTCAGATCTGTGCCCACAAGACATAAGGGAAAGTTTTTCAAGAGTCTTGTTATTCACTGGTTAATTGCTCATCATGCTAATGAAGCAATCAATAATCTGAAAATAATCTAGCTGTATTGGGTATGTGGGTCACTGCTAATTAGTTTGTCTTTGATAACTTTGCTTATGTTTGCTTTTTTACTCTCAGTTTGGAGAGTTATGTCACATTTGTAAAGCAATCCCAAGGATCTCCCAGAGGGGATCACACAAACTCACATCATCCTTTACTGCAGACTCTAGTAAACCATTAACTTTAGCCCGGACTAACCAGACATGCTATCCAGCTGCACGCATGTGTCTCACCTGCCTTTTGCTGCACTATCAGGTGAACAGAGACTTGCTAGATTAGTCCCAGTGCTATGCACCGGAAAGGTGGACAGGAACTGTAACTCAGTACAGCTACAAGACATTTAAGTCACATCAGCCAAACTGCAGACGCCAACCCAGGCAAAGCTAGACAGGAGCTTACTGCTCTCTGGCCCTCTTTATAACAACACTATACAACCTGAGTAAAAAGAGGTCAGAGCAGCAAGTGTCGTTGATGGCCACCTCATCTGTACCCAAACCTTGTTCCTGGTTGAAGCAAGAGAAGACATGGCAGGTAAGAAAGAAACCTGCAGTTTTGCAGCTGAGGGCCAGCCACCCTCTGACACCAGGCGATAGACAGTTTGCTGCCCCCTACAGTCTACCATCCTCGTGTACTGAATAACTCGATCTGGAATTTTGACGCCATTCCTGGAAGATTTTGACTCTTAATTTTCTGCCATTTTAGGTTTTAGGAGTAGGAATCATGTTCATTTCAAACAAATGTGAATCCTTCGACTTGAAAAAGCAGACACACACATCCCTTCCAAGGAAAGGAAAATGGAAAGAGACTGAAACTCCAGTGATTTATTTTAAATGTTGCCTCTAACTTTCCTACATCCAATATACTTAATTTACAGAAAACATTTCACACATACTCAACTTAGAAATAAATACATAGTATTTTTAACTGCTAGGCTACAAATCACATCTGAAATTCAAACATGAGCATGCATTCCCTCCTTTTCCCAGAATTTTACAAGACAGACCAGTATTTCAGGCCACATCCGGTAACCAGTGTCACTGGTTCAAATACATTGCCTTCAAAGGATTTGCCAAGTGCAAATGAATGCAACTCTATAATTATTAAGTACTTATGTTGATTATATATACAAGGAAGAGTAAAATCCAGTTCTCCCACACTATGCTTTGCTAATAATAAACAAACATAAGTAAAAAATATTGGTTTAGATTATGAAGTCAAAAGAAACACAGTGAAGACATACATTGATTAAGAAAGTGCCACTGTTAAGAGATATTCTTTTTTCAGAATAATCTGTTTTCTGACACCTCTACTGCAGTACAACAAACAGTTTTTACCTTGCTGGTCTGTTCAGGAGAGATACTTACTCCTTTTCCAGCATTACACTGAAAAATATTTTCCCTTTTCATAGTTCCCTCTTTGACACACACACACACACACGCTACTTGAGACAAGGGTGGGTGGAAGAAGGTTTTATCTTTTTCTCCCACCTAAAAAGGAAAGAGACCCTACCCGGAAAACAGCCATTGCTTTCACACATTCACACATTGCAGTGCCTCAGTCATTTCTATCATGTGGCTATCAATGCTCATTTTTATCATGGAAAGTATGTGTTGTCAACAAAAATTAAATACCAAAAAATGTGTCCTTATGGTAGCTTATAGAGTATGAAAAATGATAAGAAATTATTCATTGCTATACTGACCTTCCTTAATTCATCAGAGATGAGAATATCATCGTAATAATCATCATAACATTTCACAATATCGCCAGTTTCTCTAACAACTCCTTCTGAGTATAGCCGATCAAAAAATGACATGGAAATCTGTGTACAGGGCACCACTGTAGCTTCAATTTTTGTCACTTTCGAACCTGGAATATATAGGAAGGCTTCACTTCAGGTCTCTTGCAATAAATAAAATAGGAGAATTTCCATATGCTAATGGTTTTACATTAATTTGCAACTTGATAATGTGTGGAAATAATCAACTTCTCCAAATGGTTGTGTGTGGCATATATATTTTTTTTTAATACAGACCCCATAAATATGACAATCACATAATCCCTCAAAAACCAAAGAAAGCTAAGAAAGAAACAAGTATAAAGGAAACATTGAATTCATCTGCATGCTACTTTGCATTAAGGTTTTTATGTCTGCTTCCTCTGTTGATAATTCTACCAACCAAAAGAATAATAAATGAAACACCATGTGAACTCAACATCACATTAGATCACACCCTTGGAAAATCATATACTGCAGCTTAAGCCTTAAAGAATCTGAGGACAAATACCAAATTTGGCACAATGAAGTACAAAAGTCAATAGCTGCTAACAGCACCCTACAAAGTAAAAACCAGAATGAACAGAGCCTGACAAAGTTTTGGTTTGTTGAGTATTATTATATCTGAATTTTTTGAAAAGTTCATTTGTGGCTACTGCAAGCTTTACTAACCAGCTCTTTCAGAAGATAAAAAGGTACTATCAGCACTTCCTGTATGAATCTGTATGAATGCAGTATTATCTCTGTAATCATTAAGCAGAGTATGGGTGAGCCTGAGCACAAGTGAACGTGCAACACGAGGGCAAGGTGTCTCAGCAGAGAGAGTATTCACAGCATTCCAGCGTTCCATGAGTTTACTCTTGGCTTTTCTCCTCTGTAGGTTCCCTTGATGGGAGACTGGCCAACAATATGACAATACCAAAAGGCTTTTGACCATACAGTTAAAGATAAAATTAATTGGTGTTTGACAAACTGACCTAAAGAGTCCCTAAGGTGCCCAAATTTCACTCCAGATGACAGCATTTCCAGAACAGAAACATGCCAAAAAGGGATGCATGAACCATGATGCTTCCAGCAGCACCTATCATTTCATTCTGATCCTAATCTTTGCAAGCATAGCATAACCTAGAATTTCTCTTGCCCCCACACTTCCAAAAAATCATTGGGATTTCTCCAATGTATTATTACATGGAGATTATTTATTCATAAGTTAAGTAGGACTGGCATTTTACTATCTAAGCCCAGGTAAACTGTACCACCTACCTAATCAACAGTAAGAAAAAAATTAAAAAGAAGTTAAAAGTTGATGGTTTGAAAATGTGTCTACTTAAGCTAAAAATAATGGCATGAAATTTTAAAATTATTTTATTGGGCCAATGCGCTATGAAGAAAGTCAGCTATTGAGAAAATCTTGGTATTTAATTGTTTGGCTTCACATCTACAGATATGGTTATGAAAAAAAGAGTACTTTTTATTAAAGAAAAAATGTTTAGGACATTCTCCTACCTGTCCACATAATGACTATCAAAAAATAACCAAATTATGTAACCAAAATCACAAGTCAGAAAAAACATGACTTACAGCCTGACAACCTAAGAAAAAAACCAAACTGATTTTTATTTATTTATGCTTCCTCCCACCAGACTCATCTAACTTCTAATTCTCCAGCTTTCTTTCATGGCGATAGAGGATTTTTATTTTATAAGAGATTTAATATGAGTTAAATAGGCCTCTAACATATAACTGTTTTGTAAAGATGAACGAATTAAAAACTGAGTCACAACTAATAAAAATGAGATATTAAGTGACTTGAGAAAAAAGAAACATCTTACATTTTCCCAGTTATTGAGCTCAAAGTATAAGAAACTGAGCTTTTTATAGGCCTTCAAATTGTTAGGATTTTATTGGGGGAGGGGGAGGAAAGGAGACACACTTCTGCTCTGAAACAAGATTTTATGAAAACTTTAATCAGGAAAAAAAATCAAGAGCTTTGTAATCTATTCAGTAGTTCAGAAAACCAAACTATCAATGGAAAAGTTTAAATGTACTAGAAGCTGCTACTCTCCCATTTGAGAGGTGAGATTTGAAATTGGAGATTCAGAATTTCCTGGAAGAGAGTGATCAGTTTTAATAACACCGTGAAAGTGAGCAATAAAATGGGAAGAAGAAATGCCTTGAGAACTCTGCAAGTGGAAAACAAAGAGCTGAGAAGCAGTTTAAGCTTATTATAACGTACAGCTTCTTCCAGCTAGCTCTATAAAGTGCCGCCCATATATTTTTACATGAGCACACTGCATATCTAGTGTGGGGCAGATAAACCCCAGATTAGGTATATTTAGAATTCCTCCAAAGTTTAAGAAAGATTTTTACCTCAGGGAAGCATCTGGCAACTTACTATCTACAAAACAGTTTATATAGAACATATATAGAACATAGCAAGTTCAGTGCTCTGTACTAAAAAGATGGTATTTCAAAAGTAAAAGGTGCATGTTGAAGATTTATAAGTTCTAACGACATCTAAAATTTTTGCAAATGATAACCTGTAGCAGTAGTCTAAACACCTGCTGATTTAAGATTACCTTCTTTTAAAAACCCATTCCAAAGACTGCAATCATTAGAGCTTCAAGTACATAGCGCAAATCAAGAATCTTTCTTAGGCAAATAGTGAATTTTTATTTACACAAAAAGACAGTAACCCTATCCCTTTGAAGATAACTTTTCAAGTGTTAATTGAGCTTAAGCAGATACAGTCCTGCCTCCTCAAGACCGCTGACAGGTGCAAGGCCAGTAACGTATCCAAGAAAAAACTACTAGTTTGCATTGCAGCTATTTAAAAATACAAGACTCAAGTTGTAATTTGGTACGCACCAAATTTGTTCCTTTTGGTGTTTCTATTTTTTAAATATGAGAGTAATAGATAAAGGAGGAGCTTAAAGCACATGGAAGAACTATTAAGTACTCTGCCATGAAGCCAGGAAGAGGGGAAAAATATCCCTACTACAATAGGCAAAAAAGTGTCGTGTAAGAATAGGTAATTCAGTATCTGTTTGATCAGATGAAGCAGACTAGAGAATATCCTTGGGTACTGTTTACATAAAATGTTATATTTCAGGTAATGTTAAAGTTGGAGTCCTTAAGACAATGTACTCTTGTGGGCTCTACCGTGAATCCCAACACGTGGGGGAACTGAGAAGAGAGGTACATACTGCATTCCCTGGGGACCCCATGCTGTATGCCACTTTTTGATTTAAAAGACAGAGACTGAAGATATTACGGTCTAATAATATTAAAGTAAGGATGAAAAGCAGTCAAGAGAAATAAAAATGAGATTAGACACAGGAAAAACAAAGTAATACAAGTAACAAAGAACTTTTAAAAACAGATTTTAGGAAAAGGAGATATGTAACAGAGAAAAGGTAGATATAAATATGAAACCGTGCCCACTGAATTAAAGAGAAAAATAAATTCTCAGTGAAAAGGTAAAAGTGAACCATAGCCTGGAAAAAGACAAAAGGATTATGAAAACAAACACTCTGCTAAAGTAGTATTATATTGATGTTTCATATATATATATATATATTTAATGCTGACATCTTTCTTTGGGTCCATAAATACTTCCTGCCCAGGCTCATGGCAGGGAGGAGAAGGGAGGTTTCTAAGAACTTTTCTAAATCCCACTTATATTATGCATCCAAAATATCTCCCCCCTGCAAAAAAACCCTAACACTTCTGTGTGCAAGAGAATAAACACAGTATTTGAATCAATTAAGATTATGTAATTGCCTTCAGATTTTCTAAGAAGCAAAATAACCCCATTTCCAGTTGTTTTGTTTGTTTTTTTTTTTCCCAAGGACAGTAATGTGTTTTTAAAAGAGTTACTCCACAGTGATAAGTAAATGATGTATCTGGATTAATATATTGGCAAGCCCAAAGAAGAAAATACCGGAATACAACTTTTTTACCTCCTCCCACTCAAAAGCTAATTCTTACTATATTTTCAAAAAATGCACATGAAGACTAAGTATAGAAAAATGTGCCAACATTCCTCACCAAAAATAGGCAAAGAATGGGAAGATGAAATTTTAAGAGCAAATGGGGTATACCAGCTGTTCAGGATTTAGAAAGGGAACCCTTCCAGTCCTCAGAACAAAATGCATTACTTCTGTGCTGAGGAAGATTGAGCAGAATCAGGAGTTAAGCTGGGATACTTGGCAAGTGACCCTCCGCTCTTAACACGAGGTATGTAACCTACTGACCTTCACTACAGGGACTGGCAAGTCATAGGCTAGACAGACAGCCTAAAAACAAATCTTGCCTGAATCAGGAAAAGGTTTACCCACAGTCTGAAATATATTTATTTTCTTTCTGCTTGCTAGAATGAAAAAGAGGTAACTGAAGGGGGCCTTGAGATATTTTTTGCATCTTATGTATGTCAATTGTTTTAACAGCCAGATACAGTGTTTGGAAAATGGATTTTTGCTGACAAAAAGGTAGCAATGTCTAGTGTCATTGTATAGAGTGTGGAAAACCTATGCCAATTCCAGAGAGTTGAAATGGAAAAGTTAGAAAATTCCCAAAGCTCCATTAAATATTTACACACAGTAAAGTACCTGCAGACAAACCAAAAGAACTGAGGACTTCCTACTACTCCATTTTAAAATATTCCCATTAAGGAAAATCACTTTGGTGATATCAGAGTTCACTTTATGCATAAAATCCCATTACATTATTCCGTGCAATTTCCAGGAAACTTTGTGTGTCATTTACATAATAAAATTTACAGTTTCAAAGTGGTGCCATAAAATCATGTGCTATTTGCTTTTGGTCTTTCTCCTTCAGTCCCTCATCTCCATCTACAGACATAATCAAGTGTTGTAAGTAGTTAATGATCTAGCAACAAACTAGAAGTCAACCTCATACCATGATTGCAACTTGAGCAACCTATCACATGGTGCTCTGCAGCTGGATCACTTCTGTTGTGCAGATAGCATATTTACACAAACTTGGTTGAGGGTGTGGTCTGTCTAATCTTCTGCTCTAATTTGTATAGAGCAATAATCTCAGATCTGTCCTAAGTAAGGTGATTGCATCTATAAAAGAGTGCCCTTCTCCAAATGTTATCTGAATAAGGTAGTACTATAATTCCACAATTAATGCAGTTGATTATTTCTGGATATACAATCGCGTCAACGGGATGTCGTAGACTGTTTAAAAACAATTCTAATCGCTTAGTTTATGGATCAAGGTAGTGGTCAAGGAAAAAAGTGTAAAACGTGACAATTTAGTAACAAACTAGGTAGGAATCTTTTCTATTATTTAGTAAAAGAAGTCATTCTTTAAGATATTTCAGCCAGGTGAAGATACACATATATGAATTGTCATTATTACAAAATGGTAAATTAGAGGAAAATAGTTACAACACAGACTTTTCTATTTAGGATTAATTTATTCTAAATTTACCCAGTGTAATCCATTGTCCTGAAGCTGAGAGCAACTTTAAACTGGAGCTCACATTTTGATCATTAAAAAATGCCTGTAATATTCAAATAAGAGAACACAAGTTAATGAAATGAAATCGTTTATAGTGACCTGGATATTTTGAAAGCAAATTACAGGGATCCAATCAGTAAGTAGATTCTGTATGATCTTTCAGTTTGGATACTAAATATCACACCACCAAATACATTTTTTTTGTAACTTTGTATAGCCAGTCTTTTACATATTCAAGATACCTTCATGCACACATTTATATATGCTTTATTAAGGTTTTACAGTAAAGGATTTTTAGTCCAACAACACAAAAAAAGTTGTATGAAATCCTTGGACGTGCAGAAAATGGAAGAAGTGATGAAACAATTCTACCTTTCCATGCAGTGTTGTTGAAGTAAAAAATGAAATGCTAAGTATGATTGTAAAATTTACATTTTGTAAATAAATTTAAAGCTTGGAGAAGTGTAGAGACACACCAACATTACTAAACAGATAGAGAAGAGATCTGTAAGTTATTGAAAAGGTGGAGAAGATGTTCCACAGTTTGAAGTATTCAGTCCTACTGATTTATCAATTAAAACAAAATGGGAGGTGCATAGCAATGTTGGTAGTTGACAAGTTTAAATGACAGATAAGCCAATTAAGAAAATCCACACTTAAGTATATGCATACAAGCAGACTGAATAATCACTGAACTAGCTGCTAAGAAAATGATGGATTTTCCAGTCTCTGCATAACAAAATCTCTACCTCCTCTCTGGTATACAGAGAGATCAGACTATATAATTTAATGGTCCCTTTGTTCTCAATTAATTCACAGCTACTCAGGGTTCATAATTTCATAGTTACATTTTTACATTTTTAATTCAAAAGAGACAAGCATTGAGAATGTAAATACGTATTTTTTAAACATCAGTAATTTGAAATGTTTATCAGTGGGAGACGAAATATTGGTATATTTCTGTGTGAATGTCTTTAAGATACAAAGAAATGGAATTCTTTATCCAGCATAAGAATATAAAGTAGACATGCAACAAATCAAAGAGTTGTTTTTAAAACAACAGATATAAAAACCACACTGTTTTTAAAACCACAGATTATTTTTTTTCTGTCCGCAGATGAACAGATTTGACTTTGCAGACAACAAATGGAGAGGACACAGAATCAGCAAGAGATTTGAGTCTCAAAAAGCTGAGACCCCAAAATTCCAGTATAAAGCAATGGTATTCAATAAATTTTAAAATCTTGTTATTTTCAGATATATGGTGCATATGCACATCTAATGGCACAGTGTATTTACTGTGACAAAGCAGGAATAGCTGGGAGCAAGGGTACCAACTGCATGTACACTGTTTAAAGTCTCCCCAGGGTGGACTTCCCAACACTAAATGTGGTGGCCAAGATAAGCATGCAGTTCAGATTCCCATTCTTGGGAATCCTGAATGACTAAATTGTTCCCTCAAAGCAGAGTAACATTAGTACAGACTAAAATATTTTTACTGGACAATACAGTTAACCCACAAAGCAAGACTTGAGCACCACACCTAAATCACCTACTTTCAAGGAGACAGTGAGCCGGCAAATAGCATGCTAACACTGCTACAATGTTTGCCATTATGCAGTTTTCCAATAGCTATAATTTCATGAAGAAAGTCAAAATATTAAGGGCTTAGAACTACCATAAAAAATTCATCCTTTTGATAGGGCTTAAACTGCTGGTCAAAACTGAACGCTTGGGCTGTGATCCTGCCTTGCATGGACCTGAAATGGAAAAATTAGATTAATTATGCTGCAGACATACCAGATACTTACTCATTCTGCAAATTTGGCTAGGTACACTACATAAACTTCTATTCTGACCAATAATTACACTTTTTTCTTTTTCTTTTTTTTTTTTTCATTCTCACTTAGAACCGCCTCCCACCCCTCCAAGGAGGGGAAGCGCAACTGCTGCTCTAGCAGCATCAGAGCAAAGCTGTGAAGCTGAAACAGATCCTGGCTAACTCTGGAAGACAGGAGAAAGAATACATGCCCTGCACCTCGGAACAAGCGTTTTACGCGCCTGAAAAATGCTGAAGGGACTTACAATTAAAAGAGGGGGTAGGGTGGCGTGGGGTGGGGTGGGGGGAAGAAAAAAAGAAAAAGGAGAGCGAAAAAAAGAGAGAAGGGAAAGAGAGGTGAAACCAGAGAGAGGCGCCGCCGCCAGAGCGGAGCCCTGAGGGCGCGGTGACGGCCCCAGCCCTCAGCTCCGCCCGCCCTTTCCCCTCCCTCCCGCCGCCTCTCGCCGCTCCCCGCCGCCCCCGGCCAGGCGCCTCGCGCAGCGCGCTCTCCCCCTCCCACCATTTGAGAAGTCGCGCCCCGATGTCCCTGTCCTCCAGGCAGGGGAAAACTTTCTGGGGCAGGGAGCGGAAAACGAAGTCCGGCGCGCAGCGCCGGTCCCCGGCGGACATCTTCCAGCGCCAGCGGCTGCTCGGCAGTTGCCGTGGAGACGGCGCCGCCCAGCCGGTGCGCAGCCGGCGCGCTCCCGCCGCGGGGCTCGGGCCCGCTCGCAAGCGTTCCGCGCTCACCCCTTCCCGCTGAGGGCCGCAAGGCACCGCTGTCCCCGTTCGGACAGGATTTCTTTGGTTTTTACCTATAAAATCCCCTGACTAAGCATCAGCCTTCTCCCCCCTCATCTCTGCTCCTGCCTGTGCACCGGGAAAACGCAGAGCCTAGCAGACGGGCACGCAAAGGCAGGGACTACCATTGCTGGCTTAATCGATGCCACCCCCAATAACATAATACCGAAACAAATTATGAAAAGTGCAAAGTTATGAATTATGAAGCTGTAATGAATCAGGGCTGCTTCTTACTTCCTAGTGCATTGAGCCATTTGGAAATAGCGAGGCTGTGCTCTCAACCTGTTCCCAGTGGACAATTTAAGGAAAGCATATTATTACTTAAGGAAGTTGTTTTGAAAAGTTCAGTAAAGCAATAGATACCTTGCAAAATTTGGGGAATTTCCTGCCCTTTGAAGGGAAAGCGGTGGAAGTTTAAGGCTGCCGCACACCTCATGCTATATCCTTTAGCAATCCACCCGCCTCCAAAACCAGCTCTCTCACTTTGCTGCAAATCTCCAAAAATGTAATTTTCCCATTAATCTGCTGCTCAAGCTAAGCAGCAGCCCCATTTCTAAGAAATTTAGCGGTGGTTTTGTTTGTTTCTAATTAAAAAATCACATTTGATTGATTAGAAAGCGGAAGAGAAAGGTGCAGCGTGTCATGGTGGCGGGGAGCAAAGCGGGAGCTGCCGGCATGTACTCCCTTGTCTCAGCAGCCTCTACGAGGCATCCAACAGATTTAACTTGCAAGACATGTTAGTCAAACAGGCTTGCAGTAAAGGAATCCAGAAGAAGTAGATCTCATATGCCTGTTAAGAAACTCTGTTTTAACATCGTGTCAGTAGAATTCATCGCTCACTACAGACCCACTAACTTTTGTGAGAGGGTGCAGTTCAGTGGACCAAGTTGTTGTGCAGCAGCTATGTGATGTTTAAGGCACCATTCCCCCAAATCTTCTCCATTCTGTTTTCTCCCAAGTGCTTTCCCACACACTTGCATATTCTTTTTTCCTAAAAACCTTTTACTTACATCTAAACAACAATAGAAAATAAAGCTATGTTATACTTCAAGATGTTTAAATGGTATACACAGTTCAAGAGGGGATAAAGAAAAAAGTGTGCTCTTTTTCTTAGTATTTAAATACAATACAAAGAAGAAACACCTAAACCAAATTATTTTAACCTTATTCTCAACACGTCTCCACCTACTCCAGCACTACCCCATCTGTTAAATTCCTCTTGCCACTAGTATTACTAGCCAGAGATTAAATAACCAAAGTGAAATAACTGGTTTGGGCAAGGAGCGATGCGTAGCAACAACTATCCAACACATAAATTCTCAATTTTGAGTTGTGCAGACTGAAACACAGGATTAAAAAAAAAAAAGAAGAGTGAAACTTTAGGTCTTTTGGGGCAAAAATTCCTACTGACTTTAGCGAGGATTTTCTCCGAATAAAGTGTTGAATCAACAAGCATATCCCTAAATCCCACTGAAATCTAGAGAGTGTAAATGCTTTGATGAATCAGGAGTAAGGAAATGAGTAAGGACTGCAGGACTGGCTCAGGAGGATCAGGACAGGAAGCTCTAAACTATGGAATGGATTTCTTTAATGTTGTGCCATCTACCTATGGTAGTTTTATAATTCAACATTTCCAGTTTTAAGCAGTTTACGATAATAAAAGTTAAACTGGGACTTTCAGTTTAAACACTGACCTCATTATCCTCGGATGTCATTCACATCAGCCTGAAGTAGAAAGTCAGGCACAGTACTCTTAAACACAAACATTTAATTAGGTTTTTTTTAAAAGTTAAGGATTTTATGGTCTCACAGAAGATATTTGGAGGGTGGAAAGTGTATTTTTCTGCTGCAGAATGAAGTCTTGTAAGTATATATTATTAAGCAATAGTAGTCCCTCACTTTTGACCAGACTAATTTTCAGCATTGTTTGTTTTTCACATATTTACTTATATGTGATTTTGAAGAGTTCTACAGTCCTGAATAGGCTGGGGGCCTTAAGTGCAAAGCAAACAAACCAGCCTTTCCATTGCAAACAAAAATCAAATTACAGAGGACCAGCCCTGTTGCGCCTCTGCAAAGTGCATCAGTCTTTAAGGCAAAGGTCAGCTGGTGACAGAACAGCAGCCCGTTCCAGTTGGGGAGGTAGCGAAGAACCTGAACAGCAGCTCCTCCCTCCCATCTGCAGAAGTCTTCAGCATTGCTAAGGGATAGTTAAGCCACATGAATTAGCTGAATGGAGGAGGAAGGCGATAATTGTCACTATACATCTGTGAAATAAATCAATCTTACCAGCGTTAAAATACTGTAGGAAGAGTCTGATGGAGAGTAAATTAAAGTCCAGATCCTGCATCTTGTCTGTAATGAGGACTAGAACCCCCCAGAATAGAAAGCACTGTAAACTACGGTGAACCTCAGCTCCTGCAAAGGTTCCACGGGGTGTTGGTGTCCAATTCTAGGCACCTGCACTGATAAAAGACTCCAGGTTTGAGTCTGTGAGAGAGACCGAAGCCAATTAGAAACCAATTACAAATACCTTTAAATTAGCAAATAGGAAATACTGTGGTATATCTGAATCCCTCCTTTTCTCCCCCCCTACCCTGAGTGTTGCCCTTCACTAATCCAAGACTGCAAGGCAGGAGCAGTCCTTGTCTGCTCAGGACCCAGGCTCTGGATCCTCAGGTGAAGGCAGGCATCAACACCTCTGCTTGCAGAGAACTGCCAGAAGTTTTCATTTAAAACACAGCCAAAGAGGTCATGGTGGCCAGTTTCATACCATGCAACTAGAGCCCTCTCCCAGGAAGGGGGAGATCTGGATTTTAGCCTCTTTCAGCAGGAGGAGGTCCAAGCTTACAGCTTTTACATCTAAAGTGCCTCAACTGCTAGGGCTGGTGTCATGTCCCCTGAGTTAACCTGCTGCTGTCCTAGCGAGCTCATTTCTGGATCACAGTGTTAGGACCCTGCAGAGGCTCAGCAACCACTTTTTCCCAGTGATGTGGCTGCCTGCACTCAAGGTCAGCTCTGCTGTGACCTTGAATCAGACAGCTGAGAGAAGAGCTGGGTGGGACAGAGCTGCAAGGCACCTTGATGGGAGTCTCATCCTCTTGGCTCGGAAGCTGCATTTCAGCCCCAGCTGTTGCCCTTGCTTTTCACTGGAGCTGTGTGGACAGCATGCCTGTGCCTGGCCGTGCACCCCACCAATCCTGAGCCTGACCTCAGACTCGACTTGTCTCATCAGTGTGGACTGCTCTGGTGATCTGGACTCGTGGCTGAATGTGGTCACTGTCACCAGACCTGCTTTGCTGTTGCGGTTGGGGTGCTGCAGGACAGGGTTATGTCAGGGAGGGCACTGCCCTGCTGGCCTCGCTGTCACCCTCAGCTCCTAGCTCAACCCATTTTACAGAGAAGCCCCCTTTTGCTGCTGTCTGACACACAGTGTGTGGCAAATAGATGGTTACGTTTATGCCAGATTTGTCCATGTTGCCTGTTTTAGTTTAATCAGCTCAGTATATCTGACTGTTCCATTAATAAACTCCACTTCCAAAGGACACGTGATCTATTGCTTTATACCCGCACTACAGCCTTTTATGAGTCTTAATTCAAAAAGTGATGCCAAAATAGGTAATTTACAGTTTTCCTCATAAAAAGTATTTAGGAATAAGTAGCAAAGAAAATATGTGGGGCTAAATACCAACAGTGTATTTAGGCATCAAAGTAACAAGCTTTGCAATGCCTAAATTTTCTTGGGTCCTCAAAAAAGAAACATGAGATGCTGAAGATACATAGTAAGAATTAGAGTGAGGCCCAGGAAACTCAACACAGTGTGTGTGGCACTATCCAGGCCTATTTAAGAGGGAAACAAAGAGGATTCATGCACTTAAGTCTCATCTCTATTACAATTTGTGTGTTTCCCTGAAGATTCATTGCCTTAGAGCTCTCCTTTGAAGGCTGGTGTCTAAACGCCTATTTTCTAAGTCAGATATGAGTTGCTGTTTCTTTTAAACCCAGCAGAAAAGGATTACTGAGCTGCTGTTTCTCTTTGCAAGCAAGTAATGAGTAGTTCATATACACAAGTAGCGACTGAGGTGCCCGATTTCAAGTTCATGTTATGCTTTGAGAGTTCAGTGCTATACCCACTTTCTTCTAGGACCACAAGCAAAAAGCACAGTTTACATACATAGTTTTCATACCCAATTTACATACAAAAGCTTACAATGTGTATGGGCAATTGCATTTCAGAAATTGTTTCCCTGTGGAGAAAGTAATGGTTTACAGTAGTAGTTTGGAAACATAAACATGAGTTTGTCTCTGTAACTTCTTGGTTAGGGCCTTTAGGAGGGAAGGGGCAACTCTGGGGCCTGTCCAAATGCCAAAGACTGTTTATAACTTTTATCCAGTGACTGCCTGACTAATAGAAAATGTTGAAGTAATCTTGGGTTTAGGCAGGCAAATTCTTCAGCAATCCTATTTTAAATGCTTTTTACTAATTCTGACTAATTGGGTTTTTTCCATATTATTTATAGACAACTGTATAACCATACTGTAAGGTGTTCTGTTAGTTACTCAGTAGTTTTTACATATATAGTAAGAACTGAATTTTGCCTATAGACATGCTTTTATCTTCATTGATTTTTGATGCTCACACCTCTTGTGTTGAAAACAAATTTTTTCAACGTATAACAGTTCCTCTCCCACCTACATACATGAGTGCAGCAGTACCAGGCTACAGGATGTGCTGTTTTCCTCTAGACAGTGATCAGGGTATTGGTAGGAGTGAGTGAAGGTCTAGATGCTGGAGGCTTGAACTTGGCATCTGCTGTCATTTCAGATCCCTCAAGGGACTGTAACATCTTCATGGGGCTGTCAGATATGACACAAGGCCTAGAGGAGACTTATGTTCCTCTATACTGGTTGCTGGAGGTCAGGTGGGCATTTCAAATGGCACTATTCCCAGAGGTGAAAGCTGAGATCTGTGTGTTCCAGCTTCAGAGACTTAATTTTAGATGCCTACTTGTAGATGTTTACACGTCAGCTATGCTTCCATTATCATCAGGGGAGATCAAGATCTTATTTTAATTGCATAGAGAGGCATTTCATATGCCCAAGGTACCTTTCAGATTGCCTCAGATACCCCTTTTCTGATTTTCTGGAACGGCAGGTAGAGGCTGAATCTACTCTAAGTAACGATATATCTGCCAGCTGCATAAAGGTGATACTCTGCTTTATCTCAGATGGAACTAGGTGGCCATGTCAGGGAGGGCAGGCATCTGAACTGAGTCACAAGACAGTGCTGTCAGTGCAGTGAATAACAGTGGAAGTTATTCAGCTGATGAGTTGTCTGCCATAAGGTGAGCTCAAAAACATCCTAAACTCCATACTTGAACTTTACTGGAAGTGTAATTGTGTGTACGTGTTACATGTATACATCTACCCATCAGACACCTAAAGTTAGGATTCAGGGATAAATTCCAGCTGTGGAGGTGCTGGCTGAGTGGCTGAAAAAGCACACCTGTACTTTCAATTGTAAATTTATTTACTATTTCTCTTAGCTCTGTACACCTTATTCTCTACCTATACTCTTGGGAAAGCATGTAAGACTATTACCTTGCCCACCAGTATTTTGTATATCCCCAGTTTGGCTCTAGTCCCCCATACCTATGAGCAAATTATCTCCAAGATCCCACTTCCTGTGCACTTGCCTTTACTCCCTCCCACCTTTGGCACATCGTACCCAGCCTTGGGTTACTTTGTCCTTTCTCCTCCCACTGACCCTCAGGGATCTTTGCATCCTACGCTGCTCTCTGTGCCATAGTGTTCATGTCTCACAGCTCTTTCATTATATGTGCCAAAGTCAGACAGTTGTTGGCTTTCATTTAAAATAGGGGGCAGAAATATCACCATTGTTTTTTTCACCATTTTTTCTTCTCTGAAAAGGGCTATATACAATAGTATTATTATATTTAAAAGGATTCTTTTTTGCATATTTCATACTGGACTACTGAATTAGAGATGAGTTATAAGCATATCACTAATGTATACTCCTTGGGTGCTTATTCTGTTATTTATTCTCCTTGATATTCCTTGGCTCTCCTTATCGAATGAGATTTTTATCAAATACAAAAATCAGTCAGTACTGAGGGCTTTGCAGGGGTGATACTGTATTTGAGGAGATTATCAAAGGTTTCAGTGAGGAAAAAGGAAAGCTTCATTTCAGAATGGAATTGAGTGTGGTTATGTGGTAGGATATATTTACCAAAAATCTTGTTAGAGTGACCTTGGAGAAATATGTATGTGTGAAATTAGCAAGCAACAAACAAAGGCTTGTCTACAGTATTTTACACTGAGAGGGATATATCAGTGACAAATCTCAATGTAGTTTGACATGAATGATTTGAAATTGGGATATTGAGGACCCGCAGAGACCTTGAATTCTCTCCTGCAGCACATATGCACTGTTATGAACATGTCCCATGTATGCAAACTACCCATCAACATACTTTGCTTTGAAGTATTTACTTTGTGAAAAATCAGGATGGTCTCAGCTGCTGTTAAAGGTAAAAGCTATGAAGGGTTAAGCCTAACTGCATTTTCTTTTCTCATCAAGAGGGTGGGGTTAAGGCAAGGAGGGAAGCTATAAACATGTAAGATTTGGAATGTAGCACTGTTGCCTAACAAGACCTCTGTCTTTGACATTAAATTCAGTCTTTTTTCAGGGCTGGCAGGCAAAGCAAGTTCTATTGCTCTCTTAAAAGCTGGGTAAGAGGTCATGTGACTTTTGCTTTCATAAAAATAGCTTTTATTGCAAAATCCAGTTTCCTTTGTCTGCTGTTTATACTGTTTAAACAGAGTTTATGAAGCGTTATAAAATAAGGTACCCAAATGTTGTCTTAGTTTCCATCTGACAAGCATCATTCATTGCATAATCATGGATCTTAACCTAGGCCATCTGAGAGACTGGCAATCTAAACCCTGAACTAGGCTGAGAGGGTGGAGAAACTGGAAACTGCTCTGTTTTCAGACTTGTTTACTGAAATTATGAAGTCTTTGCTGAACTGCAATATTTATTCTTTGACCTTTACAAAATGCCTTATGTTTGGGGGTTTATTGTAAACCATTTAGTCTAAACTCCTGTGCAGATTTTTTCTTGCTATTGCTTTCAATCGTGTAAGAAAATCTATTCTATTCTATTCTTCCTGGAAAGGGGAGGAAAAGATGGGCTCCATGGTGAACTGCTTCTTTTGGGCTTTGGAGAACTGAAGTCAGTTCCCAATGTGAGCACAAAGCTTCTACTGCAATTTAAGCAAGTAATTTAGCACTAGACCCACAAAGGACGTAGAAGGTTGTGTTGTTTGGCTGAGATGGCCACTAAGATCCAGATTCTTAATTATGATTCTTGGGCTGCCACTTCAAAATGTAGATAGTTACAGAGATACGCCCCCAAAGCCCCACTCTAAGCAAAAAGATGCACAGCCAACAGGAAACAGTAGCTGGCAAAAGATGTTTCAGATGTATTATGAGAACTGAGGCATGCCTTTGGATTGAAGTCTCCTGATTTTGGTTGAACACTCCGGCCAGTAACTCTACAGTTATTTTTGTACTCTTCAGCCCAACAAGTATTATGCTTCTACATAAAGAGAGACAGTTTCAACAGTGGGACTGCTGGAGATCTGTCCTATACTGCCCTCAGATCTGGAAGTTATAAAAGGCGATACATGAATATGCATTTCCTTTATGGATAAAATCCAGATGAAAGGATAAGAGTAACATAGCCACTGTCTGTCTTGTTTTGTGCAGGATTCTGTCTACTAGAATATCTCTGTGAACGCTTACTGAACTGGGCTTGGGAAGTCACATAAAAGAAGAAATTTGAATCATGATGCTATTTAGGTGTAGGACAGATGTTCCACAAAGTCAGCATTAAGGTCATTATAGGCTTGTCCACAAAAATCAAGACAATACCAAGAAATGTGGGGTTTTTTGGAAAAAGTATTTTTATCTTTTCTGTGAAATTTTCCAGCTGCCTCTTTTGTGGTTTTCCTCCACAGTTATGACTTCCACAACAACCAGTAGACTATTAGCCAAGACATTTATTTCTTGAGGTAATGCCAGTACCTCCTGTCATGGAAAAGGTGGAGTAAGAAAGATGTTTCATACAATTTGACCTACTCAAAGTGAGATTTAGATTCTGTCAGAGGGCTGGTGATAATGGGTTCCTCACTAAGCATCAGGTGCTATGACTGTTCTTGTTCACCTCTGCAAATTCAGCTCTAGGACAGGCAAACATATCTAGGGGCCTAGGGATAATAAGCACCTGGAAGCAGGTTGGCACCCATGTAAATGTCTGAAGCAAAAGGTTCTTGTTGTTCTACTCAACCTAAGAGACAGGCTGTAGCTATCAGGACTAATTGAAGAGTGAAGGTAGCCTTTCAAGATATCTATTTTGGGTACATTAAGGCAGCATAGCCCGAAGTAAGAAAGTATAGGGTTGATTTAGGAAACACTCGTGTTGTCAAAACAAAATTGTCACCAAGTTTGAACAAAAACTTGACATTTCAACATTTCCTACAGAAGAAACAGGAAATAGGTTTGGAAATAGGCAACCATTTTGTTTTCAGTTCCAGCAATTCTGTGGTTAATTCTCACCTGTTGGCGAATATGGGGCTTTTTGTCAGTGTTGGAGAAGTATACAGGGTTTCTAGTAGTCAGGAAAACCCATGGAGTCTCTCATGGCAGAGCTGAAAGTGTTAAACTTGAGTTCCACAGCTTATGATGAAGGTCACCAAGTGTCAAGGCTTCTTCCTCAGTGCCAGGGACAAGCCCTCATTAGTGTTAGAAATTTTAGACTCTGGAAACAACAATACAGTGTCTAGAAATCCAGATCTATCTGCACAATAGATCCGTCTTGAAGTCACGGTCTAGGGAAGACCAAGCTCCTGCTTATCCTACCAAGCAGTGTTATTTTGGTGGCAGGAAGCTAGAAGGGTTTTTATTCAGAATTCTGCATGAATTTTGGTGAAGTTGGTTTTGAGTCATACAAATTGAGATTATCTAATGAAAGCCTCCTTATCCAAAGCCTCTAGTTTTTACACATCAGAATAAAATAACATATCATAGTTATATAACAACAGAATAAAATAACATATCAGAGAATGTGATTGCTACATTATCTTTGCAAACTCCTCCTCCTGAATCAGCTGGTGTTTATTTTCTATTTAAGCTGCTGTGTGATTTGCTGTGCAGTGTTAAATACTGATGTCCTGATGGTAACATGCTTCAGAATCCACGTTGAAGGAAGAAACTTCTCTCCCCAGATGCAGGTCCAAGACTGCAAGAAGAGTGTGGAGGTCTTGTTTATGGGTATGAAATATGTGGCCTAAACCTTATGCATGTCCTCTGGTAGGAAGCCAAATCAGACACCTCACCACTTCATCTACAGATGCCAATAGATAAGAAGATAAGTACTCTAGTTTGCTTCTGTAATATATCTGGTGAGAATAAACTTCCACTTGCAAAACAATTGAACTAAAACGCTGCTGCAGATCCACAGTAAGTACAGCAAGTTAGTATACTTGGCAAGTGCAAAGAATTCTTCTCGAATTTGTCCTTACATTGTCTTCCCCACCAGGTGTTTCCATCTCCTTTCAGTACTCGGACCTTACAAATCATGCTGTGTAGTTAGAACGTCAGCATCAATCCTGTCTTCCCTTTGACTCCATTCTGAAAGAATCAGTATAAAAGAGATGAGCTGCTTCTTAGCCTTCCAAATGAGTGCATATGGCTCAGTTACTAAAGCAATGCTGTCCTGATGAGGAAATGACAAACTCATTCTAAGATACGGGCCAGGTAAGAGTCCCACTTGTTTGTTATTCTGCACAGTATCATTTGAATAAAATGATATGCAAATGTTTTCTTGAAGTGTTTCCAAGAATATATACTACGTTTTACTTGGAATAACAAGAAGCCAAACTGAGCTACGAACTATGAAAACTGATGGAAACCAATCAGTTTCATCCTCTGCAAAAGGGACTGGATTGTCCTTCCTGTTCAGCTGACATGATGAAGAATGGATAATCTGCTTTTATTCCTTAGCAAGGAGTCTGAAAGAGAAGTGGCAACATTTTACTTTTGATTTTAATACTTTCCGCATTTCGATGTCTAAATTAAATTCTCCTTGCTAGAGCTTAAGATAAGAAGTGATTGCTAAAGGTTTCAACTTACAAACTTCAAAATCAGAAGTCCTGACAGAAGGCTATGAGGTCTTTAACTTCTGAAGGATGCACGATTTCTGGTGCCTGGTCTGGCTCACAGAGGAAACAATGGGATTATTGCCATTTTCTCTGAAGTTGCAGTTGTCTTCCCAGTCTTGTTGTAGTTCAACTGAAGAATATTTAGACTAGAGTGGTAAATGTTTGGGTATTAAGGACCTCTTAGGAAAAGAAAAAAAAAAAGGATCAGGGAAGCAGCATTTAGGGGAATTATTTATATAACAATAGATCAAGAGATCCTTGTTAAAATATAGACTAGTTGTGCCAGATGTGTACAATAAAAGAGTTTGTAATCTGAAGGAGAGGTGTTAAGGGTTTTCAAGCCTGTACCCAAGACACAACAAGTAGGGAAAGGATAAGATGCTCTTAATAAACCCATAACTTTATTTAGAACTTACAGAATCATCTTTTGGATGCATTCAGAATGGTGTCTCTATCTAGAGATCTCCATACATTTCAGAAAACATTATTTAATTTGCTAGAGAGCTTGTAAGCATTTCCTCATTCCATAAACCCAAAGAGATGCAAAGAGTTTTCCAAAAGACTGTTCTAACAGAATTTATGATGCCTGACAAACCTGGAATTGGCTGTAAAGAGGTTTTTTTTGTGTGGTTTTTTTTTCTTGAAAGATAAATTTAAGTTAATTAATAAACAAGTTTTGCTAAAGTGGCTTTTTGTTTGTTTTTTGTTGTGTTGGGTTTTTTGGAGCTTTTTTCCCCTTTTTTTCTTTCCTTGCTAGCCATTTCTCTTCGTCATTTCAAGTTTCTGAAGAGGTTTCAGATGCTATTCCCTCTACAGCTGTTGAGTTCTGCCTTTTATTTCAACAGCAGAAGGACTGGAGTCATACATATTATTCATATGTGAATATCTCAAGATGCAAACATATCACTCTTAGTGGATAATTAGGTTTTCAATCTTAATACATCATTATTCAATCTTAATGAATACATATAACTTAAAAGTTAGATTTAGGACATGCATTGAGAATTAATAAGGGAACAGCAGAGTATTCAAGGAATAAACGAGGTCAGAGGAAGCAATTTTTTTATACTGATACATTTGTATCCTCTTATTTGTCATAAATCAGATCAATGATGCTAAATATCCTGTGAACTGTAATTCTGGCAAGTCATCTGGCTATAAAATGCCATTACTGAAACTTGGTGGGATGAATCCCATGTGTGGAGCATGGCTATTGATGGCCACACGCGGTTCAGAAGGGACAGGTGAGGAAGTGGGGGTGTCTACATCAAGAAATGGATGAAGTGTGAAGAACTGTCTCTGAAGAATAGCTACGAGCAGGCTGAAAGCTTATGGGTATGAATGAGAGACCAAGGCACCACAGGGAACCTTGTGGTTGGTGTCTACCCCAGGCTGCCCAATCAACGGGAGCCTATTGGCGAAGCCTTCTTACTCCAGCTGCAGGAGGCATTGCGCTCGCAGGCTCCCGTCCTGCTGGGGGACTTCAACCACCCTGGTATCGGCTGGAAAAGTAGCACGGTGAGCTATAGGCAATCCAGAAGACTCACAGAATGCATTGAGGATATAAGTCAGGTAATAGATAGACCTACCAGTGGGGATACAATACTGGACCAGTTGGTCACTAATGGAAGTGAGCTAATTGGTGATATCAAGAGCAGAGGCAGCCTGGGCTGCAGTGATCATGCACTGGTGGAGTTCACAGTCCTGAGGGATATGGGTCAGGCAAAGAGTAAAGTCAGGACCCTGAATTTTAGGAAAAAACTTTCATCTCTTCAAGGCATTAGTCAATAGGACCCCTGGGAAACTGCCTTCAAGGGAGCAGAACAGAGCTGGCAGATCTTCAAAGACTTTTTCCATAAAGCACAAGAGCTCTTCATCTCCAGGTGTAAGAAATCAGAAAAGGAAGGCAAGAGACTGGCATGGATGATTCGAGACCTGCTGGTCAGAAGAAAATGCACAGGCAGTGGAAGCAGGGACAGGCAGCCTGGGAAGAGTATAGGGATGCTGCCTGGTTCTGTAGGGATGGGGTCAGGAAGACCAAGGCACGCCTGGAGCTGAACTTGGCAAGGAATGCACAGAATAATAAGAAGGGCTTCTACAGGTATGTCAGCCAGGAAAGAAAGGTCAAAGAAAGCATTCCCCCTGTGATGCGCAAGAATGGCAAACTGGTAACAACAGATGAGCAGGCGGCTGAGGTACTCAAAAACTTTTTTGCCTCAGTCTTCACTGGCAATCTCCCTTCCCACACCTCTCAAGTGAATGGACTGCAAGACAGGGACTGGGAGAGAAAAGTCCCTTCTGCTGCAAGAGATCAGGTTTGTGACCACCTAAGGAACCTGGACATACATAAGTCTATGGGACCAGGCAAAAGGCATCCCACAGTCCTGAGGGAATTGGTTGATGCAGTTATTTGAAAAATCATGGCAGTCAGGTGAAGTCCCTGGTGACTGGAAAAAGGGAAACATTGCATTCATTTTTAAATAGGGCAAAAAGGAGGACCCTGGGAACTACTGACATATCAGCCTCACCTCTGTGCCTGGGAAGATCATGGAACAGATCCTCCCAGAAGCTGTCCTAAGGCACATGGTAGATAGGGAGGTGATTTGAGACAGCCAGCATGGCTTTACCAAGGGCACGTCCTGCCTGGCCAACCTAGTGGCCTTCTGTGATGGAGTGACTACATCAGCAGACAAAGGAAAAGACACGGATGTCATCTATGTGGACTTCTGTAAGGCCTTTAACATGGTCCTCCACAACATCCTTCTCTCCAAAGTGGAGAGATGTGGATTGTTTGGTGGATGAGGAACCGGTTGGATGGTCGCATCCAGAGGGTAGCGGTCAATGGTTCAATGTCCAGATAGAGATAGGTGACAAGTGATGTCCCTCAGGGGTCCATATGGGGACTAGTAATTAATATCTTCATCAATGACAAACACAGTGGGATGAGTGCACCCTCAGAAAGTACGCAAATGACACCAAACTGAATGGAACAATTGACATGCCAGAGGGACAGGATGCCATCCAGAGGGACCTGGACAAGCTTGAGAAGTAGGCCCATGTGAATCTCATGAGGTTTAACAAAGCAAAGTGCAAGGTCCTACACCTGGGTTGGGGCAACCCCCAGTATCAATACAGGCTGGGGGGTGAAGGGATTGAGGGCAGCCCTGCTGAGAAGGACTTGGGAGTACTGGTGGATAAAAAGCTGCTTCACATAAGCTGACAACGTGCTGGCTGCCCAGAAAGCCAACTGTGTCCTGGGCTGCATCAAAAGAAGCATGGCCAGCAGGTCAAGGGAGGTGGTTCTGCCCCTCTGCTCTCATGGGACCCCACCTGGAGTACTGCATCCAGCCCTGGAGCCTTCAGCACAGGAAAGACACAGACCTGTTGGAGCAGGTCCAGGAGAGGACCACAAAAATGATCAGGGGGATGAAGCACCTCTTCTGTGAGGAAAGGCTTAGAGAGTTGGGGTTGTTTAGCCTGACTCTGTAAGATAAATTTGATTACGTGGGAAGCACTGAGGGTCACATTAGATATGGAAGGTGGCCCCTGTATGGAAGTATTCAGATGTTCAATAGAAAAACTTCAAACTCATGGGCGTCTAGTTCCCTAAGGAAATTGAAAACGTAGCCAGAGTTACCTTATCTTTATTCATTATGCAGTTAGCAAGCAACTTAAAAGGCTGGCAAGCACCACCTCTCCCCCTCTGGGGAAAAATAAATATAAAACAAAAGTGAATATCCTTCCTAGGATCCTGTTTATTTTGAATGTCTTCCTTACTCCTGACTTTTATCGTACCAAAATATTGTTGACTATGTCTTAGTGAAGCATTGATAGGAAACCTGAGCACTCCTTACAACATTATCAGAACAGACAGATTTCTCAAACTCTCATCCTATCGTTGGATAAAAGCCCTTAGCTAGACAATACAAGAGCTTGACTTGTGGGAAAGTCAATGTTAAGAGCCCTAAACTGGTATGAAACGGAATCAGAGTCATTTGCTCCTTTACATCTCATTGAACGTACAGATTGTTTGGCTGAGTTTATACCACTGAGTTGATTCAAGCCTTGAGGCTGAATAGCACTGAGTGGCTTGTGCCCACTGTACAGGGTCACTCCCTGTGCTCTCTTAGTGACAACCAAAGTGGTCCAAGACAGTGTAAAGGAGAGCACTAAGAATTAAGCAGTACGACAGTAAGTGTGAATGCCTGAGCTCGCTACCTGCTCCTCTTTTATTTAGCAGTATAGATATGCCCTAAAGAAAAAAATAAGTTACACTCAGTCTCATAATCTGAAGGGCCTCACACAGGGCACTAATTGTTGCAGCACTCTCAAAACCATCAAGCTGCAACAAGGTCTTTCACCATCTCATACCAGCATACTCTTCATACAGGCCCTCTACTGCCTTCTCCTCATCTCACCTCATCCATGCCATGCCATGCCATGCCATGCCATGCCATGCCATGCCATGCCATGCCATGCCATGCCATGCCATGCCATGCCATGCCCCTCTCTCCACATCTTCCTGGGCTGCTCTCCCTTCATTGGCTCTCAGCCCCTTAACAGAACCAGCCACAGCTGCACCTTATCTACATCGGCCAACCCACCGCCCCTGAAGCCAGCCCACAGCTGTGTATTATCAATACTAATTAACCCAGCTTCATTCCACTACAGTGCCACAGCTTAGGGAGAGGGCTTCTCTCTAGGATTCTCAGTAATATTTGTGTCTGGAGAAGCAAAGCAGAGACCTGAATTATGGATTATGAAGAACTCTGCTGCAGCTGTGCTTACAAGGATCAGGTGTACCTTGGTATAGCCTAGGCAGCTATGTCTGCCTGGATTCAAGGGCTGGTTACCTCCCCTGCATGTATGTACACACACACACGTATACATATGGGAGACAAGACTCATATGCATATATACAGATATACAGATAGATACATGAAATAGAACCAGCACTGCTTTCCAGTTTGTGCTCAGTAAAATTTTAAATTGCTGCTAAGAAATCTTCTTGACAATGGAGCCATTGATTTGAGTATGGTCCTTTTAAGATGTTGCTCTGGGCTGCTGTTAGGAGGCTGCTTTGCAGGCTGACAGATATATTTTTGTTGTGTAACACCAAGGGTGGCTTAGGACATGAGGCCATCTGAAATACTGGTTAGTCTGGGAGGAGCCAAATCCAACATGAGTCACACTCATACTGTATTGTCATGCAGTGTGGGGGTGGGACACTAGCACACACCACCTCGTAGTCTCTGCCTAGCTCTTCCCAGCCCAGAGACAAATGGGCTTGCTCCAGAACGGAGCTTGAGGGTGGACTAACACTTAAGCAGTGTGGACTTTCAGGATATGAGACTTGGGCACAAAACTCTAACAGACACCAGTGAGACATTATAGTCATACTTTTTGTTTACTAAATTTAAAATAGTATTTTTCCTGTGTTGTCTTCCATCTAGAGCAATTCAGTCCTTTATAGCAGAGTTGGTCATGTTGGATTGGGAAAAGTATTTAGGTAACATTGAAAATTCTGCCTTGAAAGACTGAGTCTAGAGACTAGGAAGGTGTAATATCAAAACTCCACTACAGTTTAATATTGAGCATGCTACTGCAATATATTGTTTTCCCTTGATATGCTCACAACATGATACAACACTGAAAATACAGCGAATTGCCCCATGTTGAGGCCAGATTATCTCTGTTGAAGTTAAACCATGTCCTAGGCACAGAGGCGTATGATCTGTCTGCCTGATGAAAACCGTAAACTGCATTCATATAGCAGTATGTCTGAGCCCATATGTTTTATTAGACTCTTAAACCACTTCTATAGCTACACTGGAAACACGTACTAATGCAGGGGATGGATTTAGGCACTGACCTGTTAATGGTCTGTACAATTTAACTGGTGGCACGGTCCCTGGCATGGTATGGCCTGTGCCAGCTAGCACTTTCCCAGACAACATCCAAGCCCGGCTCAGGGCCTGGCACAGTCCTGGGACTCTTCCCAAATGCAATATGAACAAAACTACCTGCTGCAGGTGGAAAGAGAGTTTAGCTGTGTGGTTGCAAACTGTAGCATGCCACTTGCTTTTGGGGCTAGACAATTGGCTCTGGTCCATTTTATTTGCTGATAGAGATATAGCCAAGCTGATCTATGCAGAGTCAGCTCAGCTTCTGGACACCCAGCATACCAGTTGCACTGGACTTGTTAGGAATTAGGATGCAGAGATTTCAAACCTCCTCAGTTTAGGTTTGGAAACAATTTTTTTCATTTACTTGTGGAATCCCAGTGCTTCAGCTACTTGGACAAAGGAGAATTCTGCAAAGGACTGCAGGTGAACAAAGTTGTGCCTACAGGGACATGATCAGTTTGGCCAGGATATGCCACAAGTGTATATGCGTTGCATCTCATAA
Source organism: Falco cherrug (assembly GCF_023634085.1). Lineage (NCBI taxonomy): Eukaryota > Metazoa > Chordata > Aves > Falconiformes > Falconidae > Falco > Falco cherrug. Next base: position 15,515,504 of record NC_073698.1, on the reverse strand, counting down.
CATCTTGTGCATCCATTTGTAGCTAATTTAGGTAATCTCAGCTTGAGATCTAGTTCAGAAAAAAACCCAACCCCAAACAACCCACAAACCAACCGAAAAACAGTATGCCAAGAGAAAAAATGAGGAAGACCTCTTCTGAGTCTGCCTACAGTGGCATGCACATCATCTTCTAGAGTGCTTATGTCTGATCTAGTCTCTAAGGTCTCTTTCAAGTCATTAGAGACAAATAGGTACTTTTAGGGAATGATTATCTGACCTGTTTTAGATATATAGGGACAGATGAATCGTACCTTAAAATTGTCTATTTCTCTCCAGTTGTTATAAAGGAAGCATTACCTCACACATAATTTCTACACATCTACAGGAGGCATACAAAACTTCTAATTCCTCAGTCTGCAATAGTACCATACACTTATTCTTAACATTTTCTACAAACTTTCTGAATAAAACTACACACAGCAGCAGCAGGCCACCAAGGAGTAGCTTTCAGCTTATGCCCAGTCCCCCCATGGTGGCCAGGCAGTGAAGGGTAGGGGCACAGACCTCAATGGGATGTCGGTGACATACGGTGGCCTGGGGGAGACAGCTTGGGGGCCCTCCTCAGCACACAACAAACACAGTGGCCATGGATCTGGTGGGACTTGGGCTGTGCTACAGCTGCAAATTTATGGCATGTTAAACCTTCAGCTACTCAGCTGCCAAAGGAAACACAAGCGGCTACAGTAGTTACGTTCTTTATAAGAAATGAATAAGCACAAAAGGGCCATCTGATACCCCGCACGCTAATGTGCGAGTACTGCCTTATTAAGGACAAAAGACATCTGAGGAACAGGCAGAGATGTGAAATCTGGTACTCCTGCTTTTTAAAATATATTAATAACTCCATCTTCCTTAACCCTTCAGCTTTTCTCTTCCACAGAATAGAAAAAAAAAAAAAAGAGTAACTTTTAGACTTGTTGGATTTAATATATCTTTCATTTCATAGCACCAGAACAATCTTAAAATGCTGTATTAATTATGGGCCAGATGTTGTGTGCTGTGCCAAGCTAAATTGATAGGACTGTTCAGGGCTGTAAGTGCTGTGCCACAAAGTTTTATGTTTGTAGTAACCTCTTGGGAAGGGTAACATGGCTGGCAGCTACGTACCACTCAAAGAGAATTTTGATGCAGGCAAACAAGGAAAATCGGTATGATTTTAAAAATTATGTTATTTTTTTAAAGTCTCATCTACAGGACTTCTGGAAATGGTTTATACCTTAGTATTCAGGAACTGAACTAGGCATTTCCATTGGATTCACCTTGATCTGATGAAATGTGCTCTGTACATTTATTGGTCTTGTTGGGTGCTGTTCAAATGCTGTGCTTGTACTTGGTTTATAAATCATACCTGAGATTTTAAAAGATTTCAAAAAAATATGGACACCCAATTTCCATTAAAATGAATGGGAACTTTGAACTCTGTCCCTTCAGATGTTGCCAAAATCTTCTGAAGCTGCCTTGGAGTGTTATAACGTTGTGCAAAAAATTATTCATTTCAGTATGCTGAATATTTATTTAACCTTCTGTCCTTCCAAAATGAAAAAATAACCCAAACAAAAAAAGCACTTTTTTTGATGATTTCATGGCAACATACTGGTCTTGAATGGATTTTTATCATGATGAAAAAGACAAATTAAAATATTCTGCAGAGACTAGCACCACTTTTCTTCAGAATCATCTAGCTTTTACATTCAAAATAAATGTCCTGCTATATTTTCTATATTTCTAGCTGCAAGCAGCATGTCACAAAACTAAGCTTTTTCTTGGCTTCCCATTTTGTAGAAGACACCAATATAAAAATAAGTATGTAATTACATTATCAGCAACATATAATAATACATGTACACAATATAATACATACTATAATACTTATTACACACATTTTTATATATGAATATTGCAAAGGAGCTTTTATAATGCTCCCCCTCCCTCTGGTGTAGGTCTGCAACATTTTAAAAATCTGTGAGTAACAGGTTCTGAGCTATCAGCATGCTGAGTTACTAGGGATATCTGACTCCCCAAATGGCTTCTGATCTGTTCTACCCAATTTATTCTAGAATATAACCATACTTAACCAATGGCCATTTGGATTTAGTGTCTCCCAATAATCTGCTTCATGTAAACTTTTAATCAAGGGATTTTGTCCTGTATATAGTTCATTTAAAAATCTTTGATATGACCAATAGGGAGCTTGAAGAGTGCTTTCCTGGAGCAGCCTGTCTGCGTAAATGCTATGAGCCAAAAAGGTCACTTGCAAAGAGTGGTGAAAGAATCTCAGCGTTTCCTTCTCTGGTTGGAATAACTGAGCTCAGGTGATAGGGTCTCAGAGACCTTGAGGTGTTCTGCAGAGAGACGGTCCTGACTTTCCTTCATGCTGTTCTGGTGTTGGGTTGAAAATACGGAGTTTTCTTCTGTGTGGGGTCTCTATTCCTCCATTAACAGCAGATGCAGAACAAGTTAGAACTTGTCTCAAAGTTTCTTTTTGGATTGGATAAAGAATGGAGATGAACCGCTCAGAACAATTTCAGCATAATTTCCCATACATTATTCAGGCAAAGTTTGCCCTGATAATGTTCTCATCATTTGGGTTGCTGTAACACAAAACTATGCAATTATATTTGTACAGAATCAAACAGTATGTACCCCATAGCATGCTCAGGAATCAGGTGAAAAAAGAGAGGAGGCTGAGTCTGCTATAAATTCCAGGAAAAGGTAACACAAATCTAAGGGCAATACGGTCCCTCCAACTAGTATGCATGAAGGACAGTGGCATTGGACCCTACATGGCAAATAAAGTAATACGTTTAGACCACAGCTGTGCTGGAGGCAGTTCAATAGGCTTTGAAATTGCTATGTGTGCCCAAATGGCTTTTGGCAAGCTCTGCACCTTGCTGCAGGGTCTCCTGGGAACAGTGCTGCCCATAGTTCAGTCTGCAACTCCTCCTCCTTTCCTCTTCTTCCCTGCCTGCAGAAGCTTGGGTGCAGAAGTCTCTGCCTCTGGCCCTGCAACCAAGCTCCTTAGGTATTGATCTGCCAATGGATTTAAAGACAGTAATGTGTGTGTATCTGTGTGTGAATAATAATAATTAAAAGAATAGGTCTAAACTGCAAACAAACTTACTTTAATTTCAATCAGAAGTCCTCGAGATACTCATCTATGTAGCCACCACCTATGTATCTGTGTAGCCACTGCCTTGACATGCAGTACCAGGTGCAATTTACTTGTTGGAATTAGTATCTGTGCAGTGTTTATTGCAGTCATCTCCTCTCCTTTCCTGTCATGCGCTGTAGCCAGAAGGAGCATAAAACCTGTACCAGGTCCCTGAAAAGAGGGGCAGGTCAGTGAGTATTGTGAGCATACGGGGGTTCTTTCTTTTGCAAGTGTGTATTTTTGATCCCGTTACTGCTTCCTTGCATGTCCTCTGTCTAACATTGTCGTTTTTACTGCCAGCGCTATCTATGATGAGGCTTGTGAGTCAGAGCCCCGAAGTGTCCCAGATCCCAGCCCTGGGTGTTAACTAACATGCCATGGGGATGCAAATCTCCAGAGATTGGGGAGAATGAGGAGTCACAGACAGATGAGGTCTGTGACTCCTTAAGTAGCCCAGGATTGGGCCACGGTTGGATTCTGTGATCTTAAGGGTCTTTTCCAACCTAAATGATTCTATGATCCTGTAAGTCTAACATGAGCTATCAGAGCTTGTGAGCAAGGCATCTAATAGGGATTCAACAGCACTGAGACTGGACCATGTGGTTGGTCCATGGCAAAGAAAGACCCAGGAGATAGCAGATTGTTTATTAGAGTAGGATGTAACCTCAATAAGGTTGGAGAAATCTTTTATATTCCTCTTCTCTGTCCTAATTCACTGAGATAGAGACAGCACAACTGCTCAGACTATTGGTGTGTGTGCATATATATATTACGAGCGACTAGAAGCCAGGAATAATTATTCAGTTCTCTGAAGCATATTAACCTCTGGGAAGATTCAGAATGATATGCACGTATCTAAGTGGATGGATAAGATCAGGACACAGGTTCAGCACCTGATCCATACCCAAAGATCCAAACCCATTCCTGCCCCTGCAGAGGAATGCTACTACCTCAGGTAAACAGACTGTCTGGGTATTAGGTGTTGATCTAAGGCATTTGAGAACCCAAATCTACATGTCCCTGAGTATATGTGCTCTGAAAAATGTGGTACCCTTAAAGTACACTTACCAGATGCAGGTAACATGGAGCACACATCAGAGCAAGGTAAGAGGTGGAGGAGGTGGCCCTCGTTGCCTTTTGTATAGGGCTCTAACGGTCAGAGCAGACCCTCAGACAGTGAGTTTGCCACAACAATTTACTTTTACCAATAGGAGCCTTTCTGTCAAGTTTATCTTTTTCAGAATTGAAGTGTGTGGATCTAATAACATGGCTCTTATCATTTTGATAGAGTGTGTGAATACAAAAAGTGATTTAAGAAAACACTTAGTGGAGCTTGATTCCAAAGCTGAGGCCAGCAACTTTTGCATAGTGTCCTCCTGCATAAACTCAGGCCTGCTTTTCCTACTCAGGGGTTAGGTCTTCAGAAACATGAAAAATGTGGTTTTTAGAGGGGAGGCTGGGCGATCCTGCTGTAAGTGCTGCAGTAGGAAGATGTGAATGGCACTGAGAGCTTTCCAAGAAGGGAAACATGGAAGACAATTGAAAACATTTTTTGGTTGCAAAGATTTAAGATAGTATTCATTTCCTTAAGCATTGCCTTGTCAGATCATTGCACTTCGACAAAGCTTTAGTAGCTGGAGTAGAATACCCTCTCTGGATTGTGTTTTCCAGCTCTTCATATTAAAAGAAGCATAAAATGCTATAAATCAATGGCACTTGGATAGGAAGCTTGTAAAGGAGAACTTCCTTGACGGAAAATAAGATTTATGGGAAGTGTGGCTATTGTGGAATTTAAAGAAATGTTAATACATTTAGGGGAAAAAAAGAAGGAAAAGTTCCCATTTTTCTGTCACTTAACACCAAATATTCAGCCAAAGTAAAAGAGGTACGGACTAAGCAGAAAACTGTCAAAGATAGTTAAAGTTTATCATTCACATATTGCCTAGAAATTGTCATCCGTTACTATCATAATTATTCCATATTTGGGCTGTCTGGCATTCAGCAAGAAGCCATTAGCAAGAGAGTAAAGCTGCTATTGCAGTACAGCCTGAACTCTTCTGGAAAAAGCTTGCAAAACAATGAATAGCACAGAAAAACGTGACCAAGATGTTCCTATTTCCCCAGGCTCACCAGAGAGCAAAGGTATGTGGTATGAATCTGAGATAACCCGAATCCATTTCATAACGTTTACAAACTGAAGGTAAAAAATACTGTGCAACTTTTCTGTAACAGTGAGGCCAGGAACGGACTGAGAGGATGTTGCAGTATTTCTCTTAATCTCTACCTGGGGTGCAGGCAGAGGGCACCACAAGGAAGGTGTGGCTACAGTCCCACAGTAGGATATAAGGATGGCATCTGTTGCTAATTCAACATGCAAAGGCTTTGCTGTTGTACTTTTCCTGGGGAGAAATTCGCCCTATTTTCACAGTACAAATTGAACATACCAAAGACATCGCTGTCAGTCTTCACAACACCCACTTATTCCTGCACTGCATAGTGTTACTCTCTTTCTATGGGTGATGTGGCTGATCACGTTCTTTGCAACAGTGGATGCTATATAGCAGCAGTTTTCCATGATGTGGAGCTTGCTGCCATCTAAAGATTTGCCTGACGTGTTTCTGCTGCCCTGTCTTCTCATCTACTCTCGGTTATTTAATATATGTCAACTGGCCATCGAATCTGGGGTTGAGCGGCCTCTCTAGCATGTGCATCAGCTGTCTGGGTGAACATATCTTACAGGAGTGTTACTATAGCACTCAGTGTTTTGACAGGACTGTGAATAATAGGCTAACTGCACTGTGCGCTCATTTATACCAGCAACAGCACAAAAGTCAGTGCAGGTGGAATTGGGAAGTCACATGCCTTGATAATGATAAACCGTCCTTTTCACAGGAGTATGGAAAAGTCGTGATGACAGCTGGGTGGCACTGAGTCACTTTGAAGCCAGATGCCTCCTGTATTCCAGAGACACTGTTCTTTAATCTCCTAAGAGCGGTGCTGGATTTTGCTGTGCTCTGTGTGGCTTCATCTTTTGCCGTGACACTCCAAGACAGCCTCCTGCTGAGGTAGCAGAATTGGTCTGCAGGCTTCAGGGCTGTGTTGTCAACACAGGCAACTGGGTCAGCCTATTTTCTAGCACGGTAAAGCTGGAAAAGCACCTCCATTTTCTTTTTACTGGTGCTCAGGCCAAATTGCCTGGCAACACTGTTGAAATATTAATTAATGTGCTGTACACCCTCTTCTGTGTGCACAATGACTACTCGACTGTCAGTGAAGAGTGAGTGGGTTCCAGGCCATGTCTTTCATGTAGCACAAAGGCTCTGGGGGTAGCAGGAGGGAAAGTAGCTCTTGGGACATTATTGTTATCCCACCTAGCAATGGTTCTTCTGCACCGGAAGAACATTCTTTCAGTGATTATGTATGATTTGCAAATAATAAGCTATCTTAGAATGACTTGACTATGAACAAACTTAAATATGTGAAAAGGCATTTTAAGCTGTGTCTCTGCAAATCTTTACATGTAATAAGCTTGAGTGTGACGTTTGATCCAGTGATCATTCTGAGACTGAATAAGGCCAGAAACATAAGCCCTAGTAAGTGCAGACTGAGACCACTCTATTTGACTAGCCGTTTTCCTGAGAACTTTCTGACCTAAGTGTGTGACAGAAGCTTTCTTTTTTAAATAACTTTATGAATGTTTGCTGGCATGGGAAACCAAAAGAACAAGATACAATAGCCTCTTGGTATAAATCTCTGTTAATGAGATCAGGACTAGAAACCTCATTGTTCAACTCGCATTCTGTCTGAACGCAATCTGCTTCTCAAATTATAAATCAGGGGCAAGACACTGTACCATTGTGTAACCCTACACCCCGGCTCTGGAATGTTTCCTAGTCACAAGAGGATTGTCATCATTCCATTTACAAGAGAACTATCAAACAGGCTTGGGCCATATTTGGTCTACAGCCCCCCCCCTCAAATGAAGACGAATCAGCCCCCCCTGCTTGCAGCAGGGTATTTTTGTAGCAACAACGCAGAAGCATGCATTATAGTGTGCCACATCCTGAAATCTAAAAAAAAGAAAAAAGTTATTATGTTTACCACTCTCAGAAGCAGTGCTAAGGATTAAGAATTTGCTTATATATGCCCTATATATCTCCATGCCTCTAGAAAACACACACGCTTATGTGTAATAAGATAATGGAATTGGAAGGTTTAGTTGTGCCTGCAAAGGCGTGTATTGTGTGTGCAGATCTCTGCCGTCCCACAGGACCTTACAGCACGTTGTGCTCCCTAAAGCAGATCCCTTCTGATGATCTCGGTCAGAGAGGACTTAATCACAAGGTGCGGATGGTGCAGTGATTTTTGAGAGGTCTGAAGGACATAACTGCTTTCACATTTTCATCCAGCTTTCTAACAATCCAAGAAAAAGGGGAAAGACTATATTTATTACTGGCTGAGGAGCTGTCTAGGAAATCCCAAAGTCACTCTTCAACTCCACCAAATGTAGGCATTATACACTTAACCTAAACGTACAATCTTGCCGGTCAGCCAAGTCACCTTTTGTTTCTGGTAGGGCTCAGGCTGCAGGACGGCTCTCCAGGGAGGGGAAGAGGTTCACCCTTAGCGACCTGCAGCCTGTCTCCCTAGCTTTGCCTGCTGTTAAGAGCAAGATCATTAAAGGTATGTGGCAATACTCATCCTTCCCCCCATATCCCTGCTAGCTGAAACCTCCCTGTGCTGTTCTTAACTACTGAGAACACCTGTGCTGGTCCCCTTTGCCTACAGCTGAGAACAGAGTTCAGATCTCTTGAATAGCTTGTGCAAATAATTTTTTATTTCTGTTAGATGCCCACACTGAGGAATTACCAAAATATTTAAGTGGACCTCAAACTAAACATTTCACATAGTTTGTGACTGATCTGATTAAGCTAAATTTAGCCTCAAAACCTTATCTTGAGGTGAAAAGTCAGACTTAAATATAAATAGAACTCTAGTGGTTTTTTTTTTTCCTTGACCAAACCTCTTCACTGAATATGAAGTATTTCAGGAGCATTTCCTTCTTTGGAAATAAATGTTTTGCTTTGTTTTGGTTTGCTTAATGGCAGAGGTTTTCAATGACCAACAAATAACAGATAATGGCCCACTCTATTGGAATTTTTACCTAACTGTAGAGGTTTTTACCTAACCTATTGGCGTTTTTATCTAACATCTTGCAGGGCCTTATCCCAGCCACAGTAGGAAAGGTGAAACATGAACAAACATTGCTGAAAATTGGACAAAAGGCATGGGAAAGTGATGGGAGTTTTCTTCTTTTTTCCCTTCCCTTCCCTTCCCTTCCCTTCTCTTCCCTTCCCTTCCCTTCCCTTCCCTTCCCTTCCCTTCCCTCCCCTCCCCTTTTCCTCCCCTTTTCCTTCCCATTTTCCTTCCCATTTTCTTCTTTTCCTCCCACTCTGAAAGACCATGAACTATTGGACACAGATTAAAGAAAAATGTCAAACAATTCCTTCCTTCTCAAAACAAACACAAAATTAATATATACAATATTAGAGACTTTATATGTAGATTTGTGTCACCCACAGCCACTCCTGTCACCTGGATCATTGCCACTATTGTTACTGGCTTGGGAATTATATTCAATATTGAAGGAATCCTGCGGCTATGATTTGAAATACAATTCCAAAAACATTGTGGAGTTGTCTTTATTTATATGGGGTCAAATCCATTCTGGGTGAATTCTGTCTTATAAAAGCAGTGGTGTCAGAGCAGGAATCATGAGCCAGACTTACGAATATTATGACGAGGATGATTAAAGGATATGGAACCTCCTGTCTACTTGATCAAGCAGATTTGAGTGTTTCAGTGTATTAGATGACAAGTGAGTCTGGTTATTCCCACACACCAAGAGCCATGTTTTGGATGGCACCCCCATATTTACTTTATCCATATTTTACCGATTTCTTTCCTAATTGCATTGTCATTCCCATTTTGTCTGCAGAATTTGACAGCATCGGTCAGGTTCCACTCCCCAGCAGGAGCTTTACCACTTCTGCTGCATAACTCAAGACTTGTGTACTAAATATTGGTCTAATACAGGTAAATGCATATTTCAAGCACGCTCTTTAATCTCAAATGCTCTGAGGTACCCTCAGTCCCAATAGCCTGTGGCTGCACAGAATTGCTGCAATTTTACACAAAAGTTGGCTGCCCCCAAACACCGTCATAAGGTAAAGGTTTACTTGTGTCCCTTTTGGCTGCAAAACATGGTGTTTGAAATGCAGAGTATAGCTGTCAATAGTGGCTTGTAGAGGAATGAAGTAGGTTAATTATCATTGATAATATACAGCTGTGGGCTGGCTTCAGGGGCGGCGGGCTGGCCGATGTAGATAAGGTGCAGCTGTGGCTGGTTCTGTTAAGGGGTTGGGCAGCCAAGGAAGAGAGAGGAGGAGGAAGAAGAAGAAGAAGCAGAGAGAAGAGAGCGTGAGCATGTTATGCATGAGGAGAGACTAGAAGAAGGCAGCAGAGGGGCTGGCATGAAGAGTATGATGGTATGTGATGGTAAAAGACCTTGTTGTAGCTGCCTAGTTTGGAGAGTGCTGCAACAGTGGCTCTGCAAAGCCTTCATCCCTTCACAAGGCTGCAGTTCTGTTACCCCGTGAATCTGGTAGGTACAGGAAATACTTTTCCCCTGTGCAAGCAAACTGGCCAGAAATAGCATCTGGAGGAAGAATGTCTCCGGCCTTTCCCAGTCCCCCTCTTCCCTCCCATTACCACCACCACCAAGACCTTATCAACAGCACAGGCAAGAACCCTGCTGCCTGATGCCCCTGGCTGCCAGAAAGTTCCAGAAGAGGATGGAGAATCGGAGTCTTGTTCAGAAACCCCAGGCTGCTGTGGCAGCTCCAGCTGCAGCCCAGCCAGTCCATTTCTGTGCCTGTCCCTGGTAACGCTGAGGACATGGTGTAGTCCCCATGTGGCAGCACCTTCGTGCCGGTCACCACCGCCTCCAGTGCCAACAGCAGGCAGGGGCCCTTCTCGCCCTGATCAGGAGGCCTCGGGTCCATTGCCTCCTGCCACCCTGAACCCTAGCTGTGGGTGCTGGAGGGGTGGTGGCTAATAGCCTGAGGTGCCCTCCCAGGTGTAGGGGGAGATAATATTCCTTCTGGCATTGGAGGCTGCTGCACAGGAGGTGGAGGAGAAGGTGGACCTTGCCAGGGGTGCTTTTGCTCCCTGCAAACCCCTGATGGGGTGTAAAGATCGTGTTCGCGTCAACCCATTTCTTCTAAGCCTGGCTTTCTCCTAGCCGTGTCTGCGCTTGGGAAGGTGCTTGTTAATGACATCCCAACTGGCTCTGCTCCACTGCTGTTTGTGACCTGTTTGGGACATTCTCCATGGCTGCTGCCTTGTATTAGCTGATGGGCTGAAGACAATGCTGTGTCTACACCGCTATTGTAACTTTTTCTGAGTAAAGCTGGAATGGGTTTCTCATTGCACACCCCATAGTGCCACAGAAGAGCCGTGGAGCTGACATCTTGTGATGAAATCTTACCTTCATTTGACCCTGGAACCTTACTGCTTGCTGGCAGACCTTGGGTTTGTACAATGTTCATCACAAGCGAGTTTTCCAAAGTATTGCAGTAGTATAAGTAAAACATGCCACAGGTGAATTTCCCTTATAAATCCATGATTTATGGATGGGCCAATTTGCTCAGTGCTGCAGCTCAAGAAGCAAATTAGACTAAGAGGGAAGCTAAATGTAAAGCAGTAAATTTCTTTCCAATAACAACACATTTGCTCTCTATGAAATGTGAAATTTTAATCTTAGCAATGAAAAATTAATTTTGTGCTCTGTATCCCCTGTACAACTTCATGCAGCCTGTTGGTCTTTAGCCTTTTGCTTAAAGTATACTTCGGCATGTGGGAAAGGACGTGTGCTGAGGACATGTGGTTACTTTTTTGGCACCATTTGCATGTTAGTCTCTGAAAAAGCACTGAGGTGTGCTTGCACCTGAAACCATCCCTGCAGGTGTTCAGTCAAGCTGAAAATCAGGCACATAGGTGCATGTTTAAAGAATTTTTGCGGGTGTTTTGAATTTAAGCTTGTACTGGAAATTATAACTTTAATCTGGTTTTCATGTTTTATTTTCATACTAAAATTTTATTGTAGAAAGAATATGGACTAATTTCTTTAAAAAGCAGCAGAGTGAATGGTAGGCAGAGTGAAGAGTTTTTGAGAGAAATCAAAGGTACACAAGTGTTCATGTACGTTCATGTCTAAACCAAGCTTGTTGATTTAAAGTTACTTTTATTAAAAATAAAATTAAGCTTTTTAATTTATACGTAAGAAATAGAAAAGCCTAGAAACATCAATCTGAAGAATAATCATTGACTAATGGCAAAAAAAGACCTTATTGGCTCTTCACAAGTGCTTGGAATCCAGCAGCTGCCTCTGGGTCCACTCTTGTACTGCACGTTCCTGATGCCTGAGAGTCACACCATTTAGATACCTAAACAAAAAATATACGTCAGTATTTTCAAAAAAGCTAAAATTATCTAAGAAACAAGGTTATTAGCTTTGAGTTGAAGCCTGTAACCCTAAATCAAAAAAACTAATTTGAAAATATTTTTCTAGAAACATAAATGCAGGCATTTGTTTTTGAGAAAAAAATTCTCCATGTAGTTGAGGAAGCTGACTCATGGGCTTTGCTTTTGCCACCTAAAGCAATTAACAGGAGAAGAAACCTGGTTAAGCTGGTGCTCTGGCTTGCTGACTAGCAGGGTTGTTTTTGATCCATGGCCTCTGGTATTTAGATTATTTTCTTTCCCTTCTCTTAATCTCTGTGGGGAAACTTTCCCTCACTATTTAAATATTAAATCCTTGCCATACTGGAATGTTGCAGTGTACTGCATACAAACAGATGTAAGGGCTCAGTATTTTCAGTGCAAACCAATTTGGAGTTCCAACTCAGAAGGCCTTTGTTCATTTGCTCTGAGGATACAGTCATGTCTTTTACGGGGAATTCTACGTGTATTTGAGTACCAAAGACCCAGTAAGTACTGACACACTTCATCAGAATCCTTTAGGCATGTAGACAGCAGCTATAGTTTCTCTTTTCTGGCAGCAGTGTCTGGACAGATGGCAACAGCAATCATAAGACACCAAGTTTCTGCAGTTTTGATGTTTAAATACAGTTTATCTTAACAGGCTCCAGACTGAAGTCAACCCCTTTAAGACTATCAGATTTTTCTCCAAAGATGCTGCAATGCCTAGCTAGAGGAAAAAGGTAGCATTATTCCATTCTTCAAAACATTGTTTTGAAAAAAAATCAATCTTTCCTAAACCTCCTGTGTAAAATTTCAGCTGCTATTTGCTACATAGGTACCTCGCCTTGTCTACAATGTCTTGTTGCCAATGTCTACATGTCTTGGCTGACACCACACACCAGCAAGTAGCCCTAATCCCCTGATAAATTTTCTGTTGTTATGATGGGCACCCATTTTCCTCTTCTCTCTTTTTTAAAGGCTGGTTCCCTCCTAATCAAAGGCATCAGAATGGTATGATGATCTTGGTATGATGGGGTATAACAAAGTTTTAAAAAGCCTTTGCCAAATACTCATTTAATTGCTTCTTTAGGGAAGGTGCATTCCATTTAGAGAAATGCCAGTGCCCTTCTGAGTGCGTGTTCACATGATTGCACTGGTACAGCACTGACACCACCCCTGAAATACAACTCTCCGGAGCTCCCACACACTTTAACAAAGACTGGCAATAGCACTGTGTGGAGTTCAGGCACATCGCTGGTGGAAATACGGCACTGATTAAGTCCCCAGGCAAACCGCACAGTTCTTACTGTACAGGCGCAAGCAGAAAACCAGGCATCAAATAGGGACTTACAAACCCAGAGATTTAATAAATTGTTTTTATTGCTTCTTGCAGCTAGTTACCAGCCTAGATTTGTTGACTGATTCTGTGCATTGTATACACCTTCTGCAGCTTGTTTCAGTGTTATCTACTTTGCACTGAAACAGCAAAGGAAGAGCAAAGAAAGGACGTTAAAAAGTTACCACTCCTTAACAATTAACTAACAAAAAGCCTTTAATCTAGAACTGACGTAACAATGCAGACAGGTTTTTGAAATTAATTTTACAATAGTAAAAAAAAAGTGTGCAATAAAACGGACTTAATTATCCTAATTGCTTACCAGTCAACTGACATTAATTATCTGACTTACTGCTTTCGTCTTTATTTTGTTGCTAATTTTATAGTGTCAAATAGTATACACATTACATACAAAGTACCTAAAGCCACAATATCCTGGAGCAGATGTCAGTATCTCCTGTACAATTGCAGTGGGTTGCTAGCTGCGGCATTCTGGTACTGCCGTGAGGCTATTGTAGCGTTCACCAAAGGGGAGGATGTACATTGCCGAATGCTCTGTAATGAAATGGAGGATAATAAGATATACAGGTATATAAACACAAATGTGATTATGTATAATATAGCATTCAAGAAAGATCATTTGATGATATCATGTGATCTGTTTTCTATTATATAAATGACTGTGCACCTTCATCTGGATTTAGATACAGGGTACAACGTTGTTCACCTGAATTACTAAGTGAATATCCACACTCTATTTGGATGCTCTGAAACTAGGAGGACTGCAGCAGGTTATTCTCTTGGTGAAGTAAAAATTTTAAATCCTATTGCTTCTTGTAGCAGGAGATTTGATGAAATCTCAGTCATCTGTACTTTTTCTGCAGCTGGGAACTTGTATGCCAGTTGTTTACTCTTATCATCAAGAAGAATTGCAAGCCAATGTCTGAGATCTGAATGTATATCTACAGATGGACCCTGTTTAAATGCTTAAGTATATACTTGCAGGGAAAAAAGGGTCTTAAATGCCTATCAGAGAGCTTACAGTTCCAGAGACTGGAAAGCCTGGGTAATGTCTACTGTTTATATCCTATTCATGAAACAAAAATCTTGTAGATGAAGAATTAGTGGGAGAAAGCTTTGTCACAGACCAGCCAGCCAAGAAGTCTGACTGCTGAAAGCCAGGTAAATGCACTGGTAGGGAGAACAGCTTCTTCTTTCTCTTTTTTTTTTTCCTCTTTTCTTCTTTTTTCCTGAAGTAGGACAGGCTATGAAGAAAGCCCCAGAGAACACACAAGCTCAAAAATGCTTTGGTAAACCAGTTAGATCCTATAAAGGTAGCTATGCTACACTGATTGCTGAAAAATAGTAAAAAAAATTACAAGTTGTTTTACCATAAAGAATTAGATTTATAAGACAGAAGAGAGGAAGATGAGGTTCCAGGTCACACCCAGTAGCAGAATTCACAAGGAGAGGTAGTGAGGTACTCTTGTGTTCTTTCCATGGTGTCACTTCAAAACCAGGCAATCATTTTGAATTTAGGAGCCTGGATGCTTGCTGGGGGTTTTCAGTCTTAAACTGGGTAAGTGGCAAAAGCCTTCTGAATAAGGAGTATTTTCTCTAACACTTTTGCTAACAGTTTATCCAGGAAAGTATATGAATTATGTGAACGTGTATAAAGTACGTGAAGTATACAGTCATCTGTCTATGTTATTTCCTCAGTATAAACCTATAGTAAAGAATGAGACTGATAATACAGATTTATAAATACTAACTCCTGCATTACAAACTGAACATTTGAAATGTAAATTTTGTACTTCAGACACTCATCTGCCTATTCAGTTCTTTATATTCCAGGTATCATCATTATTTTGTTTCAAACTGACAAGATCTAGAGTATATGAAACAAAAACAGTTATTGAAGAAATGTAATACCTATCACGTATAGAACCTGGCGTATCTGCAGGTCAAATAAGAATTCATTGTATTACCGATTATCTTATGCACTACCATGCATCATTCCCCCCTTCCTTTCTATGCTACTAAGAAATACAGAATAATTATGAGCTGTATATAGTTCAGATGGACCTTGCTAAATTACTGTTTCTGAAAAGTTCTTGGAACTTCCTGAACTTTGCAAGTGTCTTCAGATTCCAACAGGAAAATGAAGCCAGAGGATGAGGCAGTCTGGTATAAACTGTTAAAAGCTGTTTACAGTACTATAAAGTTCATAAGTGTGTTTGGTTTGGTTTTTTTTACATTAATAGAAATCTCAAAATCGGGCAAGCCAGTTGAATAGATTGATGTCAATATTTTCAATTATATTTTTACTACAAAATAAGCCATAAGGTCAGTTTGTAGGAATTAAAGCTGAACATATTTAAATTAAATACTTACTAAAGGGGTGATTATCTGCAAAACATTTGAAGCAGATGGGTTTCTGGCAATGGCTTCTTGAACATCTAAAAATAGCATAAAAGTATATAATAAATATTATGTAAACCGAATACTACAATAGAAATATGATTCATAGTAAAATATTCAACACAAAACTTCCTGAATATTGTGGAAATGTAGTTTAATAGCATTGGGTTTATTTCCCTTATCAACAGCTGCTGAAGTATATGTTGTATCTGTATTTTTAAAATTTGAAGCTAGATATTATTAACTGAAAAAAACATTATGGTCAATAAAGAAATCTAAAGCTAGAGAAAAGAATGCCATCTACTCTAAGCTGGCAAAAAAAAAAAAAATAATTTGGACTTAGATTGGTTAGTGACTAACTGCCATTCATTAAAAAGACCACTATGAAGGTACACAGTTTTAGTCTGCTATTTTGGTAATGTGTGAAAACAAAGCCAAAAAAACCCCCGGGTTCAAAAAGTTCATGGTTTAAAAAAGCAAGGTACTTACATGTCATGTAAGTACTCACACCTCTTTAATTACTTACTTTCTTAGAGGTACATACTTACATGTACTTACACGTCATATAAACCTACCTGTAAAATTTCCCAGCTTCTTATTACCAATTTTAATCCCCAAATAACTAGGCAAGCTAATTAAATGTCTAAGATACACATATATATGTATTACCTTAATTTTCAGTTACCTAATTTGCAATCGGTTAACCCATGTGATTCTTTCGTTGTTTCTTTCATATTCCTTATGTATTGTTTTTACAGTTTTCACAGTTTTCCTTTTCACAATTTGCAAACTTCAACCTTATTGCTCCCAGTTTTGCCGCATTTACCTTTGCCTCTATTTATTTGTCATTTCTCTGTTATTTATACAGCAATTTATTTTCTGTTTTCTTGTATTTCTCTTGTTATGCCTACTTTCTTAACCCAAGCACACCATGGTAAAACTCCTTTCTGCCAAAACACAGAATTCTTCACTTCTATTTGCCTGGAAGCAATAACCATGAGCTACAGTATAATGAAATTTTGAACCACTGTTTGACGGGAGCAGGAATTATAATTTCTACAGCTGCAGAAAGTTTCAAAGGGGTTGCAAAGACCTTTTATTCTGCTGTTGCAGTTTACAGGAAACTGGAGCCAAGTCAAGCAATCCACCATTTTATGTAGAAAGGTATGGATAGTGTGCAGAAACTTAATAAGCCCTGGTTTAGTTTGATTCCAGTCAATAAGGCGGTAAACCTGGGTAACCTGACCGTGAAATGATGTAGTCAGAAGGAAAAGTGGTGGAATAGTAAAATAAAATCAATGGACTTCAAGAAAGCAGACTCATAAACTCATATAATTGGCATGTAAAATTTCATATGGAAAAAGTCCAAGGAAAGCATAAAATTCAGTAGAGTTGGCAATTCCATAAACAGCAAAAATGGCAAGCAGAAGTTATTCCAATGATATGGAAAGCCAAGCAGTCCAGTGAAGAGGCCACGTGGACTAAACACATAAGGTCTCCACTGATTTCAAATACAGGAAGGAGCACAAAAAAATACAGGAACTATGTCAAACTAATGAGAATGTTTATGAAAGACCTGTATGATCACATAGGTCAAAGCAAATGCTAACCATTAGACACAGTAGCAAGAGACCCAAGAAGTAAGTTTGTTCTATGCGTATGTTGCAATAGGATGATGAATGAAAGTGTTAGCTAACTAATCACTGGAGGGAAGAAATTATCAAGAATAAGTACAGACTTTTTCCCCACATTCTTCAGCAAAATGGAAGCTGTGATTGGAGAGCTCATTTAAAGAGCACCAGTATAAAGCAGGTAAGAAATCGGCCTGGCACAGAGAAAAAAACACGTTAGAGAACACTTAAGTAAATTGGACATTTCTAAAACAGTTGTGCAAATGGTAGTCACTTGAATATTCAGATTTGGCTGCAGCAATCTCAGATCTCGGTATTTGTGATCTTTAAGAATTCATTGAGAAGAGGAACATTCTAAAAGACTAGAAGAAAATAAATGAAAAACCATTCATTATAAAGGGTTACATTTGCAAAGATATAGGATACATAATATAAAGGGTAAGTATTCGCCAAGATCATTGCAAAAAAGATGGATAAGCTTTGAAAAAGATTCCCAGGTAAGGCTGATAGATCTGATACATCTTTAAAGAATAATTTTGACAAACATCTATTAGAAACAACAGCTACAGTTGGGCCGAGCCAGTTTCTAAAGGCGTCCTCCAGTCATGTTTTGAATGGTTTTTTTGACCAAAGCAAGATCACTATTATTTCAAATTAATTTCATTGACTTTAAGAAAGGTTTCATGATTTTGATCTACAGTTTGCTACATTAAATAAAGAATAACAATAAGAAGAAAATAGAAGAAAAATATTTCTATCACAGGACTCATGTTTTTAATCCAAATTAATCCATGAGAACAAAATATGAGGTTATTTAATCACTTGATGTAGGATTCTATTTATTATCAAACTTACTTTGTAGCCTTTGATTGAGATGATCAAGAGACTTGAAAATGTTCTGTTCTTCTACTGAAAGGGTGCTCATGCGTGGACATGGAGCCCTGCTAAGCAGTAAGGGCTGTCTGGCTGGTTGGACACTTGCCATAGCTGCAAGGATCTCATCCTCTGCCGTGGATGTACTTGCTAGTTTTTCTGCCATAACGAACTGAACAGTGCTTTCTGAAACTGAAGGGATTACAGGGGTAACTTCAAATGAGAAGAGCTCATGCCATTTAAATATACCGCTTGCTTTCATGACTACAGGTCTGTGAAACACATAAAATTTACATTAAAAGATCAAAAAGGTGGCAAAGTCCAGAAGCATGATTTTTTAGAAAATGCCATAATTAAGATCACTAATGCATCTTACAATGGGCACCAAAGCAAGTTCTACCAAATCTGGAAATTTGTAACGACAGTAAGCAATACTTCTTTGTATCATACAGTTACGTATGATACATACAGCTGTCATACAGTTGAATACAATCAGGAATTAAATGAAACTTGCGTATATGTTGTAATGCATTTATAAAACCATCAATATTATGACACATGATGCTATATCTTACATTTCTGTAAAAAAATTTGGTCTAGGTGACAAACTATCCTTTTTAACTTAGAATCACTGGTGCCAAAAGACATGTTACACAATGTATACTACTTTATCTATAACAAAGAACTGAAATGAGATGTGTTACTGTACCTTCATCAGACTTACAGGTGTTATTCATATTTTGTACAGGATCAAATGCAGATCGAACAGGACTCAGTTGGACAGCACATAATGACTTCTATAAAAATATTGTAAGAATGTTTTAAGTATAATTTAAGCTAACTATACTATTTTCTGAACATTTTAAATTTATTATTTCATATTACTAAATTTTTCCAAGTACAAAAATATTAGTGTATACTAATACAGTGATGAATTCTAGTGGGTTTTATTTTTTTCATTAGCAGTGACAGCAAGGTGACTAACCACACTGATTCAAAATTGTATGACACTGAACACACCGTTGATATTCCTGAAACTCTTACCATTTTGAAGATAAAGAAACTTCTTATTTTTTATAGTACTTACCTGTGCATTATGAGTAGGCTTCCATCTTTTAGAGGCTACACTTTGTCTTCTGTGTTCTGAAAAAGCTCTGTGTTTATTTTCGTGGATGTCAAAAACCTGCTTTTGCCTTGTAACAGGAACAAAACCTTAAATGACATGACATAAAAATGTGTAAAAACATGATAAAGATAGTAGTAGCAAAACTAAGTAAATGTCTGTCCAAATTTAGATGTTTTCCTTCTGTATGTTTACATCTGATCTCACTAAATGTATTTTCTTATAGTGAAAAGAGAGAAGCAGGCACTTCTAAGGCATATTTGTTTTCATGTTAACATAGGACTGTAAGATACAGGTGTGGATGATTGTATGTGAACATTTATAAATGAAGTGAAACCCCACCTTGAATCTCAGATAATAGTTGGTCTGTACCAAGATACGAGTTGGTCTTATCAAGAGAGAGAATTAACAGTGAACTGTGATATAACAAATATTGAATAATGTGCCAAAAATAAATGTTTTAGAAAATAACTTGCATTTAGAAAGTAACTTGCATTTAGAAAGTAATCCTAAAGTCTCACTGTCCAACACAGTAAATGTCTGTTGCCAAGGTTCTGTATCTTATATCTTAATGGATTCAAAGTTTGTTAAGATTACATAGCACCATGCAGAAAACCTGTAATATTTCACACAACTTATTTGATTCACAGAATCACAGAATGGTAGAGGTGGGAAGGGACCTCTAGAGGTCATCTGGTTCCACCCGCCTGCTCAAGCAGGGCCACCTGGAGCTGGTTGCCCAGGACCATGTCCAGACAGCTTTTGAATATCTCCAAGGATGGAGACTCCACAAAGTCTCTGGGCAACTTGTGCCGGTGTTCCGTCACCTTCACAGTAAAAAGCCAGTGTTTCCTGATGTTCAGAGGGAACCTCCTGTGTTTCAGCTTGTGCCCGCTGCCTCTTGTCTGGCACTGGGTACCACTGGAAAGAGCCTGGCTCCATCCTCTTTGCACTTTCTTTCCAGGTATTTATAATGTTGCTAAGATCCCCCTGAGCCTTCTCGTCTCCAGGCTGAACAGTCCCAGTTCTCTCAGCCTTTTCTCCTGGGAGAGATGCTCCAGTCCCTTCACCATCTTCATGAGGGCCCAGAAATGAACACAGCACTCCAGGTGTGGCCTCACAGGTGTGATTGGAATGCAGTCATTCTTTAAAACCTTAGCTCTACAGATTAGGATGTTGTAGCTAAACTTACTGATTTATACAACTGTCTTCTAATTTTAATGACAGTACTGCTGTATAGTATTTTCCCTTGGCTAAAGAGGCCTAATCTAGACACTGTACCTCAAATTTATCTCAGTTTTGTCGGGTGTTTACATACATACATACATTTCCAAAATGAAAGCATCAAGTTTCAAAATTAAAATTAAGTTCTTAGTTAAACTTTCATGCATGCAAACTAGAGATGTGGATCAGCATTTTCATGTGCAAGTCAGGAATCCACATATCCAAGGAGATATTCTCATTTGTAAAAGCAGTTACTGGATTTATACTTGGGAAGATAAATTACCTATTTATTCACATAATAAATATTTACATGTACAGTTCATGATTAGACCAAGAGGTCTGTTAGTGATTTTAACAGAATTCTATTTCTTTAGTTGCTATTGCGGTGACATTTAACAAAGCAGAATTCCTACCATTTGCAGAAACAGAAAACAATGAATTGATCCTAGAAGCAGATCTGAAACTAGTCATCTGTCTGTTGCCATCAGTAGTAAGATGGAACACATTAGCTTTAAAAGGTAGCTGTTTAGTTATATGTGAATTATTGTAATGTGACACATGGGGCTGAATAGCATCTGAAAAGAAAATGAAATCTCATCATGTTGTACTGAATACAGGGGAAAATTTAAAAAGAAGCAAAGAAACCCTTGTTATATTAGTAATCACATGATGTTTTTCTGAAATATAAAATCCGAAGTAGCTCTCTATTGATATGCATCAACACAATTTAATTAGCTTGCAAGATACGCTAGATCTATGCCAAGGAAAAGGCTCCTCTGAGAAATGTAAGACAAAAATATCATAAGCAATAGCATCTTTAAGGGCATGAGACACTGAGCAGTCTACCCCTGTTTAACTATAAGCACATGAATTAGTTCCGTATTTGTCACAGGCTAAATGTTAAACACATTTTTAAAGCATTTTACTGACTGAGCACCAAAGGACAAAATAATTCTAATATCCAGCTACAGTATAATATGTGTCAGCCAGAAGATATACCACTTGAAGCCTGGGAGCCCAATTAAAGGAAGATCCTTATGGACAAAAATTTCATTTATTCTTCATTGTTCTCACTGAAATCTTTCTGCACATTTGGCCGAGCATTGCAACAGATCACATTTCCATCTACATCTCCTCACAGACCTCGCTGAACTCTGTTCACAGAAGGTATTTAAGTCAAGACCAATGCAGTATCCAGTCTCCCATGGCAAGCACTTCAGGACAAAGGCTATGGTGATCTATGTGCATTTACAGGCAATAGAACAAATAAAAGCAAGTCATTAAGCGTTATCTAGAGTATTTAAAATAAAAACTGCTATCAAAACACAAAATCTAAGCAGGTTCTGAAAGATGGCCACCCACTCAAATATTATAAAGAGGTTACTCAGCTCTCCTAAAAAAGCTGGAGCTATATGACACTGGGGATACAGCATTTAAAGTTGCAGTGAAGACAGTATTAGTAATGCACACAACTTTGACCCCATAGTTTTCCTGATTCATTGACCTGATGTGCAAACAAGGACACCAAGAGGCAAGTATCTTGGCTGAAGGGGAGGCATGATAATGCAAGACTTCATTCATTTCCAGGGTAAAATCGAGCAGGTTAAGTCACCCATATCTTAAGCTCATCTGTTTCACTTTGAACTGGAATGAACAGGCAGATATTTCTCATTTCCTACTGCTGCTTTAGTACGAGAAGATTCATCTACCTCTGCTCTTACACAACAGAGCTGTTCTGAATCACTCTGTAGTTCAAACTATGTATTACTGTAGATAAAACTAGAAAATCGGGGGGCGGGGGGGGGGGGGAGCAGTTGAGTTACAGGATTTTTTTTGTTTTGCTAGAAAGTTATCTTTGAGCTGTTTGGCCAGTCGTTGGGGTAATCCCAGTATGTGAAGCAGTTTGGAGTGCTGCTTGTACCTGAAGCAAGGTCCACAGATTCAGGAGCTCTGCCTCCAGCTGCAGCCCTGTCAGTATGAAGCAAACCAGCACACAACATACAAATTACGAGCACAAGGATACCATCAGTGCCTGAGGAACAGAACACAGCTAGGCTGCAGAGGAGAAACGAGGCAAATTGAAAAGCATGAAATCTGTCTTGAAATGTAAAACCCAGGAGATTAAAGTTTATTATCCCAAAATTTCTTATGCATCTTTTCTCTATCTTACCCATCAATCTCTGCATCATATTGTTCCTAAGGTTAATTTTTAATAAAATGCAAGATTGGTCCTTGAATATCTTCAATTCTTTCTAAATCAGACATACATTGCAGCACAGCAAAATCTATCCAGCATAAGCTCTTTATTTTTAACTTACTTTTAATTTTTTGAGTATTAATTGTATTACTGGGACTAAAAGTGAATCATTTTAGGCATTTACAGTGTCAGCATTTTAAAACCATGGTAGATCTACATTTCTTTCACTCTTAGGTGGCAGTGACTTGGACAAGCTATGACTCTCAGTTACCTTGTAAAACTTGCTCATATAAACTCAGTCACTTCCTCTTATATCATTATTTAGACCACCTGTCACATCTGCTCATTGGTCAGGAATATAATCTCAGGGAAAATACCTCCTTTTCATTTAATATTGTAGAGAGCTATTAAAAATGGGGATCGACGTTTGAGAGGTCTCTGGGCACAAGTAGAATAGAAATGACAATGACAGATGGTGAAAATTGTTAAAACTGGCTGTATTGTGTGAAAGGATGAAAGGCTGGATGTTTTAACTGAAAACAAATTTGTGATGTAATTGAAAAAGACTTTTGTCTGAACAGCCCCCCCCCCCCCCCCCCCCCCCCCCCAGTCCCAGAAACATGACTCTTACCAGTAGCGGAGTCTTTTGGAGCTCGGGCAGTACGTGCTCCTTGCCAGGAGGTACTTGTTTTTCCAGCTGCTGGGATATGATGGAGTTGTAATCCATTTTCTGCATTAACAGGTCTTCTTTCAGAGCAGGTTACTGAGTGACCTTGACAGGCGCTTGTCTGAACACTATTTACGGAACAAGTATTTTCTGCCCAAGGTTCGTAGTTGACTGTGCTGCAGCCAGGTGTAGCTATGGCAGTGGCCAAGTCAGAACAACAAGTAATACTCACACTGTTTTCTGTACCATTTCTATTTAAAACCCCATCTGCTAACACAACATGCCTTTCGTTTAGATCATTCCTGCTTGTAGTGGTAGCTTGAAGACTTGAAGGTGGCAGTGGCTGACACCCAGGGCTGGCTGCGTTTTTGCCACTTCTGCTTCCTGGCAGAGGTGTGGATGGTGGGTGAGGTGCTAGCAATTTCCCTGGAGCTTTTTGAGTTTTGTTGGCTTCAGCAGCTGACTGCAGTTGGATTATAGTGCCTGTTCTCTTCCTGGGCATAAATCTTGACTGGACTTCTATAGATACTGTTTTTCTAGTTATCTTTGCCTTATTTTTGATTTGATCGCCTTCATTAATTTTAGAATTATTACCACATACTGAGCGTTTATTTTCTTCACCTTCTGATACCATCCAAGCTTTTCTAGCAGAAAGGGATCCGGTAGACATAAATATATTCTGAGACGTGTAGTCTTTGTTTGACTCTTCAGTATTAACATTTAGTTTTGATATATGAGTGTTTTCCTGATGATTTTTTATGAACATGGGGCTTGAAGGTTGAGCAACAATACTTAAATTAGTCTTAGGAGCATTATTTGTAGTTTGAACATAATGCAGCAGCGCAGAAGATATTTCACTGGTGTTTTTTTCACAGCATGTTACATTATTTTCTATTATCTGGTTACTTTGATCACACCATTTTATCTTTCTGTTGCATTTTTCTGCACTTTTCTTCCTTATTTTTGCCAGTTCTAAACTGTCCCTGATAGATGACATGGGTTGAGTTCCAACACTGATCCTGTGGTTCATAACCACAGCTTTGAAATGACTGGGTCCATATTTAGAGTCCTTCTTTAAGATACTTCTGAATAACTTCACTCTTTTTCTTTCAAGATTATTGTTTTTCAGGGGGCTGTGCTGTGCAGGAGTGCCAGAGTTGAACTCTGTATCAGACACCAGTGACATAGTTTCAACCATATTTCCTTTTTTTCCCCTTTCATTATTCTGTTGCTTAACATCGCACAGAACTGAGGCATTTGGTATGTCCTGAAATAAAGATGATCCTGGATTAATGTCATAAATACATTTAATATTTTCTTCTTTTGTTGCAGTCATTTTTCCTGAGGTATTTTTAAAAATCCCTGTACTAATGTTTTTGTCCTTTGGTAATGTATCAGCTGTGCTGGGAATGCCAGTGGAACATCCCTGATTAGGAAATAAGTTTATAGATGTTGCAATAGGTTGACTGGAGGTTTGAGCAGATATAACTTCTTTTTGTGGGGTCATTTTAAAACTCTCATCTTGCATCAGATCCTGAATTCTTTCTCCTGGAGCAGAATTAGGGCTGGCCCAAGCTTTGCTGTCATTGAAACCAGGATGAGCAGTAGCTAATGGGGTAGCCATTCCAGAAGGTGGCTTGCTTCTTCCTTCTTTTGTATTTTGTGGAAAAGTAAATGCATTACTTACAGACCTTTCTTCCTTACCAGAGGCAGAGAACACTGCAGGTTTTTTTGCAGATTTTTGAGAAGCAGATGATTCCTCTTCTGAATTGTTTACATGTTTAGCAGGAGTTAGAACATTATGTTTAGCTAAAAGATCATGAATAGGTGAGTTGTGATAGTATTGTGAATCTGCATTTCTCAGACAATTATTTAGATGCATATTTTTAGAAGTACTTTGAGCTGTATAAAGCAAACCATTATTCCTAGTCTGTGATTTTTCTGGACTATACAGGGCACAGTCACACTGTGTAGTCAAAGATGATTCACTCCGTGTTGTGTAATTTCCATGTTGCTCTCCAGCCTCAAGACTGTCAAGGCTTGACAGACTTTCTGAATCATCTGTTTTCTTGACTTCTCGAAAATTCTGAAATACAGGCATAAAACCAGACTGTTACATTTATCAGAAATGGTTTTTTGCTGATACTGATTTTTCATTAATGAGAGCTTAGGCTAAAATACAATCAATATTGAGCCTGGCGTTTTTACGACTTGGGATCATAGCACCATGAGCGTTTCCACCAAATTAAAATTTACCTGTGTTCATTTGAAAAAGATAATTATGTGGTTTGGGTATGAAATTGAGAGGAAAGAGCTGCATTGTTCAACAAATTCAATCCTCGGTTCTGTATAAATTCTACAATATCAAAAAAGGAATGAGATTTGTCTAAACCACACTACTGTTTCTGGATTGCCCTATGACATGGGATGGTTTTTGTACTTTGACATGTAAGGAGTTTACAAAATGAAAAAGAATACATGAAAACACAGACGTCATAGTGGATGTGCTCCAAACTTGAATTTTTCCATAATTCTAGAGAGGATACGTTTATTTTCATACAAAGTGCCACAAGTGATGAGGATTTAAGCATTGTCATGGCAAACACAGAAAACATCTCTCAGCTACCATAACCACAGTGATTAACAGCTCCCCCCAGCGAAACCCCCGCTTCTCATCTTTCAGAAAGAGGAAAATATCATCTAACCTATGAGGACAGATCAAGTCTTAGGGCATACAGGAGTTCCATCCACTCCCCCAACTTCTTCATCAAACTTTTAATACAGTGATGACTAAGAGCAACTGGCACCACTCAAATCATCACTGGGACAACTTTACTTATGTACTATACAGGCATCTTCTTTCCTATTATTTCTCCATCCAAACACTGAAATGCCTGACAAGGTTGAAAATATATACTTCTTTAAGTACAAGATTTCAAAATACACATAAACATAAAGGAAAACAAGCATATCAACTATTTTCAAAATCTTGTACACTCGCTGTTGTGAAAGCGGAAATTCACTTCCACACAACTCAGCAGCTAAGTGATTTTAAACGATATACTGGAAAAAAATCAGCATGAAAAACTAAAAGAAACTGAATTAAATACACAGTCTTATGAAAAGAAGATTTTTTTTTTCATTAATGACTTTAAATGGAAAAAGTTTCAAGTAGCAAAATTAACCTAGCTAAGTGATTATATATCCCCTGACAATTATAATAAAATTAACATTTTGACAATGGACCAAAGAATGCATAAAATTCATTAGAGAATAAGAACATATTTTTGTAGTAAACCTTTTTCTTATTCTAATAAATGTGTTATACCATAATATCGTGCAGTTTATAGGCGTACAAATATTTTAAATTGCAGAATAAAAAGCTTAGTGAGTCCTGAAAGACTTTTTATGATTGAATTAAATCTTATCTTGCACTAAATGTTCAGAGGTTGGTGCAGTCTTCCATTATAGTTATGATTTAAGATAAAGAAACTAAATAGAAAAGCAAAGAACTAAGTGTAGGGAAAGATCCCTTTAGGGAATGTTTTCAAACTAAAGCTATACAAACCAGCATCTTTCTAATAGAAAATAATAAATAATGCTTTGTTAGTTATTTATTAACCTTTATGTTTGCATAAATTGTATTGTTAACCTCTACTTGAACTTCGCCAAACAAGGGAATGGCATATATGTTCAGAGTTTTCTGGACCAGGCCAATTTTAAGAACTAACTGAAATTTTCAGATGGGGAAAAAAAAACAGTAAAAAGAAATTTTACGTGTCAGGCTTACTTCTCGTCTAATTTGGAAACTACACCTTTACAGCTAAATATGTGTTTCTAAAATTACTAAGTTAAACAGAGGAAAAATTTTGTAAGAGTTGATGTAAAAAAACCCTGTTCCAATAGCAGGTTAGCTTAAAATGGTAAATCTAGAGGGTGCAAGAAATATTGCAACTTTTAAAAATTAAGCTAAAAAAAATCCTACCCAGTTGTGATCCAAAGGTTGAAAATAGACTTGATCCTGCATCATATATAATTTTACTCTCCTTGTAAAACAAAACCTCAAGGGAACAGAAAATCTCAGTTGAGGCAACCTCCAGAAATAGGAACTAAAGAGTAAAGAAGGATTCCCCATTTAAACATGTACTCACTTTTACTTAGTTCATGCAGATTTAGTTCATTTATATTTACATTGTTGCACCATACAATTTCATCCTTTCACACATTAAAGATGCTTATCATACTCATTAAAATATTTACATAATTTATTTACCTTTCTAGCTTACTCTGTAATGAATATGAATGTCACATTTTCTTGAAAAAATGATTAACTAGAACTACTTCTGCAGACCTTAAAAAGTATTCAATAATTATTCTTTTTTAGTGGTCAATAGCTACAAAGGAATAAACCTGGAAATCCCAATGATATAATCTAATTTAATCTGTGAGAATATTATAGGATGATGAAGAAACAAAAATGTTCATCAAGTACACTATCTTTGTTTCTGTTATAGAAGTACAATTTATTGTACTACCTGTTGCCTGCATTATCTTATGTTTTAATTCATGAAAACTAAACCCAGCCTGTTCACATAATTGGTATTCTAGGAAAAGGAACACTTACGAGGAGTTGCAGAGGTCACTTGCACATCTTAACACTTAGAACAGCTATGTCAAGCAATCTCATTTCAGTAAAGCACTAAACCAAAGAAATCTTTCAGGAGGCCAATGAAAGCACAACACTGCAACAAGCAAAACTTTTAAGAGAACCTGACAAGTGAATCTTCTGCTTTCAAAGGACTCTGTCAGAACGGTATTACACTATAGGGCTGCTGTATGTATACTTGACAGTTTCTGCAAAAGAAGTGCTGACTGTTCACAGTTCCAAGAGGTGAATGGGACCATCCTTCTGAAGAAAAATGCTGGAAAAATGCTACCTAATCTAGAAATCCGGGCCCCTCGCCTCTCACGCTACTTGCTATTTTTGGCAATTTCAACCACTTTATTTACAAGAGTCCTTTGTGTGTTATATGTGTGTGTATATATGTTATACTTCACATTCATTGTGAAGTAAAAGACGCCAATGGTCACACAGATGCAAAGGTACCTCTCAAAGTCAGTGAGGTACCTACACACCCTTACTGGTTTTGTGTTTACCAATTATGGAATGGGAAAGTTCATTAGAAAATTAATAATCCTTTTTTGATGCAAGTATGGAAAACATGATGTATGTTGTACTACACAATACTGATTTCACAGAGGATTTGGGCAGACCCAAGAAAGCATATGCCACTGGGAAAGGATTTTGGTGCTTACATTACACAAGAGAACCATTACACTGTGCCAAACCCACCAAGGAAGCTATGGAGGTGTAGGATGACCGGAGAAAAGCTTCCTGTCAACACCCCTGTCTTTCCAAGGCTAACTCCAAAATCCCTAATTTCCCCCCAAGCCATCTAGGATACAGAAACTAGCCATCTATGAATGTAAGTATTTAAAAGGACCTGATTTGCTTCTTTGGAAAATCATCACAGGATGCTAGAAATACGGGTTCAAACCTTTTAGGATAAAAAGAACTCAAATTTCCAATTTTGTAGGCACTCAGGCACTTCAGTAAGCTGTACTGTACTGAAGGATTTTTAAAGAAGTGATCTGAACACTGAATGTCAAGGTTTCAAGTTCTGACTTCCAGCTTTAATGAAGCCCTGTGGTAAGTGTACGTAACTGTGTAGGAAGCAGGTTTTCAGCTAAATATGTCTCTCTGTTGGTTTCTATTACTTAATTTAGCATCTCAGCAATCTCAGTTCTCAGGGTGGTGCTTCTCAGGATCCCTGTTTTCCCACAGACTAACCTAGTCATGCAGGTCTAGAAGTGGAATTCATAATGCTAGTTTTTAAGTGCTATTAAAATTATTAAACGGTTAAATATTGAGGCATTGGGCACCACAATGCATTAGTCCCTTCTTGGTTTCTAACTCATTAATAAATTTGTTTGAGCAGGCACTATTTACCCTGAAAATTTAAGAGATTGTGTCATGTAAAAATAGTATTGGAGTGCATTATTGAAAACCGTCATAAGGCAAATAGACATGGAGAAAAACTGGGTGTGCATATGCAATATTTATTCTCAAAGTTTTTAGCTAATAATTATTTTAATGTTATATAAAAAATGCAATGATACAATTTAATGAGCAAATTCTTAGTTATTTACAGTCTGTGTTATATTCAATGTCATTTTCGTTATCCCAAAAAAGGAGAATGGAGATCAGCTAAAACTTATCCCTTCTCACTTCTTCGGAATTTGCAGGTAGTAGGAGAAAGGATGTTTTAAAAAGTATTTTGTAGATGAAGTTATTTCTAGACAATACTCTAGAGACAGAAATGAAAGGGAAACTATCAGACTTTTTTCCATTTTCAAGCGAAGAAATAATCCTCTTTCACTGATGATTAAGGTTTTAATGATGAGATTCAAAGCCTTGAAATTATCATTTTCAGAAAAGCTTTCCAATAAAGTCTGATTTATGGGGAAAGGAGACTAACTGATGGAGGAAAGTATTTCTTCATCTTCTAGAAAAGTCAGATTCTCTTTTCCTCGTTTATTCTTATTCACAAATACATGAATAAGGCAAAGCATTAGGGTTGACAGATTTGAATGAACTGGAGCTGTAGCATTAGAAAAAAATTATTAATACTATCTGACCAGTACAGACCTCCTAAAAGATGTGTACCTTACACATCATTCATAACGATACAATGTGTGAACATAATTTTTAAAATAATACCTATTTCAGCTGAGGAACTATCCTACCAGATCCCTCTGACTTGCTAAAAAAATCAGTATACATTTTTGCAGTCAATAAAAAGCATTACTTTTTCTTTTAGCAATGTAAACACATTGCAAAGATGGAACAGTTTTTAAACACGTTTCCACGCTATTTTATGCACTGCACAGCAGCGACCAAGGCAGAAGGTGGATTAGGAATACTAAAGGTTAGATACAGAAATACTTTTAGAATTACAGAACATCTGAGTTCTATGTGTGTATGAGAAGAGACCCACAAGAATCAGAGTCCAAAGCCTGACTCCACACAGGGCAACCTAAAAGTTAAATCATATATCTAAGAGTCTTTTCTGGTGTTATATATTTATAATTTTCTAGAAATAAGTTTATCTAATGAGACTGTTTCGTGTAATTGCCAACCTTCACTGCAAGCTTCATTAATGTAATTAATTACCTTGATAAAAATATTCAGCGACTGTTACATGTTACTTGCTTTACAAATTAAATTTTTTTGATCAGATGTTTATCAGGACATACATTCCTCTTAAGGACTTTACAGATATTACTTATAAGAACATGTACAAAATTTCAGCATCTACCTTCCCCTAAACAGCCTACTGAATTTAAAGGTTGATCTTTATTTTTTTCTTTGCCACTGTTTGAAACAGCGTAATTCTTTAAGGTGCTTGTTACAAGATCTTTCAGTGTCCCGGGACCAAGTTATTCTCTGCTTACTCCTGTCCTCTGAATTTTGGGTGTTTGGTTTAATGCTGTATTTCCCAGTTGGTGAGCCATACTTCCTTATGGAGATATGCCAGTATCAGGCGGAAACTGCGCAGCTAAGTTCAAGCTACTAAATACCACAGAAGTGGTGCTATAGTTTTATAATAATATTTTTTAAAAATTGGAAGAATTTCTATGTACCCAGGCCACCATGAAACTACTAGGATGGAAGCAGAATATTGGAAGAAAAAAGTAAATTCTGTTTTGCTTCCCACTTAACAAAAGGTTTATCTCTTTAAAACCAAAACCAAACCAAAACACAGCTCTGCCACCTTCAGAGAGGTAGAATAATTCTGAACAGTGATACTTCTCGATGAGAAAGCAAGAGATTGCCCAGCATCCCCATTAGAAATTAGTATATACTCTCTCTGATGGTATCATAACATGATATACCATCCTGGCAGATCAATATGCACAAACATTTTATCTTCCACTCTCTTCCCGCAAGCAAACATTTTATTACCATAAATGCAGTAAACTAAAGATCAGATACTGCTATTTTTTCCTCTGTTCCTCTCCTTTAGCTACATTTATGAACACTTTACTCTGTTGCAATAAAACAAATAACTTCAAAAATATCTATGAAGTATGGTAGCAATAATTTAGTGCATAGCTATATGTAAATATTTCATAGATATTTACATATATTGAGAGAGATATATGAATGGAAACCAAAAAATAGAGTCATGATAATATGTATGGCAATTCTTATGAAAAAAACTATATGCTTGTAAAGGAGGAACAGGTATATATTAGAAGACAGTTTTCAGTTTCCCTGTTTTGGTGGTTTGTGAACTATGCTGTATTTATGACCATCTTAACTTCTCCACAGGGAAAGTCTTATTCATGTGTTAATGTACTTGTGAAACACACTCTTTTGTGTTGAAAATGCTGTTTCAGCTTCAGTTCTACATTGTCACCTGTTCAAGCAGGGCTTTGAGTTGAGGCAAGACACTCTTCAAATGACTGAACATCCAGATTGTCAGATATGAAGATTATAATGTCATTTTATACAGCACGGGTCTGGAAGAAACCACTATTTTATGTAAAAAAACCAAACCCTACCCTTGAGGACTATACAATCAAAACAAGTTCAAGTATTTGGGTAAAATCTTACATACCCAATACCCCCAAAAAATGTCGGCAAAAATTTAGTCTGGAGATACATTTCAATTTCCCTTTACAGCAAATGTGAATTTTGGATTAGCGAAATAACATGGAAGACAGTGGAATGTTGCAATATTGGTTAAAAGCCAGTAACAACTGAACCCCTCTGATCTTGCTAAAAGGAAAATGAGTAGGGAAATCACTCAACTTTGTCATGTCGGTTGTCTAAGACAATGGTGGGACTTGGTGATCTTAAAGGTCTTTTCCAACATAAATGATTCTATGATTTTATATAATTTTAGTGAGCAACATAAACTATGTAAACAGTCACAGTTATAAGTAAAAAATGATCAGTGTTTGTAGATTTAAAGTGACCACAGAAACCTATTTCAAGTTTTTGAATGGTATCTTCAAAATCAAGTCTGACTTCAGTTCCAAAACCATTTTATCCAAACCCTCCCCTTAAAAGTTCTGTTTTCCCACTAACTAGCCCTAAGCATTCTACAAGTTCTTGACACTCTGGAGAGACTCTGTACACAGGCACTCCTTTTTTCCATGCTGGTCTTGCCTATCCCTTTGAAGAGTTAGACTGATACAATAAACATTGCAGAAGGAACCCTTGTTTAACTCATTCCAGTCATGCTACAAATGCATTGGAAAATGAATTCAGTTTTTCCACCAGTTATCTGAAACATCTCCGTTTCATAGACACAGTTGAACCTCAAAAGCGTAGCAATACAGCCAGCAGTCATAAAGGTCAACACATTCATGCAAGTAAGGCAATGTCCATACCTATGTGTTTGCATCATCTGCTGCTTTCATTCAGCGAAATGTAATTTTGAAAATATTTTTCATTATTTCTCAAAGACTTATTTAATTCTATGTAATATATATAAACAGTATATATATTACAGTATAATAAGATACAAATTTTACAGAAGTATATAATACAAGTATATGATTATATATACAGTGTAATTATAACCCTCTGACTTCATGGCTTGGGATGCAACTTCTGAGAAATTATACCTGCGCTCCAGTCCCTATTTCAATA
Organism: Falco cherrug; assembly: GCF_023634085.1. Taxonomy (NCBI): domain Eukaryota; kingdom Metazoa; phylum Chordata; class Aves; order Falconiformes; family Falconidae; genus Falco; species Falco cherrug. The sequence goes on along the minus strand of NC_073698.1, from coordinate 15,482,574 downwards.
ACTATTGAAGTATTTTATGTCAATGGCAACAGTACCCATAGAAAGGCTGATACTGAGCACTTCCATGGCTGCACAATACTCTTGGGGGGAAAAAAAAACAACCACCAAAGAGCCAAGGTAAAATTCCTGCTTCAAATCAATCGGAAAGGGATTTAAATTTGGATTTCAGATACCACTTGAATAACTTAATTATGGTCATATAAAGGAGGGAACAGGAAAGTACAGTCTCCAGGTTGTAATCTATACCTGTTTTGTCTGTGAATTTACTCTCACCTCCAAGTATTTTGTTTAAAAAGTGAAAAGATAGAGGTAGAGTGTTAGGTCAACCAAAGAGTTTAATTCAAGCATAATGTATTTTTCTGGTAGAGCATAAAAATACTGTACTGCCCAAACAACTTTGTATGGCCATCAATTTAAAGAGGTGATGAAAAGAAAAATACAAAAGATATCTGAATAATACAGTTGAGCCACTTTAATGGGAATTTTCTAAATTTTTCAGTTTAAGGCAGATGCCAGAAATGGAAAATTTCAACATAAACAACTAAAATTTGGAAAAATGATAAGCACTTGGGAGTAATGTCTTTTGGCTTTGGCAGAAAGCTGCATGCAGCTTTAGCTAAAGACCATGCTACAAGCTTCACCTTAAAGATTTTATTTATGCCTGCAACAAAACCAGGAAGGACTGTGCAACAAAAATTCCATTGTGCACAAAGTAAGCAATATTGGCTTCTTCAAAATGGAGCAAACTTACAGACATATAACAAATAATAATTTGATGTACTGGCTCAGATGTAACTGTTGCACAAAATAAAATCTGCTGCTCTCAATATTTTAAGCAAAATAATTTTGGAGAATGGTAGAAAGGTCACTGACAACCTCGGCTTACTGATAAAACTACCAATTTTTTAGGGATGGAAAGTAGGGAACACACCAAATCTACTGGTAAGTGTCTACATAGAATTGTATTGCCCTGTAGGAAGGAAAAGAATTTTAGGAATCTTTATAATCCTGCCTGGCCTGTAAAAACAGAAACAAAGGGAGGTCAAAGGATCTCAATGGATGGTTAGACTGCAAAGCATGTGTACAGCAAAATACTTTGACATTAATTTCAGAAAGGCAAGCACTGTTGAAATTACTTTGGACAACAGACAGTAACAAGACTACTGAAGCCTATTCATGTCAGTAAGAGTATTATAAATAATTACAAAATATCAATGTTATTAGTAAGAGTATTATAAATAATACTTTGCAAGAAGCCACAATGCACATACACACCAGCACAATCCAAGAATTAAACTTCCAAAGCTAAGACCTTAGGACAATGACAATAGCTTTTTTTTTAAAAAAAAATATTTTTCCAATCCAAAGCATGCAGTTCAAGAAAGAAAGTCCAAATGTTTGAAATATAAATATTTACAAATTGAAACTATTTATCAGAGGGAAGAAGCTGAGCAACCCCTAGTGGCAGCAGAAAAATAAACTTTGGAAAAAAAATAATTTTGCAGGACCAAAGCATTTTCAAAAATAAATTAATTCATAAACACAAATTCATATCTTATATGCAGTGTCCAAAGCTGATGATAACATTTGGAAAAAACTAGAAGTAAAAAGTCATGCCTGACTTGTGGCGATTTTCCCCTAGAATTCAATTATAATGTGATAACTGTGTTTGGTAAAATACACTGCAATATAGTTACCTTACAATATATTAAGAAGTATCTTTTTATACATCTTTCTCAAAGACATTGCATTTTTTTCCCTAATTCTAAGATATCCTAATGCAGCTACTGCCAAATTTGGCATCATCATTTAGGGAGGGATTTGCAAATACCATACCAATGAAATGCACAGTCTGGTATTAAAACAACCCAACAAACAACTCAGACTTTTTGTGTTTTGTTTGAAAATTATTATCTAAAATTCAGTTTTATTAGCTCTCTTCTATAAACTTCCATTTCCTTTTCCTTCTTTTATGCTTGGAAATAACAATAAACTGTAATCAACAACCCTGCCAGTACAAACTGTACTTTCTGCCTTCTCAACCTTTTTGAAATTTACTCCACTTGAGTGAGATTTTCTGTGTTAGCCATCAGCTCAAGGTCCTCATGAATACCCATCAGAACAAAGTAGGTACAAAGACAGAGATGAATGTGCCTGAAAACATCAAAGAATTCAAAATATATCTGAACTGTATAATTTTTCACAAGTTATCCGTGAACATGTACTAAGAGGAAAAGCCCTTGCTCTATCACCACCAACGATTCTGTGCTTCTAGCCATCACCCATATAAAAGGTCATTGCTTCATAGAGTCAAGGTCATTTCAGACACCAGAAGTCCAGATGCCAGTAGATAATAGTATAGAAATAAAAATGAGTTCAAAATTATGTCCTCTTTTTTCCAAAAATGTAATATTGAAGACAGTATTTCCAGAATCAAAGACAACACTGACAGACCTAAAATCACACTTAAAAGTGCAGTTATAATAAATCACTTTGGAGCTCAGTTCTTCTTGATTTTCAGTGTGCTTCTAAAGTGACTGTTAGGTCGAAAAACTAGTGGACTAGCAGAAAGTTAATGGGCTTGTTATTGGAACACCTGCATCTATTCCAAAGATGAAAAAAGAGGATCTCAAAGAGAATTTAAGTCAACCCCTAAGAAATCACCACACACTGGGAAAAAAACCAAGAAAAAATACCCAAGAAACACCCCCCCCCCAACAATTTACTTACCATATTTATACTGCTATATCATTTTGTGCTGAGCTGAAGCAATCAGCAAAGCAAAAACTTAAGTGCAAATTGCAAGCTGGCAATTTAAGTTTGGAGCTAGCACACAACTTCTGTGTGATAGACTAATGGCTAGCTACTTCAGAGCCAAGACATCTGACATACATATCTTACATTCACAGAAAGACAACATGACAGATATCTTTGAAGAATTTGTGAAAATAGTCTTACTAACATTTTTAAAGATCTCTGATTTCTTACTGAAAAATATGTACAATTTTACTATAAATAATCTATTGGTGAGGCATAACACTCTGTGCCCTCAGGTGTTGTCTTACTAGATAAAAAATGCTTAACAGACCTTTCATTTTTATTACATTCAAGAAACTTCTATTACATTTAAGAAACATCATGTAACGAATCACATGGAAATATTATACCTCCAAGTTGCTGAGGTGTTGTTTTTCAAGGAGCTGTCGCATTTCTTCCAGCTTTTCCTGGAAGAAGAGTCGGTTACTATCCACGTTTGTTCTACTGCTCTCTTGTATTGTTCTGTGCCAGCCCACCATTGCTGAAATCGGCTTCTCATCAAAACAACTGTTTCTAGATGCTGATGAGGATGAAGTGTCATCTGTGGTTCTTGATACAAGCAAATAACTTATTAGCTTGGCTTATTTCTATGTGTCAACCATACACTTTTAAACATATTCCTTTCCAAAGGTATACATCATCAATAAATGCCTGACAAGTGAAGGACAGCTATACTATATGTAACTACAGGTGGTGCTGTTAGTATTATCTAAAACTGTCCAACACTTTCCATTTTAAACCTTCTGTTATCTATAACTAGTCATACTTCTCTGATTGGGTTGTTGGGTGACTGCCTCAGGCTGAATCAGCCTGGAAAATGTCAGCCAACGGTTTGGTCATTTACAGAAATGGAACACAGAAGGTTTTATGTTTTTTTTAAAAAAAAACACAAGTGAAATAGCATTTATTTTCCCATAAGGTTGGCTTATATAGAGGATGACTATATACTGATGCTATCAGATATTCCCCTACTTCAAATAGCAAAAACCCTTTGTAGTATCTAGAGACCCTAACTCCACTAATGATGTGTAATCTTAGTAATGTGGTACACAAAACAATTTGTATTTGCTGCCTGAAAAAAAAAATAATCTGTGAAGTAGCTAGTGTAGCTGGACATTACAGCACAAACATACTAGTAGGCTGCAACAAGGCTTTACCATGGGTCAGATTCTACTGTCTGTACTGTATCTCCTTCCTCCAGAGATCAGACCACACTGCTGCTCCTCCACCCAGCCACCACTCCCACCATCCTCAGGGCTATTTAACCACTTAGCTGAACGAGCTACAGCTGCACATCATCCGTGTCAATCAACCCACTGCCTTCACGGCAAGGCCACAGCTGCATGTTATCAATGCTAATCAACCCTCTGCCTTCATTCCTCTACAGCTGGATACTGTGGTCAGGGTGAACCCAAATTAAGATGAAAACATACATTTCCACAGGCTGAGAATTAGCAAGAAATATGGGGCTGGTTGATACCCTGGAATCAAAGACACCAAGCAGCATGTGAAGCCAAATGACAAGGAAAACATGCAATCAAGAGATTAGGAAGGCAGGGAGCAAGCAACAAGATAATTTCAAGAATAAAAAGAAGATAGAACTGGAAAAAGCTTGGGTAAGGTCACTAGGAATTGGAACCAAGTTTTGGAAAACAAGAAGCAAGAACTAGGTAGATATCGAGCATGACAAAAACAAGAAACAAGTAGTTTAACCAATAAGAAAGGTAGGTCTTAAAAAACCCCACCTAAATAACCTACACACCAAAACCCACCAACTCATAGGCAGATTAAGCTTTAGTCTTCTGGAAGTATGACTATTAGCAGGTTGCCAGCTGTGCTTGACTGCATACGTGGAACAGTTTAGCAAAGGAGACTGACCCTGTCTCTTGGCTCCAACCTGGTTCAAGGGCCCTAAACTCCCTTAGTTTGGCATATCCAAAGTGGCAGTTACAGGAATCTCTCATCAGATACATGCTTTGGGTTCTTACATCTGTTCAGTAGAGACATAACCCTTACAATTGATTAGAAAGACAAGCTTATGTCTTGCTCATTTAGGATCAAGTATTTGTTGTACTCCACAATGATTGCAAATGGTGGTAGAAGGAGAATAGATATTGGAAACAGATTATCAGTATAAACTTTCAGTGAAGTTATTTGTAAAATGGGTATAACATTAACAAAAAGGGGAAATCAAGCTTGTATTTTACCAGCTTGACCAGGTCCAATATTTAAAATGACACTTTGTCTCATCAATCACTGGATTTTAAGTAACAAACCAAACCTTATTGTTCGTGCAATACGCAGATGCTTTCCAGCATTCCCAGGATGCATTTCTCCATCTATAATTCCTTAGCAGCATCAGCATGATCCTTTAAATATTGCTAAATTGGCTGAAGTTGTTTAGCTAAATTGTTGCAAAAGTGAACTTTTAATCTGCACCTAAATATGGAAATCAGGCTTTCATATATTTCCCTTTTTTACTTTTTTTTAATTGGAACCTGGTCTGACAAGATGCTCTACCATGCATATTTTACCCATCCTCATTTTCAGTGAAGGCAATGGAGAAGATTATATATCTTTCACATATAGGCAATATGCAGTGTAGGAACTGGTCAGAAGATACAACTATTTCATGCTACACAAAGCTATCTTCTTTAACAGCTGGCACACCTACTGAGCAAATTTGAACAATGCAGACACACAACACATACACAGACCTCATCTTTCTCTACTGTCTATCCAGCAGAGATGCATTATTAGGAAATGTGTATTGTTCTGAGCTGGAGATGGCTACCAGGTGTCTAATACAGGTACAGAAACTCAATAACCCCTTTTCTTAATTTCTCTCCATTTCTTCAGCTTAAGTTTTCACAGTTGGTTCTTCTGAGCCTTCACCTGTTTCGTCTTCTTTCTGTATCTAAAATTATACTCCCTTTTAAAATCAATCCCTTTTCTTTTTAGTACATCTGTGTCAAATGGGTAAATAGTCTAATGAGACCTTTTCTGTATTTATTACAACACTTACAGTTTTAGGACAATGGAGAATGGAATCCCATCAAGATTATTGTTATTTTTCAGAAGACTTTATACATAAAAAGGTTGCCTTAATTGCACTGATCTAAGCAGAGAGATACATTTGGCAGAGTCTGAAAAGGAATTTATAATTCCTGATGAGATGCCTGATAGCGAAAAGGGAAAACAACTTCCCATATTTATTTACGTAACTTAGAATTCTGCATTCTGTATTCTTTAGAATGGAAGATGTCCTCCCTCCAAAAACATTCTGTTCCTATCCACTTTTAAAGACTTTGTTACTGTGGACATACTGATTTACACCTGCACCCCTGAAAAAATTTGAAGGTTTCTTTTGTGTGTATGTGGGGTTTTGTGTCGGGGGAATGGGAAAGTTTCTTGATAGCTATTTGGATGTTTAGACTATTTATATTTATATAAGTTTCTACATTTCAACTTTTTTCAGAGAAAGATTTTGATTTGTCATAATTAAGTTTCTATCCCAAGACAACCTGATCAAATACAACTGTTTTTAAACACAAACAGGGAAATAGCTCTTGTACAAAGTGCAGCGTACCATTTACACACCTGTGTGCACACATCCCAATGCCTGTCAGCTAATGAATTGAACAACATTTTTGCTTCAGCATTTGAAAAGTAATCCTTACTGGAAGCAGAGTAGCCCTACTGCAAGCACAGATACAATCTCTCACTTATTAGGTGTTTCAGGATTTTTTTCCTTTCTCCAAAAGGAGGCAATATGTCTCCATTGCTTTAATTTTTTTTACGTTTTTTAAAAAATAGACATTAAGTATTCTAGAATCTTATAAAATTGACCTATATCCAGTTGGGTCTGCAGCCATATTTATCTTGAATACTTAATACAGTATTCATTTTTTTCCTTTAAAAGGGGACTGTGAATGAATTCCATACATTTTATTTCTGAGGGAGGGTGAATTCTAAAGATCTTACAAAATTTTTGGTTTAAGTGTTCATAGAAGTGTAAGAAGAGGGAAAAAACCAGAAAAAGATCTACTACCTCATTTGAGTTAGTTATTAGCAGTCTCAGAATTTCCAGTTAAAGGGATTATAAGACATTTTTAAAGCTTTACAGCTCAGAACCAGGGAGTTTTGAAGAAACTTTGAGAACCTTCTCAAAATGCTTATCTGTATCAAAGCTTACTTTGCTGTACTGATTTGCAAGAAATTTATTTGCCCTTTAAGAGAAATTTGCACAAGTTTTGGAACCAAGTCTGAAAACCCAGAAATGCCACTTTTATGACCCACACAAACTGTGGCTCCCAGACCAAAACTAAAAGGAACAACCCTGCATAACATCCTGCAGCAGATCAGAAGAATCTATTCTGCGTAGCACGTGTTCAGTTTGAATCTCAGTGCTTAGTAAGGAATTGCGTGAGATGCAGACAGAAATGCAGAGAATTTTCTGTCACAAGGAAGGAATACAAATTGTTAGCATTAGAATAAGTGAAGCTTAATTGCATATTAATTTGTATACCTTGCCCTGATACACAAGCCTGTACTGCAATAACTTAATTCTTTTTGCCTTATTACTATACTCCCAATATTCTCTACGTCCTCCTTCACCCAACCCACATGGCTCCTGCCCAAGCCTCCTAGTTGCCAGCTGGAGAAGAGGCAGCACATTCTGTGGCAGGTTCCAAGATATTTGAGTGCTGTCTTATCTGTATTAACTGGCTTGTGACCTGTCACTAGGTCAACGTGGA